>NC_135809.1:59752215-60400606 GCF_964213995.1 Mustelus asterias | reverse complement strand
AAGGTTCCTAGTGTGTCAATAGAATCACACCTGGAGTGAAATACCTTATCCTCACAATGTCAAAATAGCAACTAGTTGGGGTCTAATCCAACTTCATAATATACCTTGGGATTTCTGACCTGGTACTTTCACAGCAGGGAGGTTCTGATGATGTGTAGTCCACTGTCGGCCATAACCAGGCAATTGAAAAGGTGCCCAACATCATTGACTCACTGTTGAAGATGGACCTCCTGAAAATGATGATGGAGCTCCAGGAGCACTCTGAGACCAGAAGATGAATGCCTGAGAGATAAGATGGACCTCCAGGAACATTCTGAGGCTGGAAGACAGACCCCCTCCAGGACACCGAATCTGGAAGTTCCACCATAGATGTTCCCCTCCACCCACAGTTGTGGGTCCCAAACTTCACGCCCGAGGTCAATGGACCTTTTAATTTTCTGTCCCGCCCACCACAATTCCTGTGGCGGGCGGAAATTCTGCCCCTGGTGTTCCAGGCTCCAGGGCTGCAGGCTGCCTCCATCCTGAACTCCAGTGCCTGCCTCGGACATTGTTCAGATGAGTTCTGACATCTGCAATTGTTCTGGACGTGTTTTCCCGCTGGTGTCGTAGAGAATCGGGTGTGGGTTGTCAGACCTTCATTTGCATCTCGAACAGGATACAAATCAGTTTCACACCGACCTCCAGCAGGTTTCCTGCTGTGCCAGGCAAATCCCATGCGAAAATCATGCCGGCCTAAAATTGATTTTTGGCTTTCCTGTCCAATCCTCCCCATCCCATCACACACACGTTTCACCCTGACTGTGTTACTTATAGATAAAAATAAAGTTAACTTTAAAAGGAAGTATTCCTGTAACTATTCCATAGAAATTGCTCCATTATAACTACAGACTGGCTTTGAAGACAGGAGAGGAACCTCTATGATTTATGTATAAGATGCAACAAAATCAGGAGTAATATATTTTGACTGTGGAAAAAAATGAGGAAACGTTGGACATTAGGGGATGATACAAACCATGATACAGTCCACCCTCCAAGGGATTCTTAACATGTTATCATATTCCGGATGTCACCCCTGTTAAAATAAACAGTTCACTGTGTGAGTTCCACTCAAACATTGCTCAGACTCTTGATGCCATCAAACACAAAACAGCCCACTTGATTGACACTAACTTCAACTTTCACTTTTTCCATCAATGCACAGTTGTAGTTGTGTGTACCATCTGCATGGTGCATTGCGGGAACTCACAAAGGCTCCATCAACAGTGAACCTGCGACCTCTACCACCTAGAAGGACAAGGGCAACAGGTGCATGGGGACACCTTAACGTTCTCCTCCAAGCCACTCACCAACCCGGCTTGGAAATATATCGCCGTTCCATCACTGTCACTGGGTCAAAATCCTGGAATTTCCTCCCTAACAACACTGTGCGGGCAGCTATACCACATGGACTGCAGTGGTTCATGAAGGCATCCCAACACCACAAGGGCAATTAGGGATGGGAAATAAATGCTGGCCTAGCCAGCGATGCCCACATCCCATGAAAGAATAATAATAAAATTCAATGCATAATTTCCTCTGGTCATGATGTTTAGGGTAAATTCCTTTGTGTGATATTTTATTACATAATTTTAACGAGCGTGCTCAAATTGCACACAACTGAACTTCGCTGGAATGTATTCCAGAGGGTAATAAATACTCGTGTAGACTTTACATGGGAAAGGGGTCGATTTCATAGAATTGGGAATTGTATGCAAGTCTCATCTCTATCCAATAGAAAATAAAGTTCAGAAAGGGGCAGCAGATTGAATAGGTCTGAACCAAAGGACTTCCATAGCTTGAAATACCAAAAGTATTCTTCCACTGCTTTGATGTTCTGGTGTCCAGAGAGTTTGTGGATTTCTGTATCCCCAATTCTGTCAGTACTGAGTTTGCCAATTCCTGCAGGGATGGGTAATAGGGCGTCACCAGTTGGTTTCAACACCCTGGGTGAGGGTGCCCATGGAAAACTGTCATCAGGTGATATAATGAATATTGCTTGTGAACAGCCGCGGGATAGCCCCATGGTGATAAACCTGCCAACACACACTCAGGAGAAAAATGACAGCCTAAAACCTTTTGCTTGCAAGCAGGGAGCATTTGGAATGTGTTATGATGAACTCAACAAATAAGGACACCAAGTTTTAGCAGGTCAAAACTACAGAATCCAATTGGAATATGCCTACTCCAATACAATTTTTTATCCAAAAGCAATGTTAACAGTTTAAAGATGCTGCTTTGGTGAGCTGGTGACAGGGAGCAGCTTTGAATTGACTGCAGAATGTACATTGCTGCGACTACCTGACTGTGCAGAGTGGACTTTCCCATTAGTGCCGTGGATTATTGCAAGGAAAGGTTTTACAATATAAAACGACATCAGAAAAGCCTTGTACAGCAATTCCTGCTGCTGTTGAACACAAAGACTAGTTGTCAGCAACACACTTCAATCTTCATTTGCCAAGACTCATACTGAAAATGCATGTTGACCCTGCTCAGTGATCCATTGTCTTTACTGATAGGCTGTTTCTTGTACGCTTTGATGAAACTGTGCTCGCCCTCTCTCTCTCTTTCTCTTCCTTTCTGGGTGCTGGGTTCTTGTGCTTTCTTTCTCAGCTGAACTTTTAATAGTTTGGTACTGCATTGCAGTAAATTTGTTCGCACAGTGATAAGCTTGTCCTCTCCTGATCTTCACTGCGCTTCTCATTATTTATATTTAGCCATTAAGAGAGCTCGGGTGGAGCTGACAGCCGGTCTGACAAGACAGTGAGAAATGCATGGATGACTAACAGTAACTATGGAATAGATATATTGGCACAACTGCATCAGTCCTTAATGAGTGTAAAGTTTGTATGTCGGGGAACACGTGGTGTGTCTAGGTGCTCTTCTTAACGCGCAGGCATTTGCTCCTACGAGGTACGACCCCTCTGATGCAGCTGAGTAGAGGCAGGTGATGGCCTGAGATGATCTTGATGGGCATCCTCTGGCTGCCTGATGCTGAGAGGTCCCCAGCATTTTCCACTTACACAGGCAGAGGAAGATTCCTCTCCCTCAGTGCCCCAGCTCTCTGCAGCTGACCGTCTTTCTAGAGTGCTGAGACCTGCATGAGAAAGTACAAACATTTCAACCCAACCTTGCCTGATATGGAGCTCCAGATGTGCTGCGGCAAACATGTGAACTCGATGCCTCCTTAGATTGACAAACATGTCTCGTCAACTTCAATTGTGCAGCTGCTCTGTGCGCTGGCTCCAGGACCACCTCTTCTGCCGAGGTCAGAGATCAAATGTCAGGGATGTCTCCACAGGTCTTGGCCAGTTTCTCATCAGTGTGGGCCCATTCCTCCTGCAAAGTGAAGGAGGGACACTGTTAGAGTCTTCCAATGATGATTAGTGCAACATTTATGATGTTTGAATTCCTTTGAACCATGATGAGGGCACACAAATGCCCTCTCCATGTCTCTACCCTCAAAGGACATGTTGGCGGACAGCAACAACAGGTAGATGGCTGTCGTCAAGATGCTGCCAAGCATCAGAAGGTATCTGCTGCTGCTGCATCCCATTGCCAGCTCCTGGTTGGTCACTGCACAAGTGAAGTGGGAAGACACAGGAAATAATAGCTCAAACTGCCTGAGCTATGTGAGAATAGAATTTTTGCTTTAGCAACATGGAAAGTGGGGTTAAAGTTACAAGCAGATTAGCCATGATCTTATTGAATAACAGAACAGGCTCAATGGACCATGTGGCCTACTCCTGCTTCTAATTCTGACAAAAAAAATCATCCAGTTCTTTCTCCACAGATGCTGTCAGACCTTCTGAGATTTTTCAGCATTTTCTGTCTTTGTTCCATCTAGACTTGCCCGGGGGAGAGAGTCACTGATTGCTATTCCTTGGGAAGTGGAAGGCTTGCTGTTCCTATGCAGCCTAGGGAACAATCTCCAGGGAGGCATCCCTGAACACTAGGGCTACTTGAGATCTTCACTTCGACATGTCTCCTGCACCTTTCCCATCCGCTCCCCAACTCCACATTTGAGCCTCAGGGGTTTGCACGGATTGTAGACTTTGGGCCCAGATGGAGGGAACACTCCAGAGGCAAATACTTCTTAAGGAGTGCTACTGCAGTGATCGCACTCAGCAGGGCTAGAATGCAGGCTGGCAGGCCATTCAAAATGGTGCCATTCCCACCTCTGCATCAGGTGATGCCAAGACTGGTGCTTCGTGGCACACCCCCACTCAACCATTGGATAAGACCTTCGCCTCCAGGCTCTTAATTGGCCAGCGGCTACATGGTCGTGGTCAGTTAACCGCATTTCTCTCATGCAGCAAAACCAATGCTCCCAGAACCATGGCCGTACGAATCCAGATGAACTGTGTGCATATAGATGGCTGTATTTCCGACGTTTCATCACTTCAAAATACTTCCTTGGCTGTTAATGGCTTTAGGTTCTCCTGAGGTTGTGAAAGGTGCTATGTAAATGCAAGTCTTTTTATGTCAGAAACTAATCCTTCCTGTAATGTTTGTTTGAACATTACCTTTTGACCAGCTTATATCGTCTATTTTACTATTGGGAGCCTATTTAGGTAACGCTGACTGACTCTCTGTATGACTGACTGTGTCCCTGAACAGAACTCTTAAACCTCAGTTAAAACAAAGTAAAGGAAGTTAAATGATGGAAATGTTGAATTTCCAGAGGTTTCTAATCATGACCTTTTATTCAGAAATGCGATCTACTTGGCTACCAATAAATTTGATTTAAAGTTCACACCTGCTGCCTGTAGAATAACTGAAATGAATAAGGGAAACTCATGACTTTACCTGACTGGGTTTGACAGTGATGAGTTGTCCAAAACTTCCTTTTACAAAGTCTCATGAAAAGGCCACCTTACAAAGGCTTCATTGTATTCAAAATCAATCAACTTTTGTTTGCACAACTCCATCTTAATAAAACAATAATACATTAAAAGGATTTCTTAACAATATTGTAATGAAACACCAGAGTGTATCAGAAAAGATTCGATGTTTCCCATGGCTTTTAGCTTTCCAGTTTTTCTCAGGGGAATTGGTAAGAATTACCTTTGTCTATCTTCCAGGTCACTGATTTATCCACTACATCTTAAAGCTCTCAAAGTGAAAGCTTCAAGAAATGATTCACTTTCTCTCATGCTATTTGATTTCAGTGAGGGTCGAAAGGATTCACTAATAAGCTGTACGTTCAGGCTAAATTGATTTTCGAGTCTTTCACAGAAACATTCATTCATTTCTCACTGTACCTCCTGCAACATGGCTGGGCAAGACGGCCACTGATACCTGTCTGCACAGGTGAAGTATCCACTGATATCATTTACATGAGTCACAAGTCTAACCTCATAAATGGTGACATCTTCTTCTTTTCGACATGTCTTCAAACTTTGAATAATGAATCTTATTTCATTTCCTGTGTATCCCTGGAATAATTTATACCACACAAAAAAAAAACATAACCAGGTCGACCATCCCTCTGAACTAATTAAAATGGCTGGTCTGAAATTTCAAGCAATTCCACGCTTCCTAAGCCCCTGGCGGGTGCGGGTGCGGCCAATTCCCTGGATGGTATTTTGCTGCCAGCAAATGCAGCAAGCCGTCCAAAGATTCATTGATTTTGGCAGAATTGGAAAATCCTGCTGGTGGGAGGGCTGATAAAGTTCCGTCTCATTTCTCTGTTTCTCCTGCACCCCACCTCCCTCCCCTCCTCCCCAGCCATTTATTTCAATATTTAAAATGAGTCAAAGACCAACATGATTTGTCATTTTAATTGGTGGTTGGGGGTGAGGATGGGTAGACTGAGTGGATCCTATTTGCCACTTACTCTTTCCAGTTCTATCTATGAGGTTTGGGGTAAGTTTGGACACAAGGGATTGAGAATGCTATTATTTTGATGATGCCAGCGCTGGAATATTTGCACTTCCAGGGCCAGTGATGACCCCTATTACACATTGACCCCTATAAATACAAATACAACTGCGCATGCACTGCATTGGCAGCAAATGCAGCCTTAGTTTACAGGAGTGATTCATATGTCAACACTCGCTGTGACCAATGTATCATGATGTGGAGATGCCGGCGTTGGACTGGGGTGAACACGGTAAGAAGTCTCACAACACCAGGTTAAAGTCCAATAGGTTTATTTGGTAGCAAATACCATAAGCTTTCGGAGCACTGCTCCTTCGTCAGATGGAGTGGAAATGCATTTCCACTCCATCTGATGAAGGAGCAGTGCTCCGAAAGCTTATCATAGAATCATAGAATCCCTACAGTACAGAAAGAGGCCATTCGGCCCATCGAGTCTGCACCGACCACAATCCCACCCAGGCCCTACCTCCGTATCCCTACATATTTACCCACTAATCCCTCTAACCTACGCATCTCAGGACACTAAGGGCAATTTTAGCATGGCCAATCAACCTAACCTGCACATCTTTGGACTGTGGGAGAAAACTGGAGCACCGGGAGGAAACCCACGCAGACACGAGGAGAATGTGCAAACTCCACACAGACAGTGACCCAAGCTGGGAATCGAACCCAGGTCCCTGGAGCTGTGAAGCAGCAGTGCTAACCACTGTGCTACCGTGCCGCCCTTATGGTATTTGCTACCAAATAAACCTGTTGGACTTTAACCTGGTGTTGTGAGACTTCTTACCAATGTATCGCACAGTATTAATCAACAGAGTAGATACCAAAAGGTTATTTCCTTTGGTGGGGAAATCAAGAACAAGAGGAGATCATCTCAGAAATTAGAGCTAGGTTTAGATGACATGCAGGGGAAGAGGCTTGTGTGGAGCATAAGCACCATCATAGACAGATGGATCAAATGTCCTGTTTAAATGCTATTAACACTATGGCCGGGATTTTGTGCATGCTGATGCGGCTGCAAAATTCCGTGAGAGGCCAAATCCGAGAGTCTCACCGGCGAGATCTCGGAATGCGATTGCCCCCTGCCATTGACATTCTTGTCAAGGCAGGTCAGGAACTTTATTTGAATATATTAGCTTACAATGATATGCCTTCCCCGCTGTACTGTCCTCTCACATTGGGATCTCCCCATTTGCTAATGTGACATCACATTGGTGATGTTCACAACAGGATTTTAAAATCTGGAACCAGGCAAAGGGAGCTCACCAGGGGTGCACAGGTAAGTATAGCCCGGTGGGGGGAGGGGGGGGTGCAAGGGGTGGGGGGGGGCATCTAGTGTACATGGGGTGTGGAACAGGAGTTGCCCATGTGTGTGTAGGGGGCTGTGCATTTGTGTGGAAGGGGTCCTTTTTCTTAACTGGAGATCGGGGTGCCTTTCCACGGGAATCACAGCATGTGGGACACGGACCATGCAAAGGTTCGTTGACCTCAGGTGGGATTTTCCAGCTTTGGGGTGAGGGTAGTCGGAAAATCCCGCACAAAGAGTCTACAGAGGGATGTAGACAGATTAAGTGAGTGGGCAAAAAATTGGCAGATGGAATATAATGTAGGAGAATGTGAAGTTATACACCTTGGTTATGGATGAAGTTATGCATAAATCACAAAAAAACTAGCATGCAAGTCTATCAAATAGGGAAGGCAAATGGAATGTTGTCTTTTACTTCAAAGGGAATTAAATATGGGAAGTTTTGCGAAAACTATACAAGGCACTAACTACTTAGAGCACACCTAGAATATTGTGAAGAGTTTTGGTCTCCAAATCTCAGGAAAGATAGATTGACATTGGAGGCAACCAGAGAAGGTTGATCCCGGGTATGGAGGGATTTTCTTATGAGGAGAGGTTGAGTAGGTTGGGTTGGTACTCATTGGAGTTTAGAAGAATGAAAGGCGACCTTATTGAGACATAAAGGATTCTCAGGGGGTTTAAGAGGGTTAATGCTCAGAGGTTGTTTCCCCTTGTGGGAAAGTGTAGAACCAGAGGGCATAATCTCAGAGTAAAGGGTCACCTATTTAAGATGTGGAGATGCCGGCGTTGGACTGGGGTAAACACAGTAAGAAGTTTAACAACACCAGGTTAAAGTCCAACAGGTTTATTTGGTAGCAAAAGCCACAAGCTTTCGGAGCCTTAAGCTCCTTCTTCAGGTGAGTGGGAATTCTGCTCACAAACAGGGCATATAAAGACACAAACTCAATTTACAGAATAATGGTTGGAATGCGAATACTTACAGCTAATCAAGTCTTAAAGGTACAAACAATGTGAGTGGAGAGAGCATTAAGACAGGTTATAGAGATGTGTATTGTCTCCAGACAGGACAGCCAGTGAGACTCTGCAAGTCCAGGCATGCTGTGGGGATTACAGATAGTGTGACATGAACCCAATATCCCGGTTGAGGCGTCAGCGGTCATGGGCATTCGGCCTCTGATATTCGGGTAAGCGTTCTCCAAGGCGGCCTTCACGACACACGACGGCGCAGAGTCGCTGAGCAGAAACTGATAGCCAAGTTCCGCACACATGAGGACGGCCTCAACCGGGATCTTGGGTTCATGTCACACTATCTGTAACCCCCACAGCTTGCCTGGACTTGCAGAGTTTCACTGGCTGTCCTGTCTGGAGATATGGCACCAATTGAGGAGAACTGATTCAGCAGGCTCAGGGTCACAAGGGAGTGAGATAAAGAAATGGTTTTATCTGCTGCATGTATTCAGACATCTACTTTTGATGGCTGGTTAGCTGGAGTGCAAAAGATTGGACTCACTGGGGATTGAGAGATTAAATCCTTTCCCCCATTAAACTTAATGGATTCCCCATCAAAGTGAAACAAAAACACGCAATTAGCTAATGAACAAGGAAGCAATTTGTGAAGCGTTGCTGTTCACTTTTGAAAGTGAGGGTTTCTTTCATGTGGCCAAATCATTACTTTTGCTAGCGAGACATCCAGCCTGCTGCCTAAAATGAGCATATGGGAGCAGATATGTTTAGGAAGCTTTTGATAAAGGGGTGAAGGATGTGCAGCGAATCAGCCATGCCAACATTTGGAGCTGAAGTGCGCATTCCCGTCGAATCAGCAGTACAAGCTGCCTAAATAGAGACGACAAAGAGAGTTTACATTGTGGACCTTGAATCAGCTGCATGAGAAACTTTCAGCCTCAGCCAGAGTGGCAAGAAAAATGAGCTCTGATTGTGACAATTACAGTCAGTGTCGCTGCACACATTGGCAAAAAGGGAATTTGTAACCTGTTCCCTCAGAGAGGCAAGGTGCGAGGCATGGCAACAGTCTTCGAAATGTTTCACATTTGCTTTCACACTATCGAATTGCAGGGCACCTTTTTGAAGCCAGGTGGATTTTTTACAGAATTTCTTCACTGGATGTGGACGTTGCTGGCTAGGTCAGCATTTGTTATCCATTCCTAATTGCCTTTGAGGAGGTGAAAAGGAGCAGCTTCCTTGGATCGCTGCAGTTCACAGTGCTGTTAAGTAGGGATTTTGATCCAGTGAAAATGAAGAAATGGCGGTATCGTCCCAAGTGGAGCCAGGTAACTTGCAGGTGGTGGTGTTCCCATGTACCTGCTGCCATTATCCTTCTAGGTGGTAGAGGTCATGGATTTGGAAGGTGCTGTTGAAGGAGCCTTGGTGAGTTGCTGCAGTGTATGGCTGCAGTTGGGAAGGGAATTTGCTGTCTTTATGTTGGCTGGAATTCCCCAGTCTCGTATGCCCCACTACCGCTGCCAATGAGAACGGAGAACTTGGTGCTCAACCAAATCTCCATTCGCTGCAGTGGGACCAGAAAATCCCAGCTGCGGGCAAGGTCGGAGAATTTCGGCTGTGGTCTGGCCTACATGTGACTCCAGACCCACAGCAACATAGTTAACTCTTAATTGCTCTCAAGGACAAACAGTAACAGGTAACAAATGTTGACCTTACTTCAGTGATACTTTTCCATGAAAGTATTAAATAAAATCTTTGGAGCAGCCTTGAAGCTTTGATTGCTTCACTTCGCACCTAATTCAGGCTCCTGTTTGTAAGTGTACGTGCTGATGGTCAGAACATGTTACAGCTCAGGGCTGGAATTTGTTAGACATTGAGTCGAGTAGGTGAACAGCCCCGGTTCCAATGCATTAATTTACCTTTCAACAAATCTTCTTTCTAATTCAATTAATTATTGCTAACCCTCCAGGCTTGTATCTACAAAGTACAAGTAATACAAACTTCAACTTTCTCTCTTGCGTTAGATGTTATCCAAACTGTTCTCAAGATTAGCATACTATTATTACCGTCAAGGAGAAGACCTTAGGCTTAGGTTCCTTCAAGATAATTCTCAGAGCTCTAAAACACATGATATGTAGCTTTGTGTTTGAGCAGATGAGGACGGAATGTGGGTAAAGAACAAATTTCATTACATCACTAGTGTTGAGCGATCAGCCGTGCACTGAACCCTCACACTAGGGAGCCAGGTTGCTAGTTGTTAGAGAGCTGTGCAGGGTAACAGGGATTGCAATGGTTGCCAATGTTCAAGCAAGTGAACTGTGTCAGAACTAACCTTTTAACTGTCTGTGAAGTAGAAATTACAAGCTGTAGGAATTTAATAAGGTGACAGATGATCTCTCAATTGTAAGTTCCACACGCACACACAGGCAGACTCCACAGTGACACAAAACTGTGGGAGGCAGCCTGGTGAATGAGGAGTGGAATTTGTCAGCACATACTGTACAGGTGAAGAGCTTTAGGACAAGATTGCCTAACCTCCTGACTCAACCAGCATGTGGTGGGGGAGGGTTAATTATCATTTGTGGATTATCTCATTGATTTCCCATCTCCTGCTGGATAGGCCTTCAGAATTTAGAACAATGAGAGGTGATCTCATTCAAACATACAAGATTCTTCCAGGGTTTGACAGGATAGATGCAGGATGTTTCCCCTGGCTGGGGAGGGTCGCTGGGGTGGGGAGGGGTTGGGGTGGTGGGGTGGGGGGGGGGGGCAGTGTCTAGAACTAGGCAATACAGCTTCAGAATAAGGGCACAGTATTTAAGACTGGGATGAGGAGAAATTCCTTCATTCAGAGGGTGGTGAATCGCGAGAAGGCTGTGGAGACTCAATCATTGGGTGGGATCTTACCCTTGCCACGCTGTTCCATTGATTTTGCCAACCCCGTTCTGCCAGTGAAGTCAGCTTCGTGTCCTTCGGGCTGATTTAAATATTAATCACATGCTTAGCATATCATTAATGAAATCTGGACACTATCATCTGGGCTCACTTCCCTTAGCCCCCTCGTTGGTTGAGGCCCTCACCGGTGAGGAACACAGATGGTCCTCACCAACGCGGACCACACGTGATGGCCTCACCGGTGGGAACAGAGGCCACTGAAGCCTCTGGTAGTCGGGGCAGGGGTGGTGCCCCTTTCCGCAGTGTCAATCTGGCATTGCCAGCCTGACACCCTGGAACTGTCAGCTTGGCACCCTAGCGCTGCCAGCCTGGCACTACCCACTGGGCACTAGGTAGTGCCAAGGGAGTAGGTCCTGGGGGGGGCAGGGCCCTGATGGGGTGCGGGGCCTGAAGGGGACAGAGCCATGACAGGGAGAGACAGGCTGGAGCTCTGTAGGGAGTGGTAAGTTGGGGTGCGGTTTACCGGCCGGGCGGCAATCGGGGCAGCAGCCAGCCAGGACCGCGATCGGGGCAGCAGCCAGGACCGCGATCGGGGGGCAGCCAGGACCGCGATCGGGGGGCAGTCAGCCAGGACCGCGATCGGGGGGCAGCCAGCCAGGACCGCGATCGGGGGGCAGTCGGGCGATGGGGCAGGGCGGGGGAGGAATCAGCCAGGGCCGCGGTCAGGAGAGCGATCAATCTGGGTGATGATTGGGTTGGGGGGACGATGTTTAGGGCAGTGATCGTGGGGAGGGGAGCCAATGACCATGGGGGAGTGACAGATCTCCCAGTATTCTATGTGTGCTGTGTGTACATAATATACTAGGAGATTGTGGTTCCTGTGCAATGACTCCCCTGGAGCTCAGCAGCCAGTCTCACAGGTGAGCTGAGACTCCACCACCTCCCCCCTTCCCCCCCATCCCCGTACTGGCAAGATTCATATTACGACATCTGTATTGATTTGATTTATTATTTGATGTATTATTGTCACATTTATTTGTATACAGTGAAAAGTATTGTTTATTGCATGCTATACAGACAGAGTATACTGTACATAGAGAAGGAAAGGAGAGAGTGCAGAATGTAGTGTTACAGTCACTGCTGGTGTGTAGAGAAAGATCAACTTAGTGCGAGGTAGGTCCATTCAAACGTCTGATGGCCGCAGGGAAGAAACTGTTCTTGAGTCGGTTGGTACGTGTCCTCAGACTTTTGTATCTTTTTCCCAATGGAAGAAGGTGGAAGTGAGCATGTCCAAGGTGCATGGGGTCCTTAATTATGCTGGCTGCTTTTCTGAGGCAGCGGGAAGTGTAGATGGAATCAATGGGTAGGAGGCTGGTTTGAGTGATGGACTGAGTCGTAGTGGACATGCCAAATTTCCTTAGTCTTTTGAGGAAGTAGAGGCATTGATGGGCTTTCTTAACTATAACATCGGCATGGAGGGATCAGGACAGGTTGTTGGTAATCTAAAAACGTGAAGCTCTCGACCATTTCTACATCATCCTCATTGATGTAGACAGGGGCATGTCCTCCACAACGCTTCCTGAAATCAATGACTATCTCCTTCATTTTGTTGACAGTGAGGGAGAGATTATCATCATCACACCAGTTCACCAGATTCTTTATCTCTTTCCTGTACTCCGTCTCGTCATTGTATGAGATCTGACCCACTACGATGTGTCATCAACAAACCTGAAAATCGAGTTGGAGGGGAATTTGGCCACCCAGTCATAGGTGTATAAGGAGTATAGTAAGAGGCTGAGGACACACCTTGTAGGGCACCGGTGTTGAGGATGATCATGGAGCAGATGTTGTTGCCTATCCTTACTGATTGTGGTCTGTGGGTAAGGAAGATCAGGATCCAGTCACAGAGAGACGAGCCAAGGCCCAGGCCACGGAGTTTGGAGATGATATATAAATGATTTGGAGGAAAATGTAACTGGTTTGATTAGTAAGTTTGCGGATGACACAAAGGTTGTTGGATTTGCGGATAGCGATGAGGACCATCAGAGGACACAGCAGGATACAAATCGATTGGAGACTTGGGTGGAGAGATGGCAGATGGAGTTTAATCTGGACAAATGTGAGGTAATGCATTTTGGAAGGTCTAATAAAGATAGGAAATATACAGTAAATGGCAGAACCCTTAAGAGTATTGATAGGCAGAAGGATCTGGGTGTACATGCACACAGGTCATTGAAAGTGGCAACGCAGTTGGAGAAGATAGTCAAGCAGGCATATGGCATGCTTGCCTTCATTGGCCAGGGCATTGAGTTTAAAAATTGGCAAGTCATGTTGCAGCTTTATAGAACCTTAGTTAGGCCGCACTTGGAATATAGTGTTCAATTCTGGTCGCCACACTACCAGAAGGATGTGGAGGCTTTGGAGAGGGTACAGAAAAGATTTACCAGAATGTTGCCTAGTATAGAGGGCATTAGCTATGAGGAGAGGTTGGAGAAACTTGTTTTGTCCTCACTGGAACGACAGACGTTGAGGGGCTACCTGATAGAAGTCTACAAGATTATGAGGGGCATGGACAGAGTGGATAGTTAGAAGCTTTTTGTCAGGGTGGAAGAGTCTGTTACTAGGGGGCATAGGTTTAAGGTGCGAGGGGCAAGGTTTAACGGTGATGTACGAGGCAAATGTTTTACACAGAGGGTGGTGGGTGCCTGGAACTTGCTGCCGGGGAAGGTAGTGGAAGCAGATACGATAGTGACTTTTAAGGGGCGTCTTGACAAATACATCAACAGGATGAGAATGGAGGGATATGGTCCCCGGAAGGGTAGGGGGTCTTAGTTCAGTCGGGCAGCATGGTCGGTGCAGGCTTGGAGGGCCGAAGTGTCTGTTCCTGTGCTGTAATTTTCTTTGTTCTTTGTTCTATGAGTTTTGTAGGAATAATGGTGTTGAAGGCTGAGCTGTAGTTGATAAATAGGAGTCTGACATAGGTGTCTTTGTTACTTCGGTGCTCCAGGGTTGAATGCAAGGTCAGGGAGATAGCGTCTGCTGAGGACCTGTTGCGACGGTTGGCGTGGATCCAGCAATCTGGGAGGTCAGAATTGCATAGAATGCTGTAAATTACTATTACAGACCTCACTGAAAAAAAAGGTGAGAAAAGTCCACCAAAAATTGAGTATATTTAAGATGGCAATCGACAAGTTTTTGGACAAGGGATATGGGGCTAGTACAGGAAGAGAACATTGAGCTGGACAATCAGCCACAATATCATTGTGAATGGAGGAGTAAGCTTGAGGGGCGAATGGCCTGCTCCTATTTTCTAAGTCCTAGATTCCAGACAACAATGAAAGCAAATGTCATCAAGAGATTGGTCAAGAACTGGGAACAGTACTCGGCATCCCAATCCTTCCAGATATTTCCATTTTTAAATGAGGCCATTACAAAGTAATCTCCAATTACTTTTTGAACTCTGCCTTTTGTTCGAATATCTTCCAGATGCGACTTTGGTATCTTTATTTTACCCCTTTGAATTGATGGTGGGATTCAGCAGCATTGAACTGTTCGCTGAATGGATCATTGTCCTGTGACTCAATTAGGCTGATTCTTTGAAAGGTTAGGGAGATTAGTGAGTGGAGATTTAGGATTAGTCCTCAAAGCGTGAAGGGAATATAAGAAGAAGTGTTTATATCTAAATACTATTTGGACATGTGTGGCTATTGGAATGGAGTCAATCACAACATGTAACAGGGGATCAGATAAACACAAGGCAGAAAAATATTAAAAATTGACTTGGAGAGGCAGGGAATTTAGATTAGAATGAAGGGGTGTGATACAGAGGCACCACCAGCAAGAGCAGCAGAGGCTGAATGGACTTCTCTTCTGCTGATATTCCCATGACTTCAATTTAATCCAATCCATCTGAAATTTTCTCCTCAAAAAAGGTGGTGGACACTGGAGGATGATTGAAGGTTTCAAGAGCTAGATCATTAGTTTTTTGTTAGACAAGAACATCAAGGAGGTGTAGAATCAGCCACGATCTAACTGAATGGCCATGATGTGGAGATGGCGGCATTGGACTAGGGGTGGGCACAGTAAGAAGTCTCACAGCACCAGGTTAAAGTCCAACAGGTTTATTTGGTATCATAAGCTTTCGGAGCACTGCTCCACTCACCTGATGAAGGAGCAGCGCTCTGAATGCTTGTGAAACTGGCAAAACAGGTTCCAGGGTTGAATGGCCTATTCATGTTCCTGTATATTCTCTCTTTCACTCATAACCAATATGTGCATTAGACACAACAGTTCTTCCATTGCACTATTTTCCATAACATTATGCAGTGAGTGGTTAGGATCTGAAATGCACTGCCTCAGAGAGTGGTGAGGGTCGATTCAATAATGGCTTTCAAAACAGAATTGGATAAGTAAATGGAGACAAAAAGGTTGCGGGCAATGGGACAAAGGCCAGGGACGTCCATTAAGATTGTCATTAATACTTAAGGGACAAGATTGTCCTCTGCACTAATATCTTCTTATCTGGCACAACAAACCAAGAAAGTAGATGAAACAGGTACTGATACCAAACTGGGAAACAGTGAGGACAGGCTTACCAGAATTTGGCTAGTATCAGGATCTGATTGAAAACCAGTGTGGTTTTCTGACCAGTTTTCTCTCCAAAGCTTCTGAAGTTGTCAAAAACACCAGAGGGGTATGTTTCACACTGTCACGTAGAGGGACGGGGCCTAAACACGCTGGTAAAGCCTGGCTGCACTGAGATTGGGGCACCATTTTTATGGGCACCTCGAACAGAGGGAAAAATAACTCTTTCCACCCCCCCCACCCCGCCCCCCACCCAACGGAGGTTTCAGGGGCTCCCCCACTGCCCCACAATCCATGATCAGAGCTGACCTAAACAGCCATCACCGGCATCCTCAGCTCCCATGCCTGCTCCCCCCCCAACACCACAGATAAATGAATCCCTCCCTCATGGGGCTCCCACTGGGTTCCATTCCTGGCACTGCTCTCTGGTACAGGTTGGCACTGCCAGTTAGCACCGCTGAGTTGCTGACACTTCCAGGTTAGCACTGCCAAGCTGTGCCAGGGGGCATTGCCAGGCCACTGCCTGGCCATATCCCTTTCCCCCGGGAACTATACTCACCTTTGTGCCCCAGGGGAGACCCTTGACAGGTTCATGTCTGGTTTGAAAACGTGCCCAGAAGGAATATATGTTGAGGGGAGTGGTTAATTATATTCAAATGTATTTTAATATATTAAAAAAAGCTTCTGTCACCAGTGGGGGGCGGTTAAAACCAGATATCGCGATCTCTTTTGATTTGATTTGATTTATTATTGTCACATGTCGCAATGCAGTGAAAAGTATTGTTCCTTGCACGCTATAAAGACAAAGCATATCATTCATGGAGAAGGAAACGAGAGAGTGCAGAATGTTATAGTCATAGCTAGGGTGTAGAGAAAGATCAACTTAATGCAAGGTAGGTCCATTCAAAAGTCTGACGGCAGCAGGGAAGAAGCTGTTCTTGAGTCGGTTGGTACGTGACCTTAGCCTTTTGTATCTTTTCCTGACGGAAGAAGGTGGAAGAGAGAATGTCCAGGGTGCGTGGGGTCATTAATCATGCTGGCTGGAGGGAGCGGGAAGTGTCGACAGTCAGTGGATGGGAGGATGGTTTGCGTGATGGATGGGGCTACATTCACGACCTTTTGTAGTTTCTTGCGGTCTTGGGCAGAGCAGGAGCCATACCAAACTGTGACACAACCAGAAAGAATGCTTTCTTTGGTGCATCTGTAAAAGTTGGTGAGAGTCGTAGCTGACATGCCAAATTTCCTTAGTCTTCTGAGAAAGTAGAGGCGTTGGTGGGTTTTCTTAACTATAGTGTCGGCATGGGGGGACCAGGACAGGTTGTTGGCGATCTGGACACCTAAAAACTTGAAGCTCTCGACTCTTTCTACTTCATCCCCATTGATGTAGACAAGGGCATGTTCTCCTTTACGCTTCCTGAAGTCGATGACAATCTCCTTCGTTTTGTTGACATTGAGGGAGAGATTATTGTCACTGCACCAGTTCATCAGATTCTCTATCTCATTCCAGTACTCTGTCTCATCACTTGAGACCCGACTCACTATGGTGGTGTCGTCAGCAAACTTGAAAATTGAATTGGATGGGGATTTGGCCACACTGTCATTGGTGTATGAGGAGTATAGTAGGGGGCTGCAAACACAGCCTTGTGGGGCACCGGTGTTGAGGATGATCATGGAGGAGGTGTTGTTGCCTATCCTTACTGATTGTGGTCTGTGAGTTAAGAAGTTTAGGATCCAGTCGCAGAGGGAGGAGCCGAGGCCCAAGCCACAGAGTTTGGAGATGAGTTTTGTGGGAATAATAGTGTTGAAGGCTGAGCTGTTGTCAATAAATAGGAGTCTGACACAGGTGTCTTTGTTATCTAGGTGTTCCAGGGTTGAATGCAGGGCCAGGGAGATGGCGTCTGCTGTGGACCTGTTGTGGTGGTAGGCCAACTGGATGAGCACTCAGATCCTAAGGGACAATTTAGCATGGCCAATCAACCTAACCAGCACCTCTTTCAGACTGTAGAAGGAAACCGGAGCACCCAGAGGAAACCCACGCAGACATGGGGAGAATGTGCAAACTCCACATGGACAGTCTCTGCTGTCATGTTTATAGCTCCTCCATTAAACCTTTATTTCTTGCTTCACTTTACAAAATCTCCTGAATACTAGTTTATTTGGACAAGTATTTAGTCACCTCTGTTATTTCCCTATTAAGTCTTACCTTCCAATCCACTCTCCCAAGGTGTCTTAAAATAATTTTAAATGCTTCAAATTTTAATGTTGCTGGGACAATACATTGCATGCATATCTATATATACAATCAAAAGGCAATATTTATACAAATATATGAATTATGAGCAGGAGTAGGCCACTTGGCCCCTGAAGATTGCTCCACCATTCAATAAGATAATAGCTGCTTTGATTGTAACCTCAATCCCATATCCCTGCTTATACCTGATAACCTTTTACACTCTTGTTAATCAAGAATCTAACTACCTCTGCATGAAAAATATTCAGACTGCTTCCACTGTCTTTTGAGGAAGTGAGTTCCAAAGACACATAACCTTCTGATAGAAAAAAAGTTCTCCTCAACTCTGTCTTAAATGGGCAACCCCTTATTTTTAAACGGTGACACCTAGTTCTAGATTCTCCCACAAGAGGAAACATTCTTTCCACATGCACCCTACCAATGCTTCTCATGATCTTGTGTGTTTCAATCAAGTTGCCTCTTACTCTTCTATTCTCTAGCAGCAGTGCTGGATTTAGGCATAAGCTAAACAAAATACAGCTTAGGGCCTCACAATCCGCAGGGGCCTCACAAAATTTCAGAAAGTTTACAATGAAGAGAACATTTAAGAGCGGATACCAGAAAAGAAAAAGAAAGCACCAGCTTGAAGAGCAACTCAAAAAATTACCAAAATTACCAAAATCTATGAGAGAGATCAAGCCAGCCAAATGATAAATATGTAATCAGTAAATGCATTCATTTGAAAATAATTTGTATTTTTCACTTTAAATACCTTGCTATTAAATAATTAAAAGGCATAATTATGTTTTCAATTTTTTTGTGGCGACCCAAGGTCCTGTTTTGGTACGCACCTTTGTGAGACCTTTTGGTGTAACTTTTTAACAAGGGGCCTCCAAGCTTTATATAGCTTAGGGCCTCACCAAGTCTAAACCCGGCACTGTCTATCAGATACAAGCCTAGCTTGTCCAATCTTTCCTCACGAAACACTCTATTCATTCCTGTAAGCCTTCCCTTAACTGCTTCCAATGCATTTACATCCTTCCTTAAATAAGTGTACCAATACTGTACACAGTACTTCAGATGTGACCAAAGCTCTGTACAACTGAAGCATAGCCTCTCTAGTTTTGTATTCAATATCTCTCACAGTTATTGACTGGGCACCCTGTCAAATGCCTTCTGGAAATCTAAGTACTGTGCATCCACTAGTTCCCCTTTGTTCTCAGCACATGTGACTCCTTCAAATAACTCCAATAATTTGTTAAAACATGGTTTTTCTTTCACAAAACCCTGTCAACTCTGCCTAATTACCTTGAATTTTCTAACATTTTCCCTATGACAGATGTTAAGCTAACTGGCCTATAGTTTCCTGTTTACTGTTTCCCTCCTTTTGTGAATTAAGGAGCTATATTTTCTATGTTCTAATCTAATGGAACCTTCCCTAAATCTAGGAAATTTTGGAAAATTAAACCAGTGCATCAGCTTATTTGATGACCCTCGTATGAAGTCCATCAGGACCCTGGATTTGACAGCCTGTAGTTTCAACAATTTGCTCAATACCACTTCACCGATGATTATAATTTTCCTTACATTCCTCCCTCCCTCCCATTTCCTGATTTATAGCTATTTCTGGGATGCTGCCTGTAGTGTCAGTGATGCCTGTTCAATGCCTCTCTTTATTTTCCATTATTAATTCCCCAGGCTTACTTTGTTAACTGTTTTTTCTTTTCAAAATAGCTATAGGAACTCTTATTAACCTTTAGTATGGCTTGCTCTCTGGTTGGTTCCAGAATGTTGTATTCTAGGAAATTATCCTGAAAACTTTCAATGAATTCCTCATCTAGGCTACCTTTGAGCATCTGATTTTTCTAATCGAAATGTAAATTAAAATTCCCAATAATTATTGACAAGCTCCCATTTTCTTCCCTTATTCCCCATCCTACCATGTGGTTACTGTTAAGAGACCTGAACACCATTACCACAAGTAACTTCTTTCCTTTATCATTTCTCATCTCTACCCAAATTGCTTTTACATCCTGGTTTCCTAAATTTAGGCCATTCTTCTCTATTGTGCTCATTCATCATTGTTTCACAGAGCCATCCTTCCACCTTTTCTTAACTTCTTGTCCTTCCTAAATGTCATGTACCCTGCAAATTCAGGTCCTGATCTACGTCATCCCTGCAGCCAAGTCTCTGAAATGGCTATCAGATCGTACATATTTTTTTCCATTTGTGCTATCAGTTCATCTGTTTTGTTATGAATGCTACATGCATTCAGGTACAGAGTCTTTCATTTTGTCCTTGTATTATTTTGTAGTCTCTAACCTTATCTGCTGATCTACTCTTAGATTTGTACTCTCTGTCCCTTCCTGTCATGGTCTGTTTATCTTTTCCCTTATTAATATCTTTCTCTCTTGACTTATTTCTACTCTTTGATTTACCACTTCTTCCCATATTTGGTTCCTTGCACCATGATTTAGTTTTAAACTCTCTCTATTTCCCAAGCTATGTGGCTTGTATTTCTTTAAAGTCTTTCATGGCCATAGGTTGTCTCAAAGCACTTTACAGCTAATGATGTACCTTTTTGAACTGTAATACTGTTCTAATATATGAAAAACAGAAGTCAATTTGCACAGAGCAAGATCTCACAAACAGCAATGTGCTAATGATCAGATCATCTGTTTTTAGTGATGGTGGTTTGAGAGACTAATATTGGACAGGTCACTGGGGAGAACTTCTTGGCTCGTCTTCAGAATAGTGCTGTGGGATCTTTCATGGCACTTGGGAGGACATAATGGTCTCTGTTTAATGCCTCATTCAAATGACAGCGCCTCTGACAATCTTCCTGGATATTGCACTGAGCCTGTATTGTGGAGTGGGACATGAACCCACAGTCAAATGTACTGAGTCACAGGCAACACCTGCAGGAAAAGTAACTGAGGAGGCACCCAGGTGTACATAGCATTGTTTTGTTTTATTCATTCGTGGGATGTGGGCACTGCTAACTGAGACAACATTTATTACCCTGAGGCCACAGCCATATTGTTGTGGGTCTGGAATCACATAGTGGCCAGACCAGGTAAGACAACAGATTTCCTTCCCTAAAGGACATTAGTGAACCTGATGGGTTTTTACAACAATCAGCAATGGTTTCATGGTTATCATTAGACTTTTAAGTCCAGATGTTTAGTGAATTCAAATTTCGCCAACTGTTCTGGTGGGATTTGAACCCGGGTCCCCAGAGCATTACCCTGGGTCTCTGGATTTCTAGTCCAGCAACAATACCACTATTCCACTGCCTCCCCTGTTGTCTGCTATTCAATTATTCCAGTTGAATAGCGGAACGATTGGGTTATATGGATACTTGTGTAATTGTACCATTGGGCTGGAGGTGACAACGTCATACCAGCTGTGGCAGAATCAATGCAGTGGGTCAGTTCCAATGCTCAGAAATAACAGAATTGCCAAAACAACTCCAGAGAACCCGAGCAGTTAACGAAAATGTCACTCTTATTTCCACGATGCTCCTTCCTACAATTATGGGAGGTTGATTGAAGCTCTGCAATAAGTGAACTCTCCTTTTAAAAAGCACAACTTTTGATAACTTAATGCCAATCAGAGTAAGTATCACACACCACAGTCATGAAGAGGAAGAAAAACTCTCTGTTGGTTATTACTGTGTGTGATGAGTAACCTTTAAATCTATCCCAATAGCTTTTATGTCAGACTAAAACAACCCTTTCAAGCTACAGATCAAGCTGATGTACCTGTAGGTGTAATGATTGGGAGAGCAAGTGCAACACAGCATGGAAATTGAGAACTCATTGCAATTCAAAAGCAAAGCTAAAAGAGTCCATAACAGCTGCTCCAGCTTCCACAAATGCAAGAGCCATCTGTTGTCAACTATACTCCATTAAGTAGGGCGAGGAAGCAATTAGGGATCTTAAAAACACTCTTTTTTGTGGTGGTTATCACCTCATATTCTTTCCTGAGGCTAATGACTGGTTCTGAATCATTCTCCAATCCCTCATTCATGTCCCTAGAACCATAGAATCCTACAGTGCAGGAAGAGGCATTTCAGCCATCAAGTCTGCACCAACTAACTGAAAGAACACCCCACCTAGGCTGTATCCTTGTAACACCGCACATTTACCATGGATAATCCACCTTACTGACACCTCTTTGGACTGTGGGAGGAAACTGGAGCATCTGGAACGGAACCCAGGTCCTGGCACTGTGAGGCAGCAGTGCTAACCACTTTGCTGTCCTTTGCTGACTAAGTGAGAGAAAGCTGCTGCACTTGGGAATACTCCACAGCTACTCATTCTTGGTGATATCCACATGGAGCCAGTCCAGCAAAGACTTTCAGGTAATGATCATGAGATCATCGAGAAGGAACATTGACTGATTCCCCTTCCTGCTTTAACGTAGGATGCCTCATGTCAATTGTCACTGAGTCTTGGATTAGTGTCACTTAGGAACTTAGTCATTCAATATGATCATGACTGATCCTGTATGTCAATGCCATACTCCTGTGCTATCTTCTTACTCCTTGACACCTCCAGTCTAGAAATCTATCTATTTCCTTCTTAAATATATTCAGTGACTTGGTCTCCACAGCGTTTTGTGGTCGAGAATTCCACAGGTTCGCCACCCGCTGAGTGAAGAAATTTCTCCTCAAATCAGTACTAAATAGTCTACCCCATATCCTGAGACTGTGACCCCTTACTCTAGACGCTCCAGCCCGGAGAAATATCATCCCTGCATTCTGTCTGTCTAGCTGAATCAGAATTTTATTTCAATTAGATCCTCTCTCTTTCTTCTAAATTTGAGAGTATGCAGGCCCAGTTGACTCAATCTCTCCCCATATGACAATCCTATCATCAGGAATCAGTTTGGTGAACCTTCACTGCAACTTTAAACTTTAAACTCCCTCTGTCGCAAGAATATCCTTTCTTAGATAAGGAGACAAAAGCTGCATATAATATTCCAGGTGTGGTCTCACCAAAGCCTTGTACAGCTGTAGGAAGAGATTCTTGCTCCTGTACTCAAGTCCTCATGCAAAAAAGGTTAACATACCATTTGCCTTCCTAACTGCTTGTTGTTCCTGCATGTTGGCTTTCAGTGACTGGTGTACTCAGATGCCTAGGTCCCTTTGTATGTCAACATTTCCCAGTCTCTCACTATTTATTCAGTACTCTGACATTCTGTTTCTCCATCTGAAGTAGATAACTTCATATTTATCCACATTATACAGCATCTGCCACACATTTGTCCACTCACACAACTTATCAGAATCACTTTGAAGTCCCTTCACATCCTCCTCACCAATCACGTTTCCATCAAGTTTTGTGTCATCGGCAAACTTGGAAATATTGGCCGTGATTCTCCCAAAAGCGCTGAATTGACGGGAAAACTGTTCTAAATGCCTAATGTTTTCAGCTCAGCTTCTCATCCGAATCGCCGCACTCTGTGCACTGCAGAAGTAAAAGTTTTAACAACACCAGGTTAAAGTCCAACAGGTTTATTTGGTAGCAAATGCCATTAGCTTTCGGGGCGCTGCTCCTTCGTCAGATGGAGTGGATATCTGCTCTCAAACAGGGCATACAGAGACACAAAATCAAGTTACAGAATACTGATTAGAATGCGAATCTCTACAGCCAACCAGGTCTTCAAGATACAGACAATGTGAGTGGAGAGAGCATTAAGCACAGGTTAAAGAGATGTGTATTGTCTCCAGACACTGATAGTGTGCCATAAACCCAAGATCCCGGTTTAGGCCATCCTCATGTGTGCGGAACTTGGCTATCAGTTTCTGCTCAGCGACTCTGCGCTGTCGTGTGTTGTGAAGGCCGCCTTGGAGAACGCTTACCCGAAGGCAAGAAGTGGGGGTGTGGGGATGGCCTTGGTGAAATGTTCGTCTTCATCAATGACATGGTGAAGGCTCCGGAGGAGATGCCGTAGCTTCTCCGCTCCAGGGAAGTACTGGACAACGAAGGGTACTCTGTCCACCGTGTCCCGTGTTTATCTTCTGAGGAGGTCGGTGCGGTTTTTCGCTGTGGCGTGTCGGAACTGTCAATCGATGAGTCGGGCTCCATATCCTGTTCTTATGAGGGCATCTTTCAGCGTCTGGAGCTGTCTGTTGTGAATCTCCTCATCTGAGCAGATCCTGTGTATACGGAGGGCTTGTCCGTAGGGGATGGCTTCTTCAGTGTGTTTCGGGTGGAAGCTGGAGAAGTGGAGCATCGTCTCCACACTGCGGAAGTCCCAGTCATGAATATCATTAAAAACCCCGGGGGCAGGGTGGGGGGGGGGGGGGCGGGGGGGGGGGATGGTGGCGGCTATTTGTGCCGGAGTTTGACAACTCTGGAACTCTGCGCATGCGCAGTGGTCCCGATCTGTCAGACTCCTCGATCGCTGGCCAGCCCGGGACTCCTGCAGTGCTGCCCCTCCAGCCCCCCCACGGCCCAATCGCGGCCCCCACAGCAATTCCAGGGTTCCCGGGCCAGCCCTGAGCCACCCCCCACCCCCCCTGTTCCGGAGAGCCCCGATATACAGCCCACCACCTCCCCTTCCTCCCCAGCAGTGGCAATCCCCCCACCCCCCTCACACCAGCAGACTCCCACCCCCCCCCCCCCCACCCTGCTGATCTCCCCCCCGGGGTCAGACCCTCCCGAGCAGACCACCCCCCCCCCCCCAACCCCAGCCTGCCCCTATCGCTGCCCTCCCTCCATCCCAGACTGTTCCTGTCTGCAGAGTGACAGCGGGACCCCCCACCAGTTCCCTCTAGGCCCCGGCCACAATAGGCCCCACCCCCTTGGCACTGCCTGATGCCCGCTGGGCAGTGCCAAGGTGCCCCCTGGGCATGGGCACTTTGCCCCTTGGACAGTGCCAGGGGGCACAGGCTGGCAGTGCCAGAGTGCCCATGCCCAGGGGCACCAATCCCTGCCGCACAACCCCCCGGGGGGGCCCCAATTGCCCCCTCTTCATTCTGGCAGGGTCTCCCACTAGTTCCCCAAACGTGGGAAACTAGTGTAAACCCCACCGGAATGAAGTACTCCTGGTGGGGTGGGAGATTCAATTGGGACCCGAATGTTCCCGATAATTAGATTTAAAACATATTTAAAATACATTTTAAAAAGATTCAAGTTACTTACCTGCCTTCCTGCCGGTTTCCTGTGTGGTCTGACCAGCGACTGTTCGCAGGTATATTGTTCATGCTAAATTGCCCGTTAGTGCAAATCCCGGTACAAGGCCGGCAAAGCACATCTCCCACTGTGACCCGCCAGAAAAGCTGTGAGACGCGATGGGAGAATCGTGGCCTTTACTTTTGGTTTCCTCATCCAAATCATTGATTTATATTGTGAATAGCTGAGGCTCAAGCACTGATCCCTGCGGGACCCTACTAGTCACTGCCTGCCACTCTGAAAAGGACCCATTTATTTCTACTCGCTGCTTCCTGTCTGTTAACTAATTTTCATTCCATACCAATATATTACTCCCAATCCCAAGAGCTTTAATTTTGCCCACTATCCTCTTATGTGGGACTTCATCAAAAGCTTTCTGAAAATGCAAATACACTGCATCCACTGGTTCATCCTTATCTATTCTACTTATTACATCCTCAAAAAACTTCAGGAGGTTTGTCAAACATGATTTCCCTCGTACAAATCAATGTTGAACTTGTCTCGTCCTGCTGATTTTGTCTAAGTGTCCTGTTATCACATCCTTTATATTAGACTCCAGCATTTTCCTTACCACTGATGCTTGACTAACCTCTGTAATTCCCTGTTTTTTACATAAAACCCCTACAGTGCAGAAGGAGGCCATTCAGCTCATTGAGTCTGTACTGACTCTCTGACAGAGCATCTTACCCAGGCCCCATCTCCATAACCCCACATATTTACCATGAATAATCCCCCTAGTTTACACATCCCTGGGACACTAAGGGGCAATTTAGCATGACCAATATACCTGACCTGCACATCTTCTCCCTTCCTCCTTTTTTAAATAGGTTACATTTGCTGCCCTCCAACCTGCCAGGATAGTTCCAGAATCGACAGAATTTTGGAAGACGACAAACAACACATCCATTATTCCATTGTTCACCTCCTTTCGTACCTGGGATGTAGATTATGAGGCCCTGGGGGACTTATCAGCTTTCAGTCCGTTAATTTTTCCAGCACTATTTTTAGCAATACTTATTTTCCTTCAATTCTCCCTTTTCACTAATCTCTTGATTCCATAGCATTTTTGGGAAATTATTTGTCACCCAAATTTGTTCCTCCCTAAAGACAGAATTAAAATAATTGTTTAATTGCTCTGCCATTTCCTTGTTCTCAATGATAAATTCTCCCTTTCCGGACTGTAAGGACCTACATTTGTCTTCACTAATCTTTTTCTTTATACATACTTGTAGAAGCTTTTATATTACTTGAAAGCTTATGCTCATACTCTGTTCTGGTCCTCCTTTGCTGAAATCTGAACTGCTCCCAATCCTCAAGCATGCTAGTTTTATTCCAGCAACTTTATGTGACACTTCTTTGAATTTAATGTTATCCTTAATTTCATTTGCTAGCCATAGTTGGGCCACTTGTGTTTTTGCGCCAAAAAAGGAATGTACAACTGTTGCAATTCCTGCATTCATTCCTTAAATATTAGCCATTGCTTATCCACCGCCATGTCTTTTAATGACATTTCCCAATCTATCCGAGCCAACTCACACTTCAAATCTTCGTAGTTTCCACCATCTAAAAGGTACAAGCCAGGAGTGTGATGGACTACTCTCCAGTTGTCTGGATGAGTGCAATTCCCTCAACACCATCTAGAACAAATCAACCCAACTTCATGGCACCTCATTCACCCCCTCCATCACCAATGAACAGTGGCAGCAGTTTGTACCAATTACAAGGAGGCAGAGAGTGGGTATAGATGGGTCTTTTTCTAAATGGAGGTCGGTCACCAGTGGTGTGCCCCAGAGATCTGTTCTGGGACCCTTGCCGTTTGTCATTTTCATAAATGACCTGGATGAGGAAGTGGAGGGATGGGTTGGTAAGTTTGCCGATGACATGAAGGTTGGTGGGGTTGTGGATAGTCTGGAGGGATGTCAGAAGTTACAGAGGGACATAGATAGAATGCAAGACTGGGCGGACAAGTGGCAGATGGACTTCAACCCAGATAAATGCGTCGTGGTCCACTTTGGTAGGTCAAATGGGATGAAGGAGTACAATATAAAGGGAAAGACTCTTAGTACTGTAGAGGGTCAGAAGGACCTTGGCGTCCGGGTCCATAGGACTCTAAAATCGGCCCTGCAGGTGGAGGAGGTGGTTAAGAAGGCGTATGGTGTGCTGGCCTTTATCAATCGAGGGATTGAGTTTAGGAGTCTAGGGATAATGATGCAGCTATATAAGACCCTCGTCTTGAAGTACTGTGCTCAGTTCTGATCGCCTCACTATAGGAAGGATGTGGAAAAGATTGAAAGGGTGCAGAGGAGATTTACAAGGATGTTGCCTGGATTGAGTGGCATGCCTTATGAGGATAGGCTGAGGGAGCTCGGTCTTTTCTCCTTGGAGAGACGAAGGATGAAAGGAGACCTAATAGAGGTGTATAAGATGTTGAGAGGCATAGATCGGGTGGACTCTCAGAGGCTTTTTCCCAGGGTGGAAATGTCTGCTACGAGAGGACACAGGTTTAAGGTGCTCGGGGGTAGGTACAGGGGAGATGTTAGGGGTAAGTTTTTCACACAGAGGGTGGTGGGCGAGTGGAATCGGCTGCCGTCAGTGGTGGTGGAGGCGAACTCAATAGGGTCTTTTAAGAGACTCCTGGATGAGTACATGGAGCTTAATAGGATGGAGGGTTATAGGTAGGTCTAGAAGGTAGGGATGTGTTCGGCACAACTTGTGGGCCGAAGGGCCTGTTTGTGCTGTAGTTTTTCTATGTTCTATGTTCTAAGATGCACTACAGAAACTCACCAAGGATCCTGCGACTGTACCTTTTTAGCCCACAACTGCTACCATCTAGAAGGGCAAGGACAGCAGACATATGGGAACGCCATCACTTGAAGGTTACCCTCCAAGTCATGCATCATCTTGACTTGGAAATATATCACAATTCCTTCACTGTCACTGGATCAAAATCCTGGAACTCCCTCCCTAATAGCACTGTGAGTGTTCCTACCCCTCAGAGACTGCAGTGGTTCAAGAAGGCAGCTCATCACCAGATCCCCGAGGGCATCAGATCCTCGAGGGATGAGCAATAAATGCTGGCCCAGCAGCAATGCCCACATCTCATAAGTAAATAAAAAAAGATTGTGTAGGGAGGAACTTTGAAGGTCAACAAAGCAGAGATTGAAAATAGATGAGTTTTGGGATAACAACATTGTGGATAAGGGTCTCAGTTGTCATTGGGCGACATCAGGCTGGAGGTCAGTGTATTTGCAGAGGTGGAAGTGAGCTGTTTAGATGGGAGGTGATGTCAGGCCTGAACAGGATGTCAAGGATGTGTGTTAATTAATACTGCACAGGACAGAGGCCAGCTTGGAGCTCTTGTCAATGAGCCAGGATTTAGGGTTCTGGACACATTCTTTATCTAGATCTTAGTAGGGGCAACTATACAACATGCAGGATAAACTGCAATGCCCACACTACAGTGACCAAATTTAGTTACAAAACTGGGAGATTAGCCTGCAACCTCCACCTCTCCCCCATTCAGTCAACGACAATGGTCACATGTTTTATCTTCAATTAAAAGGCCATCATATCATACCTCCTCCATCAGTTTCATTTTTAGTTTACTCATTGTAGGGAATGCAATAACGTAAGAAAAGATAACTGTATGGCAGCAGTTTTCACAGCCCTGAAGAGGGGCATTGAGAATATGAGCTGTCTTGGGATATTTATAAATTTATAAATCGGAATTATTTCATAGGAACATAGGAACATATTTATAAATAGGAATAAGGAACCTTGGTTCTCGAGGGAGATTGTAACACTGATTAAGAGGAAGAGAGAGTTGTATGAAATGTACAGGCAGCAAGGAACAGATCAGATGCTCAAGGAGTATAAAAAGTGCAAGAAGCTACTTAAGAGGGAAATCAGGAGGGCTAAAAGAAGACATGAGGTTGCTTTGGCAGACAGAGTGAAGGAAAATCCAAAGAGCTTCTATAGGTATGTTAGGAGCAAAAGGATAGTGAGGGATAAAATTAGTCCTCTTGAAGACCAGAGTGGTAGACTGTGTATGGAACCAAAAGAGATGGGGGAGATACTAAATGGTTTTTTTGCATCCGTATTTACTGAGGAAATGGGCATGGAGTCTACGGAAATAGGGCAAACAGGTAGGGAGGTCATGGAACCTTTACAGATTAAAGGGGAGGAGGTGCTTGCTGTCTTGAGGCAAATCAGAGTGGATAAATCCCCAGGACCGGACAGGGTATTCCCACGGACCTTGAGGGAAGCTAGTGTTGAACTTGCAGGGGCCCTGGCAGACATATTTAAAATGACAGTATTCACGGGGGAGGTGCTGGATGATTGGAGGGTGGCTCATGTTGTTCCGTTGTTTAAAAAAGGTTCCAAAAGAAATCCTGGAAATTATAGGCCAGTAAGTTTGACGTCGGTGGTGGGCAAGTTATTGGAAGGTGTGATAAGGGATAGGATCTACAAATATTTGGATAGACAGGGACTTATTAGGGAGAGTCAACATGGCTTTGTGCGTGGTAGGTCATGTTTGACCAATCTATTAGAGTTTTTCGAGGAGGTTACCAGGAAAGTGGATGAAGGGAAGGCGGTGGATGTTGTCAACCTGGATTTCAGCAAGGCCTTTGACAAGGTCCCTCATGGGAGGTTAGTTAGGAAGGTTCAGTCGCTAGGTATACATGGGGAGGTAGTAAATTGGATTAGACACTGGCTCAATGGAAGAAGCCAGAGAGTGGTTGTGGAGGATTGCTTCTCTGAGTGGAGGCCTGTGACTAGTGGTGTGCCGCAGGGATCGGTGTTGGGTCCATTGTTGTTTGTCATCTATATCAATGATCTGGATGATAATGTGGTAAATTGGATCAGCAAGTTTGCTGATGATCCAAAGATTGGAGGTGTAGTGGACAGTGAGGAAGGTTTTCAAAGCTTGCAGAGGGATTTGGACCAACTAGAAAAATGGGCTGAAAAATGGCAAATGGAATTTAACGCAGACAAGTGTGAGATATTGCACATTGGAAGGACAAACCAAAGAAGAACGTACAGGGTAAATGGTAGGACTCTGAAGAGTGCAGTTCAACAGTGGGATCTGGGAATACAGGTACAGAATTCCCTAAACGTGACGTCACAGGTGGATAGGATTGTAAAGAGTGCCTTTGGTATATTGGCCTTTATAAATCGGAGTATCGAGTATAAAAGTTGGAGTGTTATGGTAAGGTTATATAAGGCATTGGTGAGGCCAAATTTGGAGTATTGTGTACAGTTTTGGTCACCTAGTTACAGGAAGGATGTAAATAAGGTTGAAAGAATGCAGAGAAGGTTCACAAGGATGTTGCCGGGACTTGAGAAGCTGAGTTACAGAGAGAGATTGAATAGGTTGGGACTTTATTCCCTGGAGCATAGAAGATTGAGGGGAGATTTGATAGAGGTGTATAAGATTTTGATGGGTATAGATAGAGTGAATGCAAGCAGGCTTTTTCCGCTGAGGCTAGGGGAGAAAAAAACCAGAGGGCATGGGTTAAGAGTAAAAGGAGAAAAGTTTAAAGGGAATATTAGGGGGGGCTTCTTCACGCAGAGAGTGGTGGGAGTGTGGAATGAGCTGCCGGATAAAGTGGTAAATGCGGGGTCACTTTTAACATTTAAGAAAAACTTGGACGGGTTCATTGATGAGAGGGGTGTGGAGGAATATGGTCCAAGTGCAGGTCAGTGGGACTAGGCAAAAAATGGTTCGGCACAGACAAGAAGGGCCAAAAGGCCTGTTTCTGAGCTGTAATTTTCTATGGTTCTATGGTTCTATTTTGTCCGGACCTTCTGAAAAACAGCAAGAATGAGCAGATTGTCTCTGAGCTTGAATATCCCCTGACCTGACGCTGCTGTGCATTTCTTCCAGAATCTTCCTATCCTGGCTTTTGCAGAAATTCCCAGCAGTTTCCCTTGGGGAACTCTGCCGAGCAAAATCGAGTTAGGGGAATAAAAGAATGCACACCCTGTTCACAGCACTAGCTGCCATATGTAGCTTCACCCTTGCAGTCGAGGTATCACTCTTGTCACTCTATGCTGCCCTTCTTCCAAGGCCACTTTATCCTTTTTGGTTGCCCAGTACTGCTGACTGTGACTCCAGTTGTGGTCTATCAGTACTTTGTGTAGCTGAAGCATGAATTTTACCTTTTGTATTCTATTCCTTTAGATATAAAAGCCTGAATTCTATTAGCCTTTTTTGGATATTTTCTCTACTTCTTCATGACATTTTAATGATCTATGGACTTGGACCCCTGCAAGTCTCTTTGGACCTTCACTGTTTTTAACTTTTTATTATTTAGAAAGTACCCTGTTCCATCCATTGTAGCTGCAAAATGGATGGCATCCTACTTGTCTACATTGAAATCCATTTGCCACACAATACTGCCCACTCACCCAATCTATCAATATTCCCCTGCAATTTTGCACTTCTGTCTACACTGTTTACAATGCTGCCTACCTTTATGTCATCGGCAAATTTGGACAAGTGGCTTTCTATCCCATCATCCAAGTCATTTATGGGTATAGTGCCTGTTGGGGCAAGTGGGAGTGAATCATGTAAGAGCAGTTCTCTTGAGGCGAACAATGGAAGAGGGGGGAGGCGGATGGAGTGGTTGACTCCTACATACTGTGGAGAGATTAAGTAGAGATATTGTATCAATAAAATGCTATCATTCTGCCTGAACGATTTAAAATTCTCTGTGTGCACAAGTAGTCCAGAACTCTCAGGAGTTCAGTGCAAAAATAGCCGAATAATGAACGGCCCTGGTACTTACTGTGTGTTTTCTGTTCATGTGGGATCTTTTACACCTTGAGATGAGGGACCAACCTATGAAAAAATGAAGCTTTTTCCAAGTCCAAGAAATAAACTTTCTATTGCCCACGCCTTTAAATGAGCCTTCCCTTGATTAGCTGTCCACAGTTGATGGAAAATTATGAAGAACATCTCAATAATTTCTCAATATGTATCAAGAATGCACATTTCTTAAACCATCATGCTATTATCAAAATCAAGGACTGTTAACAGACAAAGCACTCTTTAAATGAAGAGTAAAACTTACTCCATTTCCATATGTCAAGCCATGTACCTCAGCCCCAACTTTATTGTTTTGAAAAAAAACTACTGCAAATGCTAGAATCTGAAACCAAAACAGAAAATGCTGGAAAATCTCAGCAGATCTGACAGCATCTGTGGAGAGAAAATTGAGCTAACATTTTGAGTCTGGATGACCTTTCGTCAGAGCTGAATTGTTTTAAAGGTTGTTTTTTGGATTTTGTGATTCTGGCAAGCCCTCATTTATTGTGCAGCCCCCAGTCACCCTTTGCTGTTGCTAATTTCTTGTGAACTACCCTGATGAGTGCAAGATGAAAAACTTTGACATATCTCTTTTTTCATCAACACTCAAGTTCTGTACTACCAAACGACATTATTGCTTTTGGCTTTCATGCTGGTCAATGTCAGATGGGAATGATGAATATTTAATTACACCCTTGATTAAATCTTAGTGATGTGGGAGAGGGGTCAGGAGGTGAGTCACTTGTTATAGACTCTCTGCCCTGCCCCTGTAGCCTGGAGTTGATAAGTCTGGTGAATGTTGATCCTCCCCCTCATCACTATTAGTCACAGTACAATAGAGGAAGAATTTCTGGACTGAATAAGGGATGGTTTCGTGGAGCAATACGTTGAGGAACCAACAAGGGAGCAGGCCATTTTGCACTGGATGTTGTGCAATGAGAAAGGATTAGTTGGCGATCTAGTTGTAAAAGAATGCTTGGGGATGAATGACCATACCATGGTAGAATTCTTTGTTAAGGTGGATAATGATGTAGTTGATTCTGAGACCAGGGTCCTGAATCTCAATAAAGGTAACTATGCTGGTATGAGGCATGAATTGGCCATGATGGACTGGGAAACATTACTGAAAGGAAAGATAGTGGACAGGCAATGGCAGGCATTTAAAGAACAAATAGGTGAATTCCAGAACTTGTTTATTCCTGTTTGGCGCAAGAGCGGTAAGGGAATTGTGGCCAAACCATGGCTTACAAGGGAAATTAGAGATAGTATCAGATTCAAGGAAGAAGCATACAAATTGGCAAGAAAAAGCAATAGGCCTGATGATAAGGAGCAGTTTAAAATTCAGCAAAGGAGGACCAAGGGATTGAGTAAGAAAGGAAAAATACAGCATGAAACTAAGCTAGCGGGGAACATTACTCACTGTAAAAGTTTTTATAGATATGTAAAGAGAAAAAGATTGACAAAAATGAATTTAGGCTCCTTACAGTCAGAAATGGGAGAATTCATAACAGGGAATAAAGAATTGGCTGAGGAACTAAATTTGTACTTTATCCATGTCTTCCTTTGTGAAGACTGAAGCAATATACCAGAAGTGCTGTGAGAAACATGTTTTAGTGAGGAGCTGAAGGAAATCAGCATTAGTAGAGAAATGGTTTTGGGGAAATTCATGGGATTGAAGGTGGATAAATCCCCAGGTCTTGATAATCTTCATCCCAGAGTATTTAAGGAAGTGGCCCTGGAAATTGTAGATCCATTAGGGTTAGGGTTATTTTCCAAAATTCTTTGGAGTCTAGAATAATTCCTACCGATTGGAGGGTAGCTAATGTAAGCCCGCTTTCTAAAAATGGGAGGTCGAGAGAAAACAGGGAACTATAGACCAGTGAGCCTAACGCCGGTATTGGGGAAGTTGCTAGAGTCTATTATCAAGGATTTCATAACTCGGAATTTGGAAGGCAGTGGTATAATCAGACAAAGTCAGCATGGATTTATAAAAGGGTAATCATACTTGACAAATCTATTGGAATTCTTTGAGGATGTAACTGGTAGAGTTGACTGAGGAGAACCAGTGGATGTGGTTTATTTAGACTTTCAGAAGGCTTTTGACAAGGTCCCACATAACAGACTACTATGTAAAGTTAAAGCACATGGGATTGCAGGTAATGTCTTAAGATGGATAGAAAGCTGGTTAGCAGATAGGAAGCAAGAAGTTGGCATAAATGGGTCTTTTTCTGATTGGCAGTCAGTGACTAGAGGGGTTCCGCAGGAATCTGTCCTGGGACCCTAACTGTTCACATTATATATTAATGATTTGGAAGAAGGAACTGAATGTATTGAATGTATGTGTGTGTGGGCATCTGCATGGCAGATGCAGCATAATGTGGATAAAGGTTATACACTTTGGTAGCAATAATGGGAAGACAGATTAATACTTGAATGGGTGTAAATTGAGAGAGGTGGATACTCAAGGAGACTTTGGAGTCCACGTGCATCAGTTGCTGAAAGTAAGTGCAGGTATGGCAGGCGGTAAAGAAGGCAAATGGTATGTTGGCCTTCATAGCGAGAGGATTTAAGTATAGGGATAGGGATGTTTTGCTGCAATTATATAGGGCATTAGTAAGGTCACATCAGGAGTATTGTGTGTGGTTTTGGTATCTTTATCTGAGGAAGGATGTCCTTGCTATAGAAGGAGTACAGCGAAGGTTTACCAGGATGACAGTTCTGTCATATGAGGAGAGACAAAGTTGGTTACGATTATATTCACTGGAGTTAAGAGTGAGAGGGGATCTGATAGAAACTTATAAAATTCTAACAGAGTTAAACTGAGAAGATTCAGAAAGAATGTTCCCAGTGGTGGGGGATTCCAGAACAAGGGGTCATAGTTTGAGGATAAGGGGTAAATCTTATAGAACTGAGGTGAGGTGAAATTTCTTCACCCAGAGGGTGGTGAATGTGTGGAATTCACTGCCACAGAATGTAGTTGAGGCCAAAACATTGTCTGATTTCAAGAAGAAATTAGATATAGCTCTTGGGGCTAAAGGGATCAAGGGATATGGGGAAAGGGGGGATCAGGATATTGAATTTGATATCAGCCATGATCAAAATGAATGGCGGAACAGGCTCGAAGGGCTGAATGGCCTACTCCTGCTTCTAGTTTCTATGTTTCACTAAGAAATTGATGGTGGAAATTTGGCAATGATGTTGCTGTTCAAGGTGAAGGTGGTGGTTGGACTTACTCTGGGTGGAGATGATCATTACCAGACAATTATCCGAGACAAATCCTATCTGCCATTTCTGAGCCCAAGACTGAATGCTGTACAGGTCTTGCTAAAGACTGGCATGGGCCACTTCATTATCATTGTGTTCTAATTGAGCTTTCCTTGCTGCTAGAGACAAACCATCTCTCTTTGAGGCTATCACCCTCACTCAGCCTAACCATCCAGCACACTTATGCACTTTATCATCAATAAATGGCATAGAATCATAGAATCCTTACAGTGCAGAAGGAGGCCATTCAGCCCATCGAGCCTGCACCAACAACAATCCCACCCAGGCCCCTATCCCCGTAACCCCATGTATTTACCCTGCAAATCCCCCAGGGACACTAAGGGGAAATTTAGCATGGCCAATCAACCTAACCTGCATATCTTTGGACTGTGGGAGAAAACCAGAGCACCCGGACAAAACCCACACAGACATGGGGAAAACATGCAAACTCCACACAGACAATCACCCAAGGCTGGAATTGAACTCAGGTCCCTGGCACTGGGAGGCAGCAGTGCTGACCAGAAGGCTCGAGGGCTGAGTGACCTACTCCTGCTCCTCATTCACATGTTCTTTTGTATGTATGTTCGTATGTCAAGTCAAAAGGATAAAGAGAAACTGCAGAATCTGCAGTCATGGTTTCTATTTCAAAAAAACTAGTTTGCAGATGCCGCTGCAATCAAAAAGTATATAATAAATAAATGATTTGTCCATCCCTGGATGCCCAGCAAAAGTGTTGTTCATTCTTCTTTCTGAACTAGTGCAGTTGGTGTATGAAGCTGCTGCCTCAAAGGTAGGGGGCCCCAGAAAACTGACCCACTGACAACGAAGAAACAAATGATGCATGTCCTAGCCATCATGGTTTGTGACTTGAAGGGGAACTTGAAGATGGTCGTGTTTACATGATATCGCAGCTCTTGTTCATCAGTGAAGATGTCACAGGGGAGAGAGTAAGATCATAAGACAGAGGAGTAGAAGTAAGCCACTCGGCCAATCAGGCCTTCTCCACCCTTCAATGAGATCATGACTGATCTGATATGATAATCGTCAACTCCATTTTCCTGCTGTATCCCCATAACCTTTGATTCCCTTACCGATAAAAATCTGTCTACTTCAGCCTTGAACATACTGAATGACCCAGCCTCTGCAGCCCTCTGTGGTAAAGGATTCCACAGATTCACTACCCTCTGAGAGAAGAAATTCTTCCTCGTCTCTGTCTTAAATGGGTGACCCCTTACACTAAGATTATACCCTCTGGCCCTAGAGTCCTCTAGGGAAACAACCTCTCAGCATCCATGTCAAACCCTCTGAGGATCCTATATGGCTCAATAAGGTTGCCTGTCAATCCCCTAAACTCCAATGAGTATAGGCCCAACTTGGTCAACCTCTCCTAATAAGGAAATCCCTCCATACCCTGGAGCAGCCTCGTGAACCTTCTCTGGACTACCTCTAATGCTAGTATATCTTTCCTTAGATAAGAGGACCAGAACTGTTCGCAGTATTCCAAATGTGGTCTAACTAGTACCTTGTATAATTTTAGCAACCTTGGTGAGTTCCTGAGAGCATCCTGAAAGCTCATACATTCTCTAGCCACAATGCTTTAGAGGTGGAGTGTTGTGACCAATGGAATGCTTTTCCCTAGTTGCCATCAAGATTCCCAAATGCTGCTGCAGCTGTATGTATACAGGTGAGTAGTGAGTATTCCATCATGTTGCTGACCTGAGCTTTGTAGTTGGTGGACAGGCCTTGAGGGGTCAGGTGAGCTGCTTGTGTTGAGCCTCTGCCCTACATATGTGGACACAGGACTGGTTTAATTCAGCTTCTGGTCAATGGTGACCCATATTGCCAGTAGCAGGGGATTTAATGAGAGTAGTACTATTGACGTTCAAGGCCTCTTTTCTATCTTTCTCTTGATGGTGATGGTCATTGGATAAAAGCCAATTAGTGTGGATGCTGGAATCTGAAACCAAAAGAGAAAATGCTGGAAAATCTGAGCAGATCTGGCAGCATCTGTAAGGAGAGAAAAGAACTGATGTTTCGAGTTGTTCCTTTGTCAAAGCTTAAAGACACAGAAAGTGGGAGATATTTATACTGCAGGGTGAGGGAATAAAAGATGAGTCTTAGCCACAGAAACCAGGGGAAAAGACTGCTAATGGCAGTCCATAGAGAGAATAAAAGGTGTGAATGGCCAAACAGCAGAGAAGCTAAAATGAGAGAGTAAGCTGTGACAGATGAAAATGTGGGGGGGAGGGGGGAAATGCCCCCAACCTCCCAGGGGTCTCCCTCCTTTCCCCCCTCACTTCATTCCATCCTCCCCTCCCTTCTTTTACTTTCCTCTCATCCTTCCTACTTCCCTTCCTTCCTCTCTTCCTTCCTCTCTTAATTTCCTTCTTCACTCCCTTCAGCCTTCCCTCCAGTCCCTAATCCTTCCTTCCTTCCTTATCTCCTCCCTCAATCCCTCGATCCTGCGCTCCCTCGATCCCTCGCTCCCTTGATCCCTCGCCTCCCTCACCTCCCTTGCTCCATCACCTCCCTCGCTCCGTCACCTCCCTCGGTCCCTCACTCCCTCGCTCTCTCGATCCCTTGCCTCCCTTTCTCCCAGAAACCTGGACTGATTTCTGAACGTTGTGAAGGTTAGGGTGTGAGAACTCTTTCCACCTTCCCATCCCCCACATGAGAAGATGTTGGGCACTTTGACAATTTTATAAGCAAAGCTTATAAAAATACTCAAAAGATATGGAGGCTCTTTACTGTGTGTTCTCGGTAATTTTAACAATTATTGGCCAAGATTAGAGCTTAACTGCAGTCTTAACCAGAGCTGGATTCAAACCCAGTTTGAAGTTTGCTGTATTATACCTCCCAAACCCTCTTGTAAGGAATAGTTGAGCAAAATTGTCTTTGACTCTCTCAAGGAGCTCAATTAAGCAGGAAAAGCTTGATTTAATTTGTAGCCATCCACTTTATTCACCTCCTACTGCAATGTGATAAGAAAGGCAATGTTGTCTGTGCTGTAAACTGCAAAGTGTGCTGTCAAGTTGCAGTGGGAATGACATGAACGAAAGTATGATTTCTATTGTACATTGTTCTCCCATCAAACCATCTGTGTGGGTCTGCAGGATAGAATATTAGGCAAAAGCTGCCTGACAAAGGAACTCTCAACAGTCATAAGTATCAGAGATTGGCCATTGTGAAGTTGTGATTTGATTTGTTGTTTGTGCCTCTGCCAGTGAGGGAACTCCAATCCAGCAGGAAGTTCTGCTTATCTCCATGACAGCAGTTACAAAATATGGATGGAGAGTAAGCCTTCACCCTGTTATAACAATGCCTTGCTTCATGGGCATGACCAGGAAGAGGAGAGAGAGAGATGCTGTTCCTCAGCAGTGTGGGGAAGAAATCTGCCACTGTTCCGGAGAAGGTTGTGTCTGGATATGGGCCAGGAGTTAGCAACAGGAATATTGTACCACATTCCTGGTTTAAGGGCAGGGAAGGTGAGTACAATGGCACATTCATCCTGTTCATCACTCAACACCCTCACTCTGACTTGTCAAGTATACTTCTTTCACCTTCTTATCTTTGCAAGTGCAGTCATTCTCATTCTATGGAGTCCTCACATTTCCATCTATTCATCCACCATGGCCACATGTCATCTTGCCATTTAATTTGGTCCCCCTCATCAAATGCACTTGCCCTCGCGCTTATTCATAGGTCTGTTCTTTCCCCCTCTTGCAGAAGAGAGTTCAGGATACCACAGGGGGAGAGACCCAGTGATAGTCCACCGCAGATCTCACAGCTGATAGCTACAAAGGAGGAAGCATTGGAGGTCTGTGAAGGTTCAAAGTGGAGAGATGGAGTCTCCCAGCTACCTGGTGACACAATTAAATATCAGTAAACCACATGCCATACAACATTTAATCATCGTGACTTGATTTCCGCAGCAAGTGAAATATGATCTCCGTAACAACAATTGGAATACTGTTATCCTGCCCAGCAGATCTTTCTCTCTCAGATGGAGCTTTATGTGTGTATAAAGTGTTTATGGAACTTGTGGGTGATGAATTCCCAGAGGAATTAAGAGGTGCATCATCAAACTCCAGCTTAAAATGCACCAGTGAAAATATTCACTCATTGACGGGTTCAGGTTTATAGATAGTTGAGTTTTCACCTAGAAGACACAGTTCACAATCGAGCAAGAGCAGACAGTGGTGACAGGGATGTTCATGGAAGAGTACATAATATATACAGCATAGAAATAGGCCATTCAGTACAAAAGGCTCAGAGAGCTTGGTGAAGATAGGGATTTAGAAGAGTATATGGCTTGTAGGAAGGGACTAAAGAAGGAAATTAGGAGAGCCAGAAGGGGTCATGAGAAGGCCCTGGCAGATAGGATTAAGGAGAACCCTAAGGCGTTCTATAAATATGTGAAGAGTAAAAGGATGAGACGTGACGGAATAGGGTCTATAAAAGGTGAAGGCGGGAAAGTCTGTACGGAACCAGTAGAAATGGCAGAGGTGCTCGATGAGTATTTTGCCTCGGTTTTCACAGGGGAGAAGGACCTGGGTGGATGTACTGCGGGCGTGCGGTGGACTGAAAGGATTGAGTATGTGGACTTTAAGAAAGAGGTTGTGCTGGAATCTTTGAATGGCATCAAGATAGATAAGTCGCCGGGTCCGGATGGGATGTACCCCAGGTTACTGTGGGAGGCGAGGGAAGAGATTGCAGAGCCTCTGGCGATGATCTTTGCGTCGTCGATGGAGACGGGAGAGGTGCCAGAGGATTGGAGGATTGCGGATGTGGTTCCTATTTTCAAGAAGGGGAATAGGGATGGCCCAGGTAATTACCGACCGGTGAGTCTAACCTCAGTGGTTGGTAAACCGATGGAGAAAATCCTGAGGGACAGGATATATGAGCATTTAGAGAGGTTTAGTATGCTCAAGAATACTCAGCATGGCTTTGTCAAGGGCAGATCGTGCCTTACGAGCCTGGTGGAGTTCTTCGAAAATGTGACGAACCACATTGACGAAGGGAAGGCGGTAGATGTGGTTTATATGGATTTTAGCAAGGCGTTCGATAAGGTCCCCCATGCAAGGCTTCTAGAAAAAGTGAGAGGGCATGGGATCCAAGGGGCCGCTGCCTGGTGGATCCAGAACTGGCTTGCCCAAAGGAGGCAGAGAGTGGGTATAGATGGGTCTTTTTCTAAATGGAGGTCGGTCACCAGTGGTGTGCCCCAGGGATCTGTTCTGGGACCCTTGCCGTTTGTCATTTTCATAAATGACCTGGATGAGGAAGCGGAGGGATGGGTTGGTAAGTTTGCCGACGACACGAAGGTTGGTGGGGTTGTGGATAGTCTGGAGGGATGTCAGAAGTTACAGAGGGACATAGATAGGATGCAAGACTGGGCGGACAAGTGGCAGATGGACTTCAACCCAGATAAATGCATCGTGGTCCATTTTGGTAGGTCAAATGGGATGAAGGAGTACAATATAAAGGGAAAGACTCTTAGTACTGTGGAGGATCAGAAGGACCTTGGGGTCCGGGTCCACAGGACTCTAAAATCACCCCCGCAGGTGGAGGAGGTGGTTAAGAAGGCGTATGGTGTGCTGGCCTTTATCAATCGAGGGATTGAGTTTAGGAGTCCGGGGATAATGATGCAGCTATATAAGACCCTCGTCAGACCCCACTTGGAGTACTGTGCTCAGTTCTGGTCGCCTCACTATAGGAAGGATGTGGAAAAGATTGAAAGGGTGCAGAGGAGATTTACAAGGATGTTGCCTGGATTAAGTGGCATGCCTTATGAGGATAGGCTGAGGGAGCTCGGTCTTTTCTCCTTGGAGAGACGAAGGATGAAAGGAGACCTAATGGAGGTGTATAAGATGTTGAGAGGCATAGATCGGGTGGACTCTCAGAGGCTTTTTCCCAGGGTGGAAATGTCTGCTACGAGAGGACACAGGTTTAGGGTGCTGGGGGGTAGGTACAGGGGAGATGTTAAGGGTAAGTTTTTCACACAGAGGGTGGTGGGCGAGTGGAATCGGCTGCCGTCAGTGGTGGTGGAGGCAAACTCAATAGGTCTTTTAAGAGACTCCTGGATGAGTACATGGAGCTTAATAGAATGGAGGGTTATAGGTAGGTCCAGAAGGTAGGGATGTGTTCGGCACAACTTGTGGGCCGAAGGGCCTGTTTGTGCTGTAGTTTTTCTATGTTTCTATGTTTCTATCCATACTGGCATTTTTACTTGAGTCGAGCTTCATCCCCTTTCCTCACCTAAATTTGTCATTGTAACCATCTGTTTACTTTCCCTCAAATGTTTGCCTACCCTCCCCTTAAGTGCATCTATATCATTTGCTTCAACCATTGCCTGTGACAGTGAGTTCCATATTCTCACCACTCTCAGGATGAAGAGGTGTCTTCTGAATTCCCTATTGGATTTCTTGGTGACTAGTTTATATTGATGGTTTCTAATTATGCTCCACCCCACAAGAGAAAACATTTTCTTTACCAAAACCTTTCATAATTTTAAAGACCTCTAGTAGGACACCCTTCAGTCTTGCTTCATAAAGAGAAAAGAGAACCATAAAACGGAAGAGCAGAAGTCGGCCATTCGGCCCATCAAGTCTTATGTGCCATTCAATGAAATCATGACTGATCTGATAGTCCTCAACTCCGCTTTCCTGCCTTATCCCCGTAACCCTTGATTCCCTTACTGAATAAAAATCTGTCTATCTCAGCCTTGAACATATTTCATCACCCAAAATCTGTAGTCTTCTACGGTAAAGAATTTCACAGATGAACTACACTCTGAGAAGAAATTTCTCCTCATCTCTATCTTAAATGGATGATCCCTTACTCTGAGGTGATGCCCTCTGGTCCTAGATCCTCTCCCAAGGGGAAACAACCTCTCAACATCTACCCTGCCAAGCCCCCTTTATGGCTCAATAAGGTCACCTCTTATTCTTCTAAACTCTTATGAGTACAGACCCAATCTCATCTCATAAGAAAATCCCTCCATACCCAGGATCAACCTAGTGAACTTTCTCTGGACTCCCCCCAATGCCAGTATATCTTTTCATAGATAAGGGGATTAACACTGTTCATGCCATTCCAGGTGTGGTCCAACTAATGCCTTGTATAGTTTTAGCAAGTCTTCCCTATTTTTACACTCAATTCCCTTTGAAATAGAGGTCAACATTTCATTTGACTTACCTAGAACCCCAGCCTGTTCATCTATGTCAGAGGACACAGCCCACTCCAAGTCATTAATACATTGTACTCCCCTCCTTCAACCCCCACCCCCACCTAGGAGCCATTGAAGAAAAGGATGATCATTGAGGAGGAACAGAAAATCTTCATGTATAGGGAGGCCTACCATGCGCACTGACCACAATTACAGAGAGATTGGAGGAGTCCAGTTTGAGCGTTAGTGCGTTTAAGCCTCCTGGATTGGCATGGAGAATCATAGAATCTCCACAGCGCAGAAGGAGGGCATTTGGCCCATCAAGTCTGCACCGGCCACAATCCCGCCCAGGCCCTATTCCAGAGAAAGTTCTGCACTTCCAGGTGCTTAGACTTTGCACATGGTCTGTAGCTGATCTTATGTGAATCTGCCTTGTCATTATGAGGCTGCTGCTTCCCAAAAGACTGACACTGCTTATGGAAGCGGTCATCATCCAGTCAGCAACACAGGGTCAAAGGGAAAATTTCCCAAATAAGCAGCAGAACAAGAAATCTCATCTACCACCATCAGGTATGGAATAAGAACACAGACATGACACACCCCAGACACCAGTGTGCTCTTGGGAAATTGTCTTGGGAAATTAAGTCTTGACTCTAACACTGGGCTGTGACAACAAGGGCTGTTGTAGAGGAAGGCAGAAATGAAACAGTGCAATTTTGTGAAAATTCCACTGAATTTTAATCATGAGAAAGCATCTGCCCAAAGCGAATCAATTCTTAATCTTAACCAGAAGCCTTAAAAAAAGTGATCACTAATGAGAATGCTGAAACGATTAAAAGGAGCACTAATCTTGTTAAACTTAAATCTGTTTGCCATTACATATCATGTCATCATAAGATAGAGGTGTAAAATATATAAATAATATTTTTTTAAATTTGCAACTTTAATCATTTCAATTTTTTTTTTTAGGTTTTTGCTTTACCAAATGTTAAAAGTATGAACTGTCATTAAGGGTCTTTTTGTTTCCTGGGCCCGAGAGGGTTCAATTTGTTGGCTGGAATTTTACTGCCCCCACCCGCCTGGGAATCGGAGCTGACGAGGGGCAGAACATGGAAAGGTCGGTTGACCTCAGGTGGAATTTTATGGTTTTGGGACGAGCGAGGCCATAAAATCCCGCTCGTTAATTCTTTTCACAGTTTAAAGATACATAGAGATACTTACTCAAAGCTGCTGAGATTTTCTTAAAATTCAATGAAAAATAGGCAAGTGTATTTCATGTCATTCTTCCAATTGCCTTCCCCCTCACCGTGAGGGTCTCACTCATCCTGGAGTGCGATTGTCGACAGTCACCCAGTCCCCATCCTAAAATATAGGAGCCCAGATCTCAAACTGCTCTGAACCTATCCTCACACCTTGGTGTAACCGGATGTGTACAGGCAGAGTGAGTGAAAACTGTTTTTGATGTTTTTTCTTAACTCCTCCCTCATTCAGAAACTGCAAATTCTGTAGCAATCATATATAAAATTACCAGAGGTCTATGGATAATTTCCTTTAGCAGGGAGGTCAGTAATGAGGGGACAGAGATTTAAAATAATTGACCAACGGATTAGAGAGGAGTTAAGGAGTTATTTTTTTCTGGAACTCACTGCCTGAGAGGTGGCAGAGGCAGAAACGCTCATCATATTTAACAAAAATGCTTAAAATGCACTTAATGTGCAAGGCTACACACCAAGAGCTGGAAAGTGGAATTAGGTTGGAGAGCTCTCTTACAGCTGCCACAGATATGATGGGCTGTAAATTCCTTCTGTTCTGGAAATATATATAATTGTATTCCATGAATTTCTGAAACAGCACTGAGGAGAGGATTTAACCTTTGTGGTCCCGGTTATTCAATTACTCACTGACTTAACTGGATGAATAAATTCTATTCCTGGCTTTTATACAGTGTCACCAAATCACCCGGTCTGTGTCTCTGAAAAAAGAATGAATCACAGCTTTAGATTAATGGAAGTAACATGATCTCTACTAACTGTCAGCTCGGATTATATATTCAGGTTCTGGCGTAGCATTTCAACTTCCAACTTTCCAACCTGGAGGCATGGTTGCTAACAACTGAAATAAAGTGACACATGACAAAAAGATATGTATTTCTGCAGCAACTTTAACAACAGCAAGACATCCATCGTGCTCTAAAACCAATGAAGTACTTTTGGAATGTGGTCACAGTTGTATGAAAAGTGCAGCCAATTTGTACATGGAAAGCTCCCCCAAGCAGAAGTGTGAAAAAGACCAGATCGTCACACAGACTCAAAATGTTAACTCTGTTTCTCTCTCCTCGGGTGTGGCCAGATCTGTTGGGTTTTCAGCATTTATTTTAGATAATCTCCCCTGTCCCTCTTCAGACAGCGGCATGGGATCTTTTGCATCCACCTGAGATGGGGCCTCAGGTTAATGCCTCAGTGTCTCATCCAATATTTGGCATCTCCTTTAGTGCAGAACTTGCTTTATTATGGCATTGAGGTAACAGCCTGGATTTTACATTAAAGCATAGGTTAATGCACCTGCATCAATCACATCATACTACACCCTCTGTACTTTTTTTTAACTCCAGCGTTTCTAAGTGTGATTATATTTAGTTAAAAATTATGGGCTGCTTTATGTATTCACCAATGGCCGACAGACTATTCTGAGTACTGTAAATATCATTATATGTTTTCTCCATTGCCTTTTGATTAAACTTAATGTGAATGTATGCTCTGTGGAAAATGGAAACAATTGGCACTGGGTTGATTAATAACACTCCAGGGCATGGATAATATCAAACCAATGGGCCTACTGGATCATGCTGAGAACTAACATTTCTGATAATCTTCTCTTCTGTTGGAACCATCTTCACCTGAACTGCACTGGGAACAATGTGCTGGTGAAGCAAACGGCTAGAGAGCATTTTAAACTAAAAAGCTGGGGGGGGAAAGGGGGTATCATGTGAGGGGAGATTTGGAAAGGTAAAGAGAAAGGACAAATAATGCAGGGTAGCGATGTGGGTAATGATAACTGTTATGATGGCTACAGGGAGTAGTCAATAGATTTCCCTGTGGGCCTCGTAGAATTCAATCTCCCCCATTAGACAAGCGGTGGCTCGTCCAACAGGGAAGGAGCAGCAAGGAGTTTAAACACAGGTGGCTCCACTCAGATCAGCATTCAAAAGACTTTGAGGCTGACCTCTACACTGTAGCCTCTAAAATGCATTTTGAATGCACTGTGATGGTAACAGAAGCCTGGCCTCAGTAAGATTATTACATTGGCAAATGGGAGTAAAAGTGAGATTTTTTTTCTTCCCTCTAGACCATCTTTACTATTGAGACAAGTAAGAAAAATGCCTCTTTTTGGTAAACGTGAAGCCTACAATGCAAGCGCAGAAGACTGAGCCCAATATGCAGAGTTCATGTGTTACTTTTTACGGACCAACAATATTGAAGGGGTCAAGAAGCAGAAAGTAGTCCTGATTTGATTTGATTTATTACTGTCACATGTATTAGGATACAGTAAAAAATATTGTTTCTTGCGCGCTTTACAGACAAAGCATACCATTCATAGAGTACATAGGGGAGAAGGAAGGGAGAGGGTGAAGAATATAATGTTCTAGTCATAGCTAGGGTGTAGAGAAAGAATAAGGTAGGTCCATTCAAAAGTCTGATGGCAGCAGGGATGAAGCTGTTCTTGAATCGGTTGGTACGTGATCTCAGAATTTTGTATCTTTTTCCCAACAGAAGAAGATGGAAGAGAGAATATCTGGGATGCATGTGGTCCTTGATTATGCTGATTGATTTTTCAAGGCAATGGGAAGTGTAGATGGAGTCAATGGATGGGAAGCGGGTTTGCGTGATGGATTGGGCTACATTCACGACCCTTTGTAGTTTCTTGTGGTCTTGCTCAGAGCAGGAGCCATACCAAGCTGTGATACATCTGGAAAGGATGCTTTCTATGATGTATCTGTAAAAATTGCTGAGAGATGTAGCAGACTTGCCAAATTTCCTTAGCCGCCTGAGAAAGTAGAGGCGTTGGTGGGCTTTCTTAGCTGTCGTGTCACGGTGGAGAGATCAGGACAGGTTGTTGGTGACCTGAAAGCTAGAAACCTGAATCTCTTGATCATTTCCACTTCATTATCATTGATGTAGACAGGGGTATTTCCTCCACTATGTTTCCTGAAGCATGCGGGGTCCTGCCCTTCAGTGTAATAAAATGCCTGGATGCCACTGACTCCACAGCCTATAATGAATTGGTGGATTTGGTTAAAGGGTACTGTGACCCAAAACCCTCCATAAAACTCCAGCTATGCTGCTTTAACACAGTAGGGCGATCCCCTGGGGAATCTATCACTGAATTTCTGACCAGGTTACGTGAATTTGGCTACCCCAGAATGACATGTTGCGAGACAGACTGGTCTGTGGAATTAACAATGTGACAATCCACAAAAAATATTGGCAGAACACAATGTTGATCTAAAGAAGGCCATTGAGACAACTCTCTCGGAAAATGCAGAAAAGGCTCATGAACTACAGGGACCTCAGACAGCAGTGTCCTCCAAATGGTGGGAGAGACGCTCTACGACATCCATCCCTCCACTGAGAGCAATGGTATCGGAAAATATCTCAGAATCCCTTATAACGGTGGAGCCAAAATTGCTTCAGCAAGCAGTCAAGGGAGGGCAACGACAGCTTTCAGACTCCGAGGGAGCATCTTCATGAAGGTTGCAGTTAGCAGGCAGTGGACTATTGCAAGTGCTGCAGAAGACCACAACCGAGGCGGTGGCACAGTGGTTAGCGCTGCTGCATCACAGTGCCAGGGACCCGGGTTTGATTCCTGGCTTGGGTCACTGTCTATGAGGAGTCTGCATGTTCTCCCCGTGTCTGCGTGGGTTTCCTCCCACAGTCTGAAAGACGTCCTGGTTAGGTGCATTGATGATACGCGTTATTACACACGAGGCTTGAGATGCTCAAGGAAATAAAGGCTTTTATTTACTATTACAACTAAGCTACCATATATAGTACATGATCCCAGACTGAGGGGTCCCAGACAGAGCAGTGACCTTTATACCTCTCCCAGGAGGCGGAACCCGACTGGGATGTACCATAATAACTATAATACAGGTGTAACAGCCTAACCCTAACCCCAACAGCAACAAGTAGAACAACCCATCCCTAACCCCAACAGCAACATATATACATACTCGTAGTACTGGCCAGACCCTGGCTCAGTACTACCTAGTGGGAACCAACGATGGTTCACCACATTCACCCCTCCTTTGAAGACAAAGGCCGGCGGGGTACAAAAAAACACAGAATAATTTGTAATCAGTCTATAAGTTCAGATGGTCAGGGGGACCGCACCGTCGTTGTGACCTCCTCAACACCGGTGATGACACCGGAGTAGGCACTCGCGGTGGCGTTCTCCCTAAGGCGATGTCCAACGGTTCCTCCACAGTCTCACGGGCCAGTTGACCCCGAGGTGATGATAATCCATTGAGTTCCGACACGCCCTGAAGTGGCGACCATCTCCTGGACTCAGGCAAGCTGTACACGGGAGTAAAAGGGTTAAGTAATGCTCCCGATGCGGCCCGCGCCGTGTCAGGAGGGGAAACAATAGTTGGGGGGTCTCTAACAGGAGGTATGGGAGTGACAGGGGTTTCTACGTCCCCTGCTGGCGCCAGGTCTCGAATCGAGACCGTGTCCTCTCGCCCGTCAGGGTATGCCACATAGGCATACTGAGGGTTGGCGTGGAGGAGATGGACCTGTTCGACCAACGGGTCGGACTTGCGGGCCCTAACATGGCCCTAACAAGCAGGAGGACAGGTCCTGAGTATGTCAACCAAGACGGTAATGAGGTCCCAGAGGAAGACTTCCGAGGAAATGAAAACAGCCTCTCATGGGGAGTAGCTTTGGTTGCCGTACACAGGAGTGAGCGTATGGAGTGGAGCGCATCAGGGAGCACCTCTTGCCAACGGGAGACTGGAAGGCTTTTTGACTTCAACGCCAGTAAGACAGCCTTCCAGACTGTAGCATTCTCACGTTCCACCTGTCCGTTACCCCTAGGGTTGTAGCTCATGGTTCTACTAGAGGCAATCCCGTATGAGAGCAGGTATTGCCTCAAGTCATCGCTCATGAACGACGAGCCCCTATCGCTGTGAATGTAGCAGGGGTACCCGAACAGGGTGAAAAGATCACGGAATGCCTTGATAACCGTGGCAGCGGATGTATCAGAGCAGGGAATAACAAAAGAGAATCTCGAGTACTCATCAATGATGTTGAGGAAGTACACATTCCGATCTGTCGAGGGAAGGGGGCCCTTAAAGTCGACACTCAGTCTTTCGAAGGGACGAGTGGCCTTGACTAGTTGTGCCCGGTCAGGTCGGTAAAAGTGCGGTTTGCATTCCGCGCATACCAGACAGCTTCTTGTTATGGACCTGACATCCTCCACCGAGTAGGGTAGATTGCGGGCTTTTACGAAGTGGTAGAGCCGAGTGACCCCAGGATGGCAGAGATCATTGTGGAGAGCCTGCAAACGGTCCTCCTGCATACTGGCGCATGTTCCACGCGACAGGGCATCCGAGGGCTCGTTGAAATTCCCTGGACGATACATGATGTCGTAATTATAGGTGGAGAGTTCGATTCTCCACCTCAAGATCTTGTCGTTCTTGATCTTGCCCCGCAGCGTGTTATTGAACATGAACGCCACGGACTGCTGGTCCGTGATCAGGGTGAACCGTTTTCCCGCCAAGTAATGGCGCCAATGCCTGACGGCCTCCACAATGGCCTGGGCCTCCTTTTCCACCGCTGAATGTTGAATTTTGGGGCCTTGGAGGGTGCGGGAAAAAAAGGCGACGGGCCTGCCCGCCTGGTTAAGTGTGGCGGCCAGGGCGAAATCAGATGCATCGCTCTCCACCTGAAAAGGGATGGACTCATCAACAGCGTGCATCGTGGCTTTCGCGATGTCGGCTTTTAGTTTATCAAAGGCCAAGCGAGCCTCTGGTGTTAGGGGAAAAGAGGTGGACTTGATGAGCGGACGGGCTTTGTCCGCGTAATTGGGAACCCACTGTGCGTAGTAAGAGAAGAAGCCTAAGCATCTTCTCAGTGCTTTTGCGCTAGTGGGCAGGGGAAGTTCAAGGAGGGGACGCATACGGTCTGGATCAGGGCCAATGACCCCGTTTTCCACCACCTATCCGAGGATGGCTAAATGGCGCGTACGAAATACACACTTCTCCCTGTTGTAGGTCAGATTCAGGTGAGATGCAGTGCGTAGGAACTTAAGGAGATTGGTGTCGTGATCCTGCTGGTCATGGCCGCAGATGGTGACGTTATCCAGGTACGGGAAGGTAGCCCGCAGTCCGTTATGGTCCACCATTCGGTCCATAGCACGCTGGAAGACCGAGACCCCATTGGTGACACCAAAAGGAACCCTGAGAAAGTGATACAAGCGACCATCTGCCTCAAAAGCCGTGTATTGTCGGTCCTCTGGGCGAATGGGGAGTTGGTGGTAGGCAGACTTGAGGTCTATGGTGGAGAACACCCGGTACTGCGCAATCTGGTTGACCATGTCAGATATGCACGGGAGGGGATACGCATCCAGCTGCGTGTATCTATTAATGGTCTGACTATAGTCAATGACCATCCGGGGTTTGTTCCCACTCTTGACCACCACGACCTGCGCTCTCCATGGACTAGCGCTAGATTGTATGATCCTTTCCTTGAGGAGCCGCTGAACCTCAGATCGAATGAAGATCCGATCCTCAGCGCTGTAACGCCTACTCTTAGTCGCGATGGGCTTGCAGCCTGGCACAAGATTCTGAAACAGGGAGGGTGTGGTGATCTTCAGCGTCGAGAGGCTACAGGCGGGGCGCGTTGGGCAATTTGGAAGCTGCTGTTCTCCCACTGAAAGCGGAGGGAGTGGCCCACTGTACTGTAGGGTTACACTCTTCAAGTGGACCATGAAATTTAGTCCGAGGAGTATTGGCGCGCAAAGGTGCGGTAACACCAGGAGCTTGAAGCTCTCGTAAACCGTGCCCTGCACCGTTAAATTTACCACGCAACTCCCTAGCACGGCGACAGACCGGGACCTTGATGCCATCGAAATCGTCTGTTTGACAGGTTGGATCTGGAGGCCCACCGCTTCACAGCGTCTGGGTGAATAAAACTCTCAGTGCTCCCGCTGTCAAACAGACAATAAATCAAGCGTTTGTTTACCTGAATGTCCATCATAGACTTGTCGAGTCTGTGAGGCTTGGCCTGGTCCAGGATGATCGACGCCACCGTTGGTTCATGAGCGCCACTGCAGGCAGCTGAGACAGATGAAGATGACCCCTGCTGGTCGTTCGCGGTCAGTGCCGACCAACATGGCTGCTCCCATAGGTCGCACGTGGGTGATGGCGCCAAAATCAGCGACCCCTGGTGGTCGCGCGTCTCTTGCGACTCCGTCGTCTGTAATGGTGGCGTCCTGGCCTCGCACGTGTACGAAACCCTCGACGATGCCGATGACGAAGAACCGGGCTCCGGGGAGTCGCAGGCCGCACTGCTGTTCCTGGAAGTAAGTTTGGATCGGCATACCTTCGAATAGTGCCCCTTCTTACCGCAGGCGGAGCACAACACTGCTTTAGCGGGACATCGCTGCCGAGTGTGCTTCACTCCCCCAAAGAAGTAACACCGCGGGCCGCCTGGAGCTGCTGCCGTCATCACGCCCAAGTGTGGGCACGCCATCACGCAGCTTTTCGGACCCGAGGGACGAGGAGGGATCAGCGACTGCTCCTGCCACGCTGTCTCCACGTGGTCTTCGGGATACAATGCTAGGCATTTTGGACGCCGTCTCCAACGTATCCGCTAGTTCTATCGACTTAGTGAGATCAAGATTACCTTGCTCCAACAGTCTGAGTCGGATATAAGATGATCCGATTCCCGCCACAAACGCATCTCGAGCGAGGTCATTCATGTTCTGGTGTGCCAACACTGCTTTGCAGTTACAGCCCCTGGCTAGCTGTAGGAGCTCGTTCGCGTACTGTTCCGTCGTTTCGCCGGGCTGCCGTCGTCGAGTGGCTAAGAGGTATCGAGCATGCATCTCGTTTGGCGGTTTAATGTAGCGCTTCTTAAGAAGCTCGAGGGCCCCTTTGTAGTCGGTGGCCGCACGGATCGCGAGATATACGGCGTTGCTTACCCTCGCGTGGAGGACCCGGAGTCTGTCGTCGTCTGTGGTGACCGCTGCGGAGGCTGCAAGGTAGTCCTCAAAACATTTCAATCAGTGGTCGAAGGTGTTAGAGGCGCCCGCCGCACGTGGATCCAGTGTAAGACGTTCGGGTTTTAACATTTGCTCCATACTCTCTGTATCGTTTTCCTTTTTTTTTAACGACGAGAGTTTAATTATTAGTAAATAAAATTGATGCGCGTTATTACACACGAGGCTTGAGATGCTCAAGGAAATAAAGGCTTTTATTTACTATTACAACGAAGCTACCATGTATAGTACACGATCCCAGACTGAGGGGTCCCAGACAGAGCAGTGACCTTTATACCTCTCCCAGGAGGCGGAGCCCGACTGGGATGTACCATAATAACTATAATACAGGTGTAACAGCCCAACCCTAACCCCAACAGCAACAAGTAGAACAACCCATCCCTAACCGCAACAGCAACATATATACATACTCGTAGTACTGGCCAGACCCTGGCTCAGTACTACCTAGTGGGAACCAACGATGGTTCACCACAATTGACCATGCTAAAAATTCTTCCTCAGTGTACCCGAACAGGTGCTGGAGCGTGGCGACTCGGGGATTTTCATTGCAGTGTTAATGTAAGCCTACTTATGACATTAATAAATAAACTTTCAACTAAATTTTAGATATAAGGACAGACAAAAATGTGTGCTATTTCAAAAAAAGGCCAAGGCCACTACCGGACCATACCGTGCAGGTATGCCCACAACCAGAAACAGGAACAAATCAATTAAATCTCATCTCCATGACAAAGGCTGTCCCCACAATGGTGGAGTTGTTAGTAAATGGACACCCATTAAAAATGGAAGTGAATATGGGAGCTGCGGTCTCCGTTACCGGGGAGCAGATTTATATTCACTTCCGGGCTGGTATTCAGCTCCTGAACTTAGAAAACACAAAGGGCAGGCTGGCCACCTACACAGGGAACCATTCCCGATAAAGGGCACCACGTCGACCCTCATGACTTACAGACAGCAGGCAGCATGACTTCCACTCGTCATTGTATGGGCACAAGGGCCTGGCTTATGGGGAAATATTGGCTCCAGCACATCAGACTGAACTGACTGGAGATCTTCGAGACCGCGATCTTCAGACTGGGCATGGGGGGATTAACAAAGTCATCAATAACTACCCTGAGGTCTTCCAGGAAGGGCTCGAAAAATTAAGGGGAGCCAAATATAAGATCTACGTCAACTTCAGTGCCATGCCCAAGTATTTTAGAGCGAAACCAGTTCCATACTCCCTATTGGCCAGGTTAAAAATTGGTTAGGTTGATTGGCCAGGTTAAAAATTGCCCCTTAGAGTCCTGGGATGTGTAGGTTAGAGGGATTAGCGGGTAAATATGTGGGGGTAGGGCCTGGGTGGGATTGTGGTCGGTGCAGACTCGATGGGCCGAATGGCCTCCTTCTGCACTGTAGGGTTTCTATGATTCTATTGGAAAAGGTCGAGTCAAAACTGGAATGTCTGGAAAAGCTGGGCATAATAAAACAATTACACTTCGCAGAGTGGGCCACACCTGTTCCTGTCCTTAAGCCGGGTAAATCGGTCCGATTTTGTGGAGACAGTTTATCGTCAATAGGGTTTCGAAGCTTGACAGATGCCCCATGCCCCGATTAAAGACCTATACGCCAGGTTAACCGGGGGCCAAGTGTTCTTGAAGTTGGACTTGAGCAATGTGTATCACCAACTTGAAGTAGATGAGCTTTCCTGAAAGTACACAATTAACATGCACAAAGGCCTACACAAATACGCTCACCTGCCCTTTGGAGTCTCGTCCACATGCACCATTTTCCAATGAGTCATGGCGAACAAACTCCAAGGGTTACCTCAGATAGCGATGTACTTGGACGATGTCTTAGTCACAGAAACTTCAAAATGTGAATACCTAACAAATGTGGAGGAGGTCTTACGGCGATTCTCGGAGGTCGGGGTATGCCTGAAAAGGGAAATATGTGTCTTCCAAGTAAATGCTGTGACCTTTGCATTTTCGGGTGAATGGCAAGGGCCTTCATCAGGTGGAGGACAAGGCGAGCGTTATTAAGGAGGCATCAACTGCAAGGACCCCATGGAATTAAAATCCTTCCTGGAGTAAGTGAACCATTCCACAACGTTTATTCCAAAGTTGGCTTCTTTACTGGCCCCCTTGCATGCTCTACCACGGAAACATCAAAGGTGATGTTGGGAGAGTGCCACAGCTAGAGGCTTTCAACAGCATGAGACAGAAACTTTTGTCCTCTATTCTCTTGACCCATTTTGATCCCAAAAGTGACTTTATCTTGACATGTGATGCCCCACCTTCCCTTATGGGGTTGGGGCAATGTTGGTACATCGCTGGAGAGATGGAACAGAGAGAAGCCTATTGCTTATGCATCTAGGATCCTCTTGGATGCTGAGCAAAGGTATCCCAGATTGAGAAAGAGGGGTTGACAGCTGTCTTTGGCATTGAAGTATTCCAACAATGTGTCTATGGTAGACATTTCGTCATAGTAACTGATTATAAACCATTGCTGGGACCTGTTAAAGAAGACAAGGCAATACCCCCCCCCCCATTGCCTCCGCCTGGATACAGCCTTGTTACTAGCAGCTTATGAATACCTCCTAGAGCACTGCCCCAGGACCCGGATAGCTAATGCCAATATGCACTGAGTTGTCTCCTGTTGCCCATAAACCTGGCTTCACTACTAGCTGTGGAAGAGATCGTGATGACCCTCAATTTTTTGATCACCTTAGTGTTGTATGTAAGGCAAAGCAAGGCTTGATGCAAAAGGCCCCAATCCTATCTAAATTGAAACATATAATATTAAATGGGGGATTCAGAGGACAGCCCTCAGATGAAATGAAGGACTACTTGATGGAGAAAGAAGAGTTGAGGATGGCATCACCATCTGGGGTTTTCGCTTAGTTGTCTCTCACCCAGGACGACATCCAATCCTTATGGAATTACACCATGGCCACCCTGGGATTTCAAAAATGAAAATGCTCGCCAGGAGCCCATCTTTGATGCAGACATTACTGACTTGGTCAGACAGTGTAAGTCATGCCAAGTGAATCAAAACTTCCCCCTTCAGCCTCCCTACATCCATGGGACTGGCCTGGTAGGCCCTGAGTGCGAGTGCATGTGGACTTCGCTGGGCCTTTTTTGGGCTCAATGTTCTTAATTTTGGTTGACGGGCACTCCAAATGGTTGGAGATACATTGCATCGGCTCCACCATTTCCCAAACTACCATTGAGAAAGTATGACAAAGTTTATGCACGCACGGGATACCTGAAGTCCTGGTTTCTGACAATGGCATTGTCTTTATTAGCAGCAAGTTTCAGATCTTTATGCTTTCCAATGGAATCAAATGCATTGGGCACGATCTCACCAGCTGATCATATTGCACTGCTGCTGCAGCAAGGATGGAGAATTTGGTACTCAGCCAAATGTCCATTCACTGCAGCGGGACCAGAAAATCCTGCCAGTGTGAACAGCCGGAAAATTCCTCCCATTAGGACAGCACCCTACCACCCGTCATTGAGTGGGTTGGCTGAATGAACAGTGCAGACTTTTAAGCTCTGCATGAAGAAATAACCCATAGCATCCATAGAGACCAAAGTGGCGCGATTTTTATTCAACTATAACTATATTTTATATATATATTCATAATATATATTTTATTCAACTATATCTAACTATATAACCCCTCACACACCGACAGGATTTGCCCCGACGGAATTGTTGATGGGATGGAGACTTCGGACAAGATTAAGCCTGCTGTTCCCAAGCCTGGTGGGGAGGATGGAGTCCCAACAAGAGAACCAGAAAAAAAATCACGATTCTGCAAGAAAGAACCAGTGACACAGTCCACATGAGGGACTTTGGGGAGGCCTTAACTGAGTCTCCGGGATCATAACAGAGAAAACAGAACCCGTGTCTTGTAAGGTCCGAGTGCAGGGCAAAATAGTCAGGAAGCACCTGAACCATTTCAGAAGGAGGGAGACCATGCCAGTGCAGACATCACTATCAGCCATGGGGACAATTACTGCCAGCGATGAGCCACGACTAGAAGTCAACCCTCTGTCTGCCCCTCTGGATGATAAGGGCATGGATTCCGAGATGGAAGCGGAAGATACTGGCGCCCCAACTGAAATAAGACCTCAGGAGGAATCAGCGTCAGTGGCTTTATGAAAGACTTTGAGCTGACCTATACTCTAGTCGGTGAACGGCACTTTGAGCACATTGTAAATAAAAGGTGATGGTGACAGAAGACTGGCCTCGGTAAGATGATTGCAATAATCAAAGTGTGACAGGGAGCATAGAGCAGACAAACCTGAACCAGAAAATCAAGGTCAGAGTGGGGAAAAAAGGCTCTTTATCTGATTACAAATCAGAGAAGGTGATAATCAGATTGTGTCAATATCTCAGTAGACCGGACCTTCATATTGAATCTGGTTTTGGTTATCAATAAACCTGGAGACGTTACAGAGATGAACAACAAAGCTGGCTTCCAGGATCAACTGTCTGAGTTATGAGGAAAGACTAGAGAAATCTGGGTTCTACATTGGAGAAGGGTCTCAGCTGATATCAGATGGAAAGATAAAAAGTTAAGCATCGTACTATTTTGATTAAATTGCAAGAGTAAAACTAGACGATATGGGCTCACACTGGCAAAAGATATTTATAGGATTGACACGGAGAGTGATTAACAAGTGGAACAAACTTTCCAGCTGTGGTAGAAAATCCCTGGAATTATTTAGAGAAACAAATGAGGAGAGAATGGCATTAGAATCTCTCTGAATGGATGAATTAAGGTGGACTGAATGACCTCTTTCAATTGTGAAGCATAAGTATTAAAAGGTGACAGAAGTCAATGCAATGGAACTGAGGTTATACTGAGAAAGAAGTATGTTATTGTGTACAAGCTCCTCTGGAGGCCTAGTCTGCAGTATCCAGCCCCTTTTGAACCTGGAAGATCCCAAACCGAATTCAGTTACTGACGTTTGCTGAGTTAATTGAGCCCAAAGAGGCTATATTCACAACAGCAGCTCTGGACAGATATGCAATGACCTCCCGGCGCCAAAGGGAAAATGGCACTTGTGCCCAGAACAGGGTCAGACTCAGCAGTGATGCCTTTCACAATTGGCTAGTCTCCCCACATTCACTACGTGGGTCCATACAACCAAAATGGTCAGTTGGCTGAAATAGGAGAGACACTGGCCTGGTGCATGTAGAAAATTGAAAAATTACAGCCAAGCTTGAGGAATAGGTTTGAGTAGAGTTTTAATATTGTGTGTGGTATTTGCTGCTGGCCTTGCACAAACTTGAGGATTTGTTTCTTTCCACGCTGTTGAATAAATAACAACTAATACCCTCCAGGGAGAGAAGCAGTTTCTAAGTAGCAGCACTGGACAATTAGCTGTTACTGCAGAATTCACTTGTTGTGAGACGGAGAGAAAATTCAGGTCTCTTCACTTAGCTGTATATTGATTTCCAATCGAACACCATCACATATTGCAGAATAAACCTTAACCTTTGAGGAAATGGGAAGAAAAACACAAAAATACCAACGCACACATTCTCTGAGATTCCTCTGAATGAGTAAACATATCCTGCCAAAGCTCTCCAAAACACGAGGAAGAAAAGGGTTTGTTAAAGCACAAACGTTATTGTCTTATTTCATTCATCCAGAACAATTCAATTCATACACTGTTTATGATATTAAAACAGTTTGTTTGGAGATCAGTGACTTGTTCTCTCAGGAAACTGCACTTGTGTCTCTCACAAACAGCTGCTGTTGGCAATAGAAGGAAGAAACTGCCCTCGGACAATATGACATCCAGAACGTCTTGCTTGAACAATTGTTCTTCGAACGGTACAGTAGTCTTGCAGGCAGAAGACTATCAACTGATCCAAGCTAACACACCTCATACCACTTAGGAAGGGCAGGGGATGATGTTAGATTATAAAATTAAAGCACATGGGTCTGGGCATAGTGTATGAGATGGATAGAAAACTGGTTGGCAGCCAGGAAACAAAGGGCAGTATTTTACCAATTTTAGTCTAAGTGCGGGGCAGGCGTGGAACGTGGAGAGTTCCAGATCCCTCTTTTGGGTATGTTTTAGGCCCTCCAAATACACACTCTGCCTGCAAAATTCTGAGTGAGCCGCAGAAGCCTGTGTGTGGGCCTTAATGCGCACAAAAGCCTGCAGAGGGAGGTAGTGCGCATTTGCAGGCCTCTGATGCAGTACATGCACATTAGCAGTAGCAGGGGTCTGACAAAGAGAGAGTTGTCAGGCCCCTGCTATTGCAGGCAGTCCGTAGCAGCTCCCCCCCCCCCCCCCGCCCCCACAATCGCTTGGCCCGTGGCTGTAGATGCAGCCCCCACTGAATCCCCCCTGTCGCCCAGACCAATCACTCCCTCCCCCACTGGCCCCACTGCCCTACCCCACTGATTGCTGCAGAGTGGCCGCAGGCCCCCCTCTCCTTCCCTCCCCCGATCGATCGCGGCCCTGTTGTCTTCCCCCAACAGATCGCTGCAGAGTGGTAGTGGACCCCCTCCCCATTACCCCTGCCCCCATTGACCCCTCCCCTCACTGGCCCCACCCCACTAGCCTCTCCCCGATTAGCCTCACCACCTCTGCCCTCGCCCACCCCCTGACACTGCCCTATGGGCATTGCTCAGGTGCCAGGGTGGCACTGCCAGTCTGGCACTGCCCAAGGGGCAATCCCTTGCCCTCAGCCTCCCTAGGGGGCCTCAATGGCCTCCGGTTCCATCAGCGAGGCCCAGTCGACTGCTCCCCGTTCATGGAGGGCCTTTCCCATCGAGATCATAAAGGCAGGCGAGCCCGGACGGTTAAGCGCCAGGCTCACTAACGACATTAAAATGCTTTTTAAAATAAATTTCAATAAATTAACCTTCCGGTGAGAGGCTGACCACGCCAGAAATCCTGCGCTTGTAAAATGGCTCTGGCTGCGAAAAACGGCGCCAATTGTGCTCATCACTTTACACCCCACATTATGACCACGTCGCGCCTGAAAATGGGTGCAACGCGATGGTAAAATCACAGCCAAAGAGTAGGAACAAATATGTCTTTTTCCAAATGACAGCCAGTGACTAGTGGGGTACAGCTAGGGATCAGTACGGGACCCCAGCGATTCACAATGTATATCAATGATTTGGACGAGAGAACTAAATATAATATCTCCACATTTTTAGATGACACAAAGCTTGATGAGAAGGTGAACTGGAAAGAGGATGCAGAGATCCTCCAGTGTGATTTGGACAGATTGAGTGGGAAAATGCATAGCAGATGTAGCTTAATGTTGATAAATTTGAAGTTATCCACTTTGGTAGCAAAAACAGGAAAGCAGGTCTGAATGGCTATGAATTAGAAGAGGGGAATGTGCGATGAGACTTGGGTGTCCTCATATACCAGTTACTGAAGGTAAGCATGCAGGTGCAGAAGGCAGTAAAAAAGGCAAATGTTGGCTTTCATAGTGAAAGGATTCGAGTACAGGAGCAGGGATGTCTTGATACAATTATACTGGACCTTGGTGAGGCCACACCTGGAATATTGTGTGCAGTTTTGGTCTCCTTATCTGAGAAAGGATGTTCTTGCTATTGAGGGGATACAATAAAGATTTACCCTGGGATAGTGGGACTGACTGACATATGAGGAGAGATTGAGTTGGTTAGGATTATATTCGCTGGAGTTTAGAGGAATGAGAGGGGATCTCATAGAAACCTGTAAGATTCTGACAAGACTAGACAAGGTAGATGCAGGAAAAATATTCTCGATGGTATGGGTGTCCAGAACCTCGGGTCACAGTCTAAGGATACAGGGTAAACCTTTTAGGACTGAGATGAGAAATTTCTGCACCCGGAGAGTGGTCAGCCTATGGTCTTCTCTACCAGTTGAGCAGTTGGAGCCAAAACATCATGGGTGGGGTTTTATGGCCTTCCTCGTTTCAAGACCGTAAAGTCCCATCTGAGGTCCCATTGCCCGCACCTCGCCCACTCCAATTCCTGCAGTGAGCGGGACAGTAAAATTCCAGCCCATGTGTTTTCAAGAAGGAATTAGATATAGATTTTGGGCTAAAGGGATCAAAGGATCTGGGGTTACAGAGTTGGATGATTAGGTTACAGAGTTGGATGATTAGCCACGATCGTAATGAAAGGTGGAGCAGGCTCAAAAGGCCGAATGGTCTACTTCTCCTATTTTCTATGATTCTAAGATGATAATCAGCAGGAGGTTTCCATGTCCATGTTTGTCCTGTGGTCATGAGACTTCTTGGGTCTGGAATCAATTTTGAGGGCTTCCAGGGCAATTCCCTGCTGACTGTATACCAGCACCTCTGCTAGGTCTGTCCTCCCAGTAGTACAGGACGCACCTGGAGCTGGTGACAGTGATGCCTGGGACATTGTTTGCAATGTATGGTTCTGTGAGTGTGACTATATCAGCCTGTTGTTTGAATAGTTGTGGGAGAGTCCTGGTAATTTTGGCACAAGCTGCCAGATCTTGGCAAGGGGCATTTCCAAGTCGACGGGCCTGTGTTTGCTGTTGTCAGTCCAGTGCCTAAGTCGATGCCAGATGGTCGGTCCAGTTTCATACCACTGAGTGGCTTGCTAGGCCATTTAAGAGCCACCCAACATTGCTGTGGATCTGGTAAGGATGGCAGATTTCCTTCCTTAAAGAAGGCATTAGGGAATCAGATGGGTTTTTTTAATGCTAATGGTCACCATTAGACTAACTTTTAATTCCAGATTTATTAATTGAATTTAAGTTCTACTAGGCGCCATGGTGAATCCATGTCTCTGGATGTTTTAGTCTAGTGACATTACCATTATGCTACCATCTCCTCGTCTGCCTTAATTTTGACCTCCCCTGCCCAGAAATAGGGTGCAGACAAATTCTTAGTCCCTTAAAAAGCTGTACATATCTTCATGCAGCAGTCTCTGTTTGTCCATTACATTCTACTGATCATTCTACTGTCCTTCCTTATGTGACAATAGAATAAACAGGATCCACCATCTGACACACTGAAAAACTGCAGGCAAATATGATCTGTCCAAAGAGATAGAAATATGGATGAAATAATCAAGCCCATGCAGAAGTGACTCAGCATTAGAGAACAAAAATGTTATTCAACACATTTAACAACTACCTGGGATTCTTTTTTGATTCTTTATTCGGTTCTGGCAATCTTCTGTGGATTATTCCTTGTGAGCTGCTGATTGAAGTGGGACCAGTTTTAATTTTACCAAAAGAGAACATTGTGAAAGAATCATGTGCACTTTAATTGGAGGTTTCATCATCTGGAATTTTGTAGTATTTTCTTGTCAGCAGATCTGTAGAATTATCATTACACGGACAGCTTCAGAGGCCCGGGCTGAATAGTAATGACACAAAATGTAATTACATTTGCAGAGGAAGTGGTGGCAAATTGCGAGTGGAAGCATTAATGGGAGAAATCTGAAACTTTTGAAAGGTTTCCTGTAATAGAGACTCCAAGTAATTTTCTCGAGTTGAACTGGAATGGCTCCAACCCCACTGTGGATCGAAATGGAGAGTCTGCAGTTGGTCTGAGAATGCCGCAAAAGCCTCATCAAAAACCAATTATGTTGGAGTTAGATATTATTTCTCATCCTACCGAACCACTCAAACACTTGAGTATACTCGGGCCGCGATTCTCCCAAAGTGGGACGAAGTATCCATGCCAGCGGGAAATCTGGAGGGTTTTCCACTGATGTTAGCAGCGACCATTAGGTAGGATCTCCCACCTGATAGATACTGAATTATTCATATCGGACAACCCGCTGGCCAGCCCTGCTGTTCTGAGGCTGGGCTGCCACTTTTAGATGGCAATCCTATCTCTGCGCTCGAAGACAAACCCCCCTCCCACAAAAACATAAATGTGGCCCCCACACTGATCAGAGGGGCTTCCCCCCGAACCCACAAATAATGGGTACACCCCCTCCCCCCCACCCCCAGGCATGAGGGTGACCCGACCTCCCCCCCCAACCACTCAGCCCCTTTTCCCTGTCAGATCCCCTATTCAGCCCCCCTTCCCCGCCCCCTTCAAGACTCGCAACTTGGTCGTGTGAACAGCGCATTGCCTCTTGGCACTGACACCCTAGCCTGGCGCCTTGAGCCCGTGGGGACTTGAGGTGGCAATTCCAATGGCCATTTGCCCTCTGGTTTTACTTTTGCTTTTGCAAAAAACTTCAGTTGAACTACAGACTGTCAATCAGGCTTAGACTCTATCATTGTGTTCAGGATCAATGGGGTACTTGAGCTGCATTCAACTGTGAAGGGAAATAAAAATAAACACAGATGGCTGGAGGATGATGGAAATCAACTGAGCTTGCAGCTGAATCTTTTATGAGACATTGCACAATGAATTTGTTACAGATCAAAGGCTTCAGGTGTAATGGAGAGGGTTTCAATGATTTCAGCTTGCTGGGAAGCCTCAGCAACTTCAAATCCAAGCTGTGTGCATACATTGGAGCGCTGAGTGCACAGCTGGGCAAAGTGGACCCCCCCCGCCCCCCAACCCACCCCCCGCTGCCGCCCTCCACCCCCAGTGAAATTGAAATCTCCTCTCTGTTAGAGGACTTCAGAGGGGTCTTCTCTCACCTGTAGCTTCTGACAGGGCAAAAGGAAAATCTCTGCTGCAGAATGGAGTGCTGCAATGACTTAAAATCCTGCCAGGTGACCGGGGTTTGAAGTAATTTATTATTGTTACATGTATTGGTATACAGTGAAAAGTACTGTTCCTTGTGTGCTATACAGACAAAGCATACCATTTATAGAGTACATAGGGGAGAAGGAAAGGAGAGGGTGCAGAATATTGTGTTGCAGTTACAGATGGGGTGCAGAAAGAGATCAGCTTAATATATGATAGGTCCATTCAAATGTCTGATGGTAGCAGGGAAGAAGCTGTTCTTAAGTCGGATGGTACGTGTTCTCAAACTTTTGTAATTTTTTCCCAACGGAAGAAGGTGAAAGAGAGTATGTCTGGAGTGCATGGGATCCTTGATTATTCTGGATGCTTTTCCAAGGCAGCGGGAAGTGTAGCTGGAATCAATGGATGGGAGGCTGGTTCGCATTATGGACTGGGCTACATTCACAACACTTTGTAGTTTCTTGCTTCCTTGGTCAGAGCAGGAGCTTTACAAAGCTGTGATACATCTGGAAAGGATGCTTTCAATGGTGCGTCTGTAAAAGTGGTGAGAGCTAGGGTGCCTGGGGGCAGTACACTGTTGGCAGATAATTGCAGGGTGACAGGGAAAAAGCAGGTGAGTGGTACCAGTTGAGTTGCTCTTCTCGAGAATTACTATGGTTACCCGACTGTCCTTTTCAATAGTGCTACACTTGCTTAGAAACTGTTAAATCTGTAACCTATTTGTAGCAAATAGTGACCACAATGCTGTTAGCTTTAGGATAGTGATGGAAAAGGATGAGTGGTGTCCCAAGGGTAAGGTGTTGGATTGGGGGAAGGCTAACTTTAGTGGGATTAGGCAGAAATTGGCAGCTCTAGATTGGGAGAGGCTGTTTGAGGGTAAATCCACATCTGGCATGTGGGAGTATTTTAAGGAACAGTTGTTAGGGCTGCAGGACAGGCATGTGCCTGTAAAAAAGAAGGATAGGAAGGGTAGGATTTGAGAACCGTGGATAACCAGGGAAATTGAGGGACTGGTCAAAAAGAAAAGAAAGGCGTACGTTAGGTCCAGGCAGCTAAAAACGGAGGGAGCTCTGGAGGAGTACAAAGAAAGTAGGAAAAAACTCAAACGGGGAATTAGAAGGGCAAAAAGGGGTCACGAAATGTCCTTGGCAGACAGGATTAAGGAGAATCCCAAGGCATTGTATTCATACGTTAGGAACAAAAGGGTTGTCAGGGAAAGAATCGGACCTCTCAGGGACAAAAGTGGGGAATTATGCTTGGAGCCCAAAGAAGTAGGGGAGATCCTAAATGAATACTTTGCGTCAGTATTCACAAAGGAGAGGGATGTGTTGACTGGGAGTGTCTCGGAGGAGAGTGTTGAACCGTTGGAGAAAATCTCCATTACAAGGGAGGAAGTGTTAGGTTTGTTAGAGAATATAAAGACTGACAAATCCCCAGGGCCTGATGGAATCTATCCAAGGCTGCTCAGGGAGACGAGAGATGAAATCGTTGGGCCTCTGACGCAAATCTTTGTCTCGTCACTGGACGCAGGTGAGGTCCCAGAGGATTGGAGGACAGCAAATGTGGTCCCGTTATTTAAGAAGGGTAGGAAGGATAACCCGGGTAATTATAGGCCGGTGAGCTTGACGTCCGTGGTGGGGAAGTTGTTGGAGAAGATTCTTAGAGATAGGATGTATGCGCATTTAGAAAGGAATAAACTCATTAACAATAGTCAGCATGGTTTTGTGAGAGGGAGGTCATGCCTCACTAACCTGGTGGAGTTTTTTGAAGAAGTGACCAGAATGGTTGACGAGGGAAGGGCCGTGGATGTCATCTATATGGACTTTAGTAAAGCGTTTGACAAAGTCCCTCATGGTAGGCTGGTGAAAAAGGTTGGATCTCATGGGATAAAGGGGGAGGTGGCTAGATGGGTGGAGAACTGGCTTGGTCACAGAAGACAGAGGGTGGTAGTGGAAGGGTCTTTTTCCGGCTGGAGGCCTGTGACTAGTGGTGTTCCGCAGGGCTCTGTATTGGGACCTCTGCTGTTTGTGATTTATATAAACGATCTGGAAGAAGGTGTAACTGGGGTGATCAGTAAGTTTGTGGACGACACAAAATTGGCAGGACTTGCAGATAGTGAGGAGCATTGTCAGAAGCTACAGAAGGATATAGATAGGTTGGAAATTTGGGCAAAGAAATGGCAGATGGAGTTCAATCCTGATGAATGCGAAGTGATGCATTTTGGTAGAAATAATGTAGGGGGGAGCTATACGATAAATGGCAGAACCATAAAGGGTGTAGATATGCAGAGGGACCTGGGTGTGCAAGTCCACAGATCCTTGAAGGTGACGTCACAGGTGGAGAAGGTGGTGAAGAAGGCATATGGCATGCTTGCCTTTATAGGACGGGGCATAGAGTATAAAAGTTGGGGTCTGATGTTGCAGATGTATAGAACGTTGGTTCGGCCGCATTTGGAATACTGCATCCAGTTCTGGTCGCCACACTACCAGAAGGACGTGGAGGCTTTGGAGAGAGTGCGTAGAGGAGGTTTACCAGGATGTTGCCTGGTATGGAGGGGCTTAGTTATGAGGAGAGATTGGGTAAACTGGGGTTGTTCTCCCTGGAAAGACGGAGGATAAGGGGAGACTTAATAGAGGTGTATAAAATTATGAAAGGCATAGATAGGGTGGACGGTGGGAAGCTTTTCCCCAGGTCGGTGGTGATGTTCACAAGGGGTCATAGGTTCAAGGTGAAGGGGGGGGGAGGTTTAACACAGATATCAGAAGGACCTATTTTACACAGAGGGTGGTGGGGGCCTGGAATGCGCTGCCAGGCAAGGTGGTGGAAGCGGACACACTGGGAACGTTTAAGACTTATCTAGATAGCCATATGAACGGAGTGGGAATGGAGGGATACAAAAGAATGGTCTAGTTTGGACCAGGGAGCGGCACGGGCTTGGAGGGCCGAAGGGCCTGTTCCTGTGCTGTATTGTTCTTTGTTCTTTGTTCTTTGTCCTTTGTTCTTTGTTCTTTGTTCTCTCTCTGTCCTGCGCCAACCTGAAACATTGGGGTGGTTTGTTAAATCAGTTCAGGATTCAGATGAGACAAGGTTGGGTAGGCGTGCAATCTGCCAACGCCAGCCTCCATACTAGTTCAACCCAAGTCTTTTTAAATGTGAGTGGCACGGGCTTGGATTGGCATGTGGTGAGCAACCAATCAAGGCCGACGATTAGAATGGAAAATGGTTCGAGCCAATGTGGTGGGCTCAAGATGTGGGGCCATGATGGATCACTCGAGGGCACCACAACCCTCCTGGGACCCACAGACAGGGCTGGAGGCTGAATGCTGTTGGGGTTGCCATTGAGGATCCAGGCCTGGCAGCTGTGGCTTTTGGAAACATAAAAGTAAAACAACCTTCCCTCTTTCCTTTCTGTCTCCATGTTTACATCTGAACCTCCCACCTGAGGAGGGTGGGGAGCCCGACCTGGCATCCTGATTTGATGGCAAACCTTTCAATGAGTGACAATTTAAAAATCCACTGGGTGTTTCTGGGCACATTTCCAGTTCTTGATGTCTGTTTGCAACTCCAGCCCATTAACTCCATTGCTCTCTCTCACAGCCCGATCCATTCAGTGTTTCCAGTATTTTGAAGTGTTTAAATCCCAAATTTCCACCATGTGCAGGATTTCAATCCTGCTTTCAGCTCTATTTGCTGCTTACCTCATTTTCTTGTCAAAAGAGTTGCAAGGTGTGCTCATACTGGGAGAACGTTGAAACTCACTATTAATTACCAGTTTGTGTTTGATAAGCACACTCATGAAGGCACCTTTCATTTCAATTAGATGCATGAAGAGCTGATTTTTCACATTTTTATACTCATGAAACACAAAGCAGTGTAATTAATGATCTCATTTTTACTGTTGTAAAAGCCAGTCTTCCACTTGTCCGATGTTTTCTGTGACTGGATCAGTTTAACAATATCCAGTGGCGTATGCTGCATTAGTATATAAATTAATCAGATGTTCAGCTACTGCAACCTGTAAACAGCAGTCTCCTTGTAGCGCCAATGTACTGGCGTAAGAGCATTAACAAATATTTCTGTCATAAAAGTTCAATTAAACCAAATTGAGCAGGTGCCAAGATCGAGGATTTAATTGAAATAAAATAATTATCTTTGTCGGTCATTACTTGTGCAGACCCTCCCAACGGTTCAGAGAGGAATTTTTTGTGTTGTTATAGCCCTGTTGTGACCTGTTCCCCAGGCTCATCGATTTTAACTGTCCCGATTTACCAGCATTGTTCCATTTGATGGAAGGAAGTCAGCATCACGCCATGCAAGAAGGGATCAAATCAAACGCTGTTGGCTACAATGTAGCATCTCTACTCTTGATCACGTCTAAACTCAATGGAAACCATAAAGCCGCCTCGTTGGCTATTTGGTTTCAAGCCAAATTGTTTGGCTCAATGGTTTCAGTAGCATGGCCCACAGATGTAGCAGTTCCATCAATGCCCAGTACAAAGTTAAATTAATGGCTCTTGGAACCCCAAGAGTCCCGTTATAGCTTCATTGAGCAGGCTCATTTGTTCGACTGGAGCAGGACAAAGGGAGAGATTCTCAGCAGCAGTGCTGAGGGTGAGTAAAGTGCTGTGATTTATTTATTTATTTAATCCGTTTTTTCGCGGGCTTTTTTCAAGGGTTTAAACTAAGGGAAGTGGGAGTAGGCCGCAGGGGATTCTGGGAGATTGTGTTTTTTTAGTATAAAAGTCACTCTATACAGCGGGCAGCGTCGGGAGTGGGCAATGGAGTGAGTGGGGAGTAGAGTGTGAACTGGCTTTGGCTCACAGGGCTTCGGCGAGGACAGGCAGGGTAGGGTTTCACTTTTAAATTACACCAACTCATACAAGGTAAATTGGTATGGAGGGATATGTAATGTGTTGTTTCTGCATGATGTGGGAACAAGTCGACCCCAAGGTGGACCCCAGGGACCATGTCTGCAGTAAGTGCTGGTTGCTGGAGGATCTCCAGCTCAAGATAGATGAACTGGACTCTGAGCTACAGACACTGAGGCTTATGAGGGAAGGGGAGAGCTATCTGGATAATGTGTATAAAGAGAAAGTCACGCCCCTTAGACTGACTAACTTAGCTGGGGGTCAGGGACAACAGGGAGTGGCTGTGGGTGAGGCGGGCAGTGGGGGGAAGAAGGCGGGCAGAGGGGGGAAGAAAGGAAGTCGTTTGTGGGAGGTAAAGTCCCAAGAACCTCAGCCCTTAAATCTTTGCAACAGATTTGAGGTTCTTGCCACCAGTGTAGATGGGAAAAATGACTGCGAGAAGGACGAGCAAACTGTCAGCAGTACCGGGGTGCAGGGTGCTGCTGCAATGGAGAAATCAAAGAGAAATGTAGCAGTAATTGGGGATAGTGTAGTTAAGGGCATAGACACTGTTCTCTGTGACCAGGAGAAGCAATACCGTAGGTTGTGTTGCCTGCCTGGTGCTCGGGTCCAGGATGTATCATCTGGGCTGCAGAGGAATCTGGAGTGGGAGGGTGAAAATCCAGTTGTCATGGTCCATGTAGGTGCCAATGACATAGACAAAACAGGAACTAAGGATCTACAGAGGGAATACGAAGAGCTGGGGAACAAATTAAAAAGCAGAACCAACAAGGTGGTAATCTCTGGATTACTACCTGAGCCATGCGCAAATTGGCGCAGGGTTAATAGGATTAAGAAGACGAATGCGTGGCTCAAGGATTGGTGTGGGAGGAATGGGTTCGAATTCATGGGGCATTGGCACCAGTATTTGGGCAGATGAGACCTGTATAGATGGGATGGTCTCCATTTGAACGGTGCTGGGACCAGAGTCCTAGTGAATCGTATCACTAGGGCTGTAGATAGGGCTTTAAACTAATTTATGGGGGGGAGAGTGCAGAGGTAAGAGGAATTACGAAATCAATGGTAGGGGAGAGGGAGCGAGTGCAAGTGAATGAGGGCATTCAAGTAGTTAAAGGAGTAGAGGGCGAGGGAGAGGTTGATAGCGTTTCATCAAATCGGGTCCAGATAAAAGCTGGAATAAAGACACTTTGCCTGAATGCAAGAAGCATTCGGAACAAAGTTAATGAGTTGATGGTGCAAATCAGCACTAATGGATATGATCTAGTGGCCATTACAGAAACGTGGCTGCACGGAGACAAGGACTGGGAGATGAATATCCAGGAGTATCAGGCATTTAGGAAGAATAGACAGGAAGGAAAAGGTGGTGGGGTCGCTCTGTTAATAAAAGATAATATCAGGATAGTAGTGAGGGATGACATAGGCTCTAAGGAACAAAACGTGGAATCGTTATGGGTAGAGATAAGGAATAGTAGGGGGAGTAAGACACTAGTAGGCGTGGTCAGAGGTAATAGCGGATGCGTTAGCGGTTATTTATCAAAATTCGTTGGATTCTGGGGTAGTGGGATTGGAAAACGGCAAATGTTACGCCGCTGTTTAAAAAAAGAAATAGACAAAAGGCGGGTAACTACAGGCCGGTTAGCTTAACGTCTGTAGTTGGGAAAATGCTGGAATCCATCATTAAAGAAGAAATAGCAGGCCATCTGGATAAGAATGGTTCGATTAAGCAGACGCAGCATGGATTCATGAGGGGAAAGTCGTGCTTGATGAACTTGTTGGATTTTTATGAAGATGTGACTAGTGCGGTTGACGGAGGGGAACCGGTGGATGCGGTGTTTTTGGATTTCCAAAAGGCGTTTGATAAGGTGCCTCACAAAAGGTTGCTGAAGAAGATTGGGTCACACGGAGTTGGGGGTAGGGTGTTAGCGTGGATTGGGGATTGGCTATCTGACAGGAAGCAGAGAGTCGGAATAAATGGGTGCTTTTCTGGTTGGCGGATGGTAACTAGTGGCGTGCCGCAGGGATCGGTACTGGGGCCTCAACTATTTACCATTTATATAGACGATCTGGAGGAGGGGACTGAGTGTAGGGTGACAAAGTTTGCAGACGACACAAAGATAAGTTGAAAAGTGAATCGTGTGGAGGGCGTAGAAGGTCTGCAGAGAGATTTGGACAGGCTCAGTGAGTGGGCGAGGATCTGGCAGATGGAGTATAACGTTAACAAATGTGAGGTTATTCACTTTGGAAGAAATAATAGCAAATTGGATTATTATCTAAATGGAAAGAAATTACAACATGCTGCTGTGCAGAGGGACCTGGGGGTCCTTGTGCATGAGACGCAAAAACCCAGTCTGCAGGTGCAACAGGTGATCAAGAAGGCAAATGGGATGTTGGCCTATATCGCAAGGGGGATAGAACATAAAAGCAGAGGTGTCTTGCTGCATCTGTACACGGCATTGGTGAGGCCGCAGCTGGAATACTGTGTGCAGTATTGGTCCCCTTATTTGCGGAAGGATATATTGGCCTTGGAGGGAGTGCAGCGAAGGTTCACCAGGTTGATACCAGAGATGAGGGGTGTTGATTATGAGGAGAGACTGAGCAGATTGGGTTTGTATTCGTTGGAATTTAGAAGGCTGAGGGGGGATCTTATAGAGACCTATAAGATAATGAAGGGGCTGGATAGGGTAGAGATGGAGAGATTCTTTCCACTTAGAAAGGAAACTAGAACTAGAGGGCACAGCCTCAAAATAAAGGGGGATCAGTTTAGGACAGAGTTGAGGAGGAACTTCTTCTCTCAGAGGGTGGTGAATCTCTGGAATTCTCTGCCCACTGAAGTGATGGAGGCTACCTCGTTGAATATGTTTAAATCACGGATAGATGGATTCCTGATCGGTAAGGGAATTAGGGGTAATAGGGATCAGGCAGGTAAGTGGAACTGATCCACTTCAGATCAGCCATGATCTTATTGAATGGCGGGGCAGGCTCGAGGGGCTAGATGGCCTACTCCTGCTCCTATTTCTTATGTTCTTATGTGGCCTCTCGGAATTTCTATGATGAGCTGCTGATCTGGATCAGCCACTTCCTTCAAGAATGAAATTGGTGGGTCCTCATGTTGAAGCACCAATGAAGAGATCCCTCGGGAAATTACACTCCATTTCGTCTTCAGCTAGCTGATAAATATCTTCAGACAGAAGTCCACAGACAAGCAACCCTGAGCAATTTAACTTCTGAATGTTAGGTGTTACGTTATGGACTGCAGTTTGTTCAAAAGGCTTACACTTGCTATCCAAAGAAACAACATATAATTGGCAGTGAGAATCAGAGTAGAATTTACATCTTCACTGCCCGTTCTCCATATACTTACTTTCATTGCCACCCCTTCAACTTTACCTTTATCCAGAGATTTACCACCCATATCCCCTACCCTCTCTACTTTATCAGAAACATCACATTTCCAATTATATATTAATTAACTGGCAATTCATACTCTCAGATGTTATTTTCATCTCAGCTTTAGCCCTGGGAGTCAGTACCTCCATATTTGTTCCCTCATCAGCCTGTGAAGGTCATTGTGGTATCATGGCCCCTTTAAAGGGGCAGGTGTTTGTGGGTCGCATGACCCTCCTGGGGCCTATCAGGGGGATGCGCATGAACCGTCGCCTATTGAGTGCTCGGACACTGGTCCTGGTAAGAGGAAAACTTCAGTGTGAGCCTGGGAGGTGGTGAGAATAGATGTATATTTCTACTGAGCTTGTTTGTATATAGGTTTATCTTTCCTTCAATAAATCACTGTTGTGATTCAAGCCTCACTCGTCGTGATACCTTGTGATACAATATTGATGACAAAAATAAAGTGGCCTACAGTCACTGAGGCATCAACATCTGGAGGGGCTAGGGTGAGTCCCCGAAAAACCTTCAAGGGAGATAAAAAGTCATGGTGCCAACCATGGTCAAGTAGCCACTGTCAGGGAAACCAATCCCTTTGATTCGGAGGTTGAAAGTTGAGGCCAGTAGGGGCGGCATGGTGGCTCAGTTGTTAGCACTGCTGCCTCACAGTGCCAGGGACTCGGGTTCAATTTCGGCCTTCGGTGAATGTCTGTGTGGAGTTTACACATTCTCCCCGTGTCTACGTGGGTTTCCTCCATGTGCTCTGGTGTCCTCCCACACTCCAAAGATGTGTAGGTTAGGTTGATTGGCAATGGCAAATTGCCCCTTAGCGTCAGGGGGATTAGCAAGATAAATACGTGCCATTATGGGGATAGGGCCTGGATGGAATTGTGGTCGGTGCAGACTCGATAGGCCAAATGGCCTCCTTCAGCACTGTAGGATTCTATGGTCGAAAGCCTGTGATACTTTTTCCACAGCCAGTGAAATAACTTCCGAAGAAAAGCAGAAAGTTGTTTTTCTCATGGTTTGTATCCCTCAAACTTACAACCTCGTAAGAAGCCTTACATCACTGGAGGCAACAGATATAAAATCCTTTGACCAGTTAATTGCTCTATTAAGGGACCACTACAATCCCTGATTCTCCATTATTATACAACAAAATAAATTCCACTCAGCTTTGAGGGACTCAGGAGAGACAGTATCTGTTTTTGTCGCCAGGCTTCACTAAATTGGCCAAACACCGAGTTTGGTCCATCCTTAAGTGATTGTCCTATATGGGGTACTAATAGCATAAATGGGGTATAAATATGGGGTATTAATAGTTTGAACATTCAATAGAAGTTGCTGGCAGAAACTAAAATATCCCTAGATAAAGCAGTTGAAAAAGCTGAAGCGACTGAAAGGACTGAACTGAGATCTTTTGAACTGCAAGGTGTGCAGGACGAGGTGAACAAAATCTGACAGGAAATGGTGGCCACTCAAAATATATGTAATGAGTGTCCAGCGGAGCCCGCGAGAAGGAAGAGAAATTGTCAGCCACCAGGGTTTGACCAGTGTTATTGTTTGCAGGGGCGACCAACCCCAAGACAGATGCAAATGTAAAGAGTTCATTTATTTCAGATGTAATCGAAGGGCCAGAAGCAAAGTCAGAGAGTCAGTGCCCAGTTTCCAGAAAAAAAGAGGATCCCAGTGAACAAGATTGAGGAAGATTCAGAAGAGAAGTCTGATGTTTATAAGCTCAGTAAGAAGTTTAACAACACCAGGTTAAAGTCCAACAGGTTTATTTGGTAGCAAAAGCCACACAAGCTTTCGGAGCTCCAAGCCCCTTCTTCAGGTGAGTGGGAATTCTGTTCACAAACAGGGCATATAAAGACACAGACTCAATTTACATCAATAATGGTTGGAATGCGAATACTTACAGCTAATCAAGTCTTTAAGATACAAACAACGTGAGTGGAGAGAGCATCAAGGCAGGCTAAAAAGATGTGTATTGTCCCCAGACAAGACAGCCAGTGAAACTCTGCAGGTCCAGGCAGGCTGTGGGGGTTACAAATAGTGTGACATGAACCCAATATCCCGGTTGAGGCCGTCCTCGTGTGTGCGGAACTTGGCTATCAGTTTCTGCTTAGCGACTCTGCGCCGTCGTGTGTCGCTGAAGGCCGCCTTGGAGAACGCTTACCCGAATATCAGAGGCCGAATGCCCGTGACCGCTGAAGTGCTCCCCAACAGGAAGAGAACAGTCTTGCCTGGTGATTGTCGAGCGGTGTTCATTCATCCGTTGTGGCAGCGTCTGCATGGTTTCCCCAATGAACCATGCCTCGGGACATCCTTTCCTGCAGCGTATCAGGTAGACAACGTCTACGTTTATAAGCTCAACATAATAATGTTAAATAAGACCCAAAACCCCCCCCCCCCACCATTGAAATCTCCGTTATGGTTAATGGATGTCCATTAACTTTGGAGATCAATACAGGCACATCGGCCGCAGTGATAGGTAAACAAACCTATAAGTATTTGCAGGGGAGCCTGCAACCTATGAGGCTTAGCAATACCACAGCAAAGTTGGCAACCTATATGGGGGAGGCACTGAAGATATTGGGCACGACGTCAACACTGGTGTGTCTTATCAGCACCGGTCTGCTCTGCTATCCCTAATGGTAGTGAGAGGACAGAGGCTCGTGGGACAAGACTGGCTGAAATTAATCAAGTTGACTTGGCTGGAAATATTCAACATCACAGATGGGATTGTCTAAGAGCTCTTGTGCAAGTATCAAGAAGTCTTTCAGAGAGAGCTGGGGTGAATATGATGAGTTAAGGCCAAACTTTATGTGAAGCCCGGGTTAACATCAACATTTTTTAGAACCTGGCCTACCTCTTAAGCCCAACATCAAAATGTTGAGGTGGAGTTGAAGCAATTGGAAGACCTAGGGATAATTAAACCTGTACCAGAGTTGGCGGCACCAATAGTCCCAATGTTAAAACCAGACCGCACGGTGAGGATTTGTGATAATTACAAGCTGACCGTGAACAGAGCTGCCCAAATAGATAGACATCCTATCCCTAGGATAGAAGACCTTTACATAAAACTGGCAGGAGGCCTCAAGTACACCAAATTGTACTTATGCATATCAAAAGGTTGAGCTGGAGCAAGAATCGAAGAAATTTGTCACTATTAATACACACAAGGGCTCATTCCAATATATGAGGTTATCCTTCAGCATTTTATCTGCAAGCTATATTTCAGCGCACCAGGGAAATCCTTCTGCAAGGGAGTTGTCATGTATTTGGACAATGTCTTAATCACAGCGGCATCACCCGAAGAGCAGAGGGTCAATTTGGAGGAAGTCCTCAAAAGATTCGAAGAATCTGATGTCTGCTTGAAAAGAGAAAATTGTATTTTTCAGGCCAATGAAGTCATGTATTTAGGATTTAGAGTTGATGCAAAATGCTTGAACCCACTGGAAGAAAAGGTAAGGCAATGAAGTAGGTGCCTGCACTGAAGAACGTAACAGAGTTAAAGGTCCTTCTTAGGGATGGTCAACAATTACGTTTTACCAACCTTGTCCACCATTTTGGTACCCTTACACCGACTTAAAAAGAAAATCAATGTTGGCAATGGGAAGATTCTCAGAGGAAGGCCTTTGACCAAGTAAAACAGGCCCTACAATCATCTACCTTATTTGTCCATTTCGACCCAGGGAAGCAGATAATAGTGATGTGTGATGCATCATCTTATGGCATAAGGACTACTTTCCCATAAAGTGGAAGATGGTATGGAGCGACCTGTCGCATTTGCTTCCAGGACCTTGCCTGATGCCAAAAGGAAGTATTCTCAGACTGATTAAAGAGAGCCTGACAGTTATATTCACCATCAAGAAGTACCACCAATAAGTTTATGGCTGCCTTTTCATCATCATATCAGACCACAAGCTGTTATGAAGGCTTTTCCACGAAGATAAACCAGTTCTGTTGACTGCATTGGCCAGAGAACAAAGATGGGCCTTACTGTTGGCTGTTTACAACCATACTTAACACAGCCCAGGGGCACAAATCTCTAATGCTCAAGGCATAAGTCAGCTCCCACTTTCACAGATGGTATCTTCGCCTCCCGTTCCACAGTAGAAAGTCCGTGCTTTGAATTTTCTGCCATTTCATCAGCCCACATCAAGACGTGGACCCAGAGGGACCCGTCCTTGCAAAGGTTAAAAGAATGTTTTGACCAGCTGGCATTTTGACAAATCCGAGCAAGTCCGCCCCTTCTTGCAGCGTAGGGATGAAATCAGCTGCAAAGGCTGGATGTTTTTGTAGGGGAGCCGAGTGGGATACCACCTAGGGCGACAGCCATTCCTCCAGGAGTTACACAATACGCATCCTGGGCAGACCAAGGTAAGATGTTGGCCAGGAGCTACATATGGTGGCCAGAAATTGACAAGGAGCTAGAGGGTGTGGTCAACTCTTGTCAACATTGCCAAATGCAGCAAACCATTCCGCACACAGCAAACTTACACCACTGGGAGTGGTGCCGTTGCCCTTCGTCGAAGCTCCACATTGATTTTGCTGGCTCTTTCATGGGGATGATGTTTTTGATCCTGGTGGATGCCCACTTGAAGCGGCTTCATTACCATGTGTTACACGGCCTCTTCCATCACAGAGAAGCTGTGACAAATTGCAATACATGGCATACCAGAGGTAATCGTTTCTGACAAGGACACCACTGATGCGAACGGCTCCATATCACTCTGCTTCCAGCTGTTTGGCAGAAAGTGCAGTACAAACATTTAAGGCATCAATGCGGAAACAATCCAACAGACCATTGCCTCTTCAGTTAGCCAATTTTCTGTTCTCATATAATACAACCCCTCATGCTACAGCAGGGGTCATACCAGAAAAATTGCTGATGGGTTGGCACCTGAGAACTTGCCTTGACCCCTTTTCCCAAATTTGATGGGAAGGGTGGAGGCTAAGCAAGCCTCACAGAAGGAGTCTCATGATTCAGCTCGGGGAGACATATCATTTGACATGAATGACTTGGTTTTTGTTTGGAACTTTAGGCGGGTGGGAGTGGTGGGCAGCTTGGGTACCTAGGAAGATAATTCGAAGGACAGGTCTAGTTTCCTGTGTCATTGACCTACAGGGCCGCAAAGTGTGAAAACACTTCGATCACAGGCTGAGAGTTCTGCTGCTCATGCGTTCAGGTTTATACACATATACATCTGTGCTCTTGTGCCTATTCTTAATAAATGAACTCAGCGTGTTTACCCAATCCCTTGTGACTGATTTGTGCCTTTATATCCTTGTTAAAGCACCACCCTGGACACAGACCTGAGAGGCAATGTGTTCAAGACTTTGGAGACAAAGGGGTGGTTGAGGGTAGTTTGCAAGGAAAGTAGGGTCAAGGATGAGTTATTTTGAGGATGTGGTAATGACAGATCATTTGCAAGTGAGAGGGAACAGTACCTGAGGAAACAGGACAAAGTCAGTTCGTATGGGAGGTTCAGGAAGGGAAGATGGGTGGTCAGCAGTTTAGTACGAACAGTGGCGAAGGAGCAGGAAGTAGGTCACATGGACAAAATGAGCTTGGAGACAAGACAGGAGATGGGACAGCAGCTGGAGAAAGATGCCAACTCAGAGGATAATGGGGGCATGGGCTGATTAGGGGGGTGTGGACATTAGATTACTCGGACTTGTAGTAGTGAAGAAAGCAGCAGACATAGCCAAATGAATAATTTTAGTCTTAATGACAAAATAACCCATTAGTTGCTCCGACATGTTGATGCTGAGGGTGGAGGAAGGTAGGTTTTACACAGACAGTTTGAAGTGGGGAAGTGAAGTCAGGAATTGACTTTGAATTCTAGATTAATCTGGGAGTAATCAGTAGTTTTAGCAGACAAGAGCAGAGCTCAATAGTGCTTTATGTTGTTCAGTCAGATCTGGGTGGGGGTGGGGGGGGGGGGAGGAGGTCAATGTATCAATGAGTTGTCTATCATATCCATTCAAACGCTGCGATCCTTGAATTAATGGGAGTGGAGATGATGGACATGTCAAGGGAAAATGACTAGGGTCGGAGAGAGAGAGAGAGATGTTTTATTGGGAGCAGGAGCATCAGTGTGGAGGTGATGGTACCACTGAGCAGTTTGGTCGGTAGAGAAATATCTAATGCAATTTAGAAATATTACTGCTGCAGTATTGAACATTTACTCCTGACATAAATCACCCACAAGCACTTTGTGTTCCCTCCTCTTCATCCCATTTCTTATTGAGCCTCAGAGTTTAATCTGATCAGTTATATGACTGTTGTCAGCAGCACAATGCGTAATGGATGTCAGAGTTACTCATGTGGCAGCATTTTTAAAATGACATAATAGTTCAGTTTGATTTTTATGGGATCGAGACGGGGTTGTCCGTGTTGCCGAATAGAGTCCTTGTTCCACTTTGGGGATCACCATCAAAGCCGGAATTCTCCGACCTCACCTGCAGCTGGAATTCTCCGGAGTGCTACTGCAGTGAATGGAGTTTTGGCTGAGCACCAAATTCTCCGGTCTCAATGGCAGCGGTAGCGGGGAGTGCGAGGCTGGAGAATTCTGGCCTAAATGTTTTCCAGCCAAGTAAAGCATCAGCAAGCTACGTCGTCCATATTCAGTAGCAACATACCGCAACCCCAGTCTCAAAACCGCATTCAGCATTGGTGCCCAAGGCAGCCCAGAAAAGGAACCAATAGCCGCAATAGGTATGTGGAAAGTTTGAGGCTTCCAGCCTGTCACATGACATCTAGCTCAAGGAATTCCAGGAAAATAATCAATTCAAATGGATGGTCACACCATTTGATGAAACAACATTCAAGATGACCAAAAGTCATTGAAATCCCAATCATCATAATGCCAAATTATCTTTCCCTTTATTCTCTGCCCTGTCTTAACTGGGAGAGTTTGCTGCCAACATTGGATAGCAGAGGCCTGAGAATATTCAATTCCATGGCACTGCCGACCCTCATGTTGATGAGTAAACAGTTCACGTCGAGAGGGTTTGTGTTTCACAGATATCTTTGTTAAAAGAGATGTGTTTTGGGAGCAATTAATCCTTTCAGCTCAGTCCTCAATCTTTTGCCGTCATGGTGAGGTGATAGCAATGCTGAATTCACTGAATTTATGTCTCTTTGTAAATTGAGCCTTCTCTGATCAAGACCCCAAAATAAAAAAATGATTGGTTTTTCTACCTTCCACAATGTCAGAGATGCGCATAGTGGCACAGTGATGTAACAGAGATACTTTCTTACGGTTGCACAATTGTGAAGACTTAAAACTGGAGTGCCAGGGTCTTCTTTTCATGGGTTGTACTGATGCTTACCCTGAGAACATCAGATACATACTGACCTTGAAAAAGGTGGTTTCCCCAAAGTCACCTGTTAGCAATGTCTGAGTGTAACAATGTATGAGCGTGTGCATGTTTTCCAACTGGAGTGAGTAATTCAATTTAAAATAACCCAGCAGCAAAGCCTTTTTATTTGTAAAGAAAAGGATTTATTTATTTCACACTATTATTCTGGAAGTTATTTAAGGAAAGATCAAGCTGCTAACACATTGTTGCACAAAGACTAGTTACAGTTGAAGGTTAAAATGATAATTATAAAAATTGTATTAGTTCAGTCTCAATTGCTTAGTGCAGGTATTTTTGAAGTTGAGATGTTGCATTGTTGTCTAAATTGAAGGTTTTGAGGTTGTCTCCACAATGCGATGCCTTTTATTGTCAAATAGCTGGAGGTTGTTTTCACAGATAAGCTTAGTAGATGGCGTCAGGAGGAGAGAAGGTCCCTTGTTATCAGTTCTGCAGGTGCAGCACTTTTAAACTGCCCAGTCACTTATAGTAGAACCCTGGGCTGTTTCTGGATGTCTCTCTCTGTTGCAAGCAGTTACTCTGAGGCTTTTTCACGATCAATCTTCTTTGAGGCAGCTTGCTCTGCCTCTTTTTTACTTTTAACTGGCAAGCCAAGATGGCTGCTGTATCAAAATGCCGAATCATGTTCCAAATAAGGCAACTAGTTGACCCATGTCTGGGGCTTATCTTAGCCATTGACTTTTAGCTGAGGTAATTACTTTTTAAATCTCCCAGCCATCAACCTGAATGACTCAATTCTTCCATATTTGACGGGATAAGAAGAGACCATAAGATATAGAAACAGCTTCAGGGAAAGCCAATGTCTGATAGAGGACTCATTGGGCGAATTTTACTGTCCCGTTCACCACAGGAATTGTAGCAGGCAGGACATGGACCACGGAAACGTCCGATCACGGGCGGGATTTTCCAGCCTTGGGGCGAGCACAGCTGGAAAGTCCCACCCATTGAATTTTTAAAGTATTTTCATAGAATCATAGAATTATTACAGTGCAGAAGGAGGCCATTTGGCCTATTGAACCTGCACCAACAAAAATCCCACCCAGGCCCTAACCCTGTAACCCCACATTTTTATCCTGCTAGTCCCCCTGACACTTGGGCAATTTAGCATGGCCAATCAACCTAATCATGTCTGGGTATGTCTGCTTGTAATCCAATCCCAGGACTACAGAAGCTTGACAACAGTCAAGTGACTCTTGGCAGCCATTTTAAGGTCCAAGATGGTCTTACTCTAATTTTAAGACTATATCCCTATGTTCTAGAGTCCCCCAATGGAGGAGATAGCTTCTCTGTATACAGTCATTGAGTCATAGAGGTTTACAGCATGGAAACAGGCCCTTTGGCCCAACTTGTCCATGCTGCTCTTTTTTTAAACCCTAAACTAATCCCAACTTCCTGCATTTATATGCTCGATTGAACTCGATTATCTACTCAATTGAACCCTTTTATTTTTCTTAGCATTCAGTTAGGTCAACTCTCAAGCCAAATTGAAGTCACCTATCTTCATAATTTAGTCCTCTAAACCCCGGTATCATTCAGGTGTATCGACACTGTAGCCCCTCCAAGATCATTATTTACAGCCACAATCCCCATGGAGACCAATAATGCAAAAGAACTGAATTTCACAAACGACTCCAATGGCAAAATCAGATGGACAAGATTTCACTATTTAAAACTTTTACTGTAACAATCAGACCAAAATCAACAAGACATAAAAGTTAATTAGCAGGTAAATTGTATTCAGTAGAAACAATAAGTTACACTTCAAATAGCTGATATAACAACAGTAAATCTCACAGGTTTCTCAGCTAGACCTCTTAGCACATAAATGGCACCACATGCAGTCCCAGAGTCTTAGAAACATAGAAACATAGAAACCCTACAGTGCAGAAGGAGGCCATTCGGCCCATCGAGTCTGCACCGACCACAATCCCACCCAGGCCCTACCCCCACACATTTTACCCGCTAATCCCTCTAACCTACGCATCCCAGGACTCTAAGGGACAATTTTTAACCTGGCCAATCAACCTAACCCGCACATCTTTGGACTGTGGGAGGAAACCGGAGCACCCGGAGGAAACCCACGCAGACACGAGGAGAATGTGCAAACTCCACACTGACAGTGACCCGAGCCGGGAATCGAACCCGGGACCCTGGAGCTGTGAAGCAGCAGTGCTAACCACTGTGCTACCGTGCTGCCCCTTCCTGCACTATCTTCCTGCACTATCTTCCTCCAGTAGAGTTTAATTGCTCTTTGCCACACAGAATTTGATCTTCAGAAAGCCTCTGACACCCAATTTTCTCCATCTGAGTTCCACAGGTACAATTATTGCCAACAATATACACTTCTACAGCACCTCTATCATTTGTGTCGCAAAGGCTTCGATGGTGTAGCTTTCCCAGAGTCACCTGCAACCGATCACTAGCACCTGGTACACAATATGGTCGGCTCTGGTTAAAAGCCGCCCAGCTCTTCAGCTTGTCTGGACTTCTCATATTGCTTTTCAAAGCCAATGGGATGGATTTTCCAGTTGTTCCCGCTGGCGGAATCTTCTGGTCCTGCCAACGGCAATCCCCTGCCAATGTTCCCAAAAGACAGAAAGTGCAAATGATGGGAAACACTGTTGACCGTGGCAGGACCAGACGATCCCACCTCTGGCCAATGGTGGGCTGCTGCCAAACATTCTGTGGGGGGGGGTGTTTGGGAGATAGGGCGTGCAGAATCCCTCCCTTTATCTGTTTTTCTTCCTGATAAGAAGAAACAATTTTTTAGAGCCCTGCCTGTTTTGATCATTGGCTGAAATAGACTGAACATTAAGTGCCCCTATTGCAAAGCTTCAGCATGATCCATGAAGAACACCATTTCTCACATCCCACCAATAACACTATATTCTGCACTCTCTCGTTTGCTTCTCTATGAATGGTATGTTTTGTCTGTCAAGCGTGCAAGAAACAATACATTTCGCTGTATGTTAATACATGTGACAATAATAAATCAAATCAAATCAGAAATCATTTCCTGCATGCTGATCTCCATCTCCTACCTTACAAATTACTAACCCATGTCACAAAGTTACCTCTAATCCCAGAAACTCTCACTTTTACCCAGATTTTTCCATGCAGAGTCTTATTAAACGCGTTCTGGAAATTCATGCATGTAATAGTGTGGCACCTCTTCGGGTGGCGTCAAGATGCTTCAGGCTTCGTTAGGAACAGAAATTGATGAAGAGAAATCAAGTACAGGCGATAGCAGCCATGGCTGCCTTGGGGCAGAGCCCCAGTTCTTACCACATGGCTGCTTGATGATTCTGCATGACAGAGGACTCCACCCTCTGGTGTGATTGGTCCCTCAAGCCAAGTGACCTAGCTGTGCTGTTTTAAAAGAGACAGACCCCACAATCATGACAGTACAGAAGACATCCACAGGCACAATTGTATCAGTACCTCGCTTAAATATTCAAACAGCTTATTTAGACATGATCGGCTCTTCACAAATCTGTGCCAAAACCCCTTGAGCAGATTCTACTTGCTCACATTCTCCATCACCCTGTCTCTGATATTCCAGTAATTCACACCAAATTGGCAGGTCAGTAATTGGTTGGTTTACCTTGTTCTCTCCAGTCTTAAACAATAGAATGGCATTTGCAATTTCCCAATCCAAAGGCACAACTGCGAGAAAAGTTATGATTAATATGCCTGCAACTTGAGGACATAAAACATGCAACATAAAACATCAACTATGGTGAAGGAGTCCATTTGGCCTCTGAGGCGGAATCTTTTCACCTTAGTGTCTGCTGGAATGATGGGATTGTTTCCGGGTAAAGAACCGACTGATTGATTTGTGTGGCCTGCCATTATTCATTCCAGAGCAGTTTGATTATCATCCTGCCCCTGAGCTCTCGACTAATCGGGTGCAGGTAGGGGAGGGGGATAGCTGATGCATCCATTCTGTCAAAGGAAGGAATTGTGATGAAAGGGGACCAGAGCACAAGTTAGAATGGCTCACCTAGACATGGAATTTTGAGGTTGCAGCAACCAGAGGAATGGCGACAGGACCTATGGGGGGTGGGGCGGGGGGTGGGGGGGGGTTGATCTCCATCACCACACCCAACGGGTGTCTCCCAGGAGAGATTTGCATTTGTATAACACTTTTAATGACCCCCAGACTTCTCAAAGCACTCTACATCCAATGAAGCATTATTTGAAATGTAGTCACTGTTGTAATGCAGAAAATGTGGCAGTCAATTCACACACAGCAAACTCCAACAAACAACAATATGATAATGAGCAGATTATCCCTATTTTTTTTATACTGATTGAAGGATAAGTGTTAGCCAGGACACCAAGAATAACTCCCCTGCTCTTCTTCAAGATAGTGCCATTGGATCTTTTACAGCAACCCAAATTGGGAAAAGGAGCCTGAATTTAACATCACATCCAAAAGTTAGCACTTCCTCCAGCACAGCTCTTCCTCAAGACTGAAGCATCAGCCTTCATTATTGTGATTAAGATCTGGGGTCTTGATACTAGGAACTTCTGTTTCTAAAGCAAGTGTGCTATCAACAGAGCCATGAGACAACCAGGAGGGACAGTTGTGGGATTCAAGGGGATGCATAAAGCGAACTTGACAACAGATTAGTGACCTATTCTGGAAATTACTGGTTATGCAAACAAACAAAAGTCTGCCTTAGTGCGCAACTAGGTGGAGAGGAAGAATTGGAATAAAATGAGGTGAGCCATCCAGGAAGATGGGAGAACACTACCTCTGTAGGACAAGGGATATCCTCACACCAAGCAGCCTGCGTCTCCTCTTTGGAACCAGGCCACAAATGCTGTGCTCTGATATATTGAGAGCAAATCTTTCTTATTCTTCATTCAGGCCTTGCCTTTATTTGTCTTCAACCAGATTTGTTTAGTTTAAGAAATGTAGTTTAAATTGTATCACTTTAGAGTACAGTTTTGCAGTCGAGCACACGTATACAAATCCGAAACAGATTAATGGGCACTGATCTCACCTTTGCAAATGCTAATCTGTTAATTCTTCATCTAAATGGCTCATTTTAGCAGCTCATTATTCATTGCCTTGCCTGAATAAATGCCATCATTCTCGGAGTTAGAATGAAACCTGTGCTTGCTGTAAATCGGGAAGTAGAAAGAGTTAAAGCTGGAAGTACAAAAAGGGAAGTAAGGAAAGGTTTCAGGCTTGCTGGGTTTCCAAGAGGAGATCTGGACGGATTTTCATTTTGAATTAGTTTGACGTAATGAAAATTGTGTTCTATAGCTAATGGGTGAGTTGTTAGACACTCAACCTCTGAAAGAGATGAAACTGGTTCTGAATTTGGTTGGGACACTTCACCACAAATTGTGCTTCAACTTGACATTTATTCTCATTTTCCTTGACCATATCTTTCTCTGTAATTGCACCGAGTTCCACTCACTCACCAACTCTGCTCATTGACTGGCATTGACTCCTGGCCCAATGATGCCACAGTTTCACAATTCTCATCCTTCTTTTCAAATCCCTTCATGGTCCTTTACCTCCCTGTAACTGTAACCTCCTCCAGCCATATTGAGATAGATCCAATCCTCCAATCGTGGTCTCTCTATATTTAAAAAAAAATATAAGCACAAAACACAGCCACTTTGTAATTGGGGCAGAAAATAATTAAATCTATTCCATAATTTAAAATAATCCCCCTGAAGTTGCTGGTGTTAACTGTTGGTAATATTCTCAGGGGCCTGGGTGTTATTATTGTGAGACAAGAGACAGTTACTGAAATCGACTGACTGACCACTGAGCAGTTGCTAGGACCAAGTTCAATGTGCTAAACTTAGTCTAAAAATGGCTTGCCGAAAAGAAAAATGTACACTACTGTGGCACCTTTCATGACTCCATAAGATCCCAAAGAACTTCACAGCTCAAAAAGTATGGTTGAAATGTAGTCACTGTTATAATGTAGGAAGCACAGCCGCCAACTTGAGCAGTGCAAGCTCCTACAAACACAAATGTGCTAATGACTAGATAGTCGCTTTGTGATGTTACTTGAGGGCTGAATATTGGCTAGGACATCATCCACTTCTCTTCCTCAAGGAGTGCTGTAGGATCATTCACTTCTAAGCAGATGATGTTTATTGTCTCATTTGAAAGGCAACACCTCTCATGCCACAAGAACATCAGCTGAGATTTGTGATTGCCAGAATGGAACTTGAACCCACAGTCTAATGACTTGCTATCCACTGAGCCACAACTGAGACAACAAGATAATGGATTTAATATAGCTCTTTTTCCAATTACGTGCTAGTTGATGGGACCTAATGAGAAGCACAGCCAAGATTTCCTGATGTATGCTTTTGGCAAGTAAGGCTTTAGATTGGGAGTGTGCCTTTAGCAAAATCACCCTCTATATATGAATAGGCATGTTCACACCAGGCAGGCAACATCAGAAAGTACAGTGTAGGACAAAGCAGGTGCAGCTTTTCAGAACAAAGGAGCATCAAATGTGAAGTTTGGAGAAAGTGGATGAGAAGAAGCTAATGTTACAAAAAATGTATAAAGAACAAGGAATGTAAAGAAGACTCTAGGCAGAGATATATAAAAATGGAGGTGATGGTTGAATGGCTGAGAGAGATGCCTCGAGGGGAGAGAATTGCAGAGCAGAATGAGATACTCCATTCGAACCATCAATGACAGAGTGAGGCTTTAAAGAGACCTGACTGAGGGTGCTCTGAAATAACTCACTCTTCAAATAATTAAATCAAACAGTCAACATGTGTGAAGCTTAATGGAAGTTCATTGTGTTTCTCCAACACGAAACAACCATGCAACTGAATTTTCAGTTTGACAAGATGAGGTTAGTCAATCAGGGTGAGTCCACAGGACTAAAGTTCCCTAACTTTCCCTGACATTAAGCCAATTGGCTAAATGGACCTTTTGGCACATCCCAAAGGACTTCAGAACCAAAGCAGTACTTTGGAATTAAATAGGATATACAGCAACAAAACTAGCTATTAACTCAACTAGTCTCCTCTTCATCAAATCTATAATATCCAGACTTGGCTGACAAGTGGCAATAACATTCAAACCACACAAATGGCAGGCAATGACCGTCACCAATAAAAGACACTCTAACCACCCCTTGACATTCAATGGTGTTACCACCACAGAATCCCCCACCGTCAACATCCTTGGGGTTGCCATTAATCAGAAACTCAAGTGGACTCGCCACATAAACGCAGTGGCTACAGAGCAGGTCAGAGGCTAGGAATACTGCAGCAAGTAACTCACTTCCTTACTCCCCAAAGTCTGTCCACCATCTACAAGGCACAAGTCAGGAAAATGATGGAATACTCTCCACTTGTTTGGATAGGTGCAGCGCCAACAACACTCAAGAAACTTGACACCAGCCAGGACAAAGCAATCCGCTTGATTGGCATCGCATCCACAAACATCCACTCCTTCCACCAATGACACTCAGTAGCAGCAGTGTGTACTATCTACAAGATGCATTGCAGCAATTCACCAAAGATTCTTACACAGCATCTTCCAAACCCACGATCACTCCCAACTAGAAGGACAAGGGCAGCAGAAACCTGGGAACACCACCACCTGCAAGTTCCCCTCCAAGCCATTCATCATCCTGACTTGGAAATATATCGCCATTCCTTCACAGTCACTGGGTCAAAATCCTGGAATTCCCTCCCTCATGGCATTGTGGGTCAACCCACAGCACGTGGACTGCAGTGTTTCAAGAAGGCAGCTTATCACCACCTTCTCAAGGGCAACTAGGGATGGGCAATAAATGCTGGCCGGCCAGCGACGCCCATGTCCCATGAATGAATAAAAGAAAACCATAGTGATATTAGTGGGATTGGGAGTTGACCTCATATACAACTCCTTAGGGGTCATTCAGTGGCCAGGGGAAATGTGTGCAACACAAGCCCCAAGCCAGCAGCGACCCCTGACATGAAGACTCCCTCCATTCCTGCATAAGACCCCCCCAAAACCTCTGAACCCATGCAAGTCTCTCACCCCACCTTGCACCATGGCAATGGCTGAGACTTTCCCTGCAGCCTGCAGGTTGGTGCTCAGTGGTCCTCACCTCCTAGCTCCCCTTCGCTACTGCTGTGCTTGAACCATACTTTTATAGAGCAGCAGTGATTCACACTGGAGTGAATATTATTAGCATGTCGAACTTGCTAATAATATTGCAATCCAGCCAAATACATGCTAATAAGCTTTGCACTCCAGTTCTTGCTATTAAAAAGGGGCTGGGAAGATAGCAAAACATTTTGCACCTGGAGCGATTCAGATTTTTAGCATCTTACATTATTTTCCCGGCTCATCACGCAGATCGTTGGACGAGGTGAGGTGGTAAGATTGCGTCCATTATGTGAAATCATTGGGTCCGAGCACTTTTTATCCACACAGCCCAGGGGGACTCCTTCCATTCTTCATCCTCCCTGTTAGTGCACAGCCCAGTGTTTAGATATCAATAGCATTGCAAAGCACAAGCTGAGGAAATCTCAGAATAAAATTGATGTTAAATTTCAAAGCAAGTCTTAGATGGTGGGATGAAGAGGGTCCCTAAGCCTCTGCCCTCTCTGACTGTGTTCCCCACACCCCTTCCTTCATTACCCAGCGTTGGTTGATAGAAGCAGCCAAAGGCTAGTCTGAGAGCTAGTCACATTTGAGAGGCTCAACATTCGAACAGGAAGCAAGACTAGCAACAATTGGACAACTTAATAGCTGCATTTTTAATCATTTTTAAAAATGTTGCCCCAAGAGTGGCTAACACTTCACTCAAACCCTTTATCAGTTCCAGATCAGAGTAGATCGTAGCGGTTACTGTGCTTCAAGCTTAAAATTCTCATTATGTCTTGCAGATGCCTCATTTGCCCACAGAACTCTACACCAGAAATCTATACCATTGCGGGGTGAAAACAGATGGGTTCCGTGTAGGTTCCACCTGGGATGGAATACAGAGCATCTGTCTGTAAAATAGGCACGAACATTTCCTGCTCCCCAAGGGCAAACTGGTTGGTAAGTCTAGATGGACGGTCTGATTTTTGAACCATCCTCGCTGTTTCTGCATTTCGCCATGTCAAAGCTATTTTCCATTTATCGTTTCTGGTTTCTCCATGCTTTGCAGAAGCTTGTAGGGATATAAACGCCATCATTGTAAATCTCTGGAGGTCCTTGTGATTGTGTTCTTCTCACATTACCCGATCTGGCTGCAGGAGGTCCATAAACGCAAGATCGCTTTGATTCTGGGGCTGCTGCAACCACAACAACAAAGTGCTGGCACTGAAGTTATCTTGTCCCAGGGCCCGACTGTCTTGTCTCCTTCTCTATTCAAGATATTCTCCACCTTCTTCACCCTGAATGTGCAGGGGGCTCAATTCTGGCCTTGGGTCACTGTCTGTGTGGTGTTTGCATGTTCTCCCCGCGTTTGCGTGGGTTTCCTCCGGGTGCTCCGGTTTCCTCCCACAGTCCAAAGATGTACAGGGTAGGTTGATTGGCCATGCTAAATTTCCCCTTAGTGTCAGGGGATTAGCAGGGTAAATACGTGGAGTTACAGCGATAGGGCCTGAGTGCGATTGTTGTTTGTGCAGCCTCAATGGGCTGAATGGCCTCCTTCTGCACTATAGGATTCTATGACTCTATAATTCTATGATCTTCTTTAATTCTTCTCGCCATCTCCTTCCTCTCAATCATCACTGATTTGTAATTGATGGATTCTCAAGCCACTGTAATCACCTTCCAGGTGGCTCAGGCCAGCTCTCCGTCCCTCCTGCGTCATTCCGTCCCCCTGAGCCCACCGAGTTGGGATGACTGTGAGTGACCGGCTTCAGGCCTGACTCCCTATTGAATGAGCTGCTCCAGGTCAACTTTCTTTTGATCAATTCAAACTCCTTCCATTCTTCATCCTCCCTGACCCGCTTCTATTGGAGATCCCGATACTCGCTCTTCGCCACTGACTCTTTCCATTTCTTCATTTTCTTGGCTTGTCCTGAGACCAATGCCAGCGTGGTTTCAACAGGAGCTGCCACTACCAACATGAGGGAGACAGCAGCAGCAGTGGTGGCGGGCGAGCTGGTGGGTCCAGAGCCAAGGTGAGGGTCTGGGCGGGAATCTCAGTCGACACCGCGCTTTGGCCAGCCTTGGCTGCCTTGGCCACTTTGGTTTAATGTTTCTTCCTCTTCTTGTGTCTTTTGGCAAAGAAATTGTCGAGGCTCCTGTCATCCCGTTCGACCATGCTGGGCTGGGCTGAAGCCAGACACTCACGGCCATCCCGGCTCAGTGACTCAGGAAGACAGGGCGGCGCAGGAGCGACAGGGAAATGGCCAGAACTGCCAGGAACAGGCAAGATGGGGCATGGAAACCAAGGACAGCTTTGGCAATGGATGGTCTGCACATTTTTGCCACCTGGGTTTATGGAATTGCTCTTCTGAAATCCCGCTGAGAGGTTGCAACATCCACATCTTCCTATCTGTTAGCAGCGCACACCGTGATCCAAACCCCTAGGCTTTCATTGGGGATTGAGTAAAACGTGACTCTAATCGAGTCCTGCCCTGTAAGGGGACTCAACCAATCAGAGTCCGATGTTGCTCTGCATTGCCTGCTGATCGGCTCAAGAAATACAACTGAGCCTATCAATGAATGCAGAACTGTCAGGTTCTCTGATTGGTGTCCCCACAGCCATCAGCCTATAGGTGGGGCCGTGTGCCTAGGCACAGTGTTTCATTATAATTCTGGCGGGAGATTTTCTGTGCATTGATCTGCACTGTATTTGACCAGAAAAACTTCACTGCTGAAGCGGGTTTCTGAAATGAGAAGCATCATCTCCAAAGCACAATATTCACAAAAAAGTTCTCTAAACAAAAAACTTCCAGCAAGTTCCAGAGTGTTAATCCTGGCGGGGCTGTATTGCTGGATCAGCAGTTTTGTTTGACTCACTGCACATCTCAAACTATCAGGTTAACAAACTCCCTTAACGAAAGATCTAAAATTGTGCTTCTATCATTCTTTAAGAACCTCAAGTCTTATCTGAAGGCACTGGTGTGTCTGAGGATACAATCGCCAAGGTATCTTTTCAAATTGATGTGAAGCCTGGCCTTCAGAGAGGGCAATGACATGTTTAATCACATCTCCAATTGAAGATTCATGGATTAAATCACATCTCATTGAAGTCGTACTGAGAATAGGGGAATGTGGTTGTCCATTTGCTTCATTGCAAGCGTCCTTGGTAAATGATGAGTCTTCAAAGCAGAAACTGCTGAAAAGAATTTAAATTATGAGCATTATACAATTAAGCCAGATAAGTAACACCTCAACTACTGAACAACGTAAGCAGTTTTCACCTTGAGCTGTCAGCAGATTGAAGCCTTTCTCCGGGATGCTGTGCAGAATATGCTTACCGATATAGCTTTAACCTGCCCCTCTCATTTTAACAGAGACTAGGCTCATTACCTTCTTCCGAGTGCAGAAATGGAAATAGGGGAGTGGGCGTGGTCAGGGAGGATTGTCTCTGCTGGGTCCCGATCTACAGCTGGATACCCACCTCCCGGGAGTTGAACTGCCTCTGTTTTGTCGTATAAGTCAGTCTTTCTTTCCATCCTCAACAAGGTTATTGAGCTTAATCAGCTGCCTACCTTGTCCTATCAGGCCTTGACCTTCCGGCAAAATAACCAGTAGCAAGTATGGGGTTGATGCCAATATTTGGGTTCCATCTGCCTCTCTTCAATTGACAAGTCATGCTCAGTTCCCCGAGGAAAGCCCACCAGGCCATCCACATCCAGAAACAAGATTTTAAATCAAAAGAGTATCTCAGCTGCAGCCAGACCACTCATTGTAGACCATACAAACTTTAACCAAGAATGGTAAAACTCCAGAAACAAACACAATTGCACTAGCAGTCAGAAAAACAATTCAGCAACCAACCTGCGAGTATTTCTTGAGCCCTTTATTGCACCTGACAAGGGTCCTTCGTTCTCTTTAACAATGTGTTGAGCTATTATGAGCTGAAGAGAGAGTGTTGATTGGAATGCGGAGTTTGAAATGGCAGTGTTAGTATCAAATCAGCTTTGTTATTGATTCACATCGTGCATGTGTGTGCTGTATGCATGTGCGTGACACACGCAAACCCCTTTACCAATATTAAATGCATCCATTGGATGAATACATGCACTTCTCAAACTCCAGTTTCCACCAATAGGAAGCCCTATAGTACTTCCAAAATGGGTGTCATGCGGCCCAAATTCTCCTCCACAACCTTATATACCTGGGCCGGCACGGCAGCACAATAGTTAGCACTGCTGCCTCACAGTGCCAAGGACCCAAGTTCAATTCCAGCCTTGAGTCACTGTCTGTGTGGAGTTTGCACATTCTTCATATATCTGCATGGGCTTCCTCCCACAGTCCAAAGATGTGCAAGTTTAGTTGGCCATGCTAAATTGCCCCTTAGTGTCAGAAGGAATAACAGGGTAAATATGTGGGGTTACGGGGATGGGTGGGATTGTTGTCGGTGCAGACTCATTGAGCCGAATAGGCTTCTTCTGCACTGTAGGTATTCTATGAACCTTTAAAAGAGTTTGCTTTCATTCTGTCTGACTGACTTTAATGGGATGTTAATGATCTATGTGTGGGATCAGGAATCTTGCCTAGTTACCACTGAGATGTTACCTGCTCCATTTTGAAAGAGGCCTTGATGCACGTCAATCGAACACAAGACACAAGGCTTCGGTAACTGAAGGCTTTTATTGCCTAACAATGGAACTACTAGAACATAAGTACACCACTCCAGACTGACGAGGTCCCGCCCGAGCAGGGGGTCTTATACCTCTCCCAGGAGGCGGAGCCCGACTGGGATGTGCCACAACAGTAACAACCACAGGTGTATTAATCCCACAGTGTAAACACCCTAGCCCAACAACAACATTAGAACAATCCCACAGTGTGAACACCCTAGCCCAACAACAACATTAGAACAATCCCACAGTGTGAACACCCTAGCCCAACAGCAACATTAGAACTACCCCACAGTGGGAACCAACGATGGTTCACCACATTCACCCCTCCTTTGAGAACAAAGGCCGGCGGGGTGCGAAAACAGACTATATAAAAAAAAGTCAACAGATTACAAGTCCAGACGGTCTGGAGGACCGCACCGTCATTGTGACCTCCTCAATACCGGCGGTGACACCGGAGTAGGTGCTTGCGGTGGCGTTCTCTCCAAAACAGCATCCGGCTGTCCTCTCGTGGACTCATGGGCCGGTTGACCCTGATGAAGCGGTAGTGCAGGGGATCCCGGTACATTCTGCGATGGCGCCGATCTCCGAGTCTCAGGCAAGCTGTACAGTGGAGTATAACTGTTATGCACTGGTCCCGGTGCTGACCGCGCCACGTCCGGGGGAGAAATAAGGGATAAGGGATTCGTGACTGGGGGTATGGGAGCGACAGGAGTTGCTACGTCCCCTGCGGGCGCCAGGTCTCGGATCGAGACTGTGTCCTCTCGCCCGTCAGGATATGCCACATAGGCATACTGAGGGTTGGCGTGGAGGAGGTGGACCGGTTCGACCAAGGGGTCGGACTTGCGGGCCCTTACATGTCGCCGCAGAAGGACGGGTCCTGGGTACGTCAACCAGGCTGGTAAAGATATCCCCGAGGACGACTTCCGAGGGAATGAGAACATCCTCTCGTGGGGAGTAGCATTGGTTGCCGTACACAGGAGGGAGCGAATGGAGTGAAGCGCATTTGGGAGGACCTCCTGCCAATGGGAGACTGGAAGGCCTTTGGACTTCAGCGCCAATAGGACAGCCTTCCAGACTGTAGCATTCTCTCTTTCCACCTGTCCATTGCCCCTAGGGTTGTAACTCGTGGTCCTACTAGAGGCAATCCCGTATGAGAGCAGGAATTGCCTCAAGTCATTACTCATGAACGACGAGCCCCTGTCGCTATGTATATAGCTGGGGTACCCGAACAGGGTAAAAAGATCACGGAATGCCTTGATCACCGTGGCAGTCGACGTGTCCGCGCAGGGGACAACAAACGGGAACCGGGAGTACTCGTCTATGATGTTAAGAAAGTACACGTTCCGATCTGTTGAGGGAAGGGGGCCCTTAAAATCCACACTCAGCCTCTCGAAGGGGCGAGTGGCCTTGACCAAATGTGCCCGGTCAGGTCGGTAAAAGTGCGGTTTGCATTCCGCGCAAATCCGACAGCTCCTTGTCACTGACCTGACATCCTCCACCGAGTAAGGCAGGTTGCGGGCTTTGAAGTGGTAGAGCCGAGTGACCCCAGGATGGCACAGGTCATTATGGAGGGCGTTCAAGCGGTCCTCCTGCATAGTAGCGCATGTTCCGCGCGAGAGGGCATCCGAGGGCTCATTGAGTTTCCCTGGACGATACATGATATCGTAATTATAGGTGGAGAGCTCAATTCTCCACCGCAAGATCTTGTCATTCTTGATCTTGCCCCTCTGCGTGTTATTGAACATGAACGCCACGGACCGCTGGTCCGTGATCAGGGTGAACCGCTTCCCCGCCAGGTAATGGCGCCAGTGTCTGACGGCCTCCACAATGGCCTGGGCCTCCTTTTCCACCGCTGAATGCCGAATTTCGGGACCTTGGAGGGTGCGGGAAAAAAACGCGACGGGCCTGCCTGCCTGGTTTAGTGTGGCGGCCAGGGCGAAATCAGATGCATCGCTTTCCACCTGAAAAGGGATGGATTCGTCCACCGCGTGCATCGTGGCTTTCGCAATGTTGTGTTTCAATGCCTTGAAGGCCAATTGGGCCTCTGGCGTGAGTGGAAAAGTCGTGGACTTAATAAGCGGACGGGCTTCGTCCGCATAGTTGGGGACCCACTGCGCATAATAGGAGAAGAAGCCTAGGCATCTCCTCAGTGCTTTTGCGCTAGCGGGCAAGGGAAGTTCAGCAAGGGGGCGCATATGATCGGGATCAGGGCCAATGACCCCGTTTTCCACTACGTATCCCAGGATGGCTAACCGGCGCGTACGGAATACACACTTCTCCCTGTTGTAGGTCAGATTCAGGCGAGATGCAGTGCGCAAAAAGTTCTGGAGATTTGTGTCATGGTCCTGCTGATCACGGCCGCAGATGGTGACATTATCCAGGTACGGGAAGGTAGCCCGCAGCCCGTTCTGGTCCACCATTCGGTCCATAGCACGCTGGAAGACCGAGACCCCATTGGTGACACCAAATAGAACCCTAAGAAACTGATACAGACGAACATCCGCCTCAAAAGCTGTGTAATGTCGGTCCTCTGGGCGGATGGGGAGTTGGTGGTAGGCGGACTTAAGGTCTATGGTGGAGAACACCCGGTACTGCGCAATCTGATTGACCATATCAGATATGCGCGGGAGAGGATACGCATCCAGCTGCGTATATCGATTAATGGTCTGACTGTAATCAATGACCATCCGGGGTTTGTTCCCGCTCTTAACCACGACGACCTGTGCTCTCCACGGACTAACACTGGGCTGTATGATCCCTTCTTTGAGGAGCCGCTGAACCTCAGATCTGATGAAGATCCGATCTTCAGCGCTGTAACGCCTACTTTTAGTAGCGATGGGCTTGCAGCCTGGTACCAGATTCTTGAATAAAGAGGGTGTGGTGATCTTTAATGTGGAAAGATTGCATGCGGGGCGCTTTGGACAATTTGGAGGCTGCAGCTGGTCCCCTACTGTCAGCGAAGGGAGTGGCCCACCGTACTGTAGGATCACACTCTTCATGTGGACCATAAAGTTTAGTCCGAGGAGAATTGGTGCGCAAAGATGCGGCAACACAAGGAGCCTGTATCGCTCGTAAATTGTGCCCTGCACTTTCAGAGTTACCACACAACGTCCTTGAACAGGGACAGACCGGGACCGTGATGCCATAGAAATTGTCTGTTTGGCAGGTAGAACCTGGAGTCCACACCTCTTTACAGTGTCAGGGTGAATAAAGCTCTCAGTGCTCCCGCTGTCAAACAGACAATAAACGGTACGACCATTTACCTTAATGTTCATCATTGAACAGTCAAGCCTGTGGTGCTTAGCCTGGTTCAGGGTGATCGACGCCACCGTTGGCCCTTGGACGTCACTGCAGGCAGCTGAGGTCGATGCTGAGGACCCCTGCTGGTCGCTCCTGGTCGTCGTCGACCAAAATGGCCACCCCCATGAATCGCACATGGTTGAGGGCGCCAAGCGTAGCGACTCCTGGTGGTCATCCTCCTCCGACTCCGCCGACCACAATGGCGTCGTCCTGGACTCGCACGTGGACGGACCCCGTGGGTACTTCGACGTCGATGGTGATGATCCCCGTTCTGGAGGGTCACAGGCTGCACTGCCGTTCTTGGGCTTCAATCTGCAGACCTTCGCGTAGTGCCCCTTTTTACCGCATTGATTACAGACCACCACTTTAGCAGGACACTTTTGTTGTGGATGCTTGGCTCCTCCGCAGAAGTAGCACCGCGGGCCGTCGTCGGGTCTATATGGGAGCACGCCATAACACTGCACTTCGAGCCCGTGGGGCGAGGAGGGATTTGTGACTGCTCCTGCCACGTTGTCTCCACGTGGTCCTCCGGATACAGGACCAAGCTCTTCGAAGCCGCCTCAAGCATTTCAGCCGTCTCCATAGCTTGGGTCAGGTTGAGATTCCCCTTTTCCAGCAGCTTGAGACGGATGTACGAAGACCCTACCCCTGCCACAAACGCATCTCGGGCGAGGTCGTACATATACTGCTCAGCCGACACAGCTTTGCAGTCGCAGCCCCTGGCTAGCTGCAAGAGCTCATTGGCGTAATCCTCCATGGTTTCGCCCGACTGCCGACGTCGTGTAGCGAGGAGGTAACGAGCGTGGATCTCGTTGGGAGGTCTCGTGTCGCGCTTTTTTAAAAGCTCGAGGGCCCTCGGGTAAGTGGTGGCCGCACGGATCGCGAGGTAGACAGTGTCGCTTACCCTCGCATGGAGGACCCGGAGTCTGTCGTCATCTGTGATGACCGCTGCAGAGGCTGCCAGGTAGTCCTCGAAACACTTCAGCCAGTGGTCGAAGGTGTTAGAGGCGCCGACCGCACGTGGATCCAGCGTCAGACGCTCTGGCTTTAGTATTTGTTCCATACTCTCCTTTCCGTCGAGAGCTTAGTGTTAGGCAATAAAATTGATGCACGTCAATCGAACACAAGACACAAGGCTTCGGTAACTGAAGGCTTTTATTGCCTAACAATGGAACTACTAGAACATAAGTACACCACTCCAGACTGACGAGGTCCCGCCCGAGCAGGGGGTCTTATACCTCTCCCAGGAGGCGGAGCCCGACTGGGATGTGCCACAACAGTAACAACCACAGGTGTATTAATCCCACAGTGTAAACACCCTAGCCCAACAACAACATTAGAACAACCCCACAGTGGGAACCAACGATGGTTCACCACAGGCCTCCTGTCAGGTATCTGAAACACCATCCAATTTCAGATCCAATAGAGCCAATCCAATCGGCGGCACGGTAGCGCAGTGGTTAGCACTGCTGCTTCACAGCTCCAGGGTCCCGGGTTCGATTCCCGGCTCGGGTCACTGTCTGTGTGGAGTTTGCACATTCTCCTCGTGTCTGCGTGGGTTTCCTCCGGGTGCTCCGGTTTCCTCCCACAGTCCAAAGATGTGCGGGTTAGGTTGATTGGCCAGGTTAAAAATTGCCCCTTAGAATCCTAAAATGTGTAGGTTAGAGGGATTAGTGGGTAAATATGTGGGGGTAGGGCCTGGGTGGGATTGTGGTCGGTGCAGACTCGATGGGCCGAATGGCCTCCTTCTGCACTGTAGGGTTTCTATGATTCTATGATTTCAATCATAGAGCCAATCTAATGTAAAACTCAGGACAGCTCAATTCGGCTCCTCCCTAACTCCTGGCATCCTTCAAGGGAGCTGGCTGGGCTCATTTTATACCCTCCTCTGGGTGCCTGCCATACTCCCACCCCCACCAACAATGCCACCAATGAGACTCTCACTGTAAGTGTCCAGCCACATTTCATGCTGCATGTCTCAACTGATCAGCCAGCATAAAATTGCACCTTTCCAACATCCACGGGTGGAAGTGGACACTGTGGTTGCTGTCAGGCCTGCCATTAACGCATACTCAACAAGTGCAAAATTCAGGCCTCTGAGTTGAACACGGCATTTTTGTTTGTTTTTGGAGAGCAGGCAGTTTTTGAGTGGGTTACTGTAACAAAAATGAAGCATATTTGTCTACTATGAATTATTCTTTGGATTCCGGTTTCAGATGAGGTGTGCTGTTAGCTAATTCATCCAGCTGCTGTCTGGCATGCTGAAGGCACTAATGATAGGTCATTGACCTCAAACATTTAGCTCTCCACGGATGCTGCCTGAGTATTTCCAGCATTTTCTCTTTGTTTCTGATTTCCAGCAGTATTTTGCTCCTGCTATGCTGGAGGCACTAATTCCTGTACAGTTAAAGGTTGTTTCATGTGTCAGTGTCTGTTACGGGCAAAGCCATAAGCAATACTCTGCCAGCAGATAATTGTCTAGATAAGTATTGAATTCCAGCAATTCTACAGTTTTGAATGGTTATTGCAACCAGTAAACACCCTTCATAATCTTCTCCATGGGCTAGATTGGATTGACAGTTCTCTCTGTGTTAGGTAGAGGCAGGGTCCCAATGTTTTGCATTGTTTCTAGGAGATATTCTTTTTTGCTTCATGTTGGGCAAGCTGTGCCTCACTCATGACTCAATATAAGGCTATTTTAGAGTACACAAGTACAGTGAGAGTCTCATTGGTGGTAAGAATTCATATCAAGAATACAAGCAGCCAGGTTTTCAGAGTGTGTCAACTGGTCTTGGATTTGAAGCCTGGGTCTCATTGGAATTGGGTGCACAGGCTGCCGCTCCCAGCTCTTTATCCTATCTTTGACTCCAAAAGAGAAAATGCTGGAAAATCTCAGCAGGTCTGGCTTCAGCTCTTTTCTCTCCTTACAGCTGCTGCCAGACCTGCTGAGATTTTCCAGCATTTTCTCTTTTGGTTTCAGATTCCAGCATCCACAGTAATTTGATTTTATCCTATCTTTGACTCAGCTGGGAACACTCTTGCTCTGAGTCAGAAAGTTGGAGATTTAACTCCTATTTCAGAGCACACCAAACCAAGCTGACACTCCAGTGAAATACAGAGGGAGTACAGCACTCTCAAAGTGCAATCTTTTGAATCAGACATGAAAACAGGTCTGCCCTCTCAGCTGTGGGGCATCAAAGATCCCATGATCCACCATGAGAGCAAACCCTCAGTGTCCTGGCTAATATTTGGCCAATATCCCTCAACATTACAAAAAAAAACAGATTATCTCATCATTACCACATTGATGTTGGTGGATCTTGCTGTGTGAAATTGGCTGCCATATTTCCTGCATCACTACAGTGACAACACTTTGAAGAGTGCTGTAATGTTGTTATATAAGGCACAACTTATCTTTGGCCTGTGGAATGTTACATGTACAACTAGGGGGCCACAGAATGAATAGAGGTGAAGTAGGCCATTTTCCAAAGCCATATTTTTATTATTATCTCATCAATATTCACCTCATTAAACATATTCATTTATTGCACTGATTGGCACCATTCATAACGTGCCCACAATGCAGAGGGGAACACCCGAATGGACATTCGTTTAAATCCCCCTCTGCACAGCTGAGAGACCTTTAATTCAAATTTGACAGAAGATCCTTATTCTGCCCAGCAACAGCACGAAGCTGCATTTTCAAACGGCCCTTGGCCAGAAGATCGGGATATCTGCGAGTCAAGACCTGGCAGTGGGATATATGGCACAACTGTACTGTAAATAAAATATTATGGGAATAAAATGGCCAAGGCAGGCAAAGAAACTTAATAAACCAGGATAAAAAGAATAAAAGACTAAATTAAATCCCCCTACACACAGCAGGACAAAATGACATTAACATCTAATCTCGCAAGCATAGAATACAGACACAAACATCAGAGGTCGATTTAGATAAGGGGACACACCGAGAGGATAATGGGAAACACATTAAAACACCGGGGCAAGAACAGGCAGTCCCATTAACACGGACACACACCATACAGATGCAAATTGACAAAGTCTACCAGGGAACTTCCTGATAGGATAGGATACATATTCTTAGTGTTAATCTGTTCGAATCGAAACTGCCCGCCAAATCTTCAGGGCAGCAATTAAAGAATCCTGCCACTTTTTAGGTATTGTAAAAATGTATGAGCAAATGTTCCTGCTCGAATTTGGATTCCTATAAATATCCAGAGTGAATGTGTAACTGTTGAGATCATCGTGGCCAAGCCACTGTTTCTGAGCTGGCTACGCGGGTCTCCCTGGGATCCCAGTAATTGTACAATAAAGAAAAACACTTTGAACCTTGCCTTGAGACTCGACCTCTTGAATGCACTGGTACAAGGGATTTTTCCCTGCAACAGAGGCTAAGGGGTTTTTTTTATTCATGAGATGTGGGTGTCACAGGCTGATCCAGCATTCATAGCCCATCACTAATTGCCCTTGAACTTGCAATTAAGAGTCAACCATATTGCTGTGGGTCTTCAGTCACACATAGGTCAGATCAGATAAGGATGGCAGATTTCCTTCCCTAAAGGGAGGACATTTATTGAACCTGGTGGATTTTTACAATAATTGACAATGGTTTCATAGTCTTCATTAGCCTTTCAATTCTAAATTTTTATTGAATTCCAATTTTGCCACTGCTGTGATGGGATTCAAACCCAGGTCCCCAGAGCATACCCCAGGTCTCTGGATCTCTAGTCCAGTGACAATAGCACTGCACCGCTTGCTCCCCTTAGAGGCGGGGGACAAACGGAGGCCAGCAGCCACTTCTAGGCTGGAATTTTGCCTTCAAGCCCGCCATGAAACTCAGAACAGGCGAGGGGCAGACCATGGAAAGCTCCGTTGACCTCAGATGGGATTTCCAGTTTCGGGGCCAGTGAGGCTGGAAAATCCTGCCCAAGTTACCTTAGTACTGGAATTAACTTCTAGAAGCTCTGCAGCAGTGTGACTGATCGGTCAGATCAATATTAAATTAGAAATTAGGGAAGGGGTGTGGGCCTGCAGGGCGGGGAGGGGGTGGCGCAGTGTCCAGTGGGGTGGGGGGTGGTTGGGCCTGCTGTGGGTTGGGGTCATGATGTGGAGATGCCGGCGTTGGACTGGGGTAAACACAGTAAGAAGTTTAACAACACCAGGTTAAAGTCCAACAGGTTTATTTGGTAACAAAAGCCACAGCTTGCCTGGACTTGCAGAATTTCACTGGCTGTCCTGTCTGGAGACAACACACATCTCTTTAGCCTGTCTTAATGCTCTCTCCACTCACATTGTTTGTACCTTTAAGACTTGATTAGCTGTAAGTATTCGCATTCCAACCATTATTCTGGAAATTGAGTTTGTGTCTTTATATGCCCTGTTTGTGAACAGAATTCCCACTCACCTGAAGAAGGAGCTTAAGGCTCCGAAAGCTTGTGGCTATTGCTACCAAATAAACCTGTTGGACTTTAACCTGGTGTTGTTAAACTTCTTAGTCGGTTGGGGTGGCAGTGTTGGGTCAGGGAGAACCCCAGGGGAAGTGGGGAATACTGTGAAATAGCGGCTAGTGGTGAGTGAGGACAGTCCTGTAGGCATTGGCATAGTCGGGGTTTTGGGGGAGTCTCTTGCTGAGGGGAGGGATGGGGGTTGCATGTGGGGTGGGGTGGGTGGTCTGTGTCTGCACAATAGCTACCCAGAAATTAGGGGAGATTTTATTCTTCTAACTTTTCCTGGGTAACTGTGTAACATGATGTGGAGATGCCGGCGTTGGACTGGGGTAAACACAGTAACAGTTTTAACAACACCAGGTTAAAGTCCAACAGGTTTATTTGGTATTTGCTACCAAATAAACCTGTTGGACTTCAACCTGGTGTTGTTAAGACTGTAACTGTGTAACAGCCAGAACTATCCAAATTTTGCAATTAAAGTCCCATTTTTGGATGGTTCCTAGCACAGGGCAATTGCCACAGGATGTTAGCACTCCTGGCCATTGACGTACAAAGCCTTATCTTTGAAATTCTGAGCCGGTTTTCCGGTTCACCTTTTGTGGTACTCCCAAACCCAACACTGAGGAGATTGGATGTTACAACCCAATTAAGACAGGTGAAAGTGGTTAAGGAGTATCTTAAAGAAGGAGAGAGAGATAGAGAGACAGAGGAGGGGCGAGCTTATCATTGCACCCCCCACCCCCATCCCCGATGGGCGGGGTGAGCCGGTAAAATTGCGAGGCAGCCGAGAAATCAGGTTCGTGCCCAATTTTTCGAGATCTTACCGGCACCGGTAATCCAGCCACTCCCACAGGCGGAAATCAGATTTCAGGATGTTTTTGATGCATTAAGCGCATAAGATTCGAGATTTGGATTTGGCGAGAAAACAGATCCGAAGCTCTTCTGTTTTGGATTTCCAATTTTTTCATAAGATCACCCTCAGAGACTTTTAAGGAAGGAATCCTAGAGCATAGGGACCGGGCAGTTAAAGGAATGGCCACCAATCAATCATAGAATCCTGATAGCGTAGAAGAGTCCATTTGGCCCATCGAGTTCACACTGAACAAAGAACAGTACAGCACAGGACCAGGCCCTTGGGCCTTCCAAGCCTGTGCCAATCACATTTACCTATCTAAACCAATCACTCAAATCCCTCTATTCCCCGTTTGTTCATATGCCTTTCAAGATAAATCTGAAATGTGGCTAACGTAACTGCCTCAATGCAGTGCATTCCAAGCCCCACCACCCAATGTGTAAAAGACTTCCCTTGCACATCTCCACTGAACCTTTCCCCCCTTATCTTGAACTTGTGCCTCCTTGTAATTGTCATTTCTGCCCTTGGAAAAAGCTTCCAACTATTCACCCTATCTACACCTCTCATAATTTTATTAACTTCTATAAGGTCGCCCCTCAGCCTCCATCTTTCCAGAGAGAACAATCCCAATTTATTCGACTTCTCCTCATAGCTAATATCCTCCATACCAGGCAACATCCTGGTGAACCTTTTCTGCACTCTCTCCAAAGCCTCCACATCTTTCTGGTAGTGTGGTGACCAGAATTGGATACACAGTATTGCAAATGTGGTCGAATCAACGCTTTATACAACTGTAACATAATTTGCAACTTTTATACTTGATGCCCCGTCCGATGAAGGCAAGCATGCCATATGCTTTCTTCGCCACCTTTTCCATCTGTGCTGCCACTTTTAAGGATCTGTGGACCTGTACTCCCAGATCTCTCTGTGTGTCTATGCTCTGGATTGTTCTGCCATTTATTTTATAGCTCCCACCCGAATTGGATCTACCAAAATGCACCATCTTGCATTTGCCCGGATTAAATTCCATCTGCCATTTCTCCGCCCAATTTTCCAGTCTATCTATATTCTGCTGTATTCTCTGACAATCTTCATCACTATCCGCAACTCTGACAATCTTAGTATCATCCGCAAACTTGGTAATCAAGCCAGCTACATTTTCTTCCGAATTATTTATATATATTACAAACAGCACTGACTCTGACTCTTACCCAGTTCCTCTCCCTGTAATCCCATGTATTTATCATGGTTTATCCATCTAACATACAAATGTTGCATGTTAAATTGCACTAAGGGGCAATTTAACATGGCCAATCGCCTAACCTGCACATCTTTGGACTGTGGGAGGAAACCAGAGCATGTGGAGGAAGCCCACGCAGACACAGGTAGAATCTGCAAACTCCACCCAAGAATCAAACTCAGGTCCCTGACATTGTGGGGCAGCAGTGTTAATCACTGTGCCGCCCACATGAGAGATTAAAATTGGGATGCACGAGAAGCCTGAAAGGAATATTTTAAGAAATGTCCTTGTGCAATTTGTCTTGCCATAGGCTTGCCATAGTCATGTGACCTCTCTCATCCTTTGGCTTGAGAACAGAAGCCATTTTATCCATCACCTGGAACATGATGTTCAGAGTTTGCAGCTGAAATTGAGTCGATTTTGAATGCTGCAAGAAAGAGCAGAGATTAATTAAAACTTCAGTCTCAGCAAGTCAGTATGGTTTTGAATATTCAAAGGAGTTTAGGAGAATGACAGGTGACCTTATTGAAACATATAAGACCCATGAGTAGAGTTGACAGGGTGAATGGATGGATCTCCTTGTTGGAGAGACCAGACTAGGCACAGTTTAAAAATGAAGGGTCTCCAATCTAAGGCCGAGATGAGGAGAAATTGTTCTCATCGTGTTGTGAATCATTTCCTCAGAGAGTGGTGGAGGCAGGGTCAGTGAATATTTTTAAGGCAGAGATAGATAGATTCTTGACTAATAAGGGAGTCAAAGGTTATCAGGGGTAGGTGGGAATGTGGAGTTGATGCTACAATCAGATCAGTCCCAAAATCTTTAATCAAATCAGCTTTACCTATTAAATTCCAATGGATATAACCCTAGATTGTGAAATCCCTCCTCGTAATTCCAAGTATAATCCTAGTTACTTTACGCTTTTCGAAGGCAAGTATATTCTTCCTAAGCAGTGGTGTCCAGAACTGCTCACAATATTCTGCAAGTAGCCTAACCAAAACTTTCTATGGCTGAAGCATGACTTCTACCCCTTTGGATTCCAATCTTCTAAATTTAAAAGTCATCAGTCAAGAGTTTCAAGATTTTAGCTGTCCAGATCACCAACAACATGTCATGATCACCAACAACCTGTCCAGATCACCAACAACCTGTCCAGATCACCAACAACCTGCCCTGATCACCAACAACCTATCCTGATCCCTCCACGCTGATGCTATAGTTAGGAAAGCCCACCAACACCTCTACTTTCTCAGAAGACTAAGGAAATTTGGCATGTCTGCTACGAATCTCACCAGCTTTTACAGATGCACCATAGGAAGCATTCTTTCTGGATGTATCACAGCCTGGTATGGCTCCTGCTCTGTCCAAGACTGCAAGAAACTACAAAGGGTCATGAACGAAGCCCAGTCCATCACTCAAAACAGCCTACCACCCATTGATACTATCTACACTTCCCGCTGCCTTGGAAAAGCAGCCAGCATAATTAAGGACCCCACAGACCCCGGACCTACTGTCTTCCATGGTGACACAGTGGTTAGCACTGCTGCCTCACTGCACCAGGGACCCGGGTTCGATTCCCGGCTCAGGTCACTGTCAGTGCAGAGTCTGCACATTCTCCCAATGTCCACATGGGTTTCCTCCAGGTGCTCCGGTTTCCTCCCACAGTCCGAAAGACATACTAGTTAGGTGAATTGGCCGTGCTACATTCTCCCCCAGTGTACCCAAACAGGCATCAGAGTGTGGCAACTAGGGCATTTTTGCAGTAACTTCTTTGCGGTGTTAATGTAAACCTACTTGTGACACTAATAAATAGACTTCAAAAAACCTTCTTTCATTGGGAAAAAGATTCAAAGGTCGGAGGACACGTACTAACCGACTCAAGAACAGCTTCTTCCCTGCTGCCATCAGACTTTTGAATGGATCCATCTCACACTGAGTTGATCTTTCTCAACACCCCAACTATAACTGTAACATTACATTCTGCATTCTCTCATTACCTTTTCTATGAACAGTATGCTTTGTCTGTATAGCACGCAAGAAACAATACTTTTCACTGTATGCTAATACATGTGGTAACAATAAATCAAATCAAATTTATTGATTTGCCGGCGGCACGGTAGCACAGTGGTTAGCACTGCTGCTTCACAGCTCCAGGGTCCCGGGTTCGATTCCCGGCTCGGGTCACTGTCTGTGTGGAGTTTGCACATTCTTCTCGTGTCTGCGTGGGTTTCCTCCGGGTGCTCCGGTTTCCTCCCACAGTCCAAAGATGTGTGGGTTAGGTTGATTGGCCAGGTTAAAAAAAAAAATTGCCCCTGAGAGTTCTGAGATGCATAGGTTAGCGGGATTAACGGGTAAATATGTGGGGGTAGGGCCTGGGTGAGATTGTGGTCGGTGCAGACTCGATGGGCCGAATGGCCTCCTTCTGCACTGTAGGGTTTCTATGTTTCTAAATTAAATCACATTTTTGGTTATTTTCTGTGCCTGTTCATGATATTTTAATTCCCTGTGTACATGACACCAAATCTCTTTGAACCTCCCCTTTTTCTAGCCTTGCATCATTTAGAAAGTATGTTGTTCTATCATTTGGAGCTTCAAAATCGATGACTTCACTTGTGCTTATGTTCCATTTATCTCAATAGTGCCCGTTCATTTAATCCACTAATACATCTTTGTAATGTTATTCTTATTACACTGCTTACAATACAGCCTATCGTAATGTCATGGTTAGAATAGGACGGGTGGTTTCTGTTCATCTTCTGAGTCATTATTAAATGTAGTTTAAATAAAAACTTTAGTACGAAGTAATTGGGCTTTAATATCAATGAGGAAGGCAATATTGGCATGAAATAGTTTGTGAAAGGAGAAGTGTGAAATAACCAAGGGTCTGGACTCTGATGAATAGCACGTGTGACTCACCCACCAACTGGCAGAGTGAACTAGTTCAAGCTCAGCAATGGGTGACACATTTTACTTCAAAGTCACAATGAATGAATTCCTAACTGTAAATAGTACGGAGACATCCCTCAGTGTCTAGTCCTTAATTTCTGCTCTTTGTTGAGTTCACAGTTCACAGAGTGCTATAACTGATCGCTCATTAACAGATCCCCTGTTATTGGGCACAGTAACTGATCCCCTGTTATTGGGCACAGTAACTGATCCCCTGTTATTGGGCACAGTAACTGATCCCCTGTTATTGGGCACAATAACTGATCCCCTGTTATTGGGCACAGTAACTGATCTCCTGTTATTGGGCACAGTAACTGATCCCCTGTTATTGGGCACAGTAACTGATCTCCTGTTATTGGGCACAGTAACTGATCCCCTGTTATTGGGCACAGTAACTGATCTCCTGTTATTGGGCACAGTAACTGATCCCCTGTTATTGGGCACAGTAACTGATCTCCTGTTATTGGGCACAGTAACTGATCGCTGTTATTGGGCACGGTAACTGATCCCCTGTTATTGGGCACAGTAACTGATCCCCTGTTATTGGGCACAGCAACTGATCCCCTGTTATTGGGCACAGTAACTGATCTCCTGTTATTGGGCACAGTAACTGATCCCCCGTTATTGGGCACAGTAACTGATCTCCTGTTATTGGGCACAGTAACTGATCCCCTGTTATTGGGCACAGTAACTGATCCCCTGTTATTGGGCACAGTAACTGATCCCCTGTTATTGGGCACAGCAACTGATCTCCTGTTATTGGGCACAGTAACTGATCTCCTGTTATTGGGCACAGTAACTGATCTCCTGTTATTGGGCACAGTAACTGATCTTCTGTTATTGGGCATGGTATCTAATCCCCTGTTTTTGGCACAGTAACTGATCCCCTGTTATTGGGCTCTGTATCTGATCGCCTGTTATTGGGCTCATTAACTGATTCCTGTTATTGGGCACAGTAACCGATCCCTGTTATTGGGCACAGTAACTGATCTCCTATTATTGGGCACTTCAACTGATTCCTGTTATTGGGCACAGTAACTGATCTCATATTATTCAGGACTCTGACTGCATCCATATATATTTGACACTGAGGCACAGAGAAAGATATTGAGACAGGTGAGCAGAACCTTGGTCAGCTGGATATGGAGGGGTTGCATTTTGTACTGCTATTCTGTACCTCACAGATGCCCCAAATACCGTGTAGATTGGCCTCAAAGCACACCATTGGAACTAACTGCTGATGTGGCAAAAGTTTAACCAAAGGTACCAAAGCCCCCCTTCAAGCAGCCAGTTTGCCCCAGTAGAAAAAAGTCACCAGAATAATGAAACTCAATGCCTAAAACTGGTAATCCTGGTCTCAGAGTTGCAGGTTTGGCACTGACTGTGGTTCATATACTCTATGCTACATTGTAGTTTATCCAACAGAACTCCCTCGAGAGGCTGCAACTATCAGGAAAACTATATACAATGGGGCTCTTATTCTGGAAAAGAGGAAAGCTGAGGTCACCTGGTAGACATATTTAAAACTATGAGGGGGTTTGATAGGTTAAACATGGAGAAAATGTTTCCACTGTCATGGGGACCAGAGTAAGAAGTCTAACAACACCAGGTTAAAGTCCAACAGGTTTATTTGGCAGCAAAAGCCACTAGCTTTCGGAACAGGCTGTCCCTTCATCAGGTGGGTGGGAGTTCTGATTACAAACAGGGCACAAAGACACAAACTCAATTTACATGAATAATGATTGGAATATGAGTCTTTACAGCTAATCAAGTCTTAAAGGTACAGACAATGTGAGTGGAGGGAGCATTAAGCACAGGTTAAAGAGATGTGTATTGTCTCCAGACAGAACAGCTAGTGAGATTTTGCAAGCCCAGGCAAGTCGTGGGGGTTACAGATAGTGTGACATGAACCCAATATCCCGGTTGAGGCCATCCTCATGTGTGCGGAACCTGGCTATCAGTCTCTGCTCAGTGACTCTGTGCTGTCGTGTGTCGTGACAGCGCAGAGTCACTGAGCAGAGACTGATAGCCAAGTTCCGCGCACATGAGGACGGCCTCAACCGGGATCTTGGGTTCATGTCACACTATCTGTAACCCCCACAACCTGCCTGGATGTGCAAAATCTCACTAGCTGTCCTGTCTGGAGACAATACACATCTCTTTAACCTGTGCTTAATGCTCCCTCCACTCACATTGTCTGTACCTTTAAGACTTGATTAGCTGTAAAGACTCACATTCCAATCATTATTCATGTAAATTGAGTTTGTGTCCTTGTGCCCTGTTTGTAATCAGAACTCCCACCCACCTGACGAAGGGACAGCCTGTTCAGAAAGCTAGTGGCTTTTGCTGCCAAATAAACCTGTTGGACTTTAACCTGGTGTTGTTAGACTTCTTACTGTGTTTACCCCAGTCCAACGCCGGCATCTCCACATCATGGGGACTAGAACCAGTGATTGTAAATGTAAGATAGTCACAAATATATACATTAGAGAATTCAGGAGAAGCTTCTCTATCTAGAACATGGTTAGAACTTGAGTCATGCTGCTACAGAGAGTGGTTGAGGTGATTCGCATTGATGTATTTAAATGGAAATTAAACATGTGAAGGAGAAAGAAATATTGGATCTTAGTGGTGGAGCTGGACAGGGGAGGCTTATGTGAAGTTTAAACACCATGGACTGATTAAGCCCAATAATCTGTTTCTGTGCAACAATTTTGTTTAATTCCCAACGTCAGAACAACTGTGCGTCTGAATGTTACATAGATAGTCATCTTCCTCCAGAATCTCACCTCCAATATAAATGGCAGGGAAGCAGTTTGCATCACTTCACAATCACAAAGACTCTTGCTAAAATAATTGATAGTAGTAGCTCTATCCCTAAGTGCCTGTGTGGGTTAACAACTCCATGTTGTTCTCTTTAGTTTCTCCTGATAGTTACAGCCTCTCGGGGAAGATCTATTGTATAAACTATCACGTAGCATAGTGGTATGAACGGCCATAGCCAACTTTAAGCAGCTGTGGTAGAGCAAAGAAACTTTGACAGTGGCGAAAGGTGGCCTCCAGAAAGGGGGACTCAAAAATGGACTCCTGTGACCTTAGTGTATCACTCACTCCGTAATTTTGTTTCTGCTCATTGAAGGTGGAGAAACTACAATTCATGGACAGAATGCATTAGAAATATTTGTCCAGATTGCATAACTGGAGAGCTGAGAAAATCTTGAAGAAAGTTCCAAGCAATTTGTTCTCAAAGCTGAAGATCCTCTCCCCCCCCCCTCCCCCTTCAGTTCTCCGATATTCACACAACAGGAGCCAAAGGTTCAATAAAGAAACTGGAAAATCCTCAGACAGTTCTATATTTTTCATGGGGTACAAAGTCCCATGACACAAATATCTTGTGGAGGTATGTGTTGCTTCAAATCAGAATTAACCTCAAACTGTGAATTCTGATGCTCCTGTTTGCTGTATGTAGCCTCGAGGTCACCCCCCAAGTTCATTTGGGAGTGAGAAAGAGTAGTGAGTTTTAATTAATAACATAATACTGAATAGCAGAGTGAGTTGCCACAGTGCACACAGAGAACATTTATTCATTAAGGGACAGCCCATGGGTATTGCACAGACCTTTCTTAAAATTCAAAATCAGCTGCAGGTAGAACATCATTACACAGTGATAGCTGCACCATAAACCATTCTTGACCCCTGGTGTCAATGAAATCAGATGTGCCATTTATTTTTAATTCCAATCCGAGGCATGGGGAAACCTTTTGGGAAGCAGTTGACTCTGCAGCAGAGGAAATGCATTGGGACTGTCAGCAGGGTAGCTTGTTTGAGGCTGCAGGTGATCTCTGGACCATATCATTCAGACTACTTGCAATTTCATTCGCTCTCTTCCTCCTCTCTCGATTTCAGCCCACTTTGCAACCTCTAAGGGAGAAAGGATTGCAAGGTGGAAATAATTCAGACGTTCTGCTGAGTTCACGTCATAATGGCGATGAGATTAGACTTGCCAACAGTCCAGGGTTGCCCTGGAGTCTCTAGACATCAAAAAGCTCGTCGAGACACTGCGAAGGGAGGAAAACATCATCAGGGCATAAATAAAGGTTTTTTTTAAAGTAATTTTTGTTGTAAGTTTGGTTTATTGGATGTAAAAATATTGAAGAAAGGCCAAAAGCTTGTTTGGGTGGGTAGGAGTTTTGCAGGTTGGAAATAGGTATGATAAAATCTCCAGGAATACATTCTACCGGAGTTGGCAACCCCAGGTTAGAACATCAATGAAATACCCAAATCATATACATGTCCATCATCGGGGCAGCACGATGGCACAGGGGTTAGCACTGCTGCCCCACAGCGTCAAGGACCCGGGCTCAATTCCAGCCTCGGGTCACTCTCTGTGTGGAGTTTGAACATTCTACCCGTGACTGCGTGGGTTTCCTCCGGGTGCTCCAGTTTCCTCACACAGTCTGAAGATGCGTGGGTTAAGTTGATTGGCCATGCTAAGTTGACCCTAGTGTCAGAGGAATTAGCAGGGTGAATAGATGGGGTTACGGGAATAGGGTCAGGGTGGGATTGTGGTCGGTGCAGATTCGATGGGCCGAATGGCCTCCTTCTGCACCGTAGGGATTCTATGATTCCCAAAATTTCAAACGTGTCTTGTGAAAAAGCAACGGTTCAATTGTTCCGTGTTTAATTATCTGAGTCAATTTGCGATTGATGCTCATTGTTCTTGATTGTTTAAACTTGGATGCGGACAGAAAGAACTTGGAGCTACCAGACCTTGCTGCAGACATTTTAAAGCATTGTATAAAATACTGGGCTGAATCTACCCGTCTCCAGAGTGCCAGAGATTGGCCATGCGACTGAAATCCTCGCATGCTAACCGACGAAGGAATTGCCTGAGAAGTTTCAACGTCTGATTGGCAATTCCCCTGCTCCCCGGGACCCTATATAAATCTCTCTGAGTTAGAGTCAGGCACTTCTGACAGTTCCACAGGATTTACCAGAACCCTTACCAGCAAATACTAGACAGAAAAGACCTGGTCTATCAGGCTGGTGAAATGGACACACAAAGGGCAAAATAAATTTAAAGCAGAGAAATGTGAGCTGATCCATTTTGGTTGGTATAATGAGGAAAGGCAAATCAATTCCTGGGCAAAAATGTAAAGGGGATGCAGGAGCAGAGAGAGCTGGGGTATATCCAGTAGTCCAGAAAAGTTGAGCTGAGAAGGCTGTTAAGAATTGAAGCACACAATGTAAAATCAGGGAAATTATACTAAACCTTTACAAAAACATAAGTTGGGCTCCAGCTGGGTATGGTTGCAAATTGTGTTGAAGTGTATTCCCAGAGTCAAATCATCACATGACTTTCCCCCACGCTGCAGCCATTAGTTGGCCAACACATCCACCCTTGTACTACCTGATGCGCTATCAATAAGGCGAAAGACCACTGGGGTGCCAATACAAGTGTAGGCTTTTATTCACAACAGAATCAGGAGCAGATCCCAACAAGTAACCAACCTGGACTGAACAAGGGGGAGGAGACAGCCACCTTTATACTAGGTGCCGAGGGGAGGAACCAAACTGGAAGGGGATGTGTCCAGGTATGACAAGCACACACAACGGTGGTCCATATAGGACAAAGGCACAACTGAGGTCCACCACATTCACCCCTTCCTTTAAAAAAACAACACGGGGGTGAAGCGGAAACAATATTACAAGTCCAGACGAACCGGTGGCTTGATCCGCCGTCGCGATCGTCGTAGTGCAGGTCGCAGAGTCGTCCGAGCAGGGAGCGATGTCGGCCCAGGCTCCGTACAGTGAGTGTCGAGAGAAGGCGCCAGGTGGTGTGAAGCGGACCGATCCGTCGTCCCGTCCAGTCGTCGGGTACTGCGTGGCGACGGCACCGGTGACTCAAGCGAGCTGTACATAGGGGCGAGAGGAGTGAGCAGTGGCCCTGGTGATGTATGGGGAACAGTGGGAACCGGAGCTGGGGAGTGGGGGGCCGCAACAGGCTCTGGGCGCACTACATTGGGGACAGGGACTGAGGGAGGAAGAGGCGTAGCAGTCTCCGAGTGGACAACACCAGGGACCGTGGGGCGGAAGGACGTGGTGACCTCAGGGGCACCCGCGGGTGCCAAGTCACGGACAGAAACCGTGTCCTCCCGCCCATCAGGGTACGCTACATAAGCGTATTGAGGATTAGCGTGGAGCAATTGGACCTCCTCGACCAAGGGATCTGCCTTATGGGTCCGGACATGCTTCCGAAGCAGGACGGGCCCCGGGGACATCAGCCAATCCGGGAGCGAAGTACCCGAGGAGGACATCCTGGGGAACGAAAACATCCGCTCGTGAGGGGTCGTATTGGTCGCTGTGCACAAGAATGACCTAATGGAATGTAATGCGTCCGGAAGGACTTCTTGCCAACGGCTGACTGGAAGGCCCCTAGACCGTAACGCTAATAGAACGGCCTTCCAGACGGTTGCGTTCTCCCGCTCTACTTGACCATTGCCCCTGGGGTTATAGCTAGTGGTGCGGCTGGAGGCAACGCCTTTGGCGAGCAGGTACTGCCTCAGCTCGTCACTCATGAAAGAGGACCCACGATCACTATGAACATAGGCTGGGAAGCCGAACAGGGTGAAGAGCTTGTTCAGGGTCTGAATCACTGTAGCCGTGGTCATGTCCGAGCAAGGGAAGGCAAAAGGGAAACGTGAGTATTCATCAATGGTATTCAGGAAATAAACATTGCGGTTAGAGGAGGGGAGGGGGCATTTAAAGTCAATGCTAAGGCGCTCAAACGCGCGAGTGGCCTTTACAAGGTGCGCCCTACCTGGCCGGTAGAACTGCGGTTTGCACTCAGCGCAGACCCCGCATTGCCTGGTAATCGTCCGGACTTCCTCGAGGGAGTAGGGCAGGTTACGGGACTTGACAAAATGGAAAAATCTGGTGACACCTGGATGACAGAGGTCGTTATGGAAGGACTGTAGCTGGTCTAGTTGGGCACTGGCACATGATCCACGGGACAGGGCATCTGGGAACTCATTGAGCTTCCCGGGCCGGTACATGATGTCATATCTGTAGGTGGAGAGCTCAATCCTCCACCGCAAGATCTTGTCATTCTTAATCTTGCCCTTTTGCCTGGTGTTAAACAGGAAGGCAACTGACCGCTGGTCCGTAATTAAGGTGAATCGTTGGCCCGCAAGATAATGGCGCCAGTGCCGGACGGCTTCCACGATGGCCTGGGCCTCCTTCTCGACCGAGGAGTGTCGAATCTCAGGGCCTTGTAAGGTCCGGGAAAAGAAGGCCACCGGACGGCCCCTCTGGTTAAGGGTGGCGGCTAGGGCAAAGTCAGACGCATCACTTTCCACTTGGAATGGGATGGATTCATCCACAGCATGCATCGCGGCCTTCGCGATGTCCGCTTTGATGTCGTCAAAGGCCCGACGGGCCTCCTCCGCCAGGGGAAAAGAGGTCGATTTTAGGAGCGGACGGGCTTTATCTGCGTAACGGGGAACCCACTGGGCATAATAGGAGAAGAAGCCCAGGCATCTCCTCAGTGCTTTGAGGGTAGTAGGAAGGGGAAGCTGCATAAGGGGACGCATACGGGTCGGGGCCAAGGACACCATTTTCTATCACGTACCCAAGGATGGCGAGGCGGCGTGTCCGGAAAACACACTTCGCCTCATTATATGTGAGGTTCAGGAGAGTGGCCGTACGAAGGAATTTTTGTAGGTTGGCATCATGGTCCTGCAGGTCATGGCCGCAGATGGTGACGTTATCCAGATACGGGAAAGTGGCCCGTAGCCCGTGCTGGTCTACCATTTGATCCATGGCCCGCTGGAAGACTGAGACCCCATTGGTGACACCAAAGGGGACTCGGAGGAACTGGTAGAGGCGACCGTCCGCCTCAAAGGCAGTATATGGGCGATCCTCCGAGTGGATAGGGAGCTGGTGGTAAGCCGATTTCAAATCGATCGTCAAGAAAACCCTATAGTGCGCGATGCGGTTGACTATGTCCGCGATACGGGGAAGAGGATACGCATCTAGTTGGGTATACCTGTTTATGGTCTGGCTGTAGTCAATCACCATGCGGTGTTTCTCCCTCGATTTAACTACGACCACTTGCGCCCTCCAGGGGCTGGTGCTGGCCTGGATAATCCCTTCCCGGAGCAACCGTTGTACCTCGGACTGAATGAAGGCCCGGTCATCCGCACTATAGTGCCTACTTTTGGTGGCTATAGGCCTACAATCCGGGGTGAGGTTATCAAATAAGGGGGGAGGGGTGATCTTGAGGGTCGAGAGACTGCAGGTGGTGCGCAAGGGGCGCTGCAGTGACGGCGCCTTGCAGACGGAGAGCAGGGGATAAGGGCCATCATACTGCAGGGTGACGGTCCTATGATGGCTGAGGAAATCTAACTCCAGCAGTACAGCTGCGCAGAGTCGCGGCAGCACGAGGAGCCGAAAACGCTCGTAGGCTGTGCCCTGTACCGTCAGCGTCACCAAACAGCACCCGAGGACTTCCACCGAGTGGGAATTCAAGGCCATGGAGATGGTCTGGCTCCAGGGTCGCACGGGAAGGGCATATTGACGCACTGTGCGAGGGTGTATAAAACTTTCTGTGCTCCCGCAGTCGAACAGGCAGTTTTCTGCATGACCATTTACCTTGATCTCCATTATTGACTTGGAGAGTTGATGAGGCTGCGACTGGTCCAGGCAAATCGATGCCACCGTCGAATCTAAGAAGAATCCGTCTTCGTCGCCGTCTGATAACGTCATGGATAAAGCTTCCTGCTCAGCGCGTCTTGATGCCAGTCTCAAAGATGGCGATTCCCGGCTTCCGGTGACCGCATCAAAGATGGGGATTCGCGCGCAGCCGCCGCCTGCATTAAAGATGGCTGCGCCCGCGGAACACACGTGGCGCCACAAGGCTTCGGAAGCGGCTTTGCCCGGCAGACTTTAGCGAAGTGGCCTAGCTTACCGCATCCGGAGCAAATCGTGTCCTTTGCCGGGCAGCGACGCCGAGGGTGCTTGGGTAGGCCGCAAAAGTAACATTTGGGCCCCGCCGGAACAGCCGTCGCGGTGGAGCCGTCGGTAGAACGGGATGCAAGGTAAGACCCGAGATTGTGAGAGGCCGCTTCTAACGTTTCAGCCATCGTGGCTGTTCTTCGGAGATCTAGGTCATCTTGTTCCAGCAGGCGCTGTCGGATGTATGTAGACTCAATGCCCGCGACGTAGGCATCGCGGATCAGGTCCTCCGTGTTCTGAGCTGCTGTAACAGCCTTACAGTCACAAGCTCGAGCTAGGACCCGCAGGGCGCGCAGAAATTGGGCGCACGATTCTCCTGGCTGCTGGTTGCGGGTAGTTAGGAGATGTCTGGCGTAAACCACATTAGGGCTCTTTCGGAACTTCACTTTTAGGAGTTCGATAGCATCCGCGTATGTAGCAGCGTCCCGGAAGATTCCATAGACAGCTTCACTTACCCGGGCGCGGAGCACGTGGAGTTTAACGGCGTCGGTGTCAATGGCCGTAGCGGTGTCGACGAATGCTTCGAAGCAGTCCAGCCAATGATCAAATTTATCAGAGGCTCCAACCTCTTGAGGGTCTAATGCTAACTTGTCGGGTTTTAGAAACTGCTCCATGCTGGTAAACTGTTGTGTATAAAATTGATGCGCTATCAATAAGGCGAAAGACTACCGGTGTGCCAATACAAGTGTAGGCTTTTATTCACAACAGAATCAGGAGCAGATCCCAACAAAAAACCAACCTGGACTGAACAAGGGGGAGGAGACAGCCACCTTTATACTAGGTGCCGAGGGGAGGAACCAAACTGGAAGGGGATGTGTCCAGGTATGACAAGCACACACAACGGTGGTCCATATAGGACAAAGGCACAAGTGAGGTCCACCACACTACCTTCTTACACAAATTGGAAAAATAAAAGACTCATTCCCCAATTGGATGATTCTTGACTATCAGCCAAACAGCCTCTTTTTTAACTGTCCGTTTTCAATCGCTTTATATCCAGCGAGGAAAAATGTTCAAAAAAATGACAAAAAGACCCCAATCTTTTTTAATGTCCCAGTGATGATTTTTCTCCAGGGTCGCACCCAGCAGTGTGTCCTGGAGACTGATCTTGAATTCCTGGCGACTCCAGACCAATCCTGGAGGGTTGGCAACCCTAAGCTGGGGTATTTGAGTCGGTTTTGAGCACCACACTTTAGAAAAGATGTAAAGGACTCAGGGTGCGCAGAAGAGATTTATAGAATAGTGCAAACAATGCAAGAGTTCATTAATGAGGGGAGACGGCAAGACCTGTGGTTGTCTTGTGGGCTGAATGAAAGTTAACAGGAAATGTGATGCAAGCATTCAAAATCATGAAGGGTTTTGATATGACAGGATGACATATCCAGGATGCTAAAGTGCTTAGAGTCATGAAAAATGGAATTCAGTGTGGAAAAGTCTGGTTCATTTTGAAAGAACTAATATGAAAAGACAGTTACCACAAATAGCATGATTTTGAAAAGTGTAGTAGGGCAGAGAAACCTTGGTGTCTATATACGCAAATCCTTAACCATGGCAGGGCAAGTGGTTCAAAAACTATACCAGTTTCTTTGGTTTCTAACTAAAGGAATCAAATATAATGTTGAATTAGGCTGGAACTTTACAAATCGCAGGTTAGGCCTCAGCTAGTATATTCTGTGCAGTGTGGGGCATTACATTTCAAGAAAGATATCAAGGCCTTAGAAAGGATACAGAGGAGGTTTAGCAGAATGTTACCTGGGATGAGGGACTTTAGTTATGAGGAGAGACTGGAAAAGTTGAGATTGTTCTCTTTGATACAGAGAAGATTAAAAGATGACCTAATAGAAGTTTTTGATAGAGAGAGAGAAGGAGGGAGGGACGGACGGATTATTCCATCTAGGAGCAGAAGAAGGCCACTCGGCCCCTTGAGCCTGCTCTGCTATTCAAGTAGACGATGGCTGATCTGTTTGTGTTTTGAATTCCACATTCCCATTTACCCCGGTAACATTTGATTCCCTTGCCATCAAGAATCTATCTACCTTTACCTTAAAAAGATTCAATTACCTTGCTTCCTCCACCTTCTGAGGCAGAAAGTTCCAGAATTTCAGATAACAGAGGTCACTTCTGTGGAGTAGAGGGTTAACTCTCATGATAGCTACTGAGCATGTGCAGAAAGAGTTATGTCACAGTGATGTTACTCATTGAGAGGAGGTGACTGAGAAGTATCTTAAAAGGTAGCTTCAACTATGTCTTGGTTTTTTTTACCTTTGTAGATAGTATGTAAATAAATACGTTTTCAATTAATGGCCATTGTCTCCAGCACGATCTCTTCTGGAATAAGAAGCTTATAATTCCCTGACATAACAGAATAGATTTAAAATCATTGGCAAAAATCTAGAAGGGTGATGAGGAGAATTTTCTTCAAACTGAGATTTGTTGAGATCTGAAACCATTTACTTGTAAAGATGGTGGGAGCTGATTCCAAAACTAACTTTAAATGGTATTCGACAAGCAAGTGAGAATGAGGAACTTAGAATCATAGAATTATCCATCACAGAATGAAGCTATTTGTCTCACGGTATCCACGCTGGATGAGAAAATGCTAAAAGATTTGATAAACAATGTACCCCACAGTATCCAGTCAAATCTTTTGTTCGTAGTACAAACTATAAAAAACACTCAAAGTTGATGGTCACATTATGTTTTAGGTTCTCTCTACAATAATTAAGTGCCAGATATCCCGTGACAGGCTGATCGTTTGCACTGTGCGCATAGCATTCCCATTACTCTGGTAACACTGGAAAGAACGAGTGCAACATGCTACTTGAATGACTGAAAGGTATGTCTGTTAAGCTATTCCTTTAGTCTTAAGGCCAGACACAATATTAACGTTACTGCTTACAAAGACTATATTTCTTTTACTCTTTCATGGGATGGGCAATAATTGCCCTTGAGGGCATTTAAGAATCAACCACATTGCTATGAATCTGGAGCCACATGTAGGCCAGACCAGGTAAGGCTGGCAGATTTCCTTCCCTTAAAGGACATTAGTGAACCAGATGGGTTTTTACAACAATTGTTTCATGATCATTATCAGACTTTTAATTCCAATTTTTTAGGAATTCGTATTTTACCATCTGCCCTGATGGTATTTGAACCCTGGACCCCAAAGGATTACCCTGCCTTTTTGGATTATTAGTCCAGTGACAATAACCACGACATTGCCTCCTCAGTAATATCCAGCATCTTAAAGGGTTAATAAAAGCAGCTGCATAAGACTAAGCACAACTCATCTTTCAAAGTTAATAAAAACAAAAAAATGCTGGATAAACTCAGCAAGTCTGGCAGCATCTGAGGAGTGAAACAGAGCTAACATTCCGAGTCCAAATGACTCTTCTTCAGAGCTCCTCTTTCAAAGAGCTAGCACAGGTGCAATGGGCTGGAAGGTCTTCTGCATTGTATGGTACTATGATTCAATAATGGAGTCAATAATGAGAAACTATTTCTAATGGCAAGGGTCCTACGTATACAAATATAAAGGTGATTGACTAAAGAACCAGTGGCTACTTGTCACAAAATTAATTATGCAGCAAGTTGCTACGATCTTGAATATGCTGCCTCAAATATTGTTGGAAGCAGAACATACAAACATATCAAATAGGAGCAGAGGTAGGCCACTAAGATTCAATAAGACTATGGCTGATCTGTTTGTGTTGAATTCCACATTTCCATCTACCCCTGATAACCTTTGATTTCATTACCCAACAAGAATCTATCTACCTCCGCCTTAAAAATATTCAATGACCCCACTTCCACTGCCTTTTGAGGCAGAGAGTTCCAAAGTCTCACAGCCCTCTGAGAAAAATATTCTCCTCATCTCTGTCCTATAAAGGTGACCCCTTATTCTAAAACAGGTGTCTTTAGTTCTGGACTCACCCACAAGAGGAAAAATAGTTTTCACACCACCTTGTCAAGGTCGTTCAGGATCTTATCGCCAGAATTCTCCGACCTCATCCACGGCTTCGGTGCCACTGCAGTGAATGGAGTTTTGGCCAAGCACCAAATTCTCCATTCTCACTGGCAGCAGGAGCGGGGTGAATGAGATCAGAGAATCCTGCCCCATATGCTTCAACAAAATCACCCCTCACACAAAAACAGAAAATACTGGAAAGTCTCAGCAGGTCTGACAGCATCTGTGGAGAGAATAGAGCCAATGCTTCGAGTCTGGATGACCCTTCGTCAGAGTTAAAGTCACCCCTCACTCTTCTAAGCTCCAGTGGAAACAATCCCAGTCTGCTTAACCTTTCCTCTTAAGACAACCTGCTCATTCCAGGTATCAATCTAGTAAATCTCCTCTGACCTCAATCCAGAGTCTGGACAGTTTAAGAGGTGGTGAAGGGAATGCCGGACCCAGCACTCCGGGCCTCAAGCTGCTGATCCTGAATGTCTCTGAGTCAACGTATCGCAGCAGCAGCAGTAAGCCTCCTGTCCAGCTCCTTGACTGTAAAAAAATCCAGACCTCTTAACACCCTGAGCACAGCTTTCTCATAAACAGGCATTTCAGGGTCTTTGAATATTCAAAGAGAAATTAATATAGCTTTGAACAACATGTATCTGCAGGACTATGGGAGAAAGGGTAGGGTGAGCATGGATACCTCTTTCAGAAGACCAGGACAGCAACACTGGGCTGAATGGCTTCTTTCTGTTCTCTGAATCAATGATTCGAATTTCAGCCTCAACTACTAACTCTGGAATTAATTTCATCATCTCACAACTCAATATCTGAAGTAAAGAGAGTATAAGGGTGTTCGGCATTGCAAGGGTTAATGTGGGACTGGCAAGCAGTATGAGGTAGAGAGAGAGAGAGACAGGACACTGGACAGGCGACTGAGTTGTCTGGGGAGGCTCGAGCAGGGTTGTGCTCCTACTTACAGGCTTTAAAAGCTAGTCCTGTAATTTACCAGGCCACATGATTCATGGTCACCATAATGAGTAGTTAGTAACACTACACATGGCATTCTGTCCTTAGCTCAAAGAGCCCTTGGGTCAACTCAACCTGTCTCCTTTTCCTGACAGTACAAAACAATGCTCAGCAAGTGAAATCACTTATGAAGGATGTATTGATACAAATTTCTGCAGGTCAGCTGTGAATTTTAAAACTGACATGAGAACAGTCCTGAAGGTTAGGAACAGGAAAAGTCATTGGCCGCAATGTTACAGCCATTCACACCGGCGACATTTTCCCAGCCCGCTATCGTGAACAGAGATTTGGCTGGGCGCCAAATTCTCCGACCTCGCTGCAGCAGGAGCGTAGCATGAGTGGCTGGTAAGACCGGGGCTTTTCTGTAACTCTGTCTCCAGCCTTAGCCCACTTCCAATACCTTCTATTTTAATTCTGGCACCTTCTATTTAAAGGCTATCTGTTATATGCCCGACTTGATTTTTCTTTCTGTTGATCTCAGTGGAGTCCACTCTATTGTCTGACAGGATTTTCAACCTGTAAGACTGAGGTTGAGTTTAATCCTCACTGCTTCCAATATTAAAGCCGCTCGTTTCCAGGAGTAAGACGCGCAGAGGGATTTGGCTCATTGATGACAATGATCAGAACTGGAGGAAAATCCTCTCACAACCACGTGGGGCTGGGTGACATTTGATGCAAAGGTGTCCAGCGCAGGGACCATGTTGAGTGATTTCTAACTGCCTTCTTATGGAGGGCACCCAGGGCAGGGTTTGGCCATGAGTTCTTGGAGTTTGGGGTCAGCCGGAAGGTTAAGAATTTTCCGGGCTGTCCAGAGCTTGCGCTTTAGCTGTGATGCCAGAGCCTGGCGAGGTTAGGAAGTGGCAGAGTGAAGGCCCAGGGCCCCGGGTCTCACTCTGCTGCTGCTGAATGTCCCTGAGTCAGCAATAACCCTCCTGTACAGTCCCCTGACTATAAAATATACAGACCTTTAACTCCCTGCACACAGCTTTCTCATAAACAGGCATTTCAGTGTCTTTGAAATTGAAGGTTCCTGGGATCTGAAGCAGCATCAATATCTCCAAACACTGAACATTAATTATTTGGCTAAGCTGGCCTGAGAATATATTTGCTACTGGCAGATTTACATAGAATTTACAGCAGAGCAACAGGCCATTTGGCCCACCTCATCTATGTTAGTGTTTATATTGCACACGAGCCTCCTCCCACCCTTCTTGATCACACTATCGGGATAGTCTTCAGCTTCTTTCTTCCTCGTGTATTTATCAAGTTCCGTGAATGTATCTATACTAACATGGTAGAATGGTTACAGCACAGAGTACGGCCATTCAGCACTTTGTGTTTGTGTCAGTTTCCTGCAACAACGACTCAGCAAGCCCCAATCCTCGACCTTTTTCCTGTAGCCCCGTAAAACCTTTTCTCTTCGGATAACTATCCAGTTTCCTTTTGCAAACTACAATTGGATCTGTCTCCACCACATGCTCAAGCAGTACATTCCAGATCCAAACCATTTGTTGCATAAAGAAGCTGTTCCTGATGTCACCTCTAGTTCTTTTGTTAATCGCCTTCTTAGGGGTCGCAACCTTCTGTCAATAGGATCAGTTTCTCCCTATTTACACTATCCTGACCCCTCATGACTTTGTATATGTCTAATAAATCTCCTCTCAATCTTCCCTTTTCCAAGGAGAACAGCCCTAGTTTCGCTAATCTATCCATATGACTGAAGTCTCTCATCCTCAGGACCATTCTTGCAAGTCTTTCTGCATTCAGTTTAAAATCTTCACATCCTTCCCGTTGAAGTTAAACCAGTATTTGATGAAGGTTCATAACTTAGTTTTGCATTCAGTTTACCTATTTATAAAACCTAGGAGGACGAAGTAGAAAGGGTCGAGAGCTTCAGGTATTTAGGTGTCCATATCACCAACAACCTGTCCGGTCCCCCCATGCCGACACTATAGTTAAGAAAGCCCATCAACACCTCTACTTTCTCAGAAAACTATGGAAATTTGGCATGTCAGCTACGACTCTCACCAACTTTTACAAATGCACCATAGAAAGCATTCTTTCTGGTTGTATCACAGCTTGGTTTGACTTCTGCTCTGCCCAAGACTGCAAGGAACTACAAAAGGTCGTGAATGTAGCCCAATCCATAATGCAAACCAGCCTCCCATCCATTGACTCTGTCTACACTTTCCACTGCCTTGGCAAAGCAGCCAACACGCACCTCGGACATTCTCTCTTCCACCTTCCACCTTCTATAGGGCGGCATGGTAGCACAGTGGTTAGCACTGCTGCTTCACAGCTTCAGGGACCTGGGTTCGATTCCCGGCTTGGGTCACTGTCTGTGTGGAGTTTGCACATTCTCTTCGTGTCTGCATGGATTTCCTCCGGGTGCTCCGGTTTCCTCCCACAGCCCAAAGATGTGCGGGTTAGGTTGATTGGCCATGCTAAAATTGCCCCTTAGTGTCCCGGGATGCGTAAGTTAGAGGGATTAGTGTGTAAATATGTAGGGATATGGGGGTAGGGCCTGGGTGGGATTGTGGTCGGTGCAGACTCGATGGGCCGAATGGCCTCTTTCTGTGCTGTAGGGTTTCTAAGATTCTAAGATTCTTCCTTCGGGAAATAGATACAAAAGTTTGAGGTCACATACCAAACGACTCAAGAACAGCTTCTTCCCTACTGCTGTCAGACTTTTGAATGGACCTACCTTGCATTAAGTTGATCTTTCTCTACACCCTAGCTATGACTGTAATAGTATGTTCTGCACTCTCTCGTTTCCTTCTCTATGAACGGTATGTTCTGTCTGTATAACGCCCAAGAAACAATACTTTTCACATGTACTTTTCACAATATTGTCACATGTTAATACATGTGACAATAATAAATCAAATCAAAATCAAATCAAAAACTTATTAATTGCTTTTTTAACCTGCCCTGCCAACTTCAATTTATAGCCTTTATGTCATCTCTCCTATTCTTCTGACCAAAATGTATCGCTTCACACTTCCCTACATTAAATTTCATCTTCTGTGTATCTGCCCATTCCACCAGCCTGTCTATATTCTCTTGAAGTCTATCACTATCCTCCTCACAGTTCACAATACTTCCAAAGTCTTGCATCATTTTCCAATTTTGAAATTGTGCTCTGTGCACCCAGGTCTAGGTTATTAAAGTTTATTTATTAGTCACAAGTAGGCTTACATTAACACTGCAATGAAGTTACTGTGGAAATCCCCTGGCCCCCACACTCCGGCGCCTGTTCGGGTGCACTTAGGGAGAACTTAGCATGGCCAATGCACCTGGCCAGAACATCTTTCAGATTGTAGAAGGAAACTGGAGTACCCAGAGGAAACCCATGCAGACGCAAAGAGAACATGCAGACTCCACACAGACAGTGACCCAAGCTGGGAATCGAACCTGGGTCCCTGGTGCTGTGAGGTAGCAGTACTAACCACTGTGCTACCGTGCTGCCTTATTAATATAAATCGAGAGAGGCAGTGATCCCTCTTATACCACACCCCAGTAAGAAGTATGTAAAAATGTCTGAAATTCATGTTTTTACTGGGTTTGAATTAAATAATTAAACTGTTGCATAATGAAATTCTAGATAGGCTGTAGATTAATGTTTCAATATATCACATAGTTTGAATAAAATGCCTGCTGGCATTAATACTTTTCACCTAAAGAGCATAGTTTTACTGATGCTTGATGACTCAAATGATTAATACACATGAAAACAATGAAATAATAGATTTAGAAATTATATGGCCAACACATTTTCTTGGAGCTCCAGCACCTGAAAATATGGCACTAAATCCTGGACTTGAGTAGGCACCAACATGAAGTTAACTTCAAGTTTGGTGGGGGGTGGTGGGTATAAACCAAAGTTGGTGGAAAGTAGTGTTCTTTGAAGGTTGCATATCTGCTGAGGGATACAGAGTTGGGAGGGGAGGATTTATGCAGGGACTTCAGATAAGAACTTTAAAAATGGAATTGTTGACAGGCCTAGAGGGGTGATGACAAGTTAGTTATGACTACCAATATAGACAGTAGAGTTTTTGATAAGTTCAAGTTTATGAGAGTGTAATGGAAGATGGAAGAGTAACCAGAACAGCAATGGCATGCTTGAGTCCAGTTCATAGAATCCTAGGATCATAGAATCCTCATAGTGCAGAAAAAAGCCATTCAGCCCATTGAATCTGCACCAACTCTTCGAAAGAACATCTTACCCAGGTCCACCCTCAGTCTCTCCCCCTATCCTGACATATTTGCCCCACTAATCCGCCTAACCAGCCCATTTCTGGAGTATGGGAGGAAACTGGAGCACCTGGAGGAAACCCATGCAGACACGGGGAGAATGTGCAAATTCTGCACAGACAGTGACCCAAGGCCAGAGTTGAACCTGGGTCCCTGGCGCCACGAGGCAGCAGTGCTAACCATTGTGCTATCGTGCGCTCTGTTCAATATCGCTCATATCTCTCTCTCGACTAATTCAGCATTCACACTCTGTGTAATGTGCTTCACTTTGATAAAAACAGATGTGAAGTGTTTGCTAAATAACTCTGCCATTTTTTGATCAAATTGTCTCTTCGCTTTTAACAATTCACTTTTTACAGAATATTTGACTATTCCTGTAATATTTCCTCAGACTTTGAGCTTTCCTCATCATTCTTAGTTTATTTTCTTATAATCTCCTTTAGCTTTTCACATTTTTATTTTTATACTTCTCCTTAGGTCCCTACTTCAATTTTCATTGATCTCCAGCTTCTTTGTTTACCCATGACATTCTGAAACTGCCAGTAGTTTTTTTTTATCAAATGTATTTATTCTGTAGCCTTGCAATCCCTTGCTTAGAAATATTCAATTTATTGCTTTACAGTCCTGATTGTCACATCATTTTTTCTTTCCAGCTGACCTCAGCTAGCTTACTTTTCTTCTTTCTAAAGTCTGTCCCAATCAGATCTGGTGTTCTGGTATTAACTTTTCCTTTTCCTCATTGGGTCTTAAATTTATCAGTACTCTCATGATGTACACCCACATTCAGCCTTCCTGATTTATCACATTAATCGGATGCAGTAACTCCTCCAACTGTGTAGGCTGCCTAACATCCCACTCAACAAAGGTGGCCTGCAGTGTAATCATTCTGCCTTTCCCATTGACTAACTGCCTTTCCAAGTGGTAATTAAATCTCCTGGAACAATAGTTTTGTCACTCTGCTTATCTCTCTAATCTCACTGCATTTACATGGCCATGGTGTAATGGGCTGGTAACCCAGAGACCCGGAATAGTGGGTTTGAATCCCACCTCAGACAGATGGTGAAGTTTGAATTGAATAAAAATTCTGGACTAATAATGATGACCATGAAACCATTGTGGATTGTCCCCATGAATGGGGAACAGTCATGATGGCCTCGCTAGTAGAACCAGAGGCCATTGAGGCCCCTCGGCGATAGTTGGGGGTGTTCATTGATGCCGACTGCAGCAGCAGAGGCCTGACAGGTCTCTGTCTCAGACCTGTCAGGCCTCTGCTGGTTGCGATTGCGCATATGCAGCCACAGAGGTCTGCACAGGCGCAATAGTGCCCTCGTCTGCTACAGTAGACTGGTTGGCGATTTAAGCCCCACCCCTTTCCTTCCAGGTGAGGAATGGTTTAGCCGTTTTTTTCATGCACTAAGTACATAAAATTCTGGATTTGAAGTCACCCAAAAATCAGATGAGAAACTCTTGTTTTTCCACCCTTGCTGGATTTAGAGGTTTTTTCATAAGATCACCCCCCACCCCCCTCCCCTGCCCCGGCCGTGTCCCACTCAGGGGTCTTGCTTCTTTGAATCTCTTCCACTTGTGTTTTGTGACCTGGAGAAAATCAGTTTGTTAAATACAAAATAAGGCTCTTTGGCTTGTCACTTGAATCTCTCTCTCTTCAACTGACCAATTTACTCAAACATGGTCTTGGTTAGTGAGTTCCAGGCATATGCTTAGATTATGGCTGGATGAATTGCTCTCTCAGTCAGATCCATTGTCTGAGGTGATTGTGTTAAATGCTTGGTCCCCACTCAGTTAAGTACCCAGGGGTTTTTCTGGATGCTTTCTGAATGGGTTGAGGAATGGTCTATTCACACTCCTTCAAGGTGATTGTTCTCAATGGGTTTTAATAAACAGGTTGACTCCACTGTAATGGTTCAGGAATTTGAGATTATAGGCAGGTAAATATTCAGCCATCTTGGAAACCGCTGTTTTAAGTCACCGGAATGCTATTTTAGTCTTTTGAAACTCAGTCATTTTCTGCCAGTAAATATCTGAAGTCACGATTGATATGAAGCATGACGTTATAACAGATTATTTTCCATTTCAGCCATTGTACAGTCTGTTAATGCAATTAAGTCTAGGGGGGGGCGATTCTCCCATCCCCCTGTGCTAATCTTTTAGGAGTAGGAGAATCACGTGTCGGTCAATTCGCAGGATTCGCAGATGTGTTCCCGACACGCGCATCTCCCAGCGTCGGATATTCAGTGCAGTCGGGGCCACAGTGGAAACTGGCGGGAACACCAGGTAAGTCATTTTAATCGATTTTTAATCTTATTTAAATGCGATTATTGGGCTTGGGACTGAATTCTCCGGCCCGCTAGCATCTCACACTCCGCCAGAGCAATTTCACTCTGGTGGGGTTCACACTAGCTCCCCACTTTCGGAACTAGCGGCCCGACCCTGCTGGAATTAACGGGGGACAATTGGGGTCCCCCAGCGGGTCGGGTGACATGGTGTGGTGCCCCCTGGGCATGGACACCCTGGCAGTGCCAGCCTGTGCCTCCTGGCAGTGCCCAAGGGGCAAAGTGCCCATGCCCAGGGAGCACTTTGGCACTGCCCATTAGCATGGAGCAGTGCAAAGGGGGCAGGGCCAGCTGGGGGCAGGACCTGGGGGTGATCGGTGGGGGGGTGGATCCAGCTGCCACTGTGCATTGGGATCAGCTGGGATTGGAGGGAGGCCAGCGATCGGGGTGGGCTGGGTGGTGGGTGGTCTGCCAGGGAGGTTTGCCTCCCATGAAGGGTGTCTGGGAGGGGTCTGCTGAAGGGAGGGGTGTGCTGGAGATGGAGCAGTCCAGGACAGAGGCGGGGGGGGGGGGGGGGGGGGGGGTCGGGGTTGGCCTGGGAATGGACGGGTGGCTGCAATTGGGCTGTGGAGGGGTTGGGGGATGGCCCAGACTGGCCAGCAATTGAGCTGGCCAGCAAAGTGCAGGCTGACAGATTGGGGCCACTGCGCATGTGCAGAGTTCCAAAACTGTCAGACTCTGGCGTAAATAGCCCCCTGAGCTTTTAATAGTTCCTGTTGGGGAGCACTTCAGCGGTCACGGGCATTCGGCCTCTGATCTTCGGGTAAGCGTTCTCCGAGGCAGCCTTCACGACACACGACAACGCAGAGTCGCTGAGCAGAGACTGATAGCCAAGTTCCGCACACACGAGGACAGCCTCAACCGGGATCCTGGGTTCATGTCACACTATCTGTAATCCCCACAACTTGCCTGGGCTTGCAAAATCTCACTAACTCTTTAATCTGTGCTTAACCCTCTCTCCACTCACATTATCTGTACCTTTAAGACTTGATGACCTGTAAAGACTCGCATTCCAACCATTATTTTGTAAATTGAGTTTGTGTCTGTATGTGCTCTGTTTGTGATCAGAGCTCCCACTTACCTGATGAAGGAGCAGTGCTCTGAAAGCTTGTGTGGCTTTTGCTACCAAATAAACCTGTTGGACTTTAACCTGGTGTTGTTAAAACTCTCACTGTGTTTACCCCAGTCCAACGCCGGCATCTCCACATCATGACTACACACAAATAACCAGACTGTTTGATCTCTAAGCTTATTGCCTTTCTGTGATGCAAAACATTTATGTGACTTAAGGCGCTAATTACTTACACGCTGTCTCTAGCAGCACAAAATACAAGTTAAAAATTCAACATAGACAAAAGCTACTTTTCGACACAGCAATAAAATACAGTTTATTTATTAGTCACAAGTAAGGCTGACATTAACACTGCAATGAAGTTACCATGAAATTCCCCTCGTCGCCACACTCCGGCGCCAGTTCAGGTCAATGTACCGAAGCCCTGATTAAAGGAGCACAGGGTATAATTGCCAACACCTACAGAAGCAGGCAGGTCAAGAACAAAGAACAAAGAACAAAGAACAATACAGCACAGGAACAGGCCCTTCGGCCCTCCAAGCCCGCGCCGCTCCCCGGTCCAGGATTGAATCCTGAATCCAGGATCCCCGCCCAATTTTCCAGCCTATCTACATCCTAATATCCTATCCACCGAGCTGTCCCTCACAGCTACGATGCTTTGTTCATCACAACCTATTAACTCACCCCCACCCCCCCATTCCAGACCATGTGATCTCCAGGGAGAGGCGAAAACCCAGAGTGAAAACCCCAGGGCCAATATGGGGAAAAAAAATCTGGGAAATTCCTCTCCGACCCCCTGAGGCGATCGAAACGAGTTCAGGAGATCACACTGGCCCAGATCAGAAAATGCTTCCCAACCCTATTCATTTCGCCTTCTGCTTTACGAACACCATCTGAATTCCCTGCCCCCGAGACAGGTTCCCAACTATCCGCAGTCTCGCTCTGTACTGGCACCAGCAAGATGATCATAGAATGAAGCCTTGAAACGAGAAACAAAGAACAATTAGCCCGCGCCGCTCCCTGGTCCAAACTAGACCACTCTTTTGTATCCCTCCATTCCCACTCCATTCATATAGCTGTCTAGATAAGTCTTAAACGTTCCCAGTGTGTCCGCCGCCACCACCTTGCCTGGCAATACATTCCAGGTCCCCACGACCCTCTGTGTAAAATATGTCCTTCTGATATCTGTGTTAAACCTCCCCCCCTTCACCTTGAACCTATGACCCCTTGTGAACGTCACCACCGACCCGGGGAAAAGCTTCCCACCGTTCACCCTATCTATGCCTTTCATAATTTTATACACCTCTATTAAGTCTCCCCTCATCCTCCGTCTTTCCAAGGAGAACAACCCCAGTTTCCCCAATCTCTCCTCATAACCAAGCCCCTCCATACCAGGCAACATCCTGGTAAACCTCCTCTGTACTCTCTCCAAAGCCTCCACGTCCTTCTGATAGTGTGGCGACCAGAACTGGACGCAGTATTCCAAATGCGGCCGAACCAACGTTCTATACATCTGCAACATCAGACCCCAACTTTTATACTCTATGCCCCGTCCTATAAAGGCAAGCATGCCATATGCCTTCTTCACCACCTTCTCCACCTGTGACGTCACCTTCAAAGATCTGTGGACTTGCACACCCAGGTCCCTCTGCGTCTCTACACCCTTTATGGTTCTTCCATTTATCGTGTAGCTCCTCCCTACATTATTCCCACCAAAATGCATCATTTGGCATTTATCAGGATTGAACTCCATCTGCCATTTCCTTGCCCAAATTTCCAGCCTATCTATATCCTTCTGTAGCCTCTGACAAAGTTCCTCACTATCTGCAAGTCCTGCCAGTTTTGTGTCGTCCGCAAACTTACTGATCACCCCAGTTACTCCTTCTTCCAGATCATTTATATAAATCACAAACAGCAGAGGTCCCAATACAGAGCCCTGCGGTACACCACTAGTCACAGGCCTCCAGCCGGAAAAAGACCCTTCCACTACCACCCTCTGTCTTCTATGACCAAGCCAGTTCTCCACCCATCTAGCCACCTCCCCCTTTATCCCATGAGATCCAATTTGACATCTAGCAGCCAAGAAGGCATTGTAACATTTAAGAGCAGACAATCCACTTTAATCATCTCAAAGCTGAGAGACCATTTTCACACATAAGAAATCTTAGGGCCAAGATAGTGCAGAAACCTTTATAAAGGCAGTTTAAATATCTCCACTGGACAAGGCAAGTACATTTCCCAGACTTGATCGTCCACTCGTATTGTGTGGCAACTATAAACTGGATTTGACTTATAGATTGATTTAATTTGGGTGCTGTTTGGGAATGGGAAAGTCTTAAGGAGTTCAGGAATCACAGATCTACCTTGGAACAAGGGGTACATAAAAATTGCATTGCCCTCTCCCCCCCAACCCAACCACCCCCACCCCACCCCCAATCTGCTTCAGCAGAGGCAGGTCACAAATCGGGAACAATACACCCAAAAGCCAGACAACACAACTTTTAAATCACTGATTCTATAACACTGCCAGCTGATTTACTGGGAATGCTGAAAACCCACTATCATTGCCAGCAGCTATTGAAAGGCAGCTAGCTGGCTGTTGTGAGTGGCAGTGATCAAACTGGGTTGAGAGTTAAGTGTGCCAAAAGGACTGTACTTTAGCTCCTTAATCATCTTACAACCTCTTTGGAGCCAAACAATAAATCAAAACCCTGATAACTTTGGCTCTCAGAAACTATCAACACATCTTTAAATGTATGTTTGATTCAATCTTAATAAGCTAAACTCTCTCCTTCAGTCATGCAAACCTATGTGGTTCTATTGTTGATTCTGATGTGATCTAGTTCCATTACCTCCAATTGATATGGTTGATTCTATCAGCCTTCACTCCTGTCCCCGCTACTCAACCCCCACCAATCCGCAAACCCATTAGCTGAGTTCTGACTTGCTCCACTCCTACTCGCTTACCAATTGAGTTGGCACAGAATTTAGCCCTGTGGTGAACCATCGTTGGTTACCACTGTGGGGTTATTCCAATGTTACTGTTGGGTTAGGGTGTTGACACTGTGGGGTTGTTATAATGTTGTTGTTGGGTTAGGGTGTTTGCACTGTGGAATTAATATACCTGTGGTGGATGCTGTTATGGCACATCCCGGTCGGGCCCCGCCTCCTGGGGAGAGGTATAAGACCCTCTGCTCAGGTGGGACCCCTCCAGTCTGGAATGGTATACTCGTGTTTAGATAGTTCCATTGTTTGTCAATAAAAGCCTTCAATCGCTGAAGCCTTGTACCTCGTGCTTGATTGTCGCGCATCAATTTTATTGACAAACACAAAACTCTCGACAGTAAAGAGAGTATGGAGCAAATGCTGAAACCAGAGCGTCTGATGCTGGACCCACGTGCGGTCGGTGCCTCTAACACCTTCGACCACTGGCTGAAGTGTTTCGAGGACTACCTGGCGGCCTCTGCAGCAGTTACTACGGACAACGACAGACTCCAGGTCCTCCATGCGAGGGTAAGCGACACGGTCTATCTCGCGATTCGTGCGGCCACCACTTACCCGAGGGCCATCGAGCTCTTGAAAAAACGATACACGAGACCACCCAACGAGATTCACGCTCGTTACCTCCTCGCTACACGACGTCGGCAGTCGGGCGAAACCATGGAGGACTACGCCAATGAGCTCTTGCAGCTTGCCAGGGGCTGCGACTGCAAAGCGGTGTCGGCTGAGCAGTACATGTACGACGCCATTGTGGCTGGCGGAGGAGGAGGATGACCACCAGGAGTCGCTACGCTTGGCGCCCTCACCCACGTGCGATTCATGGGGGCGGCCATCGTGGTCGACGTCGACCAGGAGCAACCAGCAGGGGTCCTCAGTATCAACCTCGGCTGCCTGCAGTGACGTCCAAGGGCCAACGGTGGCGTCGATCACTCTGGACCAGACAAAGCATCACAGGCTTGACTGTTCGATGATGAACATCAAGGTAAATGGTCGTACTGTGTATTGTCTGTTTGACAGTGGGAGCACCGAGAGTTTTATTCACCCTGACACTGCAAAGAGGTGTGGACTCCGGGTTCTACCTGCCAAACAGACAATTTCTAAGGCATCACGGTCCCGGTCTGTACCGATCCAAGGACGTTGTGTGGTAACCCTGGAGGTGCAGGGCACAATCTACGAGCGATACAGGCTCCTTGTGTTGCCGCACCTTTGCGCGCCAATTCTCCTCGGACTAAACTTTATGGTCCACATGAAGAGTGTGATCCTACAGTACGGTGGGCCACTCCCTTCGCTGGCAGTAGGGAATCAGCCGCAGCCTCCAAATTGTCCAAAGCGCCCCGCATGCAATCTTTCCACACTAAAGATCACCACACCCTCTTTGTTTAAGAATCTGGTACCAGGCTGCAAGCCCATCGCTACTAAAAGTAGGCGTTACAGCGCTGAAGACCGGATCTTCATCAGATCAGAGGTTCAGCGGCTCCTCAAGGAAGGGATCATACAGCCCAGTGCTAGTCCGTGGAGAGCGCAGGTCGTGGTGGTTAAAAGCGGGAACAAACCCCGGATGGTCATCGACTACAGTCAGACCATTAACCGTTATACGCAGCTGGATGCGTATCCTCTCCCGCGCATATCTGATATGGTCAATCAGATTGCGCAGTACCGGGTGTTCTCCACCATAGACCTTAAGTCCGCCTACCACCAACTCCCCATCCGCCCAGAGGACCGACAATACACGGCGTTTGAGGCGGATGGTCGTCTGTATCAGTTTCTTAGGGTTCCATTTGGTGTCACCAATGGGGTCTCGGTCTTCCAGCGTGCTATGGACCGAATAGTGGACCAGAACGGGTTGCGGGCTACCTTCCTGTACCTGGATAACGTCACCATCTGCGGCCATGACCAGCAGGACCATGACACAAACCTCCAGAACTTTCTGCGCACTGCGTCTCGCCTGAATCTGACCTATAACAGGGAGAAGTGTGTATTCCGTACGCGCAGGTTAGCTATCCTGGGATACGTGGTGGAAAACGGGGTCATCGGCCCTGATCCAGACCGTATGCGCCCCCTTACTGAACTTCCCTTGCCCGCTAGCGCAAAAGCACTGAGGAGATGCCTCGGCTTCTTTTCTTATTATGCGCAGTGGGTCCCCAACTACGCGGACAAAGCCCGTCCGCTCATCAAGTCCACGACTTTCCCACTCACGCCGGAGGCCCAATTGGCCTTCAAGGCTTTGAAAAGCGACATTGCGAAAGCCACGATGCACGCGGTGGATGAATCCATCCCTTTTCAGGTGGAAAGTGATGCATCGGATTTCGCCCTGGCCGCCACACTGAACCAGGCAGGCAGGCCCGTCGCGTTTTTTTCCCGCACCCTTCAAGGTCCCGAAATTCGGCATTCAGCGGTGGAGAAGGAGGCTCAGGCTATTGTGGAGGCCATCAGACACTGGCGCCATTACCTGGCGGGGAAGCGGTTCACCCTGATCACGGATCAACGATCCGTGGCGTTTATGTTCAGTAATACGCAGAGGGGCAAGACCAAGAATGATAAGATCTTGCGGTGGAGAATCGAGCTCTCCACCTATAATTACGATATTATGTATCGTCCAGGGAAACTCAATGAGCCCTCGGATGCCCTCTCGCGCGGAACATGCGCTATCATGCAGGAGGACCGCTTGAACGCCCTCCATAATGACCTGTGCCATCCTGGGGTCACTCGGCTCTACCACTTCATAAAAGCCCGCAACCTGCCCTACTCGGTGGAGGATATCAGGTCAGTAACGAGAAGCTGTCGGATTTGCGCAGAATGCCAACCGCACTTTTATCGACCTGACCGGGCACAATTGGTCAAGGCCACTCGCCCCTTCGAGAGGCTGAGTGTGGATTTTAAGGGCCCCCTTCCCTCAACGGACCGGAATGTGTACTTTCTCAATATCATAGATGAATACTCCCGGTTCCCGTTTGTTGTCCCCTGTGCGGACACGTCGACTGCCACAGTGATTAAGGCATTCCGTGATCTTTTTACCCTGTTCGGGTACCCCTGCTACATACATAGCGACAGGGGCTCGTCGTTCATGAGTAACGACTTGAGGCAATTCCTGCTCTCATACGGGATTGCCTCTAGTAGAACCACGAGCTACAACCCTAGGGGTAACGGACAGGTGGAGAGAGAGAATGCTACAGTCTGGAAGGCTGTCCTATTGGCGCTGAAGTCCAGGGGCCTTCCAGTCTCCCGTTGGCAGGAGGTCCTTACAAATGCGCTTCATTCCATTCGCTCCCTCCTGTGTACGGCAACCAATGCTACTCCCCACGAGAGGATGTTCTCATTCCCTCGGAAGTCGTCCTCGGGGATCTCCTTACCAGCCTGTTTGACGTACCCAGGACCCGTCCTTCTGCGGCGACATGTGAGGGCCCGCAAGTCCGACCCCTTGGTCGAACCGGTCCAACTCCTCCACGCCAACCCTCAGTATGCCTATGTGGCATATCCTGACGGGCGAGAGGACACGGTCTCGATTCGAGACCTGGCGCCCGCAGGGGACGTAGCAACTCCTGTCGCTCCCATACCCCCTGTCACGAATCCCCTATCACTTCTTTCTTCCCCGGACGTGGCGCGGTCAGCACCGGGACCAGTGCATAACAGTTATACTCCCATGTACATCTTGCCTGAGACTCGGAGATCGGCGCCACCACAGAAGGTACCGGGATCCCCTGCACCACCGCTTCACCAGGGTCAACCGGCCCGTGAGTCCTCGAGGGGACAGCCGGACGCTGTTTTGGAGAGAACGCCACCGCAAGCACCTGCTCCGGTGTCACAACCGGTGTTGAGGAGATCACAGCGACGGTGCGGTCCTCCAGACTTGTAGATTTTTGTATATATGTGATCTGTTTTCGCACCCCGCCAGCCTTTGTTTTCAAAGGAGGGGTGAATGTGGTGAACCATCGTTGGTTACCACTGTGGGGTTATTCCAATGTTACTGTTGGGTTAGGGTGTTGACACTGTGGGGTTGTTATAATGTTGTTGTTGGGTTAGGGTGTTTGCACTGTGGGATTAATATACCTGTGGTAGATGCTGTTATGGCACATCCCGGTCGGGCCCCGCCTCCTGGGGAGAGGTATAAGACCCTCTGCTCAGGCGGGACCCCTCCAGTCTGGAATGGTGTACTCGTGTTTAGATAGTTCCATTGTTTGTCAATAAAAGCCTTCAATCGCTGAAGCCTTGTACCTCGTGCTTGATTGTCGCGCATCAAGCCCTATCCTCCAACTCACCTGCATACAACTGTCAGCTAATCTCCCACCTGAGAAAGCAGAAGCAGATTTTAACTTGTGAACCACACTGCCAGGCAGGCATATGGGTAAAGAACATCATGGCAAATTGGCTGATACAACCTCACCTGATCAATCTCATTCTAAAAGAGCTCCGACAGAGTGATGCCCATGTGCTTGGCCACAACTCAACACTGTTCTAGATTTAGTTTGCAAAACATCACATTTAAGTACTGATCCTTATTTTCCATCTCATGAAATATGTATCTGCTGTGTTATTATGTTCCTTTGGACAGCTCCTTTGAAGGTCAGAGATGAAAGAAATGGATTACAAATGAGTAGTGCTGCTTGCTGTGATTTGAACTCTGGCTGCCCTGGATGGGCCTGTTAACAGCCTTCACTGTGTTGTGATTCATCCTTCTCATGTATATTGAATGAGGTCTGAGTTGCAGTTGAAGGGGGTGGAAAGGTTTGGGTTATTTAATTGAAAAGACATACAAGGCAATTCCATCCATCAGTAGGTTGCTAGTCTCCAGGAGTAGCGGCCCTGTTCCAATTATATGGTAGTTTAGAGGAACTCAATTTTTAAAAAAAGATTTGCTCCTTTGAGTTCATCCATTTTTCCACCTTCCTTCTCTCCAGAAGGCACTGACCCTTTACTGAGTCCGCCAGCAATTCCTCCAAGGTTCAGTCCTTCATGTCTGACTTGAAATAGTGAACCTCAACGAGGTTGTCAACTGTGCAGTGCATCACAGCCACAAATTCTCACCTAATCTTATTCTCAGGCCCTTTCACATATATGCTGTTCCAGTCTGAGGCATTGGACATGGGTCAAGAATGTGAAATCCTCCCATCACCCTTGTAAACATCCATTTCCTCCCACCATCGATGCACAATGGCAGTAGTGTGTATTGCCTACAGATGCACTGCAGCAATTCACCAAGGCACCTTTGACAACACCTTCCAAACCCACGACCTCTGCCACCTCGAAAGATAAAAGCAGCAGATGCCTGGTAACACCACCACCTACAGGTTCCCCTCCAAGCCACATGCCGTCCTGACTTGGAATTCTGTCAGCGTTCCTTCACTGTCACTGGGTCAAAATCCTGGAACTCCCTCCCTAACAGCACGGTGGGTATACCTACACCACACAGACTGCAACGGTTTAAGAAGGCTTCAAGTGGTTCACCTCCACCTTCTCAAGGGCAATTAAGACTGAGAAATGAATGGCCGTCTTGTCCACATTCAGGAAGTGAACTTAAAGAAGTTTCTCTTTCCTAACTGGTAGGTGCTGAGCTGACATCATGTGGGATAGGGCAGGCTGGAATTCCACCTCCCATGGTTCAGCCGATCACCTTTACCAGCTGAGTCATCAGAGGAATGGATCATGTCTGGTTAATACCTCGATAATTTCTAATACAATTTGCATAGGAAAAGCTCTCACACAGGCAAGCAGATGGTCACCAAGATGTGTCAGGAGGACAGTTACCTCACTGAATCAGTAAGAGTTGATGAGATGGTTTGGTGATTTTTGGTGATTGCCCCTTTAAGGCAACGCAGCAGAGTAAAGGTCACCTCAATGGGTGACCAATTGGGACTAAGAGTGTGGAATCACTCCATGGTGAGTCATGGGAATAGAAGGATACGGTCCGAGTAAGGGCAGAAGGTTTTTTTAAAGTTTATTTATTGGTGTCACAAGTAAGCTTACATTAACATTGCGGTGAGATACTGTGAAAATCCCCTAGTCACCAGGCTCCGGCGCCTGTTCGGGTACACAGATGGAAAATTCAGCATGGGCAATACACCTACCCAGCACGTCTTTCAGACTGTGGGAGGAAACTGGAGCACCCAGAGGAAACCCATGCAGACACGGGGAGAATGTGCAGACTCCACACACACAGTGACCCAAGCCAGGAATCAAACCTGGGTCCCTGGCACAGTGAGGCAGCAGTGCTAACCACTGTGCCACTGTGCCACCAGTTTAGTTAGGGGGTCATGGTTGGCAGGGGCTTGGAAGGCTGAAGAGCCTGTTCCTGTGCTGTACTTTTCTTTGTTCTTTCTTCTTTATTTACTTAGGCAAGAGGCGTGTCGGGACCTTGGTGCAGCCATGTGGCTGCTGAACAATTCTTATTAATAAACTCTTTTTGTTTTCACAAATGGAGTCCCTGAAAGTGCATCATTACAGACGGTCTACATTGTCAACACTGACCTGTTCTCAGTTGCAATGGAAAGCTGCAACTAGGCTTGGCAACCTGATATGAGAAGATGAATCGTCCAGTCTTCCCATCAAACAATTCCTGCTGGAAAAATGTGAAGATGTCAAGCTCAGAGCAGGTCAGACAGGCCTCACTGTCAATTTTCTAATCATTTGTTCATGGGATGTGAGCATCGTTGGCTGGGCCAGCCTATATTGCCCATTCCTAATTGCCCTTGAGGGGGCAATTAAGAATCAACCACCTAGCTAGGGTAAATGCATGGGGTTATGGGGATAGGGCCTGGGTGGGTTTGTGGTCGGTGCAGACTCGATGGGCTGAATGGCCTCCTTCTGCACGTTAGGATTCTATGATTCTGTGATTCTATGATATCTGGAATTAAGAATGTATTGATGACCATGAAACCATTGCCAATTGTCAGAAATACCCATCTTGTTCACTAATATCCTTTAGGGAAGGAAATCTGCCATTCTTATCTGGCCTGGCCTACACATGACTCCAGAGCCACAGCAATGTGGTTGACTCCCAACTGCCCTCTGAAATGGCCTAGAAGCCACTCAGTTCAAGGGCAACTAAGGATGAACAATAGATGCTGGTCAGCTAGTGATGCCCATGTCCCACGAATGAATATAAAAAAGCCCAGTGACGATATCACTATATCACCACCTCCCCTGGCAATTCTCGATGATGAGGAATAATTATTGAATGGAGCACTGGAGTAGAGGAAGAGGGAGACAAATCAACCCACATTGAAACATAGCAACTGCTAGTTGAGGAAACTTCTCAGTCTCAAGACATCATAGGCGTTTCTCAGGGTAGTGCCCTCGGGCCAACCATCTGCAGCTGCTTCATCAATGACCTTCCCTCCAATATAAGGTCAAAAGTGGGGAAGTCCACTGATGATTACACAGTGTTCAATTCCTATTCATAACTCCTCAGATAGTGAAGCAGTCCGTGCCTGCATTAGGCAAGATCTGGACAACATTCAGGTTTGGGCTGCTAAGCGTCAAGTAACATTTGCATCACAGATGGTTTAGACAATGACAATCTCCAATGAGAGATGGCATTATCATCGCTGAATCCACCACCATCAGTACATTGAGGATTACCATTGATCAGAGTTTAACTGGACTAGCCATATAGACACTGTGGCTACATGAGCAAGTCAGAAGCTGAGTATTCTGCCATGTGTGACTCACCACCTGACTCCCTAAAGCCTATCCAGAGCCTACAAGGAGGAGTGTGATGAAATACTCGTCACTTATCTGAAAGGACAAAGCAGTCTGCTTAATTGGCACCCCATCTATGACCTTAAACATTGTTTTGGGGATTTTCCGGCTGTGCTCAATCCAAGACCGGAAGTTCCCGCCTGAGGTCAACGGACCTTTGTATCGTCCTCCGAATTTTCTGTCCCCTCCGCTACAATTTCCGCTGTGGGTGGGACGGGAAAATTCCGCCCTCAGTCTGTCTCCAGCTGGTGTCATGCGGCTGTACTGTGCACACATCTGCAAGATACACCGTGGCAGCTTGCCTGGGCTCCTTCAACAGTACCTTCCAAACTTGGGACCTCCACCACCCAAAAGGACAAGAGCAGCAGGTGCATGGGAACATCACCACCTGCAAATTTCCCTTCAAGTCACACACCGCCCTCACTTAGAAATATACTGTTGTAGCTTCATCATTCAGGAGCCAACCCCTCCCTCCCATCACCACACAAACTACAGCCATTCAAGAAGGCAACTCCCCAGCACCTTCTCAAGGGCAATTAGGGAAGGCCGATAAATATTCATAAGATATTAGCAGTGCTATCATTTAAGGCCAATAAATATTGGCCTTAGTTGATAGTACTGTTAATATCTTATGAATTAATGGAAATGTTTTTTTAAAAACCATCTTCAACTATCCTCATAGTCATATGACACAATGATAATGGAGTTGTTGACTAATCACAACATTTCATCTGTAACTTTGTTTACAACAGAGGGCGGCACGGTGGCACAGTGGTTAGCACTGCTGCCTCACTGCGCCAGGGACCCGGGTTCGATTCCCGGCTTGGGTCACTGTCTGTGTGGAGTTTGCACATTTTCCCCATGTCTGCATGGGTTTCCTCTGGGTGCTCCGGTTTCCTCCCACAGTCCAAAAATGTGTGGGTTAGGTTGATTGGACATGCTAAGTTAACTCTCAGTGTCCTGGGATGTGATAGGTTAGAGGGATTAGCAGGGTAGCTAAGTGGGGATAGGACCTGGGTGGGATTGGTGTCAGTGCAGACTCGATGGGCTGAGTGGCCTCCTTCTGCACTGTAGCGATTCTATGATTCTATGATAACAGAGCCAGACAAAACTCCCAGTGATGGTGAGTTTTAGCAACACTCGTGGAGTGTGACTTAGTCCTGCTACAGGAACGACATTGTGCCTTAATTTACTCATGTACTGTATCGTAAAATGTTATTTTCTGTAGCAAAGCTATCTAATTTGCATTTGAATGCATCAATAATAGCTGCTTTCAGCGTCTCCCTGGAAATCCTGTTCCATCAATTGACCAGTTCCTCACTAAAATAATGTTTTTTCTCAGATTAGCTTTGAATTTGCTATCCAGCCAGACTATGTCAAGATGGATATTTTTATTAAGAACATTCATTCCAAAGTCTATTAATTCTGGGTTCATTAAATAACCTCTCTGGCCTCCGTTGGTGAGTGGAAACATATTTGCTTACTTAGCAGATCTTAATATTTTCTACCTGCTGGTTGATGTTTCAGATTGATTTTTTTAAAATAAACTCTGCTAGCATTATTTTAATGCTGTGAACAATGAATAACTTAAATTATCTGTGTGTTAAAAATGGTGGAACATGGCTTGAGTTTCTTTTTGAATTTTTTGTGAGCTTGGTGTCGGGAAGTCTGGAGGCTCTTTTTGTATACAGGCATTTTTAATGAGGGTTTAAAGCCCTTGAAATGAAGAGATGGGTTACAAAGGGAATAGCAGTTTAGTGATTTTGAACAATATCAAAAGGTAGAAAAAAAACTGTGTTGCTGCCTAGTGACACGTGTCACAGAGACTCAGGGAAAGACAGAAGGGCAGTTGACTCCGAGTGTGTATATGCCAGAAAGTGAAGGCAGAAGCTTAAGCTCTCCTGTTAAAAAAAAATCCTGCAATACTACTGGAGAGCAGAGTTTAGGGAACTCAGGTGTTTGCTCTCATAGTGAATTTGGATTGTGGTTTTTTTGGTATCTCAGGGAGAGATACCATCTGGAGAGAAGCATCTAGTGTTTAGAAAGATAGTAGTACATCTTCACTGGGGTTTAGTGTTTGTAAAAGTATTTTATTCTTTGTGCTGAAAGCACATTGGCAGATCTTGCAAATGTGTTCAGTAACTGACCTTAATGTTTGTTAAAAAAAGGCAAAGTTGGGATCTATCAAGCCAGGTTTGACTCTGGGGTAACATCAGTGTTAACATCAGCTCAGACTGTAACCACTTATATTTTCCCCCATTTGGAGCTTAGAAAACTGGATCAGAGGATTTTCAAATGATGATAATATAGGAACTATGTTGGAACAGGCAGATCTAAGGGTTCATGTATGGAAATCATTAAATAAATCGAGTGCGCAGATACAAAAAAATGTTTAAAAGGCCTAAAGGAATGTTGACCTTTACCCCAAGAGGGCTGGAACACAAAAAGATGGAACAGTTGTATAAATCTCTGCTTAGCATGCATCTGGAATACTACTTAGTAAAAACATATTGGTCTTGGAGGAGGTGCTTACATCAGGGCTAATATGTTGAATGAATTATAAGGACAGGTTGCAAAGGCTGGGTTTTAAATAGAAGATAAAGGGGTAATATGAATGTGATGATTAAGACAATTGGAGGAGCTTATAAGGTAGATAGAAACTATTTCTCTCTTGTGGGGTTGTCCGAGCAGAGGGACATAATATGAAGAATTGTAGTTAGGCTATTCAGTGATGAGGTCAGAAAACAGGTCTTGGTAAAGGTACTGAATATGTAGAATAATCCAGCTTAAAAATACTGCTGAGACTGGGGTTGATGTGGAAATTTTAAAACTTTGTTTGATAGATTTGTATTATACATGGGTATTAAAGGAGATGGAATCAAAGTAGGTAATTGGAGTTGGGATATTGATCAGAGATGATTGAATTGGTTGATGAGACAATCTAAAGGGATTGCATTTGGCCTCCTGCTGTTCCTAAAGTAATCTGTTCATAAGAACATTGGAACACAGGACAGGAGGAGACCATTCAGTCCTTTGAGCCTGCTACACCATTCATTAAGACCGTGGCTGAGCTGGTTGTGGTCTCAACCTGCCTTTGCTGTCTGTCCCCGGAGACAGACAGACACATGCACCCACACACACACACACCCACCCACCCACACACACACACACACCCACCCACACACCCACCCACACACATGTGCACACACACACACACACGACTCCTCTGTCTATCAGAAATGTGTCTAACCCAGCCTTGACTAAATTCAATGACCCAGCCTCCACTGCTTTCTGGGGAAGAAAATTCCAGATTTACAGCCTTGAATAACTCAAAGAAATTCATCTTGATTGAAGCTTAAGGTCTTTATAGCTCCCTTCATGAGAGAAACTGCAGCTGGGATTTGGGTCTTAGTTACGAAGATTTCACTTTTGACCTTGGGGTTACTCATGCTTTATTTGGATTGCAATCCTATGAAGTCCTCTATTGTTAGTAGAACTTCCCACAGTTACTTGACAGGGTGAACGGCAAATGGCCATTGGTGCTCATATATTAGCATTTTGATGTCGCCTCCATGAGCTTGCAAACCAGGGTCCCAATGGCAAAAAGAGGACTTGGGCTGGCTGCCTGGTAAGCTGCCTGCTACCTCACAGTAACTCACTCTGACTTGCTGCTGCTGCATCTGTGCACTGTGATTCACTGAGTGCCTGTACTCTCCTGAAACTCACTGTGGAGCCATGCTGTGTTTGCAGCATGCTTGGTGATTCAAAGTTCCAGCATTTAGGTGCAAATTCCAAAGAATATTCCAGTGCTGGCAACATGAACCTGCAAATGCTCATATTAAAGGTTGCTGATTGTTTTTGCTGCCTCAGTGATACCGCACCAAGTTTCCGGTAAGCTCTTTATGTTATACATTCAATGTTTGTTGATTTTGGGTAGGAAAAGTCTGGCCCTGGCCATCCTCCTGCATTCTGAAAGCATCTTTCATGTTTGCTTCCACAGAGGAGAGTCTGTTTACTCAGCCGCCTCCAAGCTGAATCATTGCGGCAGCCCCTGGAGCAATATCGGATGGCTGGCTCCTTGAAACAGGGCAAAGTTGTTTCTTTACCTCCTACTCCAGCTACTACTTTCTGTAACTTAAAATATGGGGATGATATTGAGTGACTCATTTATTTGTGGAGGTGGGGAGGAGCGGACATGGGAGCTCGGGATGTTGGCATTGACATGTCGGTGGAGGGGTCGGGAGGAAGGAGTCCGAGGCCAGCGACATTCGGGGGGAAGCAGGGGGTGCCAACTGCTGATCCAGCAGAAGGAATTGTTCAGTTGTAGGTAATGAAATGAAACAATACTTACTCCAACTTATACATTTTTTAAAAAGTTTAATAAAGAAACTTCATTACTGTGATGATTTCAGCCAGGCTGATGAGGTTGGCTTGCTACAGTATGAACTACCTGATGAGTCTTTCCTTACATTTGTGGCCAGGTGTCCCTGGAGAGGGAGCATGCGGTGTCCACAGGCGCAGTTGACGCCTTCCGCGCCTGCTGGGCACCACAGGGGCTGGGGTGTATTATCGACCCTGATAATCACCTTTTGGTTTGACGTTTTAAGTTTCCTTTCGACTTTGTTTTTGGTTCGGGCTGTTCCCCCTTCCTTTTGGGGAGCTGCCCCTTTTAATTTGTCCCTAAGTTAATTTGAGTTCGTTTACTTGATTGGTGCCGAAAAAGCTACCTGATGAGTCCTACCTTAAAAAAAAGAGATACCTGATGAGTCCTAATTGATGGTTAAATCAGGGAGCCTCATGCTCCCTATTTAAAGCAGGTGTGTCAGACTCCCAGCCTGCATTCAGCAGGGAGCAACTGGAGAGATGTATGGTGTAAATAAAGTAATTTGGTGATGGGACTTTCGCCTCCGTGGAGTTATTACAGTGGCGACGAGGAAAAAGGAGTGACCTGAAGGAACTTGCTGAACATATTGAGGGTAAGCCGTTGTTGAGAAAACATGCCGCTGTTTGAGAAGTTGGACTCTTTTGACCCCGCAGTGGAGGATGGGCCCAATATGTGGAAAGGATGAAGTATTTCTTCAGGGCAAATGACAACCTCAGATCAGAAGCAAAGGGTTATCCTGCTGACTGCGTGTGGACCAGCAGCTTTTGCGATTATGCGCAGTTTAACTTTCCCAGAGGCACCGGACACAATTGTCAAACTTAGTTCAAGAATATTATGACCCTAAGCCAACCCTGATCCTGCGGAGGTACCGTTTTTACTCCACATTTTGAGAAGCAGGAGAGTCAATCACTAGTTTCCTAACAAGGCTAAGATGTCTGGCAGAAGCTTGCGAATTCAGGGGGACACTAAATGAGATGCTCTGAGATTGATTGGTATGTGGAATTAACGATATGATTATACAGAAACGCTGGTTGGCGGAGGCCCAGCTGGACTGTAACCAGGCATTACAACTGGCCTTGTCGTTAGAAAAAGCAGCAAGCGGAGCGCATGAGCTCCAAGGTATCCTGATGGAGTTAGAGGCCAATACCAGGGAGACTGGGTTAGGGGACTACCACTACAGGGCAGGCCACTACACAGCAGCCCTCTGGAAGGATTCGGATACGAGGGAGCCCAAGTCCACCTATAGAACCGCACCTAGACAAGATCAGGTTAAGCCCAGAGTGACAGCAGTTCCTGTAGAGCCCCACCCGACACGACATTGCAATGGTTGCAAGTGTCAGGATGCACAGAGGAAAAACAAGTCTCCTAAACCAACATGGCCGAAAAGAACACGTAGGCTGAGGGGCAGGAGAATGCACAACCTGGTAGCTCCCCCTACCTCTGATGAGGAACAGTACAGTGCGTAGTGATGGCCAAATCAGAACCCATCAAATTGTCAGTGAGACTGAATGGACGTCCAATTTTAATGAAGGTCGACACAAGCGCAGCCATATCAGTCATAGGGAAGACAGTGTTTAACAAGATACACCCTGGACTCCAACCCTTAGCCCTGACCAAAACTTCGACAAGGCTGAGGACCTATATGGGGGAACAATTGAAAGTGACGGGTACAACCCATGTGCCAGTTGCTTACGGGAAACAATTAGTTAGGCTCCCATTAATGGTAGTGGAAGATTCGGGACCGAGCTTATTAGGACGAAATTGGCTAAAAGAGATCCAGCTAGATTGGACAAATATCTTCCAGCTGGAAAATGGTCGCCTGAGTGAGGCCCTCAGCAAATATCCGGAGGTTTTTCGGGAACGCCGAGGGACAATCAAAGGAGTCAAGGCAAAATTGCACTTTGACCCGGAGGCTGTCCCAAAGTTCTGCAAAGCCCGACCGGTACCATTTGCGTTAAGGGAAAAGGTCGATGCAGAAATCAAAAGATTACAGCACGAGGGAATAATAAAACCGGTTCAGTTCGCGGAATGGGCGGCACCCGTGGTTCCTATCTTAAAGCCGGATGGCTCGGTGCACCTTTGCGGCGATTTCAAACAGACGATAAATCGTTACTCTCAGCTAGACAAATACCCAATTCCCAGGATTGAGGACCTGTGCGCAAAGTTGGCAGGAGGACTCCTATTCACAAAACTGGACATGAGCCACGCATACCTGCTGGACCAGGATTCGCAAAAATCCACCACAATAAATACGCTGAAATTCCTCTTCCAGTATAAAAGATTGCCCTTCAGGGTTTCATCAGCTTGTACCATATTCCAAAGGACCATGGAGAGCATCCTACAGGTGTTACCACAGGTTGCCATTTACCTAGACGATGTCCTCATTATGGGTAAAACAAGGGCGGAACATCTGCAGAACTTGGAGGAAGTTCTCAGGAGATTTGCAGCAGCAGGAGTGCATCTGAAAAGGGAGAAATGCATCTTTTTAGCACCACAAGTAACCTACCTCGGGTACAAAGTGGATAAGTCGGGCCTACATCCTCTGGAGGATTGGGTGCGAGCAATAAATGACGCCCTGGTTCCCACAACCATCCAGGAGATACAGTCGTTTTTCGAACTAGTAACATACTACGGGAAATTCATACAGAATAGGGCCTCCATTCTGGATCCCCTCCATCAGTTGCTAAAAAAGGGACAAACTTGGGAATGGTCGGCCCACCAGGACAGGGCCTTCAAGAAAATTAAACAGCAACTCTCATCCAAAAACATATTGGTACATTATGACCCCAAGAAGGAATTGGTACTCACCTGTGACGTGTCCCCATATGGAGTGGGCACAGTCCTGGCACACAGGTGGCAGAACAGACAAGAGCAGCCAACAGCATACGCCTCCAGGACCCTGGCAATGGCAGAGCGAAGATATGCCCAGATTGAAAAGGAAGGACTGGCGGTAATCTTCGCAGTCAAAAAAATTCACCAGTATTTATATGGGCAAAAATTTCCGATTGTAACAGATCATAAACCCTTGCTGGGCCTACTGAAGGAAGACAAAGCAGTGCCGCCAATAGCGTCAGCCCGGATCCAGCGTTGGGCATTATTGCTGGCGGCATGTCAGTATCAATTGGAGCACTGACCAGGGACTAGAGTGGCAAATGCCGATGCCTTAATCTGGCTACCGTTACCGGACACCCCGTCATTGGTACCCAGAATGGAGGAGACCGTGATGACATTAAACTTTATGGATACCCTCCCAGTGGATGCACACAATATACGCCAGTGGCCGCAGAAAGACCCTGTATTGGCGAAGGTAAAGCACCTGGTATTAACAGGGCAGCTGGAAAGACCGGTCCATCCACAGTTCCACCCATACTGGAGCAGGAGGGAGCAGATCATGGTGGAAGATGGGATACTGCTGTGGGCACCCTGGAGTATCAAAAATTAAGAAGCTGGCCAGGAGCTACATCTGGTGGCCTGGTCTGGACACAGACATAGTGAAACTGGTAGGACAGTGCAGGAGTGCCAACAGGGGCAGAAGGCACTACGGGCAGCCCCGCTGCACCCGTGGGAATGGCCAGGCAGACCATGGTCGCGACTCCATGTCGATTTTGCAGGCCCATTCATGGGGTCCATGTTTCTGATGATAATTGATGCCCATTCCAAATGGTTAGACGTCTATAAACTAAACTCGGCAAACACGATGGCAATCGTTGAGAAACTGCACACCTCATTCGCAACGCACGGGATCCCAGAGATATTAGTTTCCGATAATCATAGAAACCCTACAGTGCAGAAGGAGGCCATTCGGCCCAACAAGTCTGCACCGACCACAATCCCACCCAGGCCCTTCCCCCACATATTTACCCGCTAATCCCTCTAACCTACGCATCCCAGGACTCCAAGGGGCAATTTTTAACCTGGCCAATCAACCTAACCCACACATCTTTGGACTGTGGGAGGAAACCGGAGCACCCGGAGTAAACCCACGCAGACACGAGGAGAATGTGCAAACTCCACACAGACAGTGACCGAGCCGGGAATCGAACCCGGGACCCTGGAGCTGTGAAGCAGCAGTGCTAACCACTGTGCTACCGTGCCGCCCTATAATAGTTCAGTGTTCACCAGCCTAGAGTTCACAAAATTGATGAAATCAAATGGGATCCGACACATCAAGACGGCACCTTATCACCAGGTGTCAAATGGGCTAGCGGAGAGAGCAGTCCAGATGTTAAAGGCCGGGTTGAAAAAACAGCCAGCGGCCTCATTAGAGACAAAACTCTCAAGGTGGTTATTTGACTATAGGACCATTCCACATGCCACCATGGGAACGGTGCCAGCAGAGTTACTGATGGACAGATGGCGCCGCACCAGACTGAGCCTGTTGCTGCCAAACCTGGGAGGAAAGGTGGAAAGACACCAGGAAGCCCAATGCAGGGGTCATAACAACACTCGCCGGGAGAGGCACTCTGAAGTGGGGGAGAGAGTTTGGGTCAGAAATTATGCAAATGAACCCCCTGGGTAACCGGAACAGTCAAGTCCAGGACCGGACCGGTATCCTACCAAGTACGCGTAGGCGAGGCAGTGGTAAAGAAACACCTGGACCAGGTCTGGACCTCAAGCTCTCCACCCGTTCCGGAGCTGAGTCCACCCTGCAGCTCTAGGGACGAGCAGAGTCCCCGTTGACAAGCCAGTACCGCCTCCCCTGTACCCTTGATGGGGACCTCAGGGTCCAAAATGGACACAGGGGAACGAAGCTGCAGCGATTTCTCCTACCACCTGAAGTGGACGAGGAACCAGATCTCCGGTGTTCACGGCGGAAGAGACGGGCACCCAACCGTTAGACACCGCCAACATCAGAGGCCGAGTTAGAGGATCCTGACCCGGCGCTGAAGCAGAGGAAAAGACCCTGAGGGAAGCCAACCGAGGGGATTCCTCGGACTTTGGGGGGAAGGGAGTGTGATGACTTCAGCCAGGCTAATGAGGTTTGCTAGAGTATGAACTATCTGAGTCCTAATTGATGGTTAAATCAGGGAGCCTCATGCTTCCTATTTAAAGCAGGTGTGTCAGACTCCCAGCCTGTATTCAGCAGGGAGCAACTGGAGAGCTGACTGCATACAGATGTATGGTGTAAATAAAGTAACTTGGTGACGGGACTTTCGCCTCCGTGGAGTTATTATAATTACTCCAACACTTGAGGCCTCACTCTGGGCCAATCCAAGCTCCCACAAACCCCAGCAGCTTCTTATTTATACTGAGTCAGCTGACCACCACATCATTTTGTCATTGATTACATAGGGTCAGCTGACCCAATAAACATACAGCATGTTACCATTGGTCACTGCAACAGATCCAATGTTATCATTGGTTACATTCTCGCACCAACATTGACTGTCCGGGGGCAGGTGGGGGAAAGATGCCAACTCTGATTGGGAGGGGGGGAGTGCCGGTTCAGATTGGTGGGGAGGAGGAGTGGGATGGGGAGGGGGAGTGGGACGGGGAGGGGGAGGAGGGGAGATACCGGCTCTGATCGCAGAATGGAGGGGAGCCCCTGAGACCTCTGGAATGGGATGGGATGGAGGTTATCTTTTGCTTCGATTGGGATGTTCTTTAAAAGCCCTGATCTCAGTGCAGACAGGCTTTGCCGGTGTGTTTATTCCTCACCCCTCAACATGACAGCGTGGAACAAAGTGCCATAAGATCTGGAGAGAAAACCAGCCTGTTCCTCCGGACAGAAACACACCAGTTTCAGTCAGACCTGGACACCTGGCCATTTTTTGGTAAAATTCAGCTATTTGTTTCCAATTCTTCCTTAAAACACAAGCAGCAGTGTTTTAAACACAGGCAGCAGCCCTTTAAACACAGGCAGCAGCCCTTTAAACACAGGCAGCAGCCCTTTAAACACAAGCAGTGGCCCTTTAAACACAAGCAGCGGCCCTTTAAACACAAGCAGTGGCCCTTTAAGAGTTGCTGGATTTGCAGCCCAGAAACACAGCATGCTCCTTGTGCCTGGGCTAACCTGCAGCAGGAACTTATAGATAAGTTATTTAAATTAACTGACCTTGCACAATCGCACTGATCTGATAAAATGGGCACAGACCTGCCAAAATACGATCATTGGGATCATTAATAACAACTTACATTTCTACAATAATTTGCATTTAACTTTGTATAACGTCCTGAGTGTTTCACAGGAAATTTCAGAGAAAATTTAACACCAAGCCATGTTGAAAAAGAGTTTTGGGCGAGTGCCCAAAAAAAACTTGATCAAAAAGATAAGTTTTAAGAAGGACAGAGGTGGAGAGATTTAGGGATGGAATTCCAGAGTTTAAGACCCAGGCAGCTGAAGATATTACTGCTAATGAAGCAATCAAGGATTCTCCAGAGGCCAGAATTGGTGGAGTGCAGAGATCCAAGAGGATTGAATGGCTGGAGGAGATTACAGAGTTAGGGAAGGATGAGGCTATGGAAGGATTTGAAAACAAGGATAAGAATTTCAAAATGGAGGCATTGCCAGACTGGGAGCTAATGTGGTCAGGAAGAGCAGGGTGACAAACAGACAAGCCTTGGTGCACATCAGGATACAGCTGTATATTTTCATTCTACATATATTCCAGTTGATTTACGCGGCACTGTGAAAGGAGTTGTGTGATGTCTTGTCACAAGATACTTATTGTGCTGGATAACTGACAGGTTAAGAGAGAAGCAAAGATCACATTAAATCAATGCAACAAAAACAAATCAGGAAACAGAGAGAAAGACAAAGAACCTTTTATGGAAAAATTTGTAGTGGTCAGAGTTTGGCTATCTGACACAAAGCCGCCGTGAAAATGTCGTCAGAATCATTAGTAAAGCCTGCTTTTTCTGTGTGCAACATGCCCCAAGTATAGAGTCTACTTGAATTTGTCGCGGTGAAGGGACTTTTATCTCTTTCCTTTATTTCCTCCCAGTCTTCTCCCTTGTTCATTTAAAGGCATCAACTCATTCTGGGTAAAACTTCACAGAAACCAATCCCTCACCTCTGTGCATCCAGTGAGTGTCCATGTACCATTCTCCGTGCTCTTAGTGTCGCTCCGCATCACATATCAGCCATCCAACCAACCGAGGTTATTTAAGAAGGCCCCGCCTTCTCATCCTTGCCCCTCGCCTGCGGTGAGGTGATCCCCAGAAAATCACCACCAATCTCCCCCTCCAAGGGAAGAACAGCCTATGGTCAATCAGCTGGGACTATGGTGACTTGACCTTTATGTACCATTCTGTCATTTACCACTTCGCAATGAAGTCTCATCTCCCCAATCCCCCCTTCATCCTAATCTAACATTCAGAATTACACATTTTCCAGGAGTGACCATTGTAGAGTGATCATATGTGGGAATGACGGATTTTTCCCGTTCTCTAGACCCATGGAGCATAGGGACGAACTGTCACCATCCAACAGAGATTCACCAACCCAACAGAGATTATAAATCAGAGCTATGTTTTATGGCCCATACCAGGAGGACTCAACCTTTTTAGGTTCTCTAGAAAACTTGGTCATCTAATTGAACACATACATATTTATTATCAATTTTGTTTAACTGAATGTGGCGTGAAGATTGATCATATGATCCCCAGTGTAGTATTGAGGGAATGATGTTGAGACAGCTTGGGAGCTTTGGTGTGAAGTGAATGGCGATCTATGGTATCCTGCCTTAAAAAATAGCCTTCCTTAGCATGTACCATTGATGTTATAGAATTAAGAGATGTTCCTTTTTACACTCACCTCAACACACTACTTTTTCAGACCTGATTAACTTAAGGCAGCAAACACAGCATCAAATCAACCTAATAAGCAGATTGGTCATGTCTAACCCGGAAGTACAAATCAAGAGAAGGTAATTGGTCAGGAGATGATGGGTTGGGACATCAGGTGAAACAAGAGTTTGAATTTGTTATTTTTGGCAGATGTTTTGCAACCTTCACATGGACCTTCAGTTGAGTTGCCCTGGGATACACTGTGATACTGGGATTTGTTTTGCTTGGGGTGGGGGGGAGTGAGTGTAGTGGGTACCTTTGCTGGCCACTGAAAGAGAACAGAACCACTACTTACACACTGCATCATTGCATAAACCTAGCCGAAATATAAAGATTGCAAGCAGAAACAATGCATGCTCTTGGAAAATATTCTGTTTGATTTCCCACATTACAGCAGCAGCTACACTTCACAAGTACATAATTGACTGTAAAACACTCAATGTTCTGAGACTGTGATAGTTACCATGTCTTTCTTCCTTGGTGACCTTTTTCTCACAGCTTTGGAGAGGGGAAGCAGGGGATAAATGTTTGATCGTGGTGTTGACATCCTGATCATCCAGTGGGATTCTGCACTATCTGGTTCTGGCAGAACATTGGAAATCAGGATTCTCTGTGGGTGGTATGGGGTTTCCCCAGATAGACTCAAGAATGTGTGATGCCAGAGCAGAACGAGAGGAAAATTGTGATCAAGTTCAATCGAGGCATTTAAGAGGAGATTGGAGTGCAGGGGAGTGACATTAGGTGCACTGCCCCTTCAGAGAGCCAGCGCAAATAGATGGACCAAATGGCCTCCTTCTGTGAACAAAAAGAACAAAGAACAAAGAACAGTACAGCACAGGAAACAGGCCCTTCGACCCTCCAAGCCTGTGCCGCTCATTGGTCCAACTAGACCATTCGTTTGTATCCCTCCATTCCCAGACTGCTCATGTGACTATCCAGGTAAGTCTTAAACGATGCCAGCGTGTCTGCCTCCACCACCCTACTTGGCAACGCATTCCAGGCCCCCACCACCCTCTGTGTAAAAAACGTCCTTCTGATATCTGAGTTAGACCTCGCCCCTCTCGCCTTGAGCCCGTGACCCCTCGTGATCATCACCTCCGACCTGGGGAAAAAGCTTCCCACTGTTCACACTATCTATACCCTTAATAATTTTGTACACCTCTATTAGGTCTCCCCTCATTCTCCGTCTTTCCAAGGAGAACAAACCCAGTTTACCCAATCTCTCCTCATAGCTAAGACCCTCCATACCAGGCAACATCCTGGTAAACCTTCTCTGCACTCTCTCTAAAGCCTCCACGTCCTTCTGGTAGTGCGGCGACCAGAACTGGACGCAGTACTCCAAATGTGGCCTAACCAGCGTTCTATACAGCTGCAACATCAGACTCCAGCTTTTATACTCCATACCATGTCCTATAAAGGCAAGCATACCATATGCCTTCTTCACCACCTTCTCCACCAGTGCTGCCACCTTCAAGGATTTGTGGGCTTGTGGACTAGGTCCCTCTGTGTTTCTATACTCTTGATGGCTCTGCCATTTATTGTATAACTCCCCCTTACATTAGTTCTTCCAAAATGCATCACTTCGCATTTATCTGGATTAAATTCCATCTGCCATTTCTCCGCCCAATTTTCCAGCCTATCTATATCCTGCTGTATTGTCCGACAATGTTCATCGCTATCCGCAAGTCCAGCCATCTTTGTGTCATCCGCAAACTTGCTGATTACACCAGTTACACCTTCTTCCAAATCATTTATATATATCACAAATAGCAGAGGTCCCAGTACAGAGCCCTACGGAACACCACTGGTCACAGACCTCCAGCTGGAAAAAGACCCTTCGACTGCTACCCTGTCTCCTGTGGCCAAGCCAGTTCTCTCCCCATCGAGCCACCTCTCCTTGTATCCCATGAGCCTTAACCTTCTTAACCAACCTGCCATGAGGGACTTTGTCAAATGCCTTACTGAAATCCATATAGACGACATCCACGGCCCTTCCTTCGTCAACCGTTTTTGTCACTTCCTCAAAAAACTCCACCAAATTTGTAAGGCACGACCTCCCTCTTACAAAACCATGCTGTCTGTCACTAATGAGATTGTTCCGTTCTAAATGCGCATACATCCTGTCTCTAAGAATCCTCTCCAACAACTTCCCTACCACGGACGTCAAGCTCACTGACCTATAATTACCCAAGTTATCCCTGCTACCCTTCTTAAATAACGGGACCACATTCGCTATCCTCCAATCCTCAGGACCTCACCTGTGTCCAATGAAGAGACAAATATTTCTGTCAGAGGCCCAGCAATTACATCTCTTGTCTCCCTGAGCAGTCTAGGATAGATGCCATTAGGCCCTGGGGATTTGTCAGTTTTAATGTTACCTAAAAAACCTAACACTTCCTCCCTTGTTATGGAGATTCTCTCTAACGGGTCAACACCTCCCTCTGAGACACTCCCAGTCAACAAGTCCCTCTCCTTTGTGAATACCGATGCAAAGTATTCATTTAGGATCTCCCCTATTCCCTTGGGTTCTAAGCATAATTCCCCTCCTTTGTCCCTGAGAGGTCCGACTTTTTCCCTGACAACTCTTTTGTTCCTAACATATGAATAAAATGCCTTAGGATTCTCCTTAATCCTGTCTGCCAAGAACATTTCGTGACCTCTTTTTGCCCTTCTAACTCCCCGTTTGAGTTCTTTCCTACTCTCTCTGTATTCCTCCAGAGCTGCATCTGTTTTCAGTTGCCTGGACCTAACGTACGCCTCTCTTTTCTTTTTGATCAGATCCTCAATGCTATAAGCATTCTGTCGTTCTGTGAAGTGTTACATGTTGAGGCACCAACTGCATTTCTTTGCAGCAGGCATCCAGCATCACTTGATGAATTACTTATTTTCAACCCAACTTTTACACATCCTTTCCTGAAGATGTTGACTCCTCAAATGGATCAGTCTTCCAGTATCTCACTCATATGATCAACTCTTATCAGCAGACAATCTGACCATGTATGGCACCACAGCCTATCCTGGTTCTGTCTCCACACAACGTCCATTCATATACACTTTTCAGCAGAAGTATTACACTTCACTTCCACATGCTAACTTTGCCAATTTTGATCACTGTGTATTAACTCATTTCTCTGCTGTAGGGTCGCATGTTGAGCTACTCATAGAATTATTGACATTTATAACACAAAACAATAAAAGCCCACTATAGTATCGGAAACTCCCAACCTCGGTCACTGAAGCAATCGATAAACTAGAACATAGAACATAGAACAGTACAGCACAGAACAGGCCCTTCGGCCCACGATGTTGTGCCGAGCTTTATCTGAAACCAAGATCAAGCTATCCCACTCCCTATCATCCTGGTGTGCTCCATGTGCCTATCCAATAACCACTTAAATGTTCCTAAAGTGTCTGACTCCACTATCACTGCAGGCAGTCCATTCCACACCCCAACCACTCTCTGCGTAAAGAACCTACCTCTGATATCCTTCCTATATCTCCCACCACGAACCCTATAGTTATGCCCCCTTGTAATAGCTCCATCCACCCGAGGAAATAGTCTTTGAATGATGTCAAACTAATCCCATTGCCTTTTCTTCTCTCTCTCTACTCTCTGTACCTTACTTAGCTTCAAATATTTATCTGATTATCTCTCAAGATTTAACAGTCTCTGCATCAACCATAAAGCATGACCCCTGTATAAAACCTTTCTCCTCACACCCTCAGAGAAAAGTTTAAAATGATGATCCTTTGTTTCTGATGCAGCCAACCGGGAAATATGGGCCGAGATTCTCCCAAACCGCTGCGCAGCGGGCTGGGAGACATCATCGGGGGGCTTGTAGCGGGACTCACAACTGGTGTCCAGCCGATCGCAAATCTCCCAGGCTATATTTTTCCATGTCATCAGCCCTTCACCGGAAATCAGCGTGGGGCTGATTACCACATGGAAATTGACATTTCTATATGATTAGCGAGTCCAGGACAGTAATCTCCAGGCCCACCAGTGTCTCCCCCAGCCCGCCGGGAGAGGTTCCCACCAGCGGACTTTACATCTGATCCACAACAACAGAGACCAGGTGTGCTCATCCTGCTGGTGGTGTCAGAGGCCTGTAAGGTTGGGGCAAGGGTTGCCCCTTGGGCAGTGTCAGCCTGGCACTGCTGGGCTGGCAATCTGGCAGTGTCAGCCTGGCACTCTAGCACTGCTCACTGGGCACCATGGCACTGCCTACGTGGCACCCTGGCATATTGGGGGGGCGATTGGTGGTGGTGGGGGAGGAGACACACTGCACACTCTACAATGGGAGAGAGAGGGAGGAGGTGATTGGTACTGCACATGGGGAAGGTGGTCAGGGCTGGTCATGGGGGGGGGGGGGGGGGGGGGGAGTCGTGGCTGCACATGGGAAAGGGACGGCCATTGGGGTTGGCCTGATTGTTGGGGTGGTCGGGAAACAATTGGGAGGCCAGTGATTGGGAGAGGCCGGCGATGGGGGCCGGGGGGGGGACAGTATGCATGCGCGAATCTCCCCACTGACAGATCGGTGCATGCTCAGTGGCCCGCTGAGCACTATGCTGCCAGCCTCTCAGGCGAGATGAGACCCTCCCACCCACTTGCCGGCATGAATCTCCCTGTGGCACTCTGCAGCACAGACTGCTGGAGATTCATTCCACTAACAATGCCCAAAAATGGACAAGAAAATCTCCTGTTTTCCCACCTGTTAGGCACTTAGTTTTTTTTTGGGGAGAATCCCAGCCATCGTCTTTTTCCGTTCAATCCATCAAAACCCTTTATCAGTTAAAAAAACCACCATTAAATCTGCTCTTAGCCTCTCTGCTCTGGTGGAGTAACCTCAGTGTCACAATACTTCCCTCATAACTATGGTTTCCCATCTGTGACACCATGCTATTGAACCTACAATGTATGCTATCAATGGGTTTAATGTCCTTCCCATAATGTGGTGTCCAAAACTACACCATAACTCCAACTGCAGCCAATTTGTGTTTTCTTGTGATTTCATTTTCATACTTTCAATGTTTTACTCATTTGTCTCTCTGTTCAACTAAGCTTTTAAGTTTATTTATTAGTGTCACAAGTAGGCTTACATTAACACTGCAATGAAGTTACTGTGAAAATACCCTAGTCGCCACACTCTGGTGAAACTGAGGCACTGGGGTACAGATAGGCACTTCTGTGGATGTGAAAGAGACTCCAGGATGTTATGTTGCCTCCCTGGTGCCAGGGTCCAGGATGTCTCTGAACGGGCAGAAAGCATTCTGAAGGGAGAGAGTGAACAGCCAGAGGTCGTGGTACATATCATATTGGTACTAACGACATAGGCAGGAAGAGTGACGAGGTCCTGCAGCAGCAGTTTAGGGAGTTAGGTAGAAAGTTAAAAAGGGTTGTAATTAGGATTGTAATTTCCGGATTACCCCCTTTGATTTTGATTTGATTTGATTTATTATTGTTACATGTATTAGCATACAGTGAAAAGTATTGTTTCGTGCATGCTATACAGATAGAGCATACCATTCATAGAGAAGGAACCGAGAGAATGCAGAATGTAATGTTACAGTCATAGCTAAGGTGTAGAGAAAGATCAATTTAATGCAAGGTAGGTCCATTTAAAAGTCGGTTGGTACGTGACCTCAAGCTTTTATATTTTTTTCCCAACGGAAGAAGATGGAAGAGAGAATGTCCGGGGTGCGTGGGATCCTTAATTATCCTGGCTGCTTTGCCGAGGCAGCGTGAGGTGTAGACAGAGTCAACGGATGGGAGGCTGGTTTGTGTGATGGATTGGGCTAAATCACAACATTTTGTAGTTTCTTGCGGTCTTGGGCAGAGCAGGAGCCACACCAAGCTGTGGTACAATCAGAAAGAATACTTTTTATGGTGCATCTGTAAAGGTTGGTGAGTCTTGGCTGACATGCCAAATTTCCTTAGTCTTCTGAGAAAGTAGAGGCGTTGGTGGGCTTTCTTAACTATGGTGTTGGCATGGGGGGACCAAGACAGGTTGTTGGTGATCTGACACCTAAAAACCTGAAGCTGTCGACCCTTTCTACTTCATTCCCTTTGACCATGTTCTCCTCTACATTTCCTGAAGTCGATGAAAATCTCTTTCGTTTTGTTGACATTGAGGGCGAGATTATTATTGCCACACCAGTTCACCAGATTCTCTATCTCATTCCTGTACTCTGTCTCATCATTATTTGAGATCGGACCCACTACTGTGGTGTTGTCAGCAAACTTGAAAATCGAGTTGGAGGGGAATTTGGCCACACAGTCATAGGTGTATAAGGAGTATAGTAGGGGGCTGAGAACACAGCCTTGTGGGGCACCGGTGTTGAGGATGTTTGTGGAGGAGGTGTTGTTGCCTATCCTTACTGATTGAGGTTTGTGAGTTAGGAAGTTCAGGATCCAGTCACAGAGGGCGGAGCCGAGGCCCAGGCACAGAGTTTGGTGATGGGTTTCGTGGGAATAATGGTGTTAAAGGCTGAGCTGTCGTCAATGAATAGGAATGACATGTCAATGACATACGTGCCTTTGTTATCTAGGTTTTCCAGGGTTGAGTGTAAGGCCAGGGAGGTGGTGTCTGCTGTGGACTTACTGCGGCGATAGGCACACTGTAGTGGATCCAGGTAGTCTGGGAGGCTGGAATTGATTCGTGCCATGACTAGCTTTTCGAAGCGCTTCATAATGATGGATGTCAGAGTCACCGGATGATAGTCATTAAGGCACTCTGCCTGGCTTCTCTTTGGTACCGGGATGATGGTCGTCTTCTTGAAGCAGATAGGGACCTCAGATTGGTGTAAAGAGAGGTTGAAGATGTCAACGAATCCCCTGCCAGCTGACCTGCGCAGGATCTGAATGCTCATCCGGGTACCCCATCCGGGCCAGTCGCTGTGCCACGCGCCAGTGAGGCTAGAAATAGGAAGATAATACAGCTCAACACGTGGATAAACAATTGGTGTAGGAGGGAGGGTTTCAGATATCTGGACCAATGGGATCTCTTCCAGGGCAGGTGGGACCTGTACAAGAAGGACGGGTTGCATCTAAACTGGAGGGGCATAAATATTCTGGCCGGGTGGTTTGCTAGTGTCACATGGGAGGATTTAAATTAGTTTGGCAGGGGATTGGGAACCAATGCAAAGGTTGAATTAACGGAAGGGGAACTAAAGAATAGGGCCAGTAAGACTCAGAGAAAGAACAGGCAGGGTGTGGTTACTGAAGTGCATTGGTTTCAATGCGAGAAGTGTAACAGGTAAGGCAGATGAACTTAGAGTTTGGATTAGTACTTAGAACTATGAAGGAGTAAGGAGGGCTAAAAGGGGTCATGAAAAGTCATTGGCCAGCAAGATTAAGGAAAATCCCAAGGCTTTTTATATGTATATAAAGAGCAAGAAGGTAGCCAGGGAGAGGGTTTGCCCACTCAAGGACAGGGGAACGAATCTATGTGTGCAGCCAAAGGAAAAGGAAGAGGTATTATATGAGTACTTTGCATCAGTATTCATCAAAAAGAAGGACTTGGTAGATGATGAGTCTGAGGAAGGGAGTGTAGATAGTTTGAGTCATGTTGAGATCAAAAAGGAGGAAGTATTGGGGTTCTTGAGAAACATTAAGTTAGACAAGCCCCAGGGTCTGATGGGATATACCCCAGAATACTGAGAGAGGCAAGGGAGGAAATTGCTGGAGCCTTGAGAACATTCTTTGTAGCCTCACTGGCAACAGGGGAGGTTATGATGTGGAGATGCCGATGTTGGACTGGGGTAAGCAGAGTAAGAAGTCTCACAACACCAGGTTAAAGTCCAACAGGTTTATTTGGTAGCACAAGCCACAAGCTTTCGGAGCACTGCCCCTTCATCAGGTGAGTGGGAGTTGTGTTCACACAGTAAGAAGTCTCACAACACCAGGTTAAAGTCCAACAGGTTTATTTGGTAGCAAATACCTTAAGCTTTCGGAGCGCTGCTCCTTCGTCAGATGGAGTGGAAATGTACTCTCAAACAGTGCACAGAATCACAGAAATCAAGTTACAGAATACTAATTAGAATGCGAATCCCTACAGCCAGCCAGATCTTAAAGGTACAGACAATGTGGTGGAGGGAGCATTAAAAACAGGTTAAAGAGATGTGTATTGTCTCCAGACAGAGCAGCTAGTGAAATTCTGCAAGCCCAGGAGGCAAGCTGTGGGGGTTACTGATAATGTGACATAAATCCAACATCCCGGTTTAGGCCGTCCTCGTGTGTGCGGAATTTGGCTATCAGTTTCTGCTCAGCGACTCTGCGCTGTCGTGTGTCGTGAAGGCCGCCTTGGAGAACGCTTACCTGAAGATCCAAGGCTGAATGCCCGTGACTGCTGAAGTGCTCCCCCACAGGAAGAGAACAGTCTTGCCTGGTGATTGTCGAGCGGTGTTCATTCATCTGTTGTCGTAGCGTCTGCATGGTTTCCCCAATGTACCATGCCTTGGGACATCCTTTCCTGCAGCGTATCAGGTAGACAATGTTGGCCGAGTTGCAAGAGTAGGTACCGTGTACCTGGTAGATGGTGTTCTCACATGAGATGATGGCATCCGTGTCGATGATCCGGCACATCTTGCAGAGGTTGCTGTGGCAGGGTTGTGTGGTGTCGTGGTCACTGTTCCCCTGAAGGCTAGGTAGTTTGCTGCGGACAATGGTCTGTTTGAGGTTGCGTGGTTGTTTGAAGGCAAGATGTGGGGGTGTGGGGATGGCCTTGGCGAGATGTTCGTCTTCATCAATGACATGTTGAAGGCTCCGGAGGAGATGCCGTAGCTTCTCCGCTCCGGGGAAGTACTGGACGACGAAGGGTACTCTGTCCACCGTGTCCCGTGTTTGTCTTCTGAGGAGGTCGGTGCGGTTTTTCGCTGTGGCACGTCGGAACTGTTGATCGATGAGTCGAGCGCCATATCCTGTTCTTATGAGGACATCTTTCAGCGTCTGGAGGTGTCTGTTGCGTTCCTCCTCATCTGAGCAGATCCTGTGTATTCGGAGGGCTTGTCTGTAGGGGATGGCTTCTTTAGGGTGTTTAGGGTGGAAGCTGGAGAAGTGGAGCATCATGAGGTTATCCGTGGGCTTGCGGTACAGTGAGGTGCTGAGGTGACTGTCCTTAATGGAGATGCGTGTGTCCAAGAATGCAACCGATTCCGGAGAGTAGTCCATGGTGAGTCTGATGGTGGGATGGAACTTGTTGATGTCATCATATAGTTGTTTCAGTGATTGCTCACCATGACTCCAAAGGAAGAAAATATCATCGATGTATCTAGTGTATAGCATCGGTTGAAAGTCCTGTGCGGTGAAGAAGTCTTGTTCGAACCTGTGCATGAAGATGTTGGCATATTGAGGTGCGAATTTGGTCCCCATGGCTGTTCCGTGTGTCTGGATGAAGAACTGGTTGTTGAAGGTGAAGACATTGTGGTCCAGGATGAAGCGGATGAGTTGTAAAATTGCATCTGGAAACTGGCAGTTGACGGCATTGAGTACTGAGGCTGTTGCAGCAATGCCATCATCGTGGGGGATGCTGGTGTAGAGTGCCGAGACATCCATTGTGACGAGGAGTGCTCCTGGTTCAACTGCTCCATGTGAGCTGAGTTTCTGTAGGAAGTCCGTCGTGTCGCGACAAAAGCTGGGGGTTCTTTGTACAATGGGTTTCAGGATGCCCTCGACATAGCCGGAGAGAGTCTCGCACAGGGTTCCATTGCCTGAAACGATGGGACAGCCGGGTGTGTTTGCCTTGTGTATCTTTGGGAGGCAGTAGAGATCTCCAACGCGTGGAGTATGTGGGATGAGAGCACGGAGGGTGTTTTGAAGGTCCGGATCAAAGGTTTTGATCAGAGTGTTGAGTTGACGGGTGTGTTCTTTGGTCGGATCTGTGGCTAACTGTCTGTAGTGTTCCTTGTTGTTCAGTTGTCGGTACACTTCTTTGCAGTAATCCGTTCTGTTCAGTATGACGGTGGCCCCTCCTTTTTCTGCTGGTTTGATGACAATGTTGCGGTTGGTCTTGAGAGCGTGGATGGCGTTGCGTTGTGCTTGGGTGGTGTTCGGTGCTATCTTGTGAGTGTGGCTGATGAATTTGGTGTTGACGCACCTCCTGATGGCTTGGGCATACATGTCAAGTCGAGGGCAGCGGCCTTCCGGAGGAGTCCAATTCGACTCTTTCCTCTTCGGTTGCACTGCGGATCTCTCTGTCTGCTGTTCCGGTTCATTGGCTGTCTCATTGTGTTCGCTGTTGGCCTCTTGGGGTTTGTGGAAGAACTCCCGCAGCCTCATTCGCCTGATGAATTCCTCTGTGTCCGCTGCGAGACTGATGGGGTCTATTTTGGTAGTGGGGCAAAAGTTGAGCCCTCGGCTGAGAACTTCGATTTCATCTGGCTGAAGTGTGTAGTCCGATAAGTTGACAATGGACTTCCCTGCAGTGGTACTGTTTTCTACTGTGGTACCGGGGGAGGCTTGGTTGCTGCTGGTGGTGATGCCGAGTTTTTCAAGTTTCCTGTTCTTGCTGTGCATGTAGATGGTGTAGTTCCTTTGTCTCGTCTGCTTGGCAGAGTTTCACAGCTGGTCTGCGTCCTGAGCGCAAGTTGAGACTATGGATTCGATCTTGGTTTCCAGGCTGCGGTGTTTGCTGTAGAGCTGGTGTATGAGGTGTTTGAGGAGGGTGAGAGAGGTGCGACGGCAAAGTCTCTCAGCGTAGTCTGTGTTAAAGGTTGACTTGAGTGGGTTCGTGATCCGTAGTCCTTTCGGTATCTTGTCTGCTTTCTTGCATGTTTGTAGAAACTTGATGTCTGTGTCGATATGCGCGATCTTCTTGGAGATCCTCTCCACTTGGAGCCGACGGTTTGTGGTGTCGATGGTAGCCATGATGTGGAGATGCCGGCGTTGGACTGGGGTGAACACAGTAAGAAGCCTCACAACACCAGGTTAAAGTCCAACAGGTTTATTTGGTAGCAAATACGATAAGCTTTCGGAGCGCTGCTCCTTCGTCAGATGGAGAGGAAATGTGCTCTCAAACAGTGCACAGAATCACAGAAATCAAGTTACAGAATACTAATTAGAATGCGAATCCCTACAGCCAGCCAGGTCTTAAAGGTACAGACAATGTGGGTGGAGGGAGCATTAAACACAGGTTAAAGAGATGTGTATTGTCTCCAGACAGAGCAGCTAGTGAGATTCTGCAAGTCCAGGGGGCAAGCTGTGGGGGTTACTGATAATGTGACATAAATCCAACATCCCGGTTTAGGCCATCCTCATGTGTGCGGAACTTGGCTATCAGTTTCTGCTCAGCAACTCTGCGCTGTTGTGTGTCATGAAGGCCGCCTTGGAGAACGCTTACCTGAAGATCCAAGGCTGAATGCCCGTGACTGCTGAAGTGCTCCCCCACAGGAAGAGAACAGTCTTGCCTGGTGATTGTCGAGCGGTGTTCATTCATCCGTTGTCGTAGCGTCTGCATGGGTTCCCCAATGTACCATGCCTCGGGACATCCTTTCCTGCAGCGTATCAGGTAGACAATGTTGGCCGAGTTGCAAGAGTAGGTACCGTGTTGTGTTCACAAACAGGGCATATATATACACAAACTCAATTTACAAGATAATGGTTGGAATGCAAGTCTTTACAGGTAATCAAGTCTTAAAGCTAAAGACAATGTGAGTGGAGAGAGGGTTAAGCACAGGTTAAAGAGATGTGTACTGTCTCCAGCCAGGACAGTTAGTGAGATTTTGCAAGCCCAGGCAAGTCGTGGGGATTACAGATAGTGTGACATGAACCCAAGATCCCGGTTGACGCCGTCCTCATGTGTGCGGAACTTGGCTATCAGTTTCTGCTCAGTGATTCTGCGTCATCATGTGTCATGAAGGCCGCCTTGGAGAACGCTTACCCGAATATCAGAGGCCGAATGCCCGTGTCCGCTGAAGTGCTCCCCAACAGGAAGAGAACACTATTGCCTGGTGACTGTCGAGCGGTGTTCATTCATCCGTTATCGTAGCGTCTGCAATGTCTCCCCAATGTACCATGCCTCGGGACATCCTTTCCTGCAGCGTATCAGGTGGACAACGTTGGCTGAGTTGCAAGAGTATGTACCGTGTACCTGGTGGATGGTGTTCTCATGTGAGATGATGGCATCCGTGTTGATGACCCGACACATGTTGCAGAGGTTGCTGTGGCAGGGTTGTGTCGTTGTCACTGTTCTCCTGAAGGCTGGGTAGTTTGCTGCGGACAATGGTCTGTTTGAGGTTGCGCGGTTGTTTGAAGGCAAGAAGTGGGGGTGTGGGGATGGCCTTGGCGAGATGTTTGACTTCATCGATGACATGTTGAAGGCTCCGGAGAAGATGTCGTGGCTTCTCTGCTCCAGGGAAATACTGGACGATGAAGGGTACTCTGTCCGCCGTGTTCTGTGTTTGTCCTCTGAGGAGGTTGGTGCGGTTTTTCGCTGTGGCGCATCGGAACTGTCGATTGATGAGTCGAGCGCCATATCCTGTTCTTATGAGGGCATCTTTTAGTGTCTGGAGGTGTCTGTTGCGATCCTCCTCATCCGAGCAGATCCTGTGTATATGGAGGGCTTGTCCGTAGGGGATGGCTTCTTTAACGTGTTCAGGGTGGAAGCTGGAGAAGTGGAGCATTGTGAGGTTATCCATGGGCTTGCAGTACAGTGAAGTGCTGAGGTGACCGTCCTTGATGGAGATGCGTGTGTCCAAGAATGCAACCGATTCTGCAGAGTAGTCCATGGTGAGTCTGATGGTGGGATGGAACTTGTTGATGTCATCATATAGTTGTTTCAGTGATTGTTCACCATGAGTCCAAAGGAAGAAAATGTCATCGATGTATCCGTATGTTTGGATGAACCAGGAGCGCTCCTTGTCACAATGCATGTCTCAGCACTCTACACCAGCATCTCCCACGACGATGGCATTGATGCAACTGCCTCAGTACTCAACGCCGACAACTGCCAATCTCCAGTTGCAATTTTACAACTCATCCGCTTCACCCTGGACCACAATGTCTTCACCTTCAACAACCAGTTCTTCATCCAGACACACGGAACAGCCATGGGGACCAAATTCGCACCTCAATATGCCAACATCTTCATGCACATGTTCGAACAAGACCTCTTCACCGCACAGGACCTTCAACCGATGCTATACACTTGATACATCGATGACATTTTCTTCCTTTGGACTCATGGCGAACAATCACTGAAACAACTATATACTGGATCTGCTCAGATGAGGAAGATCACAACAGACACCTCCAGGCACAACAGGGTGGTGGGCTTTTGAGGGTCACTCAGTGAGGGACCTGAATTCTGACTCCAAAGCATTTTGTCTTTGTCATTTTCAATGTACATGGCTTTGTGCGTGGTAGGTCATGTTTGACCAATCTGTTAGAGTTTTTCGAGGAGGTTACCAGGAAAGTGGATGAAGGGAAGGCGGTGGATGTTGTCTACCTGGATTTCAGCAAGGCCTTTGACAAGGTCCCTCATGGGAGGTTAGTTAGGAAGATTCAGTCGCTAGGTATACATGGGGAGGTAGTAAACTGGATAAGACACTGGCTCAATGGAAGAAGCCAGAGAGTGGTTGTGGAGGATTGCTTCTCTGAGTGGAGGCCTGTGACTAGTGGTGTGCCGCAGGGATCGGTGTTGGGTCCATTGTTGTTTGTCTTTTATATCAATGATCTGGATGATAATGTGGTAAATTGGATCAGCAAGTTTGCTGATGATACAAAGATTGGAGGTGTAGTGGACAGTGAGGAAGGTTTTCAAAGCTTGCAGAGGGATTTGGACCAACTAGAAAAATGGGCTGAAAAATGGCAAATGGAGTTTAACGCAGACAAGTGTGAGATATTGCACTTTGGAGGGACAAATCAAAGAAGAACGTACAGGGTAAATGGTAGGACTCTGAAGAGTGCAGTTGAACAGAGGGATCTGGGAATACAGGTCCAGAATTCCCTAAAAGTGACGTCACAGGTGAATAGGGTCGTAAAGAGTGCCTTTGGTACATTGGCCTTTATAAATCGGAGTATCGAGTATAAAAGTTGGAGTGTTATGGTAAGGTTATATAAGGCATTGGTGAGGCCGAATTTGGAGTATTGTGTACATTTTTGGTCACCTAGTTACAGGAAAGATGTAAATAAGATTGAAAGAGCGCAGAGAAGGTTCACAAGGATGTTGCCGGGACTTGAGAAGCTGAGTTACAGAGAGAGATTGAATAGGTTGGGACTTTATTCCCTGGAGCGTAGAAGATTGAGGGGAGATTTGATAGAGGTGTATAAGATTTTGATGGGTATAGATGGGGTGAATGCAAGCAGGCTTTTTCCGCTGAGGCTAGGGGAGAAAAAACCAGAGGGCATGGGTTAAGGGTGAAAGGAGAAAAGTTTAAAGGGAATATTAGGGGGGGCTTCTTCACGCAGAGAGTGGTGGGAGTGTGGAATGAACTGCCGGATAAAGTGGTAAATGCGGGGTCACTTTTAACATTTAAGAAAAACTTGGACGGGTTCATGGATGAGAGGGGTGTGGAGGGATATGGTCCAAGTGTAGGTCAGTGGGACTAGGCATAAAATGGTTTGGCACAGACAAGAAGGGCCAAAAGGCCTGTTTCTGAGCTGTAATTTTCTATGGTTCTATGGTTCTACTCATCTGACTAAAGTTCACGTCGGGTCATATACTCCTTTTTTGCTCTTTCCCAAATTATTACTAGGTTGAATTAAGCACTCATCATGCTAACTCCTTCTTCCAATCCATTCCTTCCTTTAACTTCAGAACTCAGCACTATCTGTCTGCATTAGTTATTCCTCTCATTTTCAGTCTTTAGACTTATAAAGCCAAAGCTTGCCATCATCTAAGCTAATTTTTAATCACCTTTTATCCTTCAGTGGATAACAGTCTCACCTGAGTTAGAAGATGATCTTATCAGGGAAGGCTGGATAGGTTGGGCTTGTATCCAATGGAGTTTAGGAGATCGAGAGGTGTTCTTATTGAAACATATAAGATCCTGAGGGGACTTGACAGGGTGGGTGCTGAGAGGATGTTTTCCCCTGTGGGAGAGACTAAAACCAGGGAACACAGTTTAAAAATAAGAGCATTCCTGTTTAAGGTAGTGATGAGGAGAACATTTTTCTAAAAAATTCCATTTGCCGGTGAAATTTTCTTCACCTGAGAGCAGTCGAGGTTAGGTCATTGAATATTTTTAAGACAGAGTGAGATAGATTCTTGACTGACAAGGGAGTCAAAGAGTATAGGGGATAGACAGGAGAATGGAGCCAGGTCACAATCAGATCAGCCATAATCTTATCGAATGGCGAGGCAGGTTGGAGAATTGAATGGCCTATTCCTGCTCCTAATTTGGATGTTTGTATGCCAGGTTGTCACATACAGGTTCTGATGCGCGACAATCAAGCATGAGGTACAAGGCTTCAGCGATTGAAGGCTTTTATTGACAAACAATGGAACTATCTAACACGAGTACACCAATCCAGACTGGAGGGGTCCCGCCTGAGCAGAGGGTCTTATACCTCTCCCCAGGAGGCGGGGCCCGACCGGGATGTGCCATAACAACATCCACCACAGGTATATTAATCCCACAGTGTAAACACCCTAACCCAACAACATTATAACAACCCCCACAGTGGCAAGCCCTAACCCAACAGTAACATTGGAATAACCCCACAGTGGTAACCAACGATGGTTCACCACATTCACCCCTCCTTTAAAAACAAAGGCCGGCGGGGTGCGAAAACAGATCACATATATACAAAATTCACAAGTCCAGATGGTCTGGAGGACCGCACCGTCGCTGTGATCTCCTCAACACCGGTTGCGACACCGGAGCAGGTGCTTGCGGTGGCGTTCTCTCCAAAACAGCGTCCGGCTGTCCCCTCGAGGACTCCCAGGCCGGTTGACCCTGGTGAGGCGGTGGTGCAGGGGATCCTGGTACCTTCTGTGGTGGCGCTGATCTCCGAGTCTCAGGCAAGCTGTACATGGGAGTATAACTGTTATGCACTGGTCCCGGTGCTGACCGCGCCACGTCTGGGGAAGAAAGAAGTGAAAGAGGGTTCGTGACAGGGGGTATAGGAGCGACAGGAGTTGCTACGTCCCCTGTGGGCGCCAGGTCTCGAATCGAGACTGTGTCCTCTCGCCCGTCAGGATATGCCACATAGGCATACTGAGGGTTGGCGTGGAGGAGTTGGACCGGTTCGACCAAGGGGTCGGACTTGCGGGCCCTCACATGTCGCCGCAGATGGACGGGTCCTGAGTACGTCAACCAGGCTGGTAAGGAGATCCCCGAGGACAACTTCCGAGGGAATGAGAACATCCTCTCGTGGGGAGTAGCATTGGTTGCCGTACACAGGAGGGAGCGAATGGAATGAAGCGCATTTGGAAGGACCTCCTGCCAACGGGAGACTGGAAGGCCCCTGGACTTCAGCGCCAATAGGACAGCCTTCCAGACTGTAGCATTCTCTCTCTCCACCTGTCCGTTACCCCTAGGGTTGTAGCTCGTGGTTCTACTAGAGGCAATCCCGTATGAGAGCAGGAATTGCCTCAAGTCGTTACTCATGAACGACGAGCCCCTGTCGCTATGTATGTAGCAGGGGTACCCGAACAGGGTAAAAAGATCACGGAATGCCTTAATCACTGTGGCAGTCGACGTGTCCGCACAGGGGACAACAAACGGGAACCGGGAGTATTCATCTATGATATTGAGAAAATAGACATTCCGGTCCGTTGAGGGAAGGGGGCCCTTAAAATCCACACTCAGCCTCTCGAAGGGGCGAGTGGCCTTGACCAATTGTGCCCGGTCCGGTCGATAAAAGTGCGGTTTGCATTCCGCGCAAATCCGACAGCTTCTCGTTACTGACCTGACATCCTCCACCGAGTAGGGCAGGTTGCGGGCTTTTATGAAGTGGTAGAGTCGAGTGACTCCCGGATGGCACAGGTCATTGTGGAGGGCCTTCAAGCGGTCCTCCTGCATGATAGCGCATGTTCCGCGCGAGAGGGCATCCGAGGGCTCATTGAGCTTCCCTGGACGATACATAATATCGTAATTATAGGTGGAGAGCTCAATTCTCCACCGCAAGATCTTATCATTCTTGATCTTGCCCCTCTGCGTATTACTGAACATAAACGCCACGGATCGTTGATCCGTGATCAGGGTGAACCGCTTCCCCGCCAGGTAATGGCGCCAGTGTCTGATGGCCTCCACAATGGCCTGAGCCTCCTTCTCCACCGCTGAATGCCGAATTTCGGGACCTTGAAGGGTGCGGGAAAAAAACGCGACGGGCCTGCCTGCCTGGTTTAGTGTGGCGGCCAGAGCGAAATCCGATGCATCACTTTCCACCTGAAAAGGGATGGATTCATCCACCGCGTGCATCGTGGCTTTCGCAATGTCGCTTTTCAAAGCCTTGAAGGCCAATTGGGCCTCCGGCGTGAGTGGGAAGGTCGTGGACTTGATGAGCGGACGGGCTTTGTCCGCGTAGTTGGGGACCCACTGCGCATAATAAGAAAAGAAGCCGAGGCATCTCCTCAGTGCTTTTGCGCTAGCGGGCAAGGGAAGTTCAGTAAGGGGGCGCATACGGTCTGGATCAGGGCCGATGACCCCGTTTTCCACCACGTAACCAAGGATAGCTAACCTGCGCGTACGGAATACACACTTCTCCCTGTTATAGGTCAGATTCAGGCGAGATGCAGTGGGCAGAAAGTTTTGGAGATTCGTGTCATGGTCCTGCTGGTCATGGCTGCAGATGGTGACGTTATCCAGGTACGGGAAGGTAGCCCGCAACCCGTTCTGGTCCACCATTCGGTCCATAGCACGCTGGAAGACCGAGACCCCATTGGTGACACCAAATGGAACCCTAAGAAACTGATATAGACGACCATCCACCTCAAAAGCCGTGTATTGTCGGTCCTCTGGGCGGATGGGGAGTTGGTGGTAGGCGGACTTAAGGTCTATGGTGGAGAACACCCGGTACTGCGCAATCTGATTGACCATATCAGATATGCGCGGGAGAGGATACGCATCCAGCTGCGTATAACGGTTAATGGTCTGACTGTAGTCGATGACCATCCGGGGTTTGTTCCCGTTTTTAACCATCACGACCTGCGCTCTCCACGGACTAGCACTGTGCTGTATGATCCCTTCTTTGAGGAGCCGCTGAACCTCAGATCTGATAAAGATCCGGTCTTCAGCGCTGTAACGCCTACTTTTAGTAGCGATGGGCTTGCAGCCTGGTACCAGATTCTTAAATAAAGAAGGTGTGGTGATCTTTAGTGTGGAAAGATTGCATGCGGGGCGCTTTGGGCAATTTGGAGGCTGCGGCTGATTCCCTACTGCCAGCGAAGGGAGTGGCCCACCGTACTGTAGGATCACACTCTTCATGTGGACCATAAAGTTTAGTCCGAGGAGAATTGGCGCGCAAAGGTGCGGCAACACACGGAGCCTGTATCGCTCGTAAATTGTGCCCTGCACTTCTAGGGTTACCATACAACGTCCTTGGATCGGCACAGACCGGGACCGTGATGCCATAGAAATTGTCTGTTTGGCAGGTAGAACCCGGAGTCCACACCTTTTTGCAGTGTCAGGGTGAATAAAACTTTCGGTGCTCCCACTGTCAAACAGACAATAAACAGTACGACCATTTACCTTGATGTTCATCATCGAACAGTCAAGCCTGTGATGCTTTGTCTGGTCCAGAGAGATCGACGCCACCGTTGGCCCTAGGGCGTCACTGCATGCAGCCGAGGTTGATACTGAGGACCCCTGCTGGTCGCTCCTGGTCGTCGTCGACCATGATGGCCACCCCCATGAATCGCACGTGGGTGAGGGTGCCAAGCGTAGCGACTCCTGGTGGTCATCCTCCTCCTCCGTCAGCCACGATGGCGCCGTCCTGGATTCGCACGTGGTCGGGCCTCGCGGGTACTGCGACGCCGAAGGAGATTGTCTCCGCTCTGGAGGGTCACAGGCTGCACTGCCGTTCTTGGGCTTCGACCTGCAGACTTTAGCATAGTGCCCCTTTTTACCGCACTGACTGCAGATCGCCGTTTTTGCTGGACACTGTTGCCGTGGATGCTTGGCTCCTCCGCAAAAATAGCATCGCTGGCCGCCTGGAGCTGCCGCCGTCGTCGGGTCGATATGGGAGCGCGAGCCCGTGGGGCGAGGAGGGATTTGTGCTTGCTCCTGCCACGTTGTCTCCACGTGGTCTTCGGGGTACAGAGCCAAGCTTTTCGACGCTGCCTCCAGCATCTCAGCCATCTCCATCGCTTGGGTCAAGTTGAGGTTCCCTTTCTCCAATAGCTTAAGCCGGATGTACGAGGACGCTACCCCTGCTACAAACGCATCTCGGGCGAGGTCGTACATATACTGCTCAGCCGACACAGCTTTGCAGTCGCAGCCCCTGGCAAGCTGCAAGAGCTCATTGGCGTAGTCCTCCATGGTTTCGCCCGACTGCCGACGTCGTGTAGCGAGGAGGTAACGAGAGTGAATCTCATTGGGTGGTCTCGTGTATCGTTTCTTCAAGAGCTCGATGGCCCTCGGGTAAGTGGTGGCCGCACGAATCGCAAGATAGACCGTGTCGCTTACCCTCGCGTGGAGGACCTGGAGTTTGTCGTCGTCCGTATTAACTGCTGCAGAGGCCGCCAGGTAGTCCTCGAAACACTTCAGCCAGTGGTCGAAGGTGTTAGACGCACCGACCGCACGTGGGTCCAGCGTCAGGCGCTCTGGTTTCAGCATTTGCTCCATACTCTCTTTACTGTCGAGAGTTTTGTGTTTGTCAATAAAATTGATGCGCGACAATCAAGCACGAGGTACAAGGCTTCAGTGATTGAAGGCTTTTATTGACAAACAATGGAACTATCTAACACGAGTACACCATTCCAGACTGGAGGGGTCCCGCCTGAGCAGAGGGTCTTATACCTCTCCCCAGGAGGCGGGGCCCGACCGGGATGTGCCATAACAGCATCTACCACAGGTATATTAATCCCACAGTGTAAACACCCTAACCCAACAACATTATAACAACCCCCACAGTGGCAACCCCTAACCCAACAGTAACATTGGAATAACCCCACAGTGGTAACCAACGATGGTTCACCACAGGTTCATGACCCATTCCAGAGACTTGGGCACATAATCTAGGCCAACACTCCAGTGCAGTACTGAGGGAATGTTGCACTTTTCTTCCATTCATTTATGGAATGTGTGCATCGCTGAGAATTGTCCAACCTTTGTTCCCCTTTAGAAGGTGGTGGTGAGCTTCCTTCTTGAACCACTGCAGTCCCTGAGTTGCAGATACATCCACAGTGCTGTTAGGGAGGGAATGCTAGGATTTTGACCCAACAACAGTGAAGGAATGGCGATATATTTCCAAGTCAGTATGGTAAGTGAGGGGAATCTCCAGGTGGTGGTGTTCTCAGGCTTCTGCTGCCCTTGTCCTTCTAGATGGCAGTGGTCATGGCTTTGAAAGGTATTACCTAAGGAACCTTGGTGAGTTCCTGCAGTTTATCGTGTGGATGGTACTCACAGTTGCCACTGTTCATCGGTAGTGGAGTGGAAGGGGTAGCAATCAAGTGGGCTGCTTTGTCCTGAATGTTGAGCTTCTTGAGTGTTGTTGGAGCTGGAGGCCACTGGAGAGTAATCCATTTCTTGACTTGTGCCTTGTAGATGGTGGGCAGATTTTGTGATGTCAGGTGAGTTACTCGCTGCAGGATTTCTAACATCTGACCTGCTCTGGTAGCCACTGTGTTTATATGGTTAGTCCAGTTCAGTTTCTGGTCAGTAGTCAAGGAACAATGGTAAAGGGTAACCCCCAGGATGTTAATAGTGGAGAATTGAGTGATGGTACTGCCACTGAGGTGTAGTTCTTCAGTTGAGAAGTTAAAACAAGGTCCTCTCAGATGGACGTTACCAATGCCATGACAAGCAATTAAAAAGAGGCCATAGAATTGGATAAATAAAATAGGAATTTAGAGAAATTTGACAAGATATGGGAGGAATATGCTGGAAAAGTGTTTTGAGTTGAATAATTCCATGGACTGATCTTGTAAAGGTACAAAGGAAGATTGTATAATGGTGTAATAGTTTATTTTATATCCAGAAAACAACAAGGGAAGAATTCGGTTTATCTTCATGGCAGAAGAAATATATTCATAGAGGGGGCACAAGACTGCTTTACAACAACATGTACGCTGTGTAATGAGATCAGATGCTGTACTAGATGTACTACTTAGCAATGAAGCAGCAGTGATTCATCGCCCAATGAAGCAAATGTATTCATAAAGCTTCTACACAACTGCAGTGTGACACAAAACAAAATGTAAATAATGGAACCAAATTGGATGTTCCATTAGATCAGTGTTTAACAGTTAAGCAAGAAGGAGCAACAAAGCGGCTGCAGGGCAAGGGGAAGCTAATTGTAGGTAAATCATAATTTAATAAATTAGATGTTTCAGCATTTAAAAAAGAAAAGTCTATTTACTTAATAGAGCCAACTTTCTGACATGAAGGAGGGGCTGGTAAAGGTCAATTGGGAATCTGACACAAGGTAGAAAATGAAAGCAGAAATATTGAATGCATTAAATGGGAATGTTTAAAACAACACTGTCTAACTGCACCATTGAAAATGTTTGCAAGTGCAGAGCCAGAGGCATGTATAGAACAAACACATTTTAATAATACACTGAGCGAGGTTGCCAATTCACTTCCAAAGAGAGGTGAGAACATTCAAAATGCAAGGTAAACCTTTGGACAAGATGAAGATACTAAAAGAAATACCAAGACATTGCTTATTTAATTTTTTAAAATGTTTTGTACTCATCTTTGTGCTGGAAAGTGGAGAACTTAAGTTTAGGGATTTTCAAACAGCATGGGTCAGAAGCATGAATGCAGGTACCAACACCGCATCCAAACTGTGTTGTGAAAGCGACACAATTTTTAAATGTGAACGGCTTAATTAGTTTGGTGCCAAATTAGTGGCATCAATTGCCTCCAGGAGGCAAGAGCTGCCTGCCTGGCGTTAGCAGCAAAGGCAGGTGGCAGCCATGTTGGGGACTGTCACTGCCTTGTCGATTAGAGCAGGCAGTTCCTTGGAAGACGGTTGAGGTGGAATGAGATGGAGAGTGGCCCTGGAAGAGAAATTTAGGAGCAGCAATTGTGCCAGAGCTAGCTGGCCCCATAGCTGAGGTCGAAGGGCCATGCCATGGGACTGAGGGTGACTATGTTAACATACATGAGACTGTTTGGACTGACTAGCAACAGGCTTTGAAAAGTTCAATCCCAAAACGGACAGACCCCTTAAACATTTCCCAGCCCCAAGTGTCAGCATCCCATGGTTCCAACCAAAGCATTGATTACTCAACCCCAAGCTGAGATCTTCTCTTACTTTGACTAGTGTGATATGATTCCATTTGTCACACTAGCCATCGGATGACCTCTGAGCAAAGTTGCTAATTCACTTCCAAATTGGCATTGGACTATGACAAGTTTAAGTTGTGTGGATCCAATGCCTGTTCACAATTAGATTGAGATGGCTGACATTTTAAATGCTGGTCTCGTGGTTCGACCAACAGATAAAAATAGCAATGGGCATTAACCTTGAAAGACTAATCTAGGTACCACAGCAATCTTTTGCATTTCTAAAGCACCTTTGCAGTAAAACATCCACTTCACAGGATAACTTAGTAAAATAAAATTTGACACCGAGCCAAATAAGGATATATTCAGATTGCTGCGGAGGTAGTGGTGTAGTGGTAATGTCACTGCATTAGTAATCCAGGACAAAGCAGCCCACTTGATAGGCAGCCCCCATTCATAAACATTCACTCCTTCCACCACCGACAAACAGTGACAGCAGCGTGTGTACCACCTTCAAGGTGTCCTGCAGGAGCAGGAACTCACCAAGGCTCCTTAGACAACACCTTCCAAACCCATGACCGCAACCGTCGAGAAGGACAAGCACAGCAGACACATGGGAACACCACCACCTGGAGATTCCTCTCCAAGTCACTCACCATCGTGACTTGGAAATATATTGCTGTCCCTTCACTTTTGCTGGGTCAAAATCCTGGAATTCCCTCCCTAACAGCATGTGTGTACCTACACCACATGGACTGCAGCAGTTCAAGGAGGCTCACAACCACCTTCTCAACGACAACTAGGGATAAATAACCACTCCCACATCCCATGAAGAAATTTTTTAAAAATCCACTGGAGCTAATGCTCTGGGGACAACTTCAAATCCTACCTGGTGGAATTTAGATTTAATTCATAAAATTTGAAATTGAAGGCCAGTCTTAGTAATGGTGACCAATAAATCATCATCAATTATTGTAAAAACCCATCTGATTCACTAATATCCTTTCGAGAAGGAAATTTGCCGTCCTTATCTGGTCTGGCTTACATGTGACTCCAGGCCCACAGCAATGTGGTTGAGTATTAACTGCCCTCTGAAATGATCCAATAAGCCTCTTAGTTCAGGGGCAATTAGTGATGGGCAGTAATTCTGGCCTTGCCAGCGATGCCCACATCCCATGAAAGATTAAAAAAAGATAGATTTTATGGAAGGTCTCAAAGAAGAGAAAGTTATAGAGGCAGAGCAGTTTATGGAGGGAACTCAGAGCCTAGGATTGAGGCAAATGAATGTACATCCATTAGTGAGAGAGTGGTGTAAATTGGGATAAGCCAGAGATCAGAGCTGTGGGGAACAAAGGTCTCAAGAGAGTTTTGGGACTGGATGGAGTTACAGAAATAGGGAGGTTAGGAGCAAGACCATGGAATGATTTGGCTCCAAGGGTGAGAGTTTTAAACATGAAGTATTAGCAGCTGAGAAGTCAAAGCAGAGGTCAGCAAACACATGAGTGTTGGGTGAACAGGACTTGGTGAAAGCTGGGATAGGGCAGCAGACTTCTGCAGTAGTTCAGGTTTACAAAGTTTAAGGTGAAGGTAAAGTTGCCATTGTCCCAGGTAACCATATTTGCTTTGAGGGGGAGAGCTGACTCATGGTGATTTAACCTGAGGATCACCACACCCTCAGGCGAGGGGCAAGGTTGAGAACATAAGAACATAAGAAATAGGAGCAGGAGTAGGCCATCTAGCCCCTCGAGCCTGCCCCGCCATTCAATAAGATCATGGCTGATCTGACGTGGATCAGTACCACTTACCCGCCTGATCCCCATAACCCTTAATTCCCTTACCGATCAGGAATCCATCCATCCGCGCTTTAAACATATTCAGCGAGGTAGCCTCCACCACCTCAGTGGGCAGAGAATTCCAGAGATTCACCACCCTCTGGGAGAAGAAGTTCCTCCTCAACTCTGTCTTAAACCGACCCCCCTTTATTTTGAGGCTGTGTCCTCTAGTTTTAACTTCCTTACTAAGTGGAAAGAATCTCTCCGCCTCCACCCTATCCAGCCCCCGCATTATCTTATAAGTCTCCATAAGATCCCCCCTCATCCTTCTAAACTCCAACGAGTACAAACCCAATCTCCTCAGCCTCTCCTCATAATCCAAACCCCTCATCTCCGGTATCAACCTGGTGAACCTTCTCTGCACTCCCTCCAATGCCAATATATCCCTCCTCATATAAGGGGACCAATACTGCACACAGTATTCCAGCTGCGGCCTCACCAATGCCCTGTACAGGTGCATCAAGACATCCCTGCTTTTATATTCTATCCCCCTCGCGATATAGACCAACATCCCATTTGCCTTCTTGATCACCTGTTGTACCTGCAGACTGGGCTTTTGCGTCTCATGCACAAGGACCCCCAGGTCCCTTTGCACGGGGTCTTGAAGGGGTCTTGAAGGAGGGGTCTTCATGAATAACCTCAACCATGGCGCTGCCATGTCCAAACCCTTCATGCCTTCCTGATGGACCAGAGCCAGTACTCCAGGTATAGACTAACTCAAGGTATTTGTGACTACTGCACATCCTTGGACTTCATTCAGCAGAAAGTGTTTGCTGCAGCAGCCAGTCTACAAGGGAACTGCCACCAAGAAATTAAGAATACTCAAAGTCGGTAAACCCTGAGGCCCAAGATGGCATTGAGCCAGGAATACTAAAGAACCTAAAGAAAGAAATATAGAGAACATTGTCATGAGATTCTGTAAAAACTGTTCACTTCGATCCCCAGGGTAATTCTTTTCTGGTGTGCGTAAATGCATTTACATGCTAAAAGCCTGCTGCTTAACATTGTTACAAGATGAGGTGAGATTTTCTTAAGAAACACGCCAAGTTATCCCCGAGTGAATGGGACTACAACGATTTTCTTTAACTGTGAAAATACATTAGTTTAGAAACTGCAGGAAAGCTCCTCTGTAGCTCTGCTAATCAAGGCTAAGAGCAAACCTCTGAAGATTTGTGTGTAAAAATTCTTTAAAAAGAAAAGTTTTCCACAAATGATCCCTCAAGTCACTGCATCAATGAAATAGTTCACTGTGACAGCTTGGTCAATTAATTAATATAAAATTAGTAAAAATGATTAATGATATTAAACTGAAAATTGGATGGGCACTTGGCTTTGGTAGTGGTATTATCACTGGGCTAATCCAGAGACACAGGGTAATGCTCTGGGGGCAGAAGCCCGCCATAGCAGATGGTGACATTTGAATTGAATAACAATCTGGAATTAAAAGTCTAATGATGACCATGAAACCATTGCCGTAAAAACCCGTCTGGTTCACTAATGCCCTTTAGGGAAGAGCCATCCTTATCTGCTCTGGCCTACATTTGACTCCAATGGTTGATGCTTAAGGTCATTAGGGATGGGCAACCCAAGCAGCGATGCCCACATCCCATGAAAGAATTTAAAAAAAATTGAGGGAACTGAGCTACATAGATAGAATGGGCATGGCACGATGGGACAGTGGTTAGTACTGCTGCTTCGCAGTGCCAGGGACCCGGGTTCCTTTCCCAGCTTGAGCCACTGTCTGTGCAGAGTCTGTATGTTCTCCTTGTGTCTGCGTGGGTTTCCTCCAGGTGCTCCGGTTTCCTCCCACAGTCCAAAAGAGGTGCTGGTTAGGTGCACTGGCCAAGCTAAATTCTCCCTAAGTGTACCCGAACAGGCGCCGGAGTGTGGCGACTCGGAGATTTTCACAGTAATTTCATTGTAGTGTTAATGTAATCCAAAGATGTGCGGGTAAAGTGGATTGGCCATGCTAAATTGCCCCTTAGTGTCAGGGGGACTAGCTAGGGTAAGTATGTGGGGTTACAGGGATAGGGCCTGGGTGGGATTTTGGACAGTGCAGACTCAATGGGTCGAATGGCCTCCTTCTGCACTGTAGGATTCTATGATTCTATGAAGTTTACTTGTGACTAATAAATAAACTTTACTGAATTGCTCTATGGAGAGCCAGTATGACTCAGTGGGATGAATGGCCTTATGCCATTATGAGCTGTTATGATTCATGTGACTTTATAACTAGTGGCTTTTCTCTTCCTTATCCAACACACAAGGTGTTTCCAAACTTAATTCTTGACACCCTCCCATCCAAGCAGATTCAGGTTATATATATATTTATATGCACAATTCTTCACCCACCTTCATCAGGAGAGTCAGGTCTGTTGTAGTGTCCGTCTACCAGATTAGATGAGATCAACAACACATATCACAAATCAGTCTGAGCCCCTGTTTGGCAACAGATTCACAAAATAAGCCAAGCCTTGGGGAAGTAATGTTTGAAGCCATTCTGTAAAAACTCAGCTGTTTGTCATTTGACTTCTGTTTCTAGCTTAAGGATCACCATAATGTCTGATACATGGGTCAGCGCACTGCTTTTCTTCAAAATGGTGAAGATTCCAAAGACCAGAATGTCCAAACCTGCTCAAAACTACAGGGCTTTAGAAAGGCTTGAGGCTCTTCTCTGAGTGGCACATGGTTAACACTGCTGCCTCACAGCACCAGGAACCCGGGTACAATTCCGGACCTGGGTGATTGCCTATGTGGAGCTTGCATATTCGTCCCGTGTCTGCGGGGGTCTCCTTCGGGTGCTCTGGTTTGTTCCCACTGTCCAAAGATGTGCAGGTTAGAGAAATTAGCGGGGTAAATATGTGGTGGTATGGGGATAAGGTAGAGGGGAGGGCCTGTATAAGATGCTCTTTCAGAGAATCAGTGAAAACTCGATGGGCTGAATAGCCTCCTTCTGGTGTTCTTTGCTTTCCCACTTGATAGGGCTGTCCAATGACCAGGAGCTTATGGGAGATATGCCTACTGTGGTTCCTGTTGAAAGATATCTGCTCCAAGAACGTGACCAATGGGTTTGTCACAAAGTGCCTGCTATTGTGGATGTATTGTCAGAGTGTTATATCTTAAAGCCTTCATCAACAACAACAACTGATATTTATATAGAATATTTAACATTTGGGGGAGGCGATGGCCGAATGGTATTATTGCGAGACTATTAATCCAGAAACTCAGCTAATGTTCTAGGAACCTGGGTTTGAATCCTGCCACGGCAGATGGTTGGAATTTGAATTCAATAAACAAAAATCTGGAACTAAGAGTCTACTGATCACCATGAAACCATTGTCAATTGTCAGAAAAACCCATCAGATTCACTAATGTCCTTTAGGGAAAAGAAATCTGCTGTCCTTACCTGATTTGGCCCACATGTGACTCCAGGTCCTCATGAATGGTTGACTCTCAACTGTCCTCAGGCAATTAGGGATAGACAACAAATGCTGGCCAGCCAGTGACGCCCATGTCCCAGGAATGAATTTAAAGTAATAAAACATCCCAAGGATCTTCGCAGAAGCATGTTAAAACAAAATGCGTGCCAAGACACAAAGAGAGGGTCAGATGTCCAAACATTTGGTCAAACAGGTAGGTTTTAAGAGAAGTCTTAATGGATGAAAGCGCGATCGAAAGCCAGAGAGGTTTCATTTATTTGTTCATTGGATGTGGGTGTCACTGGCTGGGCCAGCATTTATTGTCCATCCCTAATTGCCCCTTGAACTAAGTGTCTTGTTAGGCCATTTTTTAAGAGTCAACCACCACATTGCTGTGGGACAGGTGTCCATTCCGATTGCTGAGAGGGGTCAGGTCAGAATGGAAGATGCTGAGGTCAAAGCGGGTAATCACCCAGACAAATTGCCCTGCTGCTTGGTTTCCACCGATTGGTTGGGGGTGGTGGGGTTGTGTTCTAATCCCCTCCTATGTGCATGTGAATGTTGGGGTTGCGATTGGGACGTTGGCACTCAGTTACAATGCCCTTCAGAGTTGAACAACCTCCAAGCACTCTGGGTAGGATCTTCGGGCTCCACCGAGATCGGGACTGTGGCAGACAGGGCCCAATAATACTGACACCAGCTAGCTTGGAGAGTTCCTGTTTATGTCGCTAAGTAACTGTTGTGGAGACATAGATATCTGAACAATAACTGGTTTATTGGATGAATATAACAGGATGGAATTTTCCAACCTCACCCTGTCTGGGGTTACCCAGAATGGAGATTTGGCTGAGTGACAAATTCTCGGTTCTCGCTGGCAGTGGTAGCAGGGCGTGTGAGACAGGAGAATTCCAGCCACTATCTACAGATATACAAGACCACAGCTATGACACAGTCTAAGCCACAAGCTTTCTCCTGCTAGACTCCCGGCCATATAACTCTCTCTTATATCATAAGGTCCAGGTGAGGGCAGCAGAGTGGCGACGCTGATTGGCTGTTTCAGGTAAGACTTGTACAGGCGCAGTCACTGCTACCGGAAGGTGGACCTCCAGAAGACACTCTCCACCTCTGTGTGAAGGCAAGCGTCCAGGTGAGGGCAGCAGAGCGGCGACGCTGATTGGCTGTTTCAGGTAAGATTTGCAGAGGCGCAGTCACTGCTACCAGAAGGTGGACCTGCGGAAGGCACCATCCGTCTTTGTGTAAAGGCAAGCGTCTAGGTGAGGACAGCAGAAGAGCGACGCTGATTGGCTGTTTCAGATAAGATTTGTATAGGCACAGTCACTGTTACCAGAAGGTGGTTTGTGGAGAAGCTGTTGCAAAAGGACAGTTAAACCCCAAACACTACTTCAGTGTTTCCCTCTCTACCTCCTCCTCTAACCAAACAAAAATCACTGGGAGGATCAGAAGCAGGGGAAAGATGATTTGAGATTCCTTTACCCTGTTACCTGTAAAAGGGCAGTATGGCAGTGTGGTGAACCATCGTTGGTTCCCACTAGATAGTACTGAGCCAGGGTCTGGCCAGTACTACGAGTATGTATATATGTTGCTGTTGGGGTTAGGGATGGGTTGTTCTACTTGTTGCTGTTGGGGTTAGGGTTGGGCTGTTACACCTGTATTATAGTTATTATGGTACATCCCAGTCGGGCTCCGCCTCCTGGGAGAGGTATAAAGGTCACTGCTCTGTCTGGGACCCCTCAGTCTGGGATCGTGTACTATACATGGTAGCTTCGTTGCAACAGTAAATAAAAGCCTTTATTTCCTTGAGCATCTCAAGCCTCGTGTGTGATTACGCGCATCAGGCAGCTAGGGCATGCTCCTCCTGCCAGATGTGGGAAATTATGGAGCAATCTAGTCTCCCTGACAACTTTGTCTGCAGGAAGTGTGTCCACCTGCACCTCCTCACAGACCGCACTGTTCGGTTAGAGCGGAGCATACAGGGGACAAAGAGTGTGATAGACACTAGTTACAGGGAGGTTGTCAGACCACAGGTTCAGTCAGGTAGATGGGTGACCACCAGGAGAGGCAGGCAGGTAGCGCTGGAATCTCCTGTGGCTATTACCCTTTCAAACAGGTATACCGTTTTGGATACTGTTGAGGGGGATAGCCTATCAGGGGAAGATGCCAGCAGCAGCCAGGGCTGTGACACCACACCTAGTTCTGCTGTAGAGCAGGGTCGGGCAAAGAACAAGCGAGCAATAATAACAGGGGACTCGCTAGTTAGAGGCACAGACAGGCGTTTCTGTGGCCACAGTCGGGACTCCTGGATGGTGTTTTGCCTCCCTGGTGCCAGGGTCGAGGACGTCTCTGAGTGGTTGCAGGACATTCTTAAGGGGGAGGGTGAGCAGGCAGAAGTCATTGTACATATTGGTACCAATGACATAGGTAGGAAAAGGGATGAGATCCAGAAGTGTGAATATAGAGAGTTAGGCAGAAGGCTAAAGTGCAGGAACACGAAGGTAGTAATATCTGGACTACTACCGGTGCCACATGCTAGTGAGAGTAGGAATAGGAAGATTAGGCAGATGAATGTGTGGCTTGAGAGCTGGTGCAGGGGGCAGGGATTTAGATTTGTGGATCATTGGGATCTCTTCTGGGGCAGGAGTGACCTGTTCAAGAGGAATGGGTTACATTTGAACTGGAGGGGGACTAACATCCTGGCGGGGAGATTTGCTAGAGCCACTCGGGAGGGTTTAAACTAGTTTGGCAGGGAGGTGGGATCCAAAGCAGTCAGGAGACCAAAGAGAAGATTGAGCACAGCACAGAAGTTAAAGAGAGCACATTAAATAGTAAAGGCAGTGTCAGTAACCCTAGTACTAGACAGATCAGGCAAAAGCAATACAGGATCAAGGGAAGTCTAGATTAAACTGCATTTATTTCAATGCAAGGGGCCTGACGGGCAAGGCAGATGAACTCAGGGCATGGATGGCTACGTAGGACTGGGATATTATAGCAATTACTGAAACATGGCTAAGGGAGGGACAGGACTGGCAGCTCAATGTTCCAGGGTACAGATGCTATAGGAAAGATAGAACAGGAGGTAAGGGAGTTGCACTTTTGATTAAGGAAAACATCACGGCCGTACTGAGAGGGGATATATCCGAGGGTTTGGCCTCTGAGTCTATATGGGTTGAACTGAGAAATAAGAAGGGGGAAATCACTTTGATAGGGTTGTACTATAGGCCCCCAAATAGTCGGTTGGAAATTGAGGAGCAAATATGTAAGATTACAGATAGCCCCAAGGAAAATAGGATGGTAACACTAAGGGATTTTAACTTTTCCCAACATTGACTGGGACAGCCATAGTATTAGAGGCTTGGATAGAGAGAAATTTGTTGAGTGTATTCAGGAGGAATTTCTCATTCAGTATGTGGATGGCCTGACTAGAGAGGGGGCAAAATTTGACCTCTTGGGAAATATGGAAGGGCAAGTGACAGAAGTGTTAGTGAGAGATCACTTTGGGACCAGTGACCATAATTCCATTAGTTTTAAGATAGCTATGGAGAATGATAGGTCTGGCCCAAAAGTTAGAATTCTAAATTGGGACAAGGCCAATTTTGATGGTATCAGACAGGAACTTTCAACAGTTAATTGGGGGAGTCTGTTGGCAGGCAAAAGGACGTCAGGAGGCTTTCAAAAGTTCAGGGTAAGCACATTCCTCTTAGAGTTATGGGGAAGGCTGGTAGAAGTAGGGAACCCTGGATGACTCGGGATATTGAGGCCCTGGTCAAGAAGAAGAAGGAGGCACATGACATGCATAGGTAGCTGGGATCAAGTGGATCCCTTGAAGAGTATAGAGGGTGCAGGAGTAGAGTTAAGAGAGAAATCAGGAAGGCAAAAAGGGGACACGAGATGGTTTTGGCAGATAAGGCAAAGGAGAATCCAAAGAGCTTCACAAATACATAAAGGGCAAAAAAGTAACTAGGGAGAGAGTAGGACCTCTTAAGGATCAACAAGGTCATCTATGTGTGGATCCACACGAGATGGGTGAGATCCTAAATGGATATTTCTCATCAGTATTCACTGTAGAGAAAAGCATGGATGTTAGGGAACTTGGAGAAATAACTAGTGATGTCTTGAGGAGTGTACTTATAATAGAGAAGGAGGTGCTGGAAGTCTTAAAGCACATCAAGGTAGATAAATCCCTGGGACCTGGTGAAGTGTATCCCAGGACACTGTGGGAGGATAGGGAGGAAATTGCAGGTCCCCGAGCAGAGATATTTAAATCATCGATAGTCACTGGTGAGGCACCTGAAGATTTGAGGGTGGAAAATATTGTGCCTTTGTCTAAGAAGGGCTGCAGGGAAAAGCCTGAGAACTACAGGCCGGTGAGCCTCACATCTGTACTGGGTAAGATGTTAGAAGGTATTTTGAGAGACAGGATCTATAGGCATTTAGATACACAAGGACTGATTAAGGACAGTCAGCGTGGCTTTGTGAGTGGAAAATCATGTCTCACAAATTTGACTGAGTTTTTTGAAGGGGTAACCAAGAAGGTAGATGAGAGCAGTGCAGTTGATGTTGTCCACATGGACTTTAGCAATGCCTTTGACAAGGTACCACATGGTAGGTTGTTGCATAAGGTTAAATCTCACAGGATCCAGGGTGAGGTAGCCAAATGGATACAAAATTGGCTTGATGACAAAAGACAGAGGATGGTTGTAGAGGGTTGTCTTTCAAACTGGAGGCCTGTAACCAGTAGTGTGCCTCAGGGATCGGTGTTGGGTCCACTATTATTTGTCATTTATATTAATGATTTGGTGAGAATTTAGTCGGCATGGTTAGTAAGTTTGCAGATGACACCAAGATTGGTGGCAGAGTGGACAGGGAAGAAGGTTATCTAGGATTGCAACAGAATCTTGATCAATATAGGCCAGTGGGCTGACGAATGGCAGATGGAGTTTAATTTAGATAAATGCGAAGTGATGCATTTTGGTCGATCGAACCAGGGCAGGACTTACTCAGTTAATGGTAGGGCACTGGGGAGAGTTATAGAACAAAGAGATCTTGGGGTACAGGTTCATAGCTCCTTGAAAGTGGAATCACAGGTGTACAGAGTTGTGAAGAAGGCATTCGGCATGCTTGGTTTCATTGGTCAGAACATTAAATACAGGAGTTGGGACTTCTTGTTGAAGTTGTACAAGATATTGGTAAGGCCACACTTGGAATACTGTGTACAGATCTGGTCACCCTATTATAGAAAGGATATTATTAAACTAGAAACAGTGCAGAAAAGATTTACTCGGATGCTCCTAGGACTTGATGGTTTGTGTTATAAGGAAGGCTGGATAGACTGGGGCTTTTTCCTCTGGAGCGTAGAAGGCTTTGGGGTGATCTTATAGAGGTCTATAAAATAATGAGGGGCATAGATCAGCTAGATAGTCAATATCTTTTCCCAAAGGTAGGGGAGTCTAAGACTAGAGGGCATAGGTTTAAGGTGAGAGGGGAGAGATACAAAAGGGTCCAGAGGGGCAATTTTTTCACACAGAGGTGGTAAGTGCCTGGAACAAGCTGCCAGAGGTAGTAGTAGAGGTGGGTACAATTTTGTCTTTTAAAAAGCGTTTGGACAATTACATGGGTAAGATGGGTACAGAGGGATATGGACCAAATGCGGGCAATTGGGACTAGCTTAGGGGTTAAAAAAGGGGCAGCATGGACAAGTTGGGCCAAAGGGCCTGTTTCCATGCTGTAAACCTCTATGACTCTATGTGGGCGGCGCTGTTTTTCCAGTCCCACAGACATTAACCCTTTCAGCCCTGATCAGTCTAATTCTACAATTTCCCAATCCCATTCCCAGTGACGGTCATTTTAGGGCCTCAGGTCCCCATGAGTCAGATAGTCAATTAGGTTCAATAAGATCTTTGTTAAGGGCCCTGTCAAGAGGACTACTGGGATTTCTCTAATTGCCAGTTCCCTGCTGGAATAAGGACTGTTGAACTGGAGGTGGGCACCTATTGGCAGGCTGGGATGCCAGGCTGGGAAGCTGGTAGTCCAGGTGAGCCTGCAGGCCTTCTTGGCCTGCCTGGGTGGATGTGTAGTTAAAGGCCACCCTCTGGAGATGTTCCACCCCTGCTGCATCTCCCACATCCCCAGCCACCACAGTGAGGGCCTAGTTGCTTTCTCAGGTTTTGGTTTCAACTTTTGATAAAATTGGACAGTGGGTGCCTCCATTCAGAAGTGCCCTCTCAGTTGCCCTTTACTGCAACCTGGAAACTGGAATTCCTTTCAGCACTCCACCTTTTGAGAACCTGCCCACCATCCCCTCCCCACCCACCTGCACCCCCCACCCCCAACACCCCCCCCACACCCCCATCCCCCTCCACCCACCCCCTAACACCCAACCCTCAATTGGACAGTGAACCTGTTTCCATGACAATTAAATCAGCCCCACCACCCTCTGAAATTCCCAGATCAGTGACTGTTCACACCCAGGGTCGAGTTCAGGACCTGTAAATGGTCCTAGCTCCTGTTTCATCTTCCCAAACCAAATATTCACCCCTCCTTGTCTGCGTAGGCAAGCTGAGGTCTAGAACAAAGGGCCAAGGGACTGTTTAGGTTTATTGCAGTCCGAAAATATTAAAATGGGGGGGATATCCATATTAGCATTTTAAGCACAACAGTGCTTAATACTGTAACTCATCTTTATGTTTTATTTGCAATAGTGGCTCTGATTCCAACTAATGTTAGGATTAACACTAGTGCTCGCAAAAATAATCAAATGATATCTGCAGCTTTTAGGCCTGAATGAGTATTTTTAATGTGATGAGTGGGAGGATCCACGACGGTCTAGTGTGTGAGAGATTGACTGAGACCGAGATCCGTAGCCATCAATAACAGGATTGACTTTTACTCCTTTTCATGTATTCTTCAATCACATTTAGCACCGTTAGAGAAGAGTTTTTGTTGGGACGAATCATAGCCAATGATGATGATGATGCTAAAAGTTTGCCTTGTGTTGAAATGCCACCTTGAGATCTGCAGATTATCTTCAGAATAGTTGATCATATTCTTTCCCCTGAATAGAAGGCTATGTCTTCAAACCTCACTCCAGGACTTGGATCATGAAAGGTACATTGACACTTTAGTGCAATCCTGAGGGAGATGTTACTGTTCGAATGGGGCATTAAACCAAAACCATGTCTGCTTGTTCAAGTGGCTGTTAAACATTCAGCGGTGGCATTTTAAATACCCTTGCAGTCCCAGACGATATTCCTTCCCCGACCAACACCACCACATCATGTTATTTGGTCATTAATATTGGGCGGAATTTTACACTCTGTGCACAGAGCGCTGGCTGAGGCAAGAAAAGCAGTGCGCAACTCTCCAGCTGCATAGCCGAGTTTTCTCTCCAGATTCTCTGGTACTCTGTGTACAGGGAATCTGGGGGTGTGGTTTTAGGGCGGGACCTGATAGAGCCAACAACGTGGGCTCCACAAAGATCAGGGCCCCTTTACTCACTCCCACACCCCCCACGGATACGGAGAACCACCCACCCATATGCATGCAAATCCCCGTCGCTCCACAGATAAAGGCAATCCCCCCCACCATAAGCACTGTGGTAACCCCCTCCCACACACCAAAGGGGAAACCCCCTCCCAATGGAGCACCACAGGGCACCTGGCCCTGGCACTGCCCCTTGGCAGGGTGTAAGGGGGCAGTGCCAGGACATGTACCTCTGCCCCCAGAGCTCAGCAGGAGCAGTTGTAAACCTCGTCAATGTGATGGGAAATTCTCCATGTGGGGGGAGCTTATGTTGGAGAAGCCCTTTAAGTGTATTTAAATTTATTAAGATATATTTAATGGAGGTTCTCACCCTTTCTGGGCGGGAACCTCATAATGTCACCGGTGAGAGGTGGGGAAAATGGGAAAATCGCCCCCGTTTACTGTCTGAGCACAAAGTAGCTGCTGCATTTGTCTATCCTCAAGATGGACCACAAATAAAAAACAGAAAAACCTGGAAGCGTGCAGCGGATCAGGCAGCATCGGTGGAGAGAGAAACTGAGTCACTGTTTCAGCTCGATGAACTTTCTATGTCAAATGTGTGATGAAAGGTCACAATCCTCAGTGGGGATTCCGCATTCAGCGGATAACATCCAAATCAAGCAGGTTCCTTGGATTTCTGAGCAGGAGCCTTTGGCATTACAGCACAAAGTTAAAGCTAACCAAATATTTGTTTGTCCAATCCTGGAGGATGTAAGTTACATGTGGGATCCTTACACAGCAAGAAATAGGAATCAGATTGAAGCAATCCTGACATGCTGCATGCTTCTCCCCGAATCAGAATGGGAAATAGACCAGTGTCACATACTTGATTTTCTTGCTGGCCAGACCAGCATTTATTACCCATCCCTGATTGCCCATCAGAAGGTGGTCATGAGCTGCCTTCTTGATCCACTGCAGTTCATGTGGCGTAGGTACACACGTAGCACTGTTAGGGAGGGAGTTCCAGGATTTTGACCCAGTGACAGTGAAGGAATGTGATATATTTCCAAGTCAGGATGGTGTGTGGCTTGGAGGGGAACTTGCAAGTGGTGGTGTTCCCACATATCTGCTGCCCTTGTCCTTCTAGATGGTAGTGGTTGTGGGTTTGGAAGGTGCTGCCTAAGGAACCTTGGTGAGTTCCTGCAGTGTATCTTATAGATGGTAACACTGCCGACACAGTTTGTTGATGGTGGATGAGGCAGCAATCACGTGGGCTGATTTGTCCTGGATAGTGTCAAGCCTTTTGAGTGTTGTTGGAGCTGCATTCATGATGTGGAGATGCCGGCGTTGGACTGGGGTAAGCACAGTAAGAAGTCTCACAACACCAGGTTAAAGTCCAACAGGTTTATTTGGCGAGCTGTATTCATCCAGGCAAGTGGAGAGTAGTCCATTACATGGAGATAGTCTACAAGCTTTGGGGAGCTAGGAGGTGACAGCAGGACTCCTAGCCTCTGATCTGCTCTTATAGCCACAGTATTTATACGGCTGGTCCAGTCCAGTTTCTGGTCAATGGTAACCCCCAAGATATTGATGTTGATGGGATTCAGCAATGGTAATGCCATTGAATGTCAAGGGGCAATGGTTAGATTCTCTCTTGTTGGAGATGGTAATTGCCTGGCATTTGTGTGGGGCGAATGTTACTTGCCACTTGTTAGCCCAAGCCCAATATTGTCCAGGTCCTGCTCCATTTGGATGCGGGCTGCTTCATGATCAAAGATTTGGGATGACAATCACTACAGCAAAAGAGGGAGAACAGTAGACTGGCCATGTTCTGTAAAATATGGAATGATCTGGTGGCTGTGACAAAAACACAAGGACGCCATCCAAATAAGCTACAAAGATCATGGGGGCGATTCTCCCAAAGAAATTCTAACTGCTGAATTGGTAATTCACAATTGTTTTTTCAAGGGGAGTTCAGACTCGAATCTCCCACACTCTGTGCAATGGAGAGGTCACAATCGGGGTGGGGGGGGGGCCTATTCACACCAGAGTCTGATAGTTCTGGGCCTCTGCACATGTGCAGTGGCCCCGAACTGTCAGACTGCAATTTGGTGGCCAGTTCAATCGCTGGCCAGCCCAGGACTCCCGCACAGCTGCCCCACGCGACACCCTTACAGCCCGATCGCACCCCACACAAGCATTTCTGGGCCAGCCCCAACCACCAGCTCTCCCCCCCACCCATCCCAGAGCACGACAATCTCCAGCCCCTGTTACCCACCCCCGGGAGGCAACCACCCCCCACTCCCAGCATACCTCCCCCCCTCCCCACCCCACCCACCCACAGCTCACCCCGATCGCTGGCCCCTCTCCAGTCCTGACCTATATGTAGAGTGGCTGAGGACTACCCCCCACTGATTGCCCCTAGGCCCCACCCACAACAGGCCCAGCCCCTTTTGCCCCACCCCCTGGGCCCCGCTCCCTTGGCACTGCCCGTGCCCAGTGGGCAGTGCCAAGGGGCCCTCTGGGCATAGGCACTTTGCCCCTTGGGCACTGCCATGGTGCCCATACCCAGGGGGCACCATTCCCCATGCCACCTGGCCCCTCTGCGGGGGCCTCCGATTGCCCCCCTTCACTTTAGGGGGGGTCTCCCACTAGTTCCCCGAATGTGGGGATTTATTCTAAACCCCAGCGGAGTGAAATACCCTTGGCGGGGTGGGAAATGTTATTGTGCCCGGAGAATTCAGTCCTGTGTCCAATAATGACATTTAAAATAGATTAAAAATAGATTTAAATCATTTACCTTGTCTTCCCGCCGGTTTCCAGCGCGGTCCCGACTGCGCCTGCTCTCCACCCGTGGGAGATGCATATGCATTGGGAATGCATGCGCGAATCCTGCAAAATGGCCGACATGCACATCTCCCCACCACATGTGCCAAAAAATGTGCACATCGGGACGGGAGAATCGAGCCCCATTTGATTCCAAGACAATGTATCAACATTCTTTTCCCAAGGACAATTTGACAATGGAACAAGTTGCCAAAGGAAACAGTCACAGCCCCATGACTTGAAATTTTCAAGGCCAATTTTAAGATTTCGAAGGATCACCATTTCAGCAAGTCAGCTCTGATCTATCTGGCCCTATCCACAGAAATGTTGTCAGAATATGGATATTAGTCTGTGATACCGACACAACTAAAACAAGAGTATTTCCAGCGTTTTCTGTTTAGATTTTCATTCTCTGCAGTATGTGCTTTTATATTCAAGAGATCCATCCCTCCCTCCCCCTTTAGCTTGCTGTCCTACACTGTAAATGTGAAGTATTTTTATGTACAAGGTGCTTTTCCTCAGAGAATCACACAAGGCAAAATCCTTCCCGCACAAGATAACAAATTCAACCATCCCTTCCTTCTGTAACCTGACACTGAGTTAGGCAGTTGTCAAGGTACAGAACTGACCATTGTTCCAACCAGACTGTGATTGAAAATGATTCACTTTATAGATAATGTGAGAAGTGGCATTGAATCTTTCAAATGTCTTCAGTGAGAATGTTTCCTGAGAGTGTTTAACTTTTCAAAGTTGTAAAGGGGAACACTGGTGAAAGCTCACACTGTGCGACACGAAATGTGTGAAGAAATAAACAAAATGCTGACTTCGATACAAAAACATCTTTGGAAATAACATTGGCTGCACTCTGACATTTTAATTTTAATCCTATTTCTTTCTGTTCGACAGATGATAAACTCTGATAATCCCTAAGTACCTAGATTTAATGGTTTGAAGCCTCCTACGCAATTGTCTTTTAATATTTGTTGGTTGTGTTGTTAACCTGCCAAGCTAATGACAATAATGGGAATGTATGTAAAAGATGTTGGTTGAGTCTCGAGCAAGTGTGAGTCATCACCGAGTGGTGACACTCTCCAATCAAATCAAACCTTTAACGAAAAATGACAACAATTTGCAATTAGGTGGTGGTTTTTGATGCAGGGAGTGTCTCAAAATATTTACTGAGGAGAATTCAATAGGTAAATCACGGGAATGGACGCCAGGATATGGTGGGTGGGGTTAGAAGAAGTAACCAAAAATGGGAAAGGCTTTAAAAATGTTTGTTTTTACAAAATTGGAGCTTGAGTCTAAAGGGTTTGGACAAGAATGAAACTACTTCAGATCTGAAATACGAACTGAAAATGCTGGAAATATTCAGTGGGTCTGGGCAGGATCTGTGGAGAGTTAAAGGCCTGAGGGTACAGGACCCCAATGTCATGGTGAAAAGCAGGTCCCAAAGTCGTTCTTGCCGGTAGCAGCAGCTCAGCGGTTTTACTACAGGCAGCCTCCTAATTGGCCGCCTCTGGGCCCACCATCCAATTACAGGCAGGCTTCTGATGCTAACAGCCAATCAGAGAGTTGGCGGACGTAATAAAGTCAAAGACGACTCAGTGTGGCTTCAAGTCATAATTGATTTATTAACAATAATATATTTATACAAAATAAGGATCTGATAAAATTGCAATACACAAGTCTACTACCTTCTCCTCCTTAGCTCCAACTGAGGTTCAACTGCGGCACGGTAGCACAGTGGGCGGCACGGTAGCACAGTAGTTAGCACTGCTGCTTCACAGCTCCGGGGACCTGGGTTCGATTCCCGGCTTGGGTCACTGTCTGTGTGGAGTTTGCACATTCTCCTCGTGTCTGCGTGGGTTTCCTCCGGGTGCTCCGGTTTCCTCCCACCGTCCAAAGATGTGCGGGTTAGGTTGATTGTCCATGCTAAAATTGCCCCTTAGTGTCCTGGGATGTGTAGATTAGAGGGATTAGCGGGTAAAATATGTAGGGATGTGGGGGTAGGGCCTGGGTGGGATTGTGGTCGGTGCAGACTCGATGGGCCGAATGGCCTCTTCTGTACTGTAGGGTTTCTATGATTTCTATCCCAGGATGTGTGCCCTTAATCCCGATTGGCTCAGTTTCCCCTGTGGCCTCTCCATGGGGTCTGGCCTAATCACATGGCCCTCAAAAAATCGCTCCCTTAAAGGGGCCAAGTTACCACAGTGGGTCTGAAGCCTTAGCAGTGCCAATGAGAGAGAAGGTCGCTGTTGAGGCAGGCAGCAGACTATGGGAGATCAGACAGCTAAGTTCCGAAATGTGAACAGTTTAGGGGGCCAAAGAACAGAGGAGAAACCACTCTGGGAGATCGCTGGGATTGTGGGGGTGCCTTCCCTGCCTGAACCCAACCACCCCACTCCTTTCGGCCATCGAGACTCTGGTTCCAATTGCCCCACAAGCTTCTGCGTTGATTTAAATGTGGCCTCCCCACATATGATGTCGCCCTACAGTCAGTAAAATGTAGGTCACCCCATAAAATGGCACCTCATTGGATCTTTACATATGCTAATTAACTGCCTGCTTCCTGGTAGAGGGCCTCACACCCAGAGCTACTGGGAAAAGGCCCCAGTAGTGGGATCGCATGGGGAATCCATCATGACATGGCTGTTGGCTATTTTACCAGCCATGGGGAAGGAGATGCAGGAAAATGGTTATGTGGATGACAACAGGGATTTACAATTCAGAGGATATAAAGCTGGTGTAGGCCCACAAAGATGCCGGTGATGAAGGAGTGGTACTCCTGACGGGACATGATGTGGACAGCTTTGTGTAGAACTGGAGGCAAAAGAAGTTTGAGGAGTCACAATCTTCTTTGCCTAAGCGCTGGCTCAGGTGAGAACAGCGCTTAGAGAAAAGCATCCTCGCCCACTCTGCCGGCAACCTCAGCTTTCCAGAGATTGGGTCTGTCTCCAAAATAAAAACATAGAACTCCCTTAACTTTGGAGGGGGAAGCTTAAATCTGGCAAGTTGGCCTTTAAATGAGAATGCATGACTTGTCAATGTTTATTAAAGATCAGTGCTGGGATCTGGCCATGAATAGTGACCTAGACGCAAAATCCCACAAGAGGCCAGAAGTGAGACCCTCTTTGAGGAGATATCACAATGCGATCACCCCTAATCCACCCCCCCACCCCACTCCGCCACCCCCCCCAACCACACTCCTCCACCCCCACCTCCCCCACCAATCGCCACTGACATAATAAGGAAGTGATGATGTGGAGATGCCGGCATTGGACTGGGGTGAACACAGTAAGAAGTCTCACAACACCAGGTTAAAGTCCAACAGGTTTATTTGGTAGCAAATACCATAAGCTTTCGGAGCACTGCTCCTTCGTCAGATGGAGTGGAAATGTCGACATTTCCACTCCATCTGACGAAGGAGCAGTGCTCCGAAAGCTTATGGTATTTGCTACCAAATAAACCTGTTGGACTTTAACCTAGTGTTGTGAGACTTCTTACTATAATAAGGAAGGTCAGGAACATCATTTAAATACATTTACATCTTATTAATAGGCTTCCCCACTGTATCACTCCCCACATTGGGATCTCCCTCCTGCCGACATGATGTCATATCAGCGAAGTTTACAAGAATTCTGGACCAATGTGGTCTCTGGGGAAGTCCATGGTTGGGGGGAGGGGGCTTCCCTGTGTGCATGTGGGGGTCTCCTTTTGCTTGCAAGGGGTCTCCATGTGTGAGTTCTCCATCTGTGTGTGAGGGGGTGGACTCTCCATGTGCACGGCAGTGAGGGAGTTCTATGTTTTTGTTTTAGGTGCTGGAGACAGGCCCAATCTCTGAAGCTGAGGTAAAGTTTATTTATTAGTCACAAGTAAGGCTTACATTAACACTGCAATGAAGTTACTGTGAAATTCCCCTAGTCGTCACACTCCGGCACCTGTTTGGGTCAATGCACCTAACCAGCACGTCTTTCAGACTGTGGGGGGAAACCGGAGCTCCCGGGAGAAACCGGAGCACCAGAAGGAAACCCACACAGACACGGGGATAACGTGCAAACCCCACACAGACAGTGCCCCAAGCTGAGAATTGAACCCGGGTTCCTGGCACTGTGAGGCAGCAGTGCTAACCACAGTGCCACAGTGCCACCCCTTGCCGGCGGGGTGGGCTAGAATGTTTTTCTCTAAGTGCTGTTCTCACCTAGGCCAGCACTTTGGCAAAGAAATTAAAAATTGCGCCCTAGATAGATGCTGGCATTGATCAGATGCTTGTCGTAGCAACTGCTTATCCGACTCAGTTGCCCAGGACAAGTCAGTCCTATACTGATACTACTTATTTCTATTCTTCCCCTGACTGTACTATGGTGGCAATACTTCCCTTTCTCTTCCTCCCTGCTGTCTGGAATGTGACAATTGCACTGGGATACAATTCCACTTGTGCCAGTTGTCCTTTGGGCTCCAGAGGCAGCAGCAACAAGCACTTGCAGACCATGTGAATGGTGGGCTCGATGCAGAATAATGCTCCTTCCTCATAGCGCCAGTGTTGTCACTTTCAGCCCAATCAAGAACTTTACTGGGACATTTGTTCTCTTCCTACCTCAGCCATCCTTGTGATTTTTCTGAGAGAGACTTAATGAATCTTGCTGAATTATGCATGTTGCATTCTGATGCCTATTAGGAACTGGGGTTGAGACAGCTCGAATAGATCTCGCATAAAGAAGAGAGTGATCACATTGGTCTGGCTGAATACAAAACCCCAGCGTGACTTGAAAAGACACAAACCACTCCAAAGGCAACTTCCTGACACGTGTGTGAGCACGATCCCATTAACAAGCACACACACAGATGGATTTGCTTTGCTGACAGGAATCTTTTTGCACACCAGCATGAGTTACTCATTTTCTTTAACATCCCTGCCCCCGCAATATTTCTCTCCTTTTCCTGACAGTACTGACTATTGTTCAGATGCAGTCTCACGTTGCTTGTCCTTCCCATACCTCAACAAAGTGTTCACCACTACTCTTCATACCACCTTCAACATCCATTCCCTCCGCCACCAAATGCATAGTGGCAACAGTGTGTATCGTCTACAAAGTTTATTTATTAGTCACAAGTAAAGCTTACTTTACTTTACTTTACACTGCAATGAAGTTACTGTGAAATTCCCCTGGCAAGATGTATTGCAGAAACTCGCCAAGACAGGTAGCACCTTGCGAACACGCAACCTCTACCACATAGAAGGACAAGGGCAGCAAACACATGGAAACACCACCACTTGCAAGCCACACACCATCCTGACTTGGAAATATATGGCTGTTCCTTCACTGTCATTGGGTCAAACCCTGGAACTCCCTTCCTAACAGCACTGTGGGTGTACCTACACCACAGGGACTGCAGCAATTCAAGATGGGAGCTCACGACCATCTCCTGAAGAGCAATTAGGGATGGCAATAAATGCTACATCCCATGAACAAATAGAGAAAAAAAACATTCCTGTGCAACATTGTACAGTGTCATGAGGGACACGCTTTATGAAGTGAGGGACTGAATAGATAAGTCTTGGGGGTGAAAGGTCAGGAAGGATAAACACTGGCTGATCCCTACTCCATGGACACATGAAGACAATTCTATTGCCCCTGGGCGATGATAGGTGGCTTGGCATCAATTGAGGAGTTGGCCCATTACACTTTGAATCTGGTACCTAACTAGTGCTGCAAGTATCCACTCTGCCATAGTGATGCTGTTTGTTCAAATTGAAGCCAGTAGAATATAAATAGATCATATTCCCTGACAGTGCATTGCAGAGTAAGCTTGATTATCCAGACATCCAATTCATCTGCAAATATCTCTGGGCAGTGAGAACAATAATAAACTATTTATACTTGTATTTATGTCATGAATAAACAATTTAAAAAAAATAGTGTATGATCAGTTGAAACTTGATACCAAGCTACATGAAGGGGTATTAGGTTAGATGAGCTTGACAAAGAGGTAAGCTTTAAGTCTTCAAGAAAGAGAACAATAGAGAGGTGGAAAGATTAAGGGAGGCTACTTCAGGGTTTAGGTCTGATACAACTGAAGGCACAGCTGCCAATGGTGAGGCAAGGAAAGTTACAGCTGTGCATGAGGCCAGAACTGGAGGAACACAGGGAACTTAGAGGGTTGTAGGTGGAGAAGAGTGAAACCTTGTAAATAAGGGTGAGAATTATACATTTGAGGGGTTGCCAGACTGGAGGCCAACCTTGGTCAGTGAGCATGCTCCAGTGAAGCACCCTGGGACATTTTACTGCATTAATAATAATCTAGAAATGTAAATTTATGTCATACTCTTATCAAAATCTCTCATAATTTTGAACACAAACCTCATGGACACAAAGGACCATGGAAGATGTGCTAAACATTTATGAAACAATAATTGAGCCTTAACTAGAGTGGTGTGTTCAATTCTGGGCATTGCCCTTTAGGAAAGATGTTGAGACCTTCGGGGTCCAGAGGCGAATTACAAGAATGATAAGAGGGATGAGGGTTTTATAGAAAGACCAAAGAAGGTTAAAGTGGGTGTTTTGTAGAAGTGTTTCAAATCATGAATGGTTTTATGCAATAAATAAGGAGAACCTGTTTCTAGTGGCAGGAGAACTGGTATCTAGAGGACACAGATTTAAGGTAATTATCACAAGAAGCAGAAGTGACATGAGGAAACATTATTTTACACAGTAAGTTGTTGTCATCTGGAATGTACTGCCTGAAAACAGAATAACATCCAGAAGAATTTGGACAGATACAGGAGCGAATAAAATAACAGGTCTATGGGGGAAGAAGAGGGCATTGGGGCTAATTAGGATTGTCAAGTCTCTATTATTACCCTGGAGTCCCTAGGAATTGAAAATCAATCTCCCGGACACTGCTAAGCGGAATACTGGAGGAAAATTACTGGGATGTGAAAATTATTGTTTTTTTGTCTTTTCTTTGACCATTTCTCTTTCCAAGACATAAATATATTGAAAATGAGGGGGGAAAGGCTGTTTGGCTCACAGTCAAGCATCATCCAATTGGCTAAGCCTTTTTGTTTTTCAATTGGCGTAGGAAGGCAGTGTGTCACAAGGATAGGTGTGTTGGCTGGAGTACGGGTACAAGTCATGTGGTGAAACCTCGAGGATTACATTGAATCACAGTTGGCAACCCTAGGGCTAATTGAATAGTTCTTTCAACATGTACAGGCACAGGAGGCCAAATGGTATCCTTCTGTCCAGTATAGTTCTATGATTCTAAGCATAACGATTACTTGTCCTTTAAAGTACACAAATAATTAACCAAAGAAAATGTATTACTTGTGTACACTGTGTCTCATGGCGTCAAATTTTTAAGGCTGAATGTTTGGGCCCATCAATGCTGGGACCGGTGGTACAACCAAAGACCTAGACATAACACAAACTCAGTGCTCAGGCACAAGCTCAGTGAGAGGGGTAATAAAAGCAGTGAGCGATGTAACAAACATGGTGGATAAAGGAGAATCAGTAGATGTGGTGTGTTTGGATTTCGGAAAAACATTCAATAGTAAGATGCCACTTTAAAGGTTACTAGAAAATATGGTTTTGGCATGTGATATATTAGCATGGATAGATATATCTGTGGCTAGCAGGAAAGAGAGAGCTGGGATAAATGAATCATTTTTGGGTTGGCAAGCTATTACTAGGTGAGTGCCACAGGGATCAGTGCTGGGGCCTCAACTCTTTTACTGATATTAATGATTTGGACAATAATGCAGCCAAATCTGCTGACAATACAAAGATAGGTAAGGAAGCAAGTTGTGAGGAGGATAAAAAAAGTCTGCAAAGGGATATAGTTATGTTAAGGAAGTGGACAAAATTTTGGCAGATGAAGTATAACATGGGAAAATGTGAGTTTGTCCACTTTGGCAGGAGGAATAGAAAAGCAGAATATTCTTTAAATGCTCCATCCTCAAAGTATTCTGATGGATTTGTCAAATTTGCTTTCCCTTTCACAAAACTTTCACTTGACTCTGCCTGATTGTATTACAATTTTCTACATATCTTGCTACTGCCTCCTTAATAATGGATTCCCTTTATTGCAAGGTAAATGGAGGATATAAATAAGGAAGTCTCACTGCTACTGTACAGCTCATTGGTGGGTGAGACCAACCTGGAGTACGGTGTACAGTTTTGATCTCTTTACTTAAGGAGAGATATACTTACATTGGAAACCATTCTGAGAAGGTGCACTAGGTTGATTCCTGAGGTGAAGGGGTTGTCTTATGATGAAAGATTGAGCAGGTTGTACCTATGCACTTTGGAGTTTAGAAGAATGCAAGGTGATCTTACTGAAGCATATAAGTTTGAGGGGGATCGACAGGGTAGGGAGGATGTTTCCCCTTGTGAAGGAATCTAAAACTGGAGGCAAAATTTAAAAAATAAGATGTCTCCCATTTAAAATGGAGATGAGGTGGAATTTGTTTTCTCACAGGCTTATTAGTGTTGCATTGTCTATGGCTGGGGGAGGCGTTCAGAGATCAGTTCCATTCAGGAGGTCCACACAAGGTTTTATAAAAAGAGCAGGAGTGCATTTTTTGGTGTGCATTGTACAGAGCAGTCTGTGGAGGCCTGGTGATGTATTGGAGTGACTACATGACCATTCTCTTAAAGGGGCCGTGCCAAACATATTAATTCCCTGATAATAAAACATCCCCCCTCCCCCAACCCCAGATCAATCAAGGACGCAATTATACATATTGTCACCAGTCTGGGTACACATTAGGCTATGCAACCAGACTAAACACAACACAATCAATAGGGAAGGTGATTGGGAGGCTGCTGTGCCCTCGCTGGTTGTATCCGTCGCTCAGACACAGTCGCTATATATTTCTTCCCTTGGAGGGATTGTAGTATCGTTCCCAATAGGGGAATTGACAGCGGCGATTAAATCACTAGTGCTTTTGGGTTTGCCCGATGCTCCGGTAGTGGCCGGCTCAATGTCAGGAACGAGAGAGGGCGGTTCATCTCGAGGTGGTTCTGGCAAGCCACTGTGGGCAGCCAACAACTGGTCAGCATGACATCTCCAACCAGTTCATTCTCGGTTTGGACTGTATATGATACAGGGTCAGTTCGAGCCAAGACAATTGCCGGTACCCACTTCTCTCAGGTTGCATAGCTACTCACTTCCCTTGGTGAAACAAGTATCATTTAGCACCCACTTGTATACCAGGCTACTTGCAGTTGTTCGATTTGTTCTACTATAGCCTTTGTCTCTTGGGGTATTAACAGCTCAAATGTTGTTTGTAGCTTTCACTTTGAGTAGCAACGCAGGTAAAGTCTGTGTGTCACATGTGTTGTATTCCTGGAGGATGCTGAAAAGCCATTGAGATGTTGGGTTAACGAGCCTTGATCTAGAGAAGCTTTCAGTGCATGTTTCAGGGATTGCACAAATTGTTCAGCTAATCATCTGTAGCTGCGTGATAGGCACTAATTTGATATATTGGATACCAGTCCCCTTGAGGTAATCTTCAAATTCTTGTGATGTAAACTGTGGCCCATTATCATTGAGTTTGTTCCGGCTTGCCAAACCCTGCGAAGACCTCCAGTTTCTCAATGGTTTTCCCTGTGTTGGTGGATTTCACCGCAACTACTTCCAGCCACTCGGAGAGTGCATCAACCACGACCAAGAGCACATACCTCTCTACTGGATCGGCAAATTCAATATGTGAGCATTGCCATGACATTTTGGGCTATTCCCACAGGTGAAGGAGTGACAACAGTGGCGAGTTCCTCACCCGAGCACATGACTGGCATTGTTCCACTTTTTCCTCTATTTGGGTGTCCAGACCGGGCCACCAAAAGTACCTTTGAGCAAGTTCCTTCATCTGAACCATGTCAGGATGCCTTTTGTGTAATTGCTGCAGCAGTTTGTGTTGTAAGTTTGGGAGGTTTGTCACACTGATTCCCATAACAAGCACTCGCCTTGGACTGTCAACCCTAGCCTCTGTGGCACATATGGTTATAGATCTGGATTTCGTTCCTGCAATCCTCCCTTTCAACACCATATCTTTCACAGGATCTCATTCCTGATACGTCGTTGGACTTGTCATGCTGGTGCATTATCTATTTAGGAAAAATAGAAAATGTTGGAACGCTGCTCAGTGGTACATGGCCAGCAGGCAAGGGTAATGCACCCATGTCAGAATGGCTCTCTGACTCTCAATATTTTATGTCATACAAAAAGGCCGACTGGATGAGAGACCATTGATGCAATCTGCGGCAAGTGAAGGTATCTCTTTATGCAGCCCGAAGATGGTCGTCAATGGTCAGTGATCTGTTAATAGGATGAAGTGTCAGTCATACAGGTACTGCTGGAACTTCCAGACTCCAACGATGATACTCAATGCCTCCTTCTCCAATTGAACATAGTTAGATTCGACACTCGTCAGTATGCAGGAAGTGAAAGCTATTGGTCTGTCCTCTCCCGAAGGTAAAATATGTGCAAGGTCTGCCTGTATTCTGTAGGGGAAAGCATCACAAGCAAGTTGAAATGGCAGTTTTGGGTTAAAATGAACTTCAGACTTCTGCAAAGCATCCTTCACTGCCTGGTATGCTTTTTCATATTTGGGTGTCCAAAAACAAGACTGCGGGCCTACTTGCTGCGTTTGCCAGTAGGAAGTCCCATTTTTTGTAGTCACTCACCCTTGTCGCTCACCTGCACCCTTGCTGCTGCAGAGCTGGTCCCTGTCGCAGATCCTGCCCGGATTATTGCCATTTTGTTTTTAGGGGAAGAAATCTGTTTTCCTTTTTCTGTGTTTCTGGGCTTTTTTGATCCCGCCTTGTTGTCAGCTGAGTTGTGTTTTGTGTGGCTGTGGAGGTGCAGAGATTAGTTGCATTCAGGAGGTCCACACAAGGTTTTATAAAAAGATCAGGAGGTTTCACTTTTAGATGTGCATTGTATAGGCTTCAATCCCAACTGGAAGCAACCTGTGGAGGCTCCGGTGATTTCATGGAATGATCATATGACTGTCCTCTTCAAAGAGCCATGCCACACAGTAATTCCTCGAATACACAACAATTAGGGGACAATCTTACCAAAAACATTCTAAGTGCCGAGCAAGCGTGAAAACGAGAATCGCATCCATTTTTTGGGCGAGCTCTCAGACACAATCATATGGCATTTAGAAAAAATATGGTGCCAAATGTGATTCTCGCAAGGAGAGGGAATAATTGGAGCCTATTCATGCTGGGAAGCTGGCTGCTGAGATGTAGGGACGCTATTGCATGTGCCCTGATCTCTCAGTACACTGTGTACAAGTGTACACAGTGCACTGAGAACTGTCACTCCCCCTCACCCCATGGACATCACACCCCACCAAGTGCTCCTCCCAACTTTGCCATTCCCACTCCCGGATCGTTGGCCCCAATTCCTCCTATTGTCTGATCGCTGGCCTCAATTATCACCCTCAGCCAATCACTGGCCCCATATCCCACCTGGCTGATCACTGGCCCCAACTCCCCCACCCCCCGGATGATTGCTGGCCTTAACTCTCGCCAAGGCCATCCCCACACCCCCACTTCTTGCCTTCAAACAACCGCACAACCTCAAACAGACCATTGTCAGCAGCAAACTACCCAGCCTTCAGGAGAACAGTGACCAAGACACCACACAACCCTGCCACAGCAACCTCTGCAAGACGTGCCGGATCATCGACACAGATGCCATCATCTCACGTGAGAACACCATCCACCAGGTATACGGTACATACTCTTGCAACTCGGCCAACGTTGTCTACCTGATACGCTGCAAGAAAGGATGTCCCGAGGCATGGTACATTGGGGAAACTATGCAGACGCTGCGACAACGGATGAATGAACACCGCTCGACAATCACCAGGCAAGACTTCTCTTCCTGTTGGGGAGCACTTCAGCGGTCACGGGCATTCGGCCTCTGATATTCGGGTAAGCGTTCTCCAAGGCGGCCTTCGCGACACACGACAGCGCAGAGTCGCTGAGCAGAAACTGATAGCCAAGTTCCGCACACACAAGGACGGCCTCAACCGGGATATTGGGTTCATGTCACACTATTTGTAACTCCCACAGTTGCGTGGACCTGCAGAGTTTCACTGGCTGTCTTGTCTGGAGACAATACACATCTTTTTAGCCTGTCTTGATGCTCTCTCCACTCCCATTGTTTTGTTTCTTAAAGACTGGATTAGTTGTAAGTATTCGCATTCCAACCATTATTCATGTAAATTGAGTCTGTGTCTTTATAAGTTCTGTTTGTGAACAGAATTCCCACTCACCTGAAGAAGGAGCTTAGAGCCTCAAAAGCTTGTGTGGCTTTTGCTACCAAATAAACCTGTTGGACTTTAACCTGGTGTTGTTAAACTTCTTACTGTGTTTACCCCAGTCCAACGCCGGCATCTCCACATCTTAACTCCTTCCCCAGCCAATTGATTGCCCCAATCCCCCCCCACCGATCACCACTGCAGAATATCCCGCCTGCCTTCTCACCATGGCGTCGCCCCATCACAGGCCCGCCCCTTCTGGCTCCGCCCCTCCAGGCTCTGTCCCTTAAGTCCCCGCCCCTCTCCTTAGACCCCATCCCCTTGGCACTGCCCAGTGCCCAGGGACACTGCTAGAGTGCCAAGTTGGCAGTGCCAGGGTGCCAGGCTGATACTGCCCACCCCTTCCCCATCCAGCCAGGGGGCTTCAATGGTCTCCATTCACACTGGCAAGGCTCAGTGGCACAGTGGTTAGCACTGCTGCCTCACAGCGCCAGGGTCCCGGGTTCAATTCCTGGCTTGGGTCACTGTCTGTGCGGAGTTTGCACGTTATCTCCTTGTCTGCGTGGGTTTCCTCTGGGTGAACCGTTTTCATAGGAACCCTACAGTACAGAAAGAGGCCATTCAGCCCATCGAGTCTGCACCGACCACAATCCCACTCAGGCCCTACCCCAATACCCCTACATATTTTACCCGCTAATCCCTCTAATCTACGCATCCCAGGACACGAAGGGGCAATTTTAGCATGGCCAATCAACCTAACCCACACATCTTTGGATTGTGGGAGGAAACTGGAGCACTCGGAGGAAACCCACGCAGACACGAGGAGAATGTGCAAACTCCACGCAGACAGTGACCCAAGCCGGGAATCGAACCCAGGTTCCTGGAGCTGTGAAGCAGCAGTGCTAACCACTGTGCTACCGTGCTGCCCACAGTCCACAGTCTGAAAGACGTGCTAGTTAGGTGCATTGACCTGAACAGGCGCCGGAGTGTGGTGACTAGGGGAATTTCAATTTAACTTCATTGCAGTGTTAATGTAAGCCTTATTTGTGACTAATAAATAAAACTTTTACTTTACTTTATTACATCAGGTTCCCCTTGGTGGAGACCATACGTGATCCTTGCTCGTGAGGACCTCCACTAACAAGATTGTTAAGGCAAGTGAGCCAATCTTTTTGGCAAATCAAATAAACTAAATCAAATAAACTGGGGGACAAATTAAAATGAACAATCCCCAAAATGAAGGGAACCACCCAGAACAAAAGACAAAGCAGAAAGGAAACTTAAAACATTAAATCAAAATATGGTTCAAGGTGTCAATAATACACCCAGCCCCTGCAGTGCCCAACGAGCATGGAAGGCCTCGATGGTGCCCTCAGATACCTCATGCTCCCTCTCCAGGGGCACCTGGCCGCAAATATAGCTGCAGTAGCGGGGCAGACAGTTGGGCAGGCCGACCCCCTTGGTCACCCACTGCCGAGACCTGCTAATAGCTCATTTGGCTAGGCCCAGGAGCATGTTCACAGGGGGGTCCTCTGCTTTCCCCGTCCCTTTCCGCACAGGGTACCTGTAGATAAGGAGCGTGGGACTGAAGTGCAAATAAAACATCAACAAAAGGTTTTTGAGAAAACTAAAAAGGGAGTGGAGCCTTTAACATTTAACGTAGACCTGGTCCACGGACTCCAAAAGATCGCAAAAGGGGCAGGTTTCTTGGGGGCCCGTGAACCGATGCAATTTACGGTTGTATGGAACAGCTGCGTGCATCATCCTCCACCCCAGGTCCCCGATGTGGTGGGGGAGGTTCCATCCATAGGGGGACCTTCATTAGGGACCTCTGCTGCCAGACGACAACAAAGCCCGCCAAAGTGTATCCGGGCGAAGGGCGAGGAAGTGGTAAGTGGAAGGTGTGCAGCAGCCCATACATTAAAATCCCCTCTGTGCAGTGGCAAAGGGCACAGAGGGCATCATTTCCGTGAGGCAGTTCAAATTGTGGGGCTCCATCCCCGGGGGAGCTGGTCTTGGCTTGAAGCCAATGTGAGATTCCGTCCGAGCAGGGTTATGTTCAGTCTGGATTCCACCGATCCTGTGTATGATGCTAGGTCCGAGCTTAGTCCTGGGGCCATGGATGGCATCGGTCGTGAATTGGATGCCCACTGCCGCATGCTTAGCCTCTGCCACCCAGCACATCCCTGACCCTGGTCACTCCGGCATCCACAGCCCATCTCTCCACTAGCCACCGGAAATGGAGTTGGTGCAGGAGCGGCGCGAGGTGACTGTGTCCCAGACTGAGTAGGTCCTGGTAGAAATGGGCAACGTCTGCAAGGAGTTCCAAAGACCCCTAACAATGAATTGGGCAGACTAGAAGGAATGGAAGTGAGTGATAATATCCCTAGCTTTGTTCATTGTAAAAAGCAGTGATATATTGAAGTAAAGGTAAAGTCGCCATAATCCCAGATGACCATAGGCTGAGGGGGGGGGAGGGGGAGAGCTGACTGGTGGTGATTTAACCTCAGGTGAGGGGCAAGGTTGAGAAGGGGCCCTCATGTATAACCTCAGCCCCTATGGGAATTGAACCTGTGCTGTTGGCATCACTCTGCATCACGAACCAGCCGTCCAGCCACCTGAGCTAACCGACCTCCCCAAAGGCAAGTGAGCCTGGATGATTGTGTCCCAGGCTCACTAATAGCATTTAAATAAGCTCATCAATATTTGAATCTTGCCGGCAAAACGGGGCCAGTAACATTGCGAGAGGCGAGAAACCGGGGACGAACCCGTTCTTTTGCCTCTTGCCCGATTTTACTGGCTCACCAGGCCAATTAACCAGCATGACGAGCTGGTCAGATCGCCCCCTTTAGTCTCTGAAATTCTCTTTCTCAGACATCAATGGAGGCTGGGTCATTGAATATATTCAAGGCAGAGTTATACAGATATTTGATTGAAAAGAGAGTCAAAGGTAATGAGGAACAGACAAGAAAGTGGCTTTAAAGCCACCATTAGAACAGCCATGATCTTATTGAAAGGTGGAACAGGTTCAATGGGCCAAATAGTCTACTCCAACAATAATCTAGCTATCTCTCCTTGACATGCAATAACCTTCACTGAAATCCCCAGCATCGTAAGATCATAAGAAATGGGTTACTGGGGCTTGAGGATCATGTGGCCTATGAGATATAGTTTGGAGACTTTGATATAACTCAATCTCCAGACCTCTGATATTCTAAAGAGAATAAAGCTGTTGTGCTAACCATATTCAATTACTATGCATTCTACATCCAATTACATTGAATTTAGGGAGGTCTTGACATCCCTAGCGTATTTGGGCAGCATCCCTGCTCTGAGCCAGTAAATCTGGATTCAAGTCCCACCCAGGACTTGATGGCCAAGGAAGGTGCGTTCATAATGCAGCTAAAACAGATTGGGTATTAACCCACAAATCCCTCCAAACACGCCAGTGATGGGTGGTAAGAATGGGAGAGATTTCTGGTCAGCCATGTGATGAAATTGTAGCCTCTATTATCACTACCCACAGATCCAGATTACAACATGCATGTATGTTTCTACATTCCCTGAGTGAACTCTGACTGCACAGAAACAGGCCTTTCTGTCTAGTGGTCTATGCTGGTGTTTATTCTTCATATGAGTCTCTGTTGGGAAGGTGTTGGCGACAGATCAATAAAGAAGTCTCCATTGGTGGGATCCCCCCCCTCCCCCCACCACCCCCCACCACCCCCCACCAACTGTGGCGTGTTTTCCAACCATGGAGGCGGCTCCCCATTGGCCAATGGGTTCCTGTGGCCCCACCGACTTGCCTGTCCCAGTGCCAGGGAACATGCCATGGGGTTCGCCTTCGGCAGGACCGGAAGATCCCAATGGCGGAAAAGACCAGAAAATCCTGCTTAAATCTTTATTATTTGCTAGATCTATTTACACATGTACAGTAAAGGGCATAGGCTCAGATACATCTGCTAAATACATCTCAGCACAATGACCCTGGGTCTGGGTCATGTGCCTTCTTACATTACTGTGTGGGCAGTACTGGACTCAGTCCCACATTAACTCTCATACCAAACCCTAAACTACACCTCCCATCTTTCTTTATCTCACCCAATCAACAAATCCTTCTATTCCCTTCTCTCTTATTTGCTTATCCAGTTTCCCCTTAATGTGTCTATCTTACTTGTCTATGCTACTCCACTGAGAGCGAGTTCAGCAATTCACAAACCTTTCGGTAAAATCATTATTCCCGAGTTTCCCATTGGATTTTTTGGCTGCTTTTTGATAAAACGGTTGTTAAATTTGCTGCTCCCATCGTTTGCTAAGCTTAATAATTTAAGGAGTTTTTATTTGAACCAGCCAAGAGTTAAGATTAAGGTCTGGAGACGTTCACAAACGCCTACAAGTCGCTTTAAACCTGATTTATCGGCTGAGACCTGAAAACAAACATTTAGAAATGCTCTGCATTCTATCAGAAGGCACAGAAATATCCAAGACCAACAATACGTGATGATTTCATTGCTTCAGATCACATCTTCTTTCAGCCTCTTGTGACAGTTGTCTTAATGGGAACTGTGCATCTCCCAGAGTTTTGCAGCATATTTGACCTTGAATTAAAAATGTATGAGGTAAAAATGGAAATAACCTGCCTTGAAGAAGCTGAAGAGATCTTAGCTATTTAATTGGCACTGCAATAAATGTCCGGCAACTCCTTCCTGACTAGAGATTTATTTTTCTGGAGGGGTGGCAGAAATAAGGGATAGTTTCTGTAGTTGGATGTGCATATGGATGAATCAAAACCACTTACAATGTGGCAGTTTTAAGCTCGCTTCAGTGAGCAATTGCAGCTAATAGGCCTCGATGCTTTTGGCATGAGAGATCCTCAAAGTTATTCTGTGTGAGCCTACAATCAAGATCATTCTTTTGTCCTCTTTCCTGAAAGTGTGTTATTTGATCTGGAAGAGGGAAAAAAATACTTACACATCATTATCTTTATCCCCTGTTGTCGTAAAGAGCCAATTAACTGTTTTTTACTAAGTTGCCTGATAAGCGGAGATGCCAGGGCTGGATACATTCTCAATGTCAGATTTCCAGCTGTAAGCTGGATAGTTAAGGAACCAATGGGCGCCAATGATTTAAATATTGCCAAAAGTGTGCCATGTTGCCAGTGGTACCTGAGCCAAAGAGTCTGGCCAATTACCTTTAATATATTCTTTCCTCCACTATCATGGCCCATTTTCTCACTTCTCTTACTTTCCAATTTTTAACCAGAACTGTGTGGCATGAACAGGGTGGGGTTGGGTCAGATTTCATAGATCCACAGATGTTTACAGTGCAGAAGGAAGCCATTTGGTCCATCGTGTCCACACCAGCCAACCAAGGTCTATGGACACTAATCCCATTTTCCAGCACTTAGCCCAGAGTTTATGGCAACACAAATTATTTATTTTATTCTTTCACAGGATATGGGTGTTGCTAGCAAGGGTGGCTTTTGTTGTCCATGCCTAATTGTTACAATTGAGTGGCTTGTGAGGCCGTTTCAGAGGGAGCAGTTAAAAGTCAACTACATTGCTGTGGGTCTGGAGTCACACGTAGGCCAGACCAGGTAAGGATGGCAGATTTCCTCCCTGAATAAGATAACGAAGGGGCTGGATAGGGTAGAGGTGGAGAGATTCTTTCCACTTAGAAGGGAAACCAGAATTAGAGGGCACAGCCTCAAAATAAGGGGGGGCCGGTTCAGAACAGAGTTGAGGGGGAACTTCTTCTCTCAGAGGGTGGTGAATCTCTGGAATTCTCTGCCCATTGAAGTGGTGGAGGCTACCTCATTGAATACGTTTAAATCACGGGTAGATAGTTTTCTGATCGATAAGGGAATTAGGGGATATGGGGAGCAGGCGGGTAAGTGGAACTGATTTGCTTCAGATCAGCCATGATCTTGTTGAATGGCGGGGCAGGCTCGAAGGGCCAGATGGCCTACTCCTGCTCCTATTTCTTATGTTCTTATGAAAGGGAAGGCAGTGGCATTGTGAATGGACTGATAATCCTGAAACCCAGGGGGACCTGGATTCAAATCCCCCACAGCAGATGGTGAAATTTGAAATAAATAAAAAACTGGGATTAAACCATTGTTGATTGTTGTAAAAACCCATCTGGTTCACTGATGTCCTTGGGGGAAGAAAATCTGCCATCCTTACCTGGTCTGGCCTACATGCGACTCCAGACCCGCAGCAATGTGGTTGGCTCTTAAATGCCCTCAGTGATGAACAATAAATGCTGGCCCCTGAATAAATAAAACAATTAGTGAACCAGATGGGTTTTTAACAAAGTCATGATCGCATTAACTGAGATTACCTTGAACTGAATTGGTCCACAGCAGGTGCCATTTCCCTGGCCCTGCACTCAACCCTGGAACACCTAGATAACAAAGGCACCTGACGACAGTTCAGCTTTCAACACTATTATTACTATGTAACTCATCTCCAAACTCCATGGCCTGGGCCTCAATTCCTCCCTCTGCGGCTGGATCCTGAACTTCCTAACCCACAGACCACAATCAATAAGGATAGACAACAACACCTCCTCCACGATCATCCTCAACTCCGGTGCCCCACAAGGCTGTGTTCTCAGCCCTCTGCTATACTCCTTATACACCTATGACTGTGTGGCCAAGCTCCAACTCGATTTTCAAGTTTGCTGATGACACCACCGTAGTGGGTCGGATCTCAAACAATGACGAGATAGAGTACAGGAATGAGATAGAGAATCTGGTGAACTGGTGCGGTGACAATAATCTCTCCCTCAATGTCAACAAAACGAAGGAGATTGTCAGCGACTTCAGGAAGCATAGAGGAGAACATACCCCTGTCTATATCAATGGGGATGAAGTAGAAAGGGTCGAGAGCTTCAAGTTTTTAGGTGTCAGATCACAAACAACCTGTGCTGTTCTCCCCATACCGACACTATCGTTAAGAAAGCCCACCAATGCCTCTACTTTCTCAGAAGACTAAGGAAATTTGGTATGTCAGCTACGACTCTCACCAACTTTTACAGATGCATGATATAAAGCATTCTTTCTGGCTGTATCACAGCTTGGTATGGCTCCTGCTCTGCCCAAGACCATAAGAAACTACAAAAGGTCCTGAATGTAGCCCAATCCATCACACAAACCAGCGTCCCATCCATTGACTCTGTCTACACTTCCCACTGCCTCGGAAAAGCAGCCAGCATAATTAAGGACCCCACGCACCCCGGACATTCTCTCTTCCACCTTCTTCCTTCGGGAAAAAGATACAAAAGTCTGAGATCACGTTCCAACTGACTCAAGAAGAGCTTCTTCCCTGCTGCCATCAGACTTTTGAATGGACCTACTTTTCATTAAGTTGATCTTTCTCTTCACCCTAGCTATAACTGTAACACTACATTCTGTACTCTCTCATTTCCTTCACTATGAACGGTATGCTCTGTCTGTGTGGCGTGCAAGAAACAATACTTTTCACTGTGTGCTAATACATATGACAATAATAAATCAAATCAAAATCAAATCTAGTGTCGGTGGGATTTGAACTTGTGTCCGCAGAGCAATTCTACCAGTTAAAGGATGCATCCCAGTTTGGCATGAGTCCAATAACTGGGCCTTGTGGGATTTTGTTGAAGGGTTTAAGTACAGCCAAGATGACTTTGAGTTTGCAGGCTGCTTCAATGGCTGAGTTCACAAAGTGGAATCTCACTAGCTGTTCTGTCTGGAGACAATACACATCTCTTTAACTTGTGTTTAATGCTCCCTCCACACACATTGTCTGTTCCTTTAAGACCTGGCTGGCTTTAGGGATTCGCATTCTAATCAGTATTCTGCAACTTGATGTTGTGTCGCTGTGCACTGTTTGAGAGCACATTTCCACTCCATCTGACGAAGGAGCAGCGCTCCGAAAGCTTATGGTATTTGCTACCAAATAAACCTGTTGGACTTTAACCTGGTGTTGTGAGACTTCTTCCTGAGTTCACAAAAGCAGCATACCTAATGTTGCTCACCTGCCTATATGTGGGAGGTGATGGCCCAGAAACGTAACTAATGTTCTGGGGACCTGGATTCGAATCCCACCACGGCAGATGGTGGAATTTGAATTCAATAAAAATATCTGGAATTAAGAGTCTACTGATAACCATGCAACCATTGTCAATTGTCGGAAAAACACACCTAGTTCACTAATGTTCTTTAGGGAAGAATATCTGCTGCCCTTACCTGGTCTGGCCTACCTGTGTCCCCAGAGCCATAGCGATATGGTTGACGCTCAACTGCCCTTGGGCAACGAGGGATGGGCAGTAAATACTGGCCAGCCAGTGACGACCCTGTCCCATGAATGAATTTTTAAAAAATGTTACTGAAGAAATTCAGTGGGATCAGAGTTTAAAATGATAGACTTGCACACGTGCTACTGAATCCTAAAATACCCTCAACTCTCTGGCAGAGGAAAAGCTCAACAATTTGGTTGTGAGTTCGCCCCTTCACCTGTTCCATAGTTTCCTCTGGTATGCAAACGATTAGGGTTGGTTTGGGATCAGATTGTCAACCCTCCAGGAATTCCACGTTCATCTCCTGGAACTAGCTGCAAGCAATCCCCTTGGAAACATTTTTAAAAATGTGCCTTGTTCATCTTCTTTGAATATTTTTGTTCATTAGCTATGAATATTTTGAAAGTGAGAGAAAGGCTTTTTAACCAGGTGCGGCAGTGAGAGGCAGGAGGTGGTGAATGGCACGGTGGCACAGTGGTTACCACTGCTGCCTCACAGCGCCAGAGATCTGAGTTCAATTCCTGCCTTGGGTGGCTGACTGTGCAGAGTTTGCACGTTCTCCCCGTGTCTGCATGGATTTCCTCTGGGTGCTTCGATTCCCTCCCACAGTCCAAAGATGTACAGGTTAGGGATTGTCCGTGCTAAATTGCCCTTAGTGTCCAAAGGTGTGTGGGTTAGGTGGATTAGCCATGGAAAATGCACAGGGTTATTGGGATAGGATGGTGGGCCCTGGTGGGATGTTCTTTCAGAGAGTCGGTGTAAACTCAATGGGCCGAATGGCCTCTTTCTGCACCACAGATTCAATGGTATTCTCTAGGTCATGTAACCAAAACTGCCCAATCAGATTAGGAAACCCTAACTGTAATGCAGCACCAATTGGGGCAATGATGGTCGAATGGTATTATCACTAGACTATTAATCCAGAAAGTCAGCAAAAGTTCGGGGACAGGGTTCAAATCCCACCATAGCAGTTGGTGGAATTAGGATTCAATAAAAATATCTGAAATTAAGAATCTACTGATGACCATGAAACCATTGTTGATTGTCGGAAAAACTCCGTCTGGTTCACTAATGTCCTTTAGGGAAGGATTTCTCAACTGCTCTCGGGTAACTAGGGATGGTAATAAATGCTGGCCAGCCAGGGGCCCCCATGTCCCATGAATGAATTAAAAAAGACTGGACGTTCAAAGTTAAATCATAGAATCATTCAATGTAGAAGGAGGCCATCCTGCCCATCGAGTCTGCACCGACCACAATCCCACCCAGGCCCTATAACCCCATGCATTTACTCTAGCTAGCTAGCCCTGACAACAAGGAGCAATTTATCATGGCTAATCCACCTAATGCACACATCTTTGGACTGTGGAAGGAAGCCAGAGCACCCGGAGGAAACCAATGCAGACATGGGGAAAATGTACAAACTCCACACAGACAGTGACCCAAGCCAGGAATCGAGCCTGGATCCCTGGTGCTGTAAGGCAGCAGTGCTAACCACTGTGTCACCGAGCCGTCCTGAGTTCAGACTCAATTACTTGTTGCTGCTAATGAATTGGAAACATGGCTAATCACTTGTGACTAGTTTGCATTAACAACATTAATTTGTGTTTATATGACTTCTTTAATATGATAACGTGTCATAAAGTGTTCCAGCAGAAATATGACAAATGAAAGATAGGCAAGAAATACTTCAATGTCAAACAATATTTAATGCTGAGTCACATAAGAGAGTAAAGGTAGATAACCAAAGGTTTGGTCAAATTTGTAAGTTTTAAGGAGTGTCTTAAAGGAGGAAAAAGAGGTAGAGAAGCGGCGAGCTGGAGGAAAGGAATTCCAATGCTGAGAACCTCAGCTACAAAAGTCACAATCAGCAGTGGTAGAGCAATTAAGGTTGTGATGGCCAGATTTAGGGGGCACAGATATGTCAGAGGGTTGTAGAGATGCAGAAGGCTACAGAGATAGGACTAGGCCTGGCCATGGATGGATTTCAAAAGAAGGTGAGAATTTTAAAATGGAGTCTTTCTTTGACTGGGAGTCAATGTCAGTCAGGGAGCTCAGGGGTGGTAGGGGAATGGGATTTGGTACGAGTTACGGGCAATAGAGGATGGGATAACTTCATTTTATGAAGGCTGAGAGGTGTGAATTAAGCAGGAGGGTCAGAAGTAACAGAGATACAGATGTGGGTGTGAGCAGCCAATGAGGTAAGGCAATGATGGAGTTGGATGGTGTTACGGAAATGGAAACAGGTGGAATGGTTCAGAAAGTTGGCCAGATATTCAAAATGAAAATATGACACCAAGGCTCTGACTTGGCCTCAGAGAGTTGCCAGAGAGGGACAGAAAGTCTGTGGTTAAAGAATATAGTTTTTTTGGCGTTCAGGGACTGAGGGCAATAAATAAGAACATAAGAATTAGTAGTAGGAGTAGGCCATCTGGCCCCTTGAGCCTGCTCCGCCATTCAATAAGATCATGGCTGATCTTTTTGTGGACTCAGCTCCACTTACCCGCCCGCTCACCATAACCCTTAATTCCTTTACTGTTCTAAACTTTATTTATCCTTGCCTTAAAAACATTCAATGAGGTAGCCTCAACTGCTTCACTGGGCAGAGAATTCCACAGATTCACAACCCCCTTTGGGTGAAGAAGTTCCTCCTCAACTCAATCCTAAATCTGCTTCCCCTTATTTTGAGGCTTTGCCCCCTAGTTTAGTTTCACCCGCCAGTGGAAACAACTTCCCTGCTTCTATCTTATCTATTCCCTTCATAATCTTATATGGTTTCTATAAGATCTCCCCTCATTCTTCTGAATTCCAATGAGTATAGACCCAGTCTACTCAGTCTCTCCTCATAAGCCAACCCTCTCAACTCCGGAATCAACCTAGTGAATCTCCTCTGCACCCTCTTCCAGTGCCAGTATATCCTTTCTCAAGTAAGGAGACCAAAACTGTACACAGTACTCCAGGTGTGGCTTCACCAGCACCTTATACAGCTGCAACATAACCTCACTGTTTTTAAACTCCATCCCTCTAGCAATGAAGGACAAAATTCCATTTGCCTTCTTAATTACCTGCTGCATCTGCAAACCAACTCCTTGAGATTCCTGCACAAGGACACCCAGGTCCCTCCGCACAGCAGCATGCTGCAATTTTTTACCATTTAAATAATAGTCCATTTTGCTGTTATTCCTGCCAAAATGGATGACCTCACATTTACCAACATTGTACTCCATCTGCCAGACCCTCGCCCACTCACTTAGACTATCTATATCCCTTTGCAGACATTCAGTGTTCTCTGCACACTTTGCTCTGCCACCCATCTTAGTGTCATCTGTGAATTTTGACACACTATACTTGGTCCCCAACCCCAAATCATCTATGTAAATCGTAAACAATTGCGGTCCCAACACCGGTCCCTGAGGCACATCACTAGTCACTGATCGCCAACCAGAAAAACACCCATTTACCCCCACGCTTTGCTTTCTGTTAGTTAACCAATCCTCTATCTATGCTAATACATTACCCATAACACTGTGCATCTTTATCTTATGTAGCAGTCTTTGGTATGGCACCTTGTCAAATACCTTCTGGAAATCCAGATACACCACATCCACAGGTTCCCCATTGTCCACTGCACATGTAATGTTCTCAAAGAGTTCCACCAAATTAGTCAAACATGACTTTCCTTCATGAACCTATGCTGTGTCTTACCAATGGGACAATTTATATCCAGATGTCTCGCTATTTCTTCCTTGACGATAGATTCAAGCATTTTCCCTACTATAGAAGTTAAGCTAACCGGCCTATAGTTACCTGCCTTTTGTCTACCTCTTTTTTTAAACGGTGGCGTCACATTTGCTGTTTTCCAATCTGCGGGAACCACCCCAGAGTCCAGCGAATTTTGGTAAATTACCACTAGTGCATTTGCTATTTCTCCCGCCATCTCTTTTAGTACCCTGGGATGCATTCCATCAGGACCAGGAGACCTGTCTACCTTTAGCCCCATTAGCTTGCCCAACACTACCTCTTTCGTGATAATGATAGTTTCTCGGTCCTCACCTGCCATAGCTTTCCTGTCATCAATTTTTGGCATGTTATTTGTGTCTTCCACTGTGAAGACCGACAAAATAACTGTTCATTGCCTCAGCCATTTTCTCAGTTCCAGTTATTACATCCCCCTTCTCATCCTCTAAAGGACCAATGTTTACTTTAGCCACTCTTTTTTCGTTTTATATATTTGGAGAAACTTTTGCTATCTGTTTTTATATTCTGAGCTAGTTTACTCTCATAATCCATCTTACTTTTCTTTATCGCTTTTTTCGTGGCTTTCTGCTGACCTTTAAAGATTTCCCATCCTCTCGGTTCCCACTAATCTTTGCCACTTTGTATGCATTTTCTTTCAATTTGATACCGTCCTTTATTTCCTTAGATACACATGGCTGATTATCTCATTTTCTACGGTCCTTCCTTATCACTGGTATATACTTTTGCTGAGCACTGTGAAAGATCACTTTGAAAGTCCTCCACTGTTCCTCAATTGTCCCACCATAAAGTTTTTGCTCCATGTCTACCTTAGCCAACTCCTCCCTCATCCCTTCATAGTCTCTTTTGTTTAAGCACAAGACACTGGTATTGGATTTTACCTTCTCACGCTCCATCTGTATTTTAAATTCAACCATACTGTGATCGCTTCTTCCAAGAGGATCCCTAACTGCAAGATCATTAATTATTCCTGTCTCATTACACAGGACCAGATCTAGGATAGCTTGCTCCCTTGTAGGTTCCATTACATACTGTTCAAGGAAGCTATCGCGGATACATTCTATGAACTCCTCCTCAAAGCTGCCTTGACCGACCTGGTTTGACCAATCGATATGTAGATTAAAATCCCCCATGATAATTGCTGTAACCTTTTTCCATGCATCAGTTATTTCTTTGTTTATTTCTCGCCCTACCATAGACTACGCCCATCAGTGACTTTTTCTCCTTACTATTTCTAATTTCCACCCAATGACTTTGGTCTCTCGAACATTTAATTGGAGAAAATTTCTGCAAATCCAGTATTAGAGTCAGATAGGCAGTCTAATAACTTAGAGGCAGTGGAGGGGTGGAGAGTGAAGGGTGGAGAGATGGAGCTCGGTGTCTATTTTTGGAGTTTTTAACTTTTTTCACAGGATGTGGATGGTGCTGGCTAGGCCAGTATTTATTGCCCATCACCAATTGTACTGTGGAATGTGTTGCTGAGCTGCTTTCTTAACTGCTGTAGTCTATGTGGTGTGGGCACGCCCAGACTGCTTGTAGGGAAGGAGTTCAAGGATTTTGACCCAACGGCATTGAAGGAACGGAGATATATTTCGAAGTCAGATGGTGAGTGACTTGGAGGGGAATCTCCAGGTGGTGGTGTTCCCAGACATCTGCTGCTCTTGTCCTAGATGGTAGAGATCATGTGTTTGGAAGGTGCTGTCAAAGGAGCCTTGGTAAGTTGCAGTGCATCTTATAGAAGGTTGATGAGGGGCCAGCATCTAGGTGAGAAATAGGAGAGAGTCAAGGAAAGATCCTTGGAGGGCACGAGAGGTAATAGTCAAAGGGTGGGAAGAGACGTAATTGCAGATGATAAGAAAGCAAAGGCAAATTAAGCTCATGTCTTTGAGCCATTTATTAACCTTGGCTGTGAAGATGAATAGAATCCTCCAACAACGTAAACAGCGCAATCGAAACCTATTGACCTTTATCAGTAAACACTCTACAATCAGGATTGTGTGCGGTATTTTATCCAAAATGTTCACAAGTTAGAATCCTTTCTTTTCATCTTCCCCCCTCCCAAAGGACATACCACTCCCTAGAGGGTAATGTTTGGCCAGTTGGACTATTCCAATACCAATGCCAATCTCAAGTTTGTCTAAAGAATATGACCAGGAGGGGTTTGACCTCTTTTACCTAATCCTCCAACTCCTGCCCACCTGTGAAGAAATACTCTCTAAGTTATTATGTAGGAACTAGTCAAGTTGGTCTGTGGGAATGCTAAGTTTGTTATTTTTCGCTCAATTATTTTTCCCCTGCTTGTAGCCTTTGGCAGGTACTTGAGACTATAGTTCCATGGACTCTGGCTACCCTCTGATACATGAAAATTGGAATAAAGTAAATAGACTATGAGACTCTTTAACAAGGGAGGGTATCACAGCCGAGACCCCTCATTGTCCAATGGCTAGCATAAACTCAACATACACAAGGGGTCAAAGCTGGGATCTTCTTGATCTTCATAGCTAACTATAGCTTGTGACTGACTGTCTAAGTTAAATTATTAGGCAGTAGAAATAGATTGCCAGAGTAAAGGATACATGATACTGTGGAAAGCTTCGATGAGGCTGCTCCTTGATTTTTGCCTAAACTAACCTTCCAACTTACCAATTTTCTGGTGAATTATAGGGGTGTGGAGATGAAAAATTACCAAACGAATGCCTAGACATCTGCCCTATCCCTGCCATTTAGGAGCATGAGAAGGCTATTCAGCCCTACGAGCCTGTGCTGCTTCCCCCAACAGCCTCAAAGGCTTTTAGAGGACAGAAGTTTCAGATTTCTGCTATCCTACGTGTGAAGATATGTTGTTTGTCACTAAACAGTTAAGTTTCAATTTTAAGGTTGTGTCTAGGTTAGACATAATTGGCCATTTCCAGCCTGCAAAAAACAAGTGAGAGAATGAGGGCACAGTTGCCACCACAATTCTTGCTGCTATTTCCATAGTTTGAATGTTGGATGCATCTGTTTAAGTCTCCATCAGTGTTAGGATTGCCATTTTTCTTTCTACCAGTGTGATAGGACTCAAAAATGGTAGATAGTGAGGAATTCACTATCCACATGCCAATGAGCTGTGGGTCAGAGTATGCTATGTAGGACTGAGACAAGCAGAAAACTCCACACTGTCAGATATGTGCTGCATATGTGCTTTAAGAAGACTTCAACGAAGTCCCATATAAGAGATTAGCATGTAAAATTAAAGCTCATGGGATTGGCGGTAGTGTTCTGAGAGGCACAGAAAACTGGTTAGCAGATAGGAAACAAAGGGCCCGATTTTACCAAAATTTGGGGCGCGAAATTGTGGTAAAGTTGGGCGTCAGGCCTAAAACGTGGTCAAGACCCGACCCAAGGCCAATCGCGCCTTTACCAACGGCCGATCCGACGCACGCGCTGGCCGATTTAAATGCATTTGCCTGCATTTAAATTGGCATAATGAAGCCCACGCCCAACTTACCCAAGGATTCCCACTTTACGAGGCTCCAATCCGATCGGCGCCCGCGCATTTACCGTATTGCTGAATTCAAGTCCAATAGGGCTTCAACTCAGCAACTGAACCGCTGAATCGCCCCCGACGACCCTTTGCGGACCGCCCCTGCGAACCACCCCGGCAGCCCACCCCGCCCCCCCCTCCGATCAGACCACCCTGGGATGCAGGCCACGCCAGCAGCCCCCCGCCACCCCCCCCCCCCCCCCCCCCCCCCCGGGATCAGACCCCCCGGGCCCCCGACCTACCTTGATCGCTGGTGTCCGTCGAAAGCATCCTGTGATCCTGGATTCTGACCTTGCTCCGGGGGTCCTGATGTGTAGAATGACGTCTCTTCACTGGGGGTGCTGGGGGGGGGATGTGACATCTCTTCCCTGACGGGGGGGGGGTAGGGGGGGCGATGTGACGTCTCTTCCCTGAGGGGGGGTAGGGGGGGATGTGACGTCTCTGCCCCCGGGGGAAAAGACGTTACATCCCCCACCCTGCCCCCCCCCCCCCCCCCAGGAAAGAGACATCACATCCCCCTCCCCCCCCCCCCCCCCTCAGGGAAGAGACGTCAGATCCCCTTACCACCCCCCCTCAGGGTAGAGACGTCAGATCCCCCCCCCCATCCCACCCCACCAAGGGAAGAGATGTCACATCCCCCCCCCCGCCCCCCCCCAGGGAAAGTCAAAGGCAGCGCTGACAGCAGTGTTGTCAGCGCTGCCTTTGACCTTCGCGCTCGGGCGCGCTGAGTGCTGTCGGCTTCGAACTGCGCATGCACAGGTCTGTGCTCCGACAGATGCAAATCCGCTAGGCCCCGTCCACTGGACCCGCGCCGAAAAAAGGCGTATGGGGGCGCTGGAGCGCGGCTGCCGGGCGCAGGTCTGATTTACGACCGCACCCGGCACTTAGAGCCACTTATTCACTATATATTAATAATTTAGAAAAGGGAACTAAATGTAATATCTCCAACTTTGTGGATGACACAGAGCTGGGTGGGAAGGTGAGCTGTGAGGAGGATGCAGAAATCCTTCAGTTGAGTGTGTGAGTAAATGAATGGCAAGGATGCAGTATAATTTGGATAAATGTGAGGTTATCCAATTCAGTCGTAAAAAATGGGACAGCAGATCACTGTCTGAATGGCCATAAATTAGGAGAGGGGAATGTGCAACGAGACCTGGGTTTCCTCATATACCAGTCACTTAAGGTGAGCATGCAGGTGCAGCAGGCAATAAAAAGAGCAAATGGTATGTTGGCCTTGATAGCGAGAGGATTCAAATACAGGAGCAGGGATGTCTTGATGCAATTATACAGGGCTTTGGTCATTTGTGTGCAGATTTGGCCTCCTTATCTGAGGAATGATGTTTTTGCTCTCGGGGGAGCGGAGAGAAGGTTTACCATACTGATTCCTGGAATGGCAACATTGATTTATGAGGAGAGATTGAGTCGATTAGGATTGTATTTGCTGGAGTTCAGGAGAATGAGAAGGGATTTCATAGAAACCTATAAAATTATAACAGGACTGGACAGGATAGATGCAAGAAGGATGTTCTCAATGGTGGGGGTGTCCAGAGCCACAGGACACAGTCTGAGGACACAAGGTAGACCATTTAGGGCAGAGATGAGGAGAAATTTCTTCACCCAGAGAATAGTCAGCCTGTGGAATTCCCTATGAAAGAAAGTAATTGAGGCCAAAACATTGTGGCTGGGATTCTCCCCAAAAAATTCTAAGTCCCCAACATGCAGGAAAATCAGAGTAAATGTCGCTGGCTTTTTTAGAGTGATTTCCAGAATGAATCTCCAACACTCCGTGCATCACAGAATGCCTCAGCGTGATTCACTCTGGAAAGTAGGGGGCGGAGCCTATTCCCACCCGAGAGGCGGCGGCATACTGTTGAGTGGGCCACCACGCATGCGCTGATCTGTCAGCATCAAGATAGACGCATACTGGCTCCGCATTGCTGGCCTCCCGGAACTCTCCAGACCAGCCCCAATGTCCCCCCACACCCCGGCCAGCAGCCAGCCCCAATCTCCTCGACTCTCCACCCGGCCAACCCTGATCTCCCAATTTCCCCATCCTCCCCTCCTCCCCCCGCCCCACCGGGAATTCTGAACTCCCGAACCCTCCCCCCCACAGTCCTGACCCACCTGACCCCCATCCCCCCACCCGGATGGCCAGCCCCAATCACCTCTCCCCTCCCTCTCCCACTGATCCCACTTACAGAGTGGCAGGGCCACCCCCCCACCATGATCGCCCCCCCCCCCACCCCCAATAGGCTCCACTGCTTTGGCATTGCCCGAGGCACAGTGGGCAGTGCCAAGGTGCCCCTTGGGCAGTGTCAGTTTTCCCCTTGGGCATTGCCAGGGGGCCAGGCTGGCACTGCCCAAAGGGGCACCTTTACCCTTGACCTTCTGGGGGAGGTGGGGGGGGCAGAGGTGGGGGGCTTCAATGGCCTCTCTTCCCTCCAGCAGGGTCAGGCACCTGTTCCCTGTTAGTGAGGAGCAGGACTAAAACCCGCTGGAGGGAGCCATTCCTGGCAGGGGTGGAGTGGGGGGAGACGTTAGCAGGCCGAGAGACTTCAGTCCCAGGCCCGCTAATGAAATGTAAATGGGGGTTTCCATATTGAATCAGCTGTGCAGAGCTGGTTACGCTGGAAATCTTAGGCTGGGAGACTCAAAGAGATTGTGGTGCACAGCAGGAAGCTGATGTCTCCCGGCCCGCTGCACTGCTTGAGCAGCAGATTGGGCTGGGAGAATCGCCCTCTGTATGTGTTCAAGAAGCAGTTAAATATAACACTTGGGGCAAAGGGGATCAAAGGATATGGAGGAAAGACAGGATGAGGCTATTGAGTAGGATGATCAGCCATGATCATAATGAATGGCGGAGCAGACCTGAAGGGCCGAATGGCCTCCTCTTCTCCTATTTCTAAGTTTAATCTGGAGGGGGAGGTGTTGGTGGTGGTGGTCAGTGGTGGGTAGATCGTGAGGAATTTAGACGGCCACATTGATTCTGATGTGACTATTGATGCCTGGGCATCTGCTAATGTTGATCACAGACATTCAAAACCAACAGCTGGGATTAAATTATATATTATCTGAAGAATTAGGGAGAGTTGGAGGTGATTATACCATAATTATCTCATTGTATAATCATAATGCTAGCACAAGAGCAAAATATTGCGGCTTCTGGAAATCTGGAACAAGAACAGGAAATGTTGGAAATACTCAGCATGTCTGGGAGCATCTGTGGAAAAAGAAACAGAGTTTAATGGTCAGTGACTTTTCACCAGGACTGTGATATACTGCTGATGGCAATTTTAGCCAACATTCCCAAAATTGGGAGTAGATAGTTGTGGTGATCCATTGTTTTATTCTTCTTTTTTGTGAAGCGTTTGCATCAGTACAAATTCATGGGAAAGATACCGATTGATTGAAGATTTAATTTTAAACTGAATCCTCTAATGTCATTGGACATCGATCAATCTAGAGCAACAAAGAATTGTGCTGAAAATATAATTAGCGTCCTCAATCTACCCTTGCGAGGTAGAGACTTGATGGGAAACCACTCCCCGCAATCTTCTGGACATTAATCTAACTGATCTGAACTCGACAGAGAACAAAGCTCCCTTGATGACTCAGTTAATCTGGATGTAATGCTTACCTCAGTAACTTGGCTCATTTACCATCAGTTCCAACCATTGGTTGGAATTTACATTTTTAAATATCATCTCCTGGTTCACCAGCATCGGATTTGGGGGATACCTCAAAGATGCCCTGGGGAATCCCTCTTGGAAGTTCCCACAGAGGAGATTACCCAGCAATTGTCCACGAGCGCTAACTTCTCATGGACAATTGCACTGGAAACCATCCATGAAGTGATTTAAATTGCTGATTTTGGATAATTCTGCCAGGGTCATGCTAATAGTTACAGAGTTAGAAGAAATAAAACCATGTCTAACTTCAGCGTAAATATTTCATCAACCATCCCCACCAGCCCCCCTCCACCCCACCCACACTCCCAACCCCACAGGGAACTCCCCCACCCCCTCACTAAGCACATCCCACATGGCATCCCTGCCCCTGACCCCTCACTTAATCAGGAATTCCAACCCTCACCCCCTGACTTGGTCCAACCTGATCACACACCCCGCCCACTAACCCAACCTGACTCGAACACACCCATCTGATCTGACCTGGCTGGCCCCGCCACCCCCAACCTGACCTGACCTCCCCGCTGATCGTCCCCCACAGTCCCCATGTTTGAGTCCCCCCATATTTGACCCCCCTGATATCCAACTTGTCCATGACCAATCTTCCCCCATCCTATACTTTATTGTAAGTTTAAATCTTGGATTACATTATAACGAGATCATTATTGTGTGTTATATTTCCAAGGGACTTTGAGCAATCCATCTGAATCAAAATAATTTGTGTTACTGAAAACAGATGTCATGTTATCATTCTAAGCCTGGTTTGCTGTCCGGGAAGCCTACTTTCAATGTCTCTGTCTATTTAAATAATGTGCATTTCTCACAGAAGACTTTTAGTTGCATTTCATTTGAGTTTTTAACCCTGTCATAGACTGAGTCAATTCCTTAACATGTAACTAGTAAATAAAAATGCACCAAAATAAAGGAGCCCTGACTTGAGCTAAGGTATGAAAGGAATTGCATGGAATGTATTTGTCCTTCAGTTACAGTAATCGTGCTTGCATTAATCATGAGTTCAAACAGAGTTAAAATCCTTGCAAGTTTATGAAACATTAGGGTCTATCTCCTTCTGCATTCAGGCAGGCATTGCAATTCATAACCTGCATCCACCCATTGAAGCAGGTATTATGATGCCAGATACTGTTGTTACTGGACTAGTCAGATCCTAGAGTGGAACCTGGATGAATAAATCCTAACTTTTATTACTTGCTTAAAATGATGGAGAGTGGTTCCCAGACACATTCACAGGAGTATATTTTTAACAAAGAGCAAAAATTTCTTAAACAGGAAAAGGTGAACTATATTATACTGGTCCTTCACCCCCAACTATAACTTGACAAATAGATATACAAATTTGTAAAGATAACAAAATCTATTTCATACTCTAATGTTCCCAGTATGTAAACACTCCATGTGAACTAATAGGCGGACTGTGATGGGACACCGCACACTCCGAAACGATGTGACAGAATGTGGTGAACCATAGATGGTTACCACTATGGGTGCTTGTACATATGTTACTCTTGTTACTGTTGGGGTTAGGGTTTGGGTGTTCCACCTGTTATTATTGTTTCTGTGGTACGCTCCGTTCGGCTCCGCCTTCTTACAGGAGTATAAAGGTCACTGCTACTTCCGAGTAGCCTTTAGTCTGGGATAATATTGTTAAGTAGTGTGCTCCTATTTTGTCGTGAATAAAAGCCTTTATTCCCAGGTACGCCCTAGCCTCCCGTGTGAATCAATCGCGCATCAATTTTATTCACGACAAAATACTGAAAATCTTGTTCGAAAAAAAAAATGGAGCAGATGCTAAAGCCCGATCAGCTAACCTTGGGTCCGTGTGCCGCTGGGGCGTCGAACACTTTCGACCATTGGTTGAAGTGCTTCGAGGATTACGTTGAGGCCTCGACAGCAGTTCAGTCCGACACCGACAGATTGCGGGTCCTCCACGCCAGGGTGAGCGACACTGTGTATGCAACAATTCGCGATTCCCAAAATTATAAAGATGCTATCGACTTGCTCAAGAGGCTGTATAACAAACAGCCGAACGAAATTCATGCTCGTCACCTATTAGCCACTCGACGGCGGCAGCCCGGCGAAACTACTGGACAGTACCTGCGCGAACTTCAACAGCGAGCCAGAGCCTGCAACTGCAAGGAGGTGTCGGCTACTCAGTACACCAATAACCTCATTCGGGACGCGTTCGTGGCGGGAATCGGCTCATCCTATATTCGCCTGCGGCTGCTAGAGCAGGGTAACCTGGACCTGGCTAAGACGGTAGAATTGGCCGACGCAATAGAAACGGCCTCCAGAAGTCTCGAAGCCTACTCCACCGACCACGTGGGAACAGCGTGGCAAGCACAGCCGCCGCCTCAGCTGTACTCGGCGGCTCCTCGGAACTGCGCGATGATGCTCCCAACTTCAGACCTGACGGCTGCGGCAGCTCCTGGAGGCCCACGGTGCTATTTCTGCGGATTGGCGAAGCATCCTCGCCAAAGATGTGCGGCCAGAGCGGTGTTTTGCTCCGCCTGTGGAAAGAAAGGGCACTATGCAAAGGTGTGCCGAGCAAAGACCCCTTCCAAGCCCAGCAGTGCTGCGTGTGACTCCCCAGGATCCATCTCCTCGTCTCCGGCCTCGTCGATGTCTTCAGCCATGTGCGATCCACGGGCGCCGCCATTTCCTATGATGACGACGCAAGCCACGTGCGACCTGCGGGTGCCGCCGTTTTCAACATCCTCGACCGTGTGCGATTCATGGGCGCAGCCACTTTGGTCGACACCGGCCGCAGGAGACCAGCAGGAGTCCTCGTCGTCGGCTATCTCAACTGCCTGCAGTTACGCTCGGGATCCAACAGTGGCGTCAATCATCCTGGACCAGGCAAAGCCTCACAGACTCGACAAGTCCATGATGGACATAGAGGTAAATGGGCGCCTGGTGCGTTGCCTGTTTGACAGCGGGAGCACGGAGAGCTTCATCCATCTGGATACAGTAAAACGGTGCGCTCTCCGTGTGCAAACTGTCAAGCAGACAATCTCCATGGCGTCGAGGTCCCGATCTGTTATTGTTCTTGGGAGCTGTGTGGTAACTCTAACGGTGCGGGGCACAGTCTACGAGAACTTCAGGCTCCTCGTGTTACTGCACCTTTGTGCTCCGGTAATCCTGGGGCTAGACTTTATGGTCCACCTGAGGAGTGTAACCCTGCAGTACGATGGGCCACTCCCTCCACTTTCAGTGGAAGAACAGCAGCCTCCAAATTGTCCAGCGCGCTCCACATGCTGCCTCTCAACACTCAAAATTACCCCGCCTTCCCTATTCGAAAATCTCATGCCAGGCTGCAAGCCCATCGCGACTAAAAGCAGGCGTTACAGCACTGAGGATCGGATCTTTATTAGATCTGAGGTTCAGCAGCTCCTCAGGGAAGGGGTAATTCAACCTAGCACTAGCCCATGGAGAGCACAAGTCGTGGTGGTCAAGACTGGGGACAAGTCCCGGATGGTCATAGACTATAGTCAGACCATTAATAGGTACTCGCAGCTGGACGCGTACCCTCTCCCGCGCATATCTGACATGGTCAACCAGATTGCGCAGTACCGGGTGTTCTCCACCATCGACTTGAAGTCAGCCTACCACCAGCTCCCCATTCGCCCAGAGGACCGCAAATACACGGCCTTTGAGGCGGATTGCCGTGGCTACCACTTTTTAAGAGTCCCTTTCGGCGTCACTAATGGGGTCTCGGTCTTCCAGCGTGAGATGGACCGAATGGTGGACCAAAACGGGCTACGGGCTACCTTCCCGTACCTGGACAACGTCACTATCTGCAGCCATGACCAGCAGGACCACGACGCCAACCTCCAGAAGTTTTTACGCACTGCGACTCTCCTGAACCTGACCTATAACAAGGAGAAGTGCGTATTCAGCAAGCACCGCCTAGCAATCCTCGGATACGTGGTGGAAAACGGGGTCATCGGCCCCGATCCAGACCGTATGCGTCCCCTCCTTGAACTTCCCCTACCCACTAGCATCAAAGCACTGAGAAGATGCTTAGGCTTCTTCTCGTACTATGGACAGTGGGTCCCCAATTACGTGGACAAAGCCCGTCCGCTCATAAAATCTACCTCTTTTCCCCTGACAGCAGAGGCTCGCCTAGCCTTTGCAGGGATAAAAGCCGACATCGCGAAAGCCACGATGCACGCTGTCGATGAGTCCATCCCTTTTCAGGTGGAGAGCGATGCATCTGATTTCGCCCTGGCCGCCACACTTCACCAGGCGGGCAGGCCCGTCACCTTTTTCTCTCGCACCCTCCAAGGCCCTGAAATTCGGAGAAAGAGGCTCAGGCCATTGTGGAGGCCGTACGGCATTGGCGCCATTATTTGGCTGGCAAACGGTTTACCCTGCTCACGGACCAGAGGTCCGTGGCCTTTATGTTCAACAACACGTTAAAGGGAAAAATTAAGAATGATAAAATCTTGAGGTGGAGAATCGAACTCTCCACCTACAACTATGATATCATGTACCGTCCGGGGAAACTCAATGAGCCCTCAGATGCCCTGTCATGTGGAACATGTGCCAGTGTGCAGGAGGACCGGTTACAGGCCCTCCACAATGATCTCTGCCATCTGGGGATCACTCGGCTCTTCCATTTTGTAAAGGCTCGGAATCTGCCCTATTCCATAGAGGATGTCAGGTCGATAACTCGAAGCTGCCAGGTTTGTGCAGAGTGCAAGCCGCACTTCTACCGGCCTGACAGGGCACACCTCATTAAGGCCACTCGCCCTTTTGAACGACTGAGTGTCGACTTCAAGGGGCCCCTCCCTTCGACGGATCGGAACGTGTATTTCCTCAACGTTGTTGACGGATACTCCCGATTCCCCTTTGCCATCCCCTGTTCTGACATGTCCTCTGCCACGGTCATCAAAGCCCTGCGGAGTCTTTTTACCCTGTTTGGCTACCCCAGTTATATCCACAGTGATAGGGCTTCGTCATTTATGAGCGACGACTTGAGGCAATACCTGCTCTCTAAGGGAATTGCCTGAAGTAGGACTACAAGTTACAACCCCAGGGGTAACGGACAGGTCGAAAGAGAAAACGCTACAGTCTGGAAGGCTGTTTTACTGGCGCTACGGTCTAGGGGTCTTCCAGTCACCCGTTGGCAAGAGGTACTTCCTGATGCGCTCCTTTCGATCCTGTCCCTCCTGTGTACGGCAACCAACGCTACCCCACATGAGCGGATGTTTGTCTTCCCTCGGAAGTCTTCCTCTGGGACCTCACTGCCGTCTTGGTTGACGTACTCAGGACCTGTCCTCCTGCGGCGGCATGTTAGGGCCCGCAAGTCCGACCCTTTGGTTGAACAGGTCCATCTCCTCCACGCCAACCCTCAATATGCCTATGTGGCATATCCTGACGGGCGAGAGGACACGGTCTCTATCAGAGATCTGGCACCTGCAGGGGACCTGGAAACCCCCGTCACTCCCGCACCCCTGGTTAGGATTCCTTTGCCCATTCTCTCCCCTCCTGACACGGCGCGGGCAGCATCGGGACCTCAACGTGATCCTCTTACTCCCGTGTGCAGCTTGCCTGAGTCCAGGGGATTGTCGCCATCTCGAGGTCGGCGGTCGGGAGAGGAACTGGAGGAGTCAGTGGACACCACCTCGGAGAGAGGGTCATCACCACGGTCACCAGAACCGGCACTGGAGCCAGTGCTGCGGAGGTCGCAGAGACGGTGCGGACCCCCGAAACGGCTGAACTTGTGAACATGTGGACAGTTCATATTGTTTTCTTACCCCACCGGCCTTTGTTTTTAAAGGAGGGGTGAATGGGGTGAATCATAGATGGTTACCACTATGGGTACTTGTACATACTTGTTACTCTTGTTACTGTTGGGGTTAGGGTTTGGGTGTTCCACCTGTTATCATTGTTTATGTGGTACACTCCGTTCGGCTCCGCCTTCTTACAGGAGTATAAAGGTCACTGCTACTTCCTAGTAGCCTTTAGTCTGGGATAATATTGTTGAGTAGTGTGCTCCTATTTTGTCGTGAATAAAAGCCTTTATTCCCGGGTACGTCCTCACCTCCCGTGTGAATCAATCACGCAGCACAGATACCACCCAAAACAGATGCTATGGCTATCTCATCAACCCCCCCCCACCTCCCCACGCCCCCCCCCCCCCCCCCCCCCAGATACTTGTCACATCAGGAGCCCACCATTCTCAACAAAAAGTCTGGGCAGGATTTCTTGGCAATCAGAAAAGGCAGGGAAGGTGGCGTTTAGCCCACCATTGGCAGCTTTTCATGTAATGCAGCACTTAGTGCCAAAACATTCACGGGTTCCTCGTTTTGTCACTGGTGGGCAGCCTCTGATTTGTCCACCTCACCATCACCTCAGTGCTTAATGCTTGGGGCACCCCTACATAGAGCCAGCACACTTGCCACTGAGAATTCATGGTTGCAAAAACTAAGAAGCATACTGTCCTGAAATTCACCAATGCCTCCCTGGGGTGCCTGTTGGATACAGTGGAGGCCCGCCATGATGTGATATACCTACACTCTGGCTGAAGGTTTGCCAGCAAGGTCACCAATCGAGCAGGGGAAGCTGTGGCAGTGATGGTCAATGCCAACTCCCTGCAGAAGAGTGCCACAAGAAGGTGAATGATCTCCTCTCTCCTGCAAGGACAAGGCACACACACACACGCACACATACACACACACACACACACACGCACACATACACACACACGCACACATACATACACGCATAAGCGCACACACACACATACATACACGTATAAGCGCACGCACACACACACATACATACACGCATAAGCGCACACACACATACATACACGTATAAGCGCACGCACACACACACACACATACATACACGCATAAGCACACACACACACGCACACGCACACACACACACACATACATACACGCATAAGCACACGCAGACACGCACACATCTTCATCTCCCCTGCGGGTTGTGTCCTCACCGCCCTGCTGGTCCCACTAGTATTTGATTTGATTTGATTTGATTTATTATTGTCACATGTATTAACATACAGTGAAAAGTATTGATTCTGGCGCGCTATATAGACAAAACATACCATTCATAGAGAAGGAAACGAGAGAGTGCAGAATGTAGTGTTACAGTCATAGCTAGAGAAAGATCAACTTAATGCAAGGTAAGTCCATTCAAAAGTCTGACAGCAGCAGGGAAGAAGCTGTTCTTGAGTCGGTTGGTACGTGACCTCAGACTTTTGTATCTTTTTCTCGAAGGAAGAAGGTGGAAGAGAGAATGTACGGGGTGCGTGGGGTCCTTGATTATGCTGGCTGCTTTGCCAAGGCAGCAGGAAATATAGACAGAGTCAATGGATGAGAGGCTGGTTTGAGTGATGGATTGAGCTACATTCACAAACAACCTTTCTATGGTGCATCTGTAAAAGTTGGTAGGAATCATAGCTGACATGCCAAATTTCCTTAGTCTTCTGAGAAAGTAGAGGCACTGGTGGGCTTTCTTAACTATAGTGTCGGCATGGGGGGGGACCAGGACAGGTTGTTGGTGATCTGGACACCTAATAACTTGAAGCTCTCGACCCTTTCTACTTCGTCCCCGTTGATGTAGACAGGGGCATGTTCTCCTTTATGCTTCCTAAAGTCGATGACAATCTCCTTCATTTTGTTGACATTGAGGGAGAGATTGTCAGCGGACCAGTTCACCAGATTCTCTATCTCATTCCTGTACTCTATTTCGTCATTGTTTGAGATCCAACCCACTACGGTGATGTCATCAGCAAACTTGAAAATCGCGTTGATGGGGAATTTGGCCACACAGTCATAGGAGAAGGAGCATAGGAGGGGGTTGAGAACACAGCCTTTTGGTCCACACATACCAGGTATCCTCACCATCTGCCCTGGCACACATTCTGCTTACACTCTCTCCATCTGTTTTCATGCAGGAAAAGTTGGCTCACAACAAGACGGAGATCCCAGATGGGGGGAGGAATGCCAGAGCTGAAGGTGTTCATGGACTTTGAGACAGAGGCATCCAGCTGGCTGGGGATGTTATTGACCGCTCCTGTGCTGATGGTGAGGTCAGCAGTGATAAACCAAGTGAGGAACCCGCAAGGAATCAATCAGCAGACTCTGACACATGTCTCCTGTTTCTAAAGGTCCTTGCCATGCATTAATGGCCTCTCCTTTCTATCATTGGCATATCTAGGAAGTAGCCTGGAAAGTCCACCAGCCAGGTCCATAATTCCAGCCCCAAAGGCAGCACAGAAAAGGAATTCACAGATTCCGACATTGAAGACCCATCACAGGGTTCACCCACACCCTCCACCAGTGCAGCGACACACACCTTGGTGGGACCTAGTTTTAGAACAACCTTGGGGTCACAATCTGGTGAGCACATCATACTTCCAGGTCACAGAAGAATTGCTGGAGGCTAGAGACCTGCTGAGTCCCAGTCAAATGATAAGCCTCTGACTCGGTTATGCCTCAGTTATTGGAGCTCCAAAGGTAAACTCAAGAACAGCACAAAGGGATGTCTGGTACATTCCTGGGATTGAAAGGCCACATGAAAGAGTCTGTCTGCTTTAACATCTGAGGTGATCATATCGACATTGCAACGCAATGATGTTAATGCAGCTAGGGTGGTAGCCGCCATGGAGATCTTGGTGCAAGGCTTTTGTCCTGCACTGCTCCAAGACGTGCACCTCGCGGTGCAGGACGCACACCCTGCAGTGAAGGTCGTGCATCCCGTGGTGCAGGAAATGGAATCCATACCTTCTGCAGGATTTGATGCCACAGTGACTTAGAGGGCCTCTACTGCCAGTGTCATTAAAAGTTACTGCAGTGCTCAGTTTTTACACCACTGTTTCCCTCCAGGGCTCCACGGGTGACCTCTACGGGGTCTCACAAGCCTCCGCACACAAGTGCATCCAAGTGATGATGGAAGCAATCTTTACGAGAGCACACAACTTTGTCCGTTTCGACTAGAATCAGTGAAGCCAGGATGCCTCCAGCATCACCAAAACCCTCCAGGATGCTGGAGTCCCCTCTCAACTCCCTCCTCACCCATTGGATATTGTGTCTCAGGACTGGCACTTGAATCCACAACAGAATCACAGAATTGTTACAGTGCAAAGGGAGGCCATTCAGCCCACTATGTGTCTGCACTAGCTCTCTGATTAAGCAACTCTCTTAGTGCCGCTCCCCACCTTCTCCCCATAATTATGCACATTCTTCCTTTTCAAATAAGTCTCATTTCTGTTTGAAAGCCTCAGTTGAACCTGCCTCCAGTACATTCTCAGGCAGTGGATTCCAGACCCCAACCATTCACTATTTAAAAAAGCTTTTCCACATGCAGCTTTTGATTCTTTTGCCAATTGCTTCAACTCTATGCCCTCGTGTTCTCAATCCTTTCACGAGGGGGAATAGTTTCTCCCTGTCTACTCTGTCCAGACCTCTCATGATTTGGAACACCTCTATCAACTCTCCTCTTAGCCTTCTTTTATCCAAGGGAAACAGTCCTAACTTCTCCAATCTTTCTTCATAACTGAAGTTCCTCATCCCTGGAACCACTCTCATGAATCATTTCTGCACTCTCTCTGTTGGCTTCAGAGGTGAGAGTTCTACCAACTTCACCAGAGCTGAACATCTAACGAAAAAATCTGTGACTTTCATCAGAAATGGTGGTGCCATTTTCTTGCATAGGAGGTTTTGTAGCATGGGACCGAGCAACTCCAATGTAGCACTGTCAATGTTTTTTATATATATATGCTTGACACTGAGATTATATAGGACACCATCATAGGATAGTCTATTGCACCCAGCTGAGCTCAACTTACATCTGTTTATTGTGATTCAGATCTCAGTTTATTTATACTGTTGCTAAACTATGCTAATCAATAGCTTTGGCATCCATCAATGCTTCAACCACTTCTAGTGCCATCTCCACTGGAGGTGTCCTCAGCAATCTTACAATATTAAGGTTTATAAGGTAATTCTGTTTTAACCTGCATGTTTAATTTTGTGTAAAATGAAGTAAGGGGGGTGGGGGCGGGTGGCCTGACCGCTACTGAATGCGGTTTGACAGCATGGTTGGTTTAGTTGCTGTTGCAAAAAAAAAGACGCCAAAGTCAAGGAACTTGCCAACAGAGGCAAACTTCTTACCCGTGAGACACAGGGCCAATGTAGCGGTGCGAGCAAAGAGTAGACCTGGGATCTCCAGGATGTAATGACTTCAATGAACCCACGACGTGGGTCTCTTAGAATACGAACTCCCAGATTAGGTACAGAGTATAAACCCAGAGTCTGGGTTTATACTCTGTGATGTGGAGATGCCGGCGTTGGACTGGGGTAAGCACAGTAAGAAGTCTCACAACACCAGGTTAAAGTCCAACAGGTTTATTTGGTAGCAAATACCATAAGCTTTCGGAGCGCTGCTCCTTCGTCAGATGGAGTGGTCTCTGTTCTCCCTTTATACTCTATACCAGGAAATAAGTACCTGTCTAAGTGTTGCTTACTATGTAAATTAAACAAAATTGGGCGGCATGGTGGCACAGTGGTTAGCACTGCTGCCTCACAGTGCCAGGGACCCAGGTTCGATTCCGGCCTCGAGTCACTGTCTGTGTGGAGTTTGCACTTTCTTCCTGTGTCTGCATGGGTTTCCTCCGGGTGCTCTGGTTTCCTCCCACACTCCAAAGATGTACGGGTTAGGTTGATTAACCATGCTAAATTGCCCCTTAGTGTCAGGGGGATTAGTAGGGTAAATAAGTGGGGTTATGGGAATAGGGCCTGGGTGGGATTGTCGTCGGTGCAGACTCGATGGGCTGAATGGGCTCCTTCTGCACTGTAGGGATTCTGTGATGGATGAAGGGACACCGGCCTCTGAGGAGTTATTTCACAGGTTTTTTTGAGCAGAAGAGAAAAGAGACAGAGGGGATAAACAGCACGTGTAGACATGCTCAGCAGGTTAATTACAAATAGAGTTCTCATCACTGCACACTTAGCTAGTGAGCGCTACTGATCGACAACTAATAACTGGGAAGTAAATGTGTATTACACAGGGAATTAAAGGGAGCTGGAGATAATCAAAAGCGGCTCAAACGGTGACTGGAGTCATCAGTTTGACAAGAGAAGGAGACTTGAACCTTGAAAACTCTTCCATCACTCACAGAAACATGTTTTATTTTCTCAGATTGTAGATTCAGATCTATCCTCTAACAAGCATCCTGACTCTGCAACATCGCTGACATGTTGCATTAAAACACACAGAAAAATACATCGATTAAAAGAGTACACTGTCTTTTCATAATAAAATATTTGGCTCTGATTGCAACAGCCCCATTTCAACTCATAACAGTGTTACTATGGTTTGTTCCTTTTGCCCCTCACCTCCTCTATTTTAGCAGCTAGATGCAGTGTCATATTAGTGGCAGCGGACAAGTAATCCTGAGGCCCTGGATACGTGGATTTGAATCTCATCAGGGCAGTTGATGGAATTTAAATCCAATTACTTACATCTGGGATATAAACTAGTCTCAGGAATACCTTGAAACCATTGTTGATTTTAGTAAAAACTCATCTGCTTCACGAATGTCCATTAGAGAAGGAAATCTGCCATCCTTACTCTAGCTCGGTGAATATGGTTAATTCTTAAGTGGCCTAACATGCCACTCAATTCAAGGGCAATTAGGGATGGGCAACAAATGTTGGGTTGTGTGGGGCAGTGGGTATTGTCTCTGCCTCTGAGTCAGAAGCTTTGAGTTTGAGTTTCACCCCAGGACTTAATAGCCAAGGAAGGTGCATTAACAACGCAGTCAAACATGTTGAATGTCAACTTGAAAATCCTTCCAAACACACCAATGGCTGGCAGTAAGAGCAACAGAAACTTCTGGTCAGCCAAGCATGATGTGGAGTGGTGTCCCACAGACTATAAGCCTCTGGCGACAGACTAGTGACCTGTTCCGTGAATTACTAGCTATGGAAACACAAAGGTCTGCCTTAGTGCTCAACGAAGTGTGAGAAGAGAATTGGAATGGAACAAATGCTGGCCTTGCCAGTGAAGCCCACATGATAGGCCAAAGGGCCTCTTTCCGTGCTGTAAATCTCTATCCCATGAAAGAATAACAAAACAAAACATTCTTAATCTGCAATTCGTTCCAGAAAAAAGTCATATCCATCCGAGTGACAGACAGGAAGCTCAGTAAAGTAATTACTTGATATGTTATATTAAGGGGATCCTGCCATTCATATCTTTAAGGGAGATCTTGTGCACATCTTGGCTGGTATAATCAGTCAGCAAACGCAAAGCACTCCAACACACACAGCAGCTCCTGTGAATCTCTCCAGCGACAGTCTGTTCACCCTAGCTTCACCACAGTTAATTAAACCATTTGCTTGTTAGCTGTCAATTGTGAATTCAAATTTTATGCCCATCGCTGGTTGAACCTTTATGCAAATCGTCTATGTTGCACTGCTTGAAAAGGATTAGTTAAAACATAATAGTGTAGTTAATTCTCACCTTTTTAATAGGGGCAGGGGAAGATGTTAGGGAGGATATTACAGATAGCAATTTCCTTGGACCAGTGAGGATATATGGCAGTGAGTTAAGAAATAATCTGCCTATTCTCACTAACAAAATTCTTATGATACGGCGTTCTTTTGGCAAAAGAACTGTGACTGGATCCTAGACTTCCTAACCCACAGACTGCAATCAGCAAGATAGGCAATGACACTTCCTCCACAATTATACTCAACACTGGTGTGTCCTCAGCTCCTTACTATACTCCTAATACACTTCTGACTGTGTGGCCAAATTCCCCTCCAACTCGATTTTCAAGTTTGCTGATGTCACCACCATAGTGGATCGGATCTCAAACAATGACGAGACAGAGTACAGGAAAGAGAGATTTTGTGAATTGGTGCAACAACAATAATCTCTCCCCCAATGTCAGTAAAATGAAGGAGATAGTCATCAACTTCAAGAAGGGTGGTGGAGGGCATGCCCTTGTCTACATCATGATGTGGAGATGCCGGCATTGGCTGAGGAGGATCGCAACAGTTACCTACAGATGCTGAAAGGCACCCTCATAAGAACAGGATATGGCGCTCGACTCATCGATCGACAGTTCCGACATGCGAAAAACTGCACTGACTTCCTCAGAAGACAAACACGGGACACGGCGGACAGAGTACCCTTCGTTGTCCAGTACTTCCCCAGAGTGGAGAAGCTATGACATCTTCTCCGGAGCCTTCAACACATCATCGATGAAGATGAACATCTCGTCAAGGCCATCCCCACACCCCCACTTCTTGCCTTCAAACAACCGCACAACCTCAAACTACCCAGTCTTCAGGGGAACAGTGACCACGACACCACACAACCCTGCCACAGCAACCTCTGCAAGACGTGCCGGATCATCGACATGGATGCCATCGTCTCACCTGAGAACACCATCCAGCAGGTTCCCGGTACATACTCTAGCGACTTGGCCAACGTTGTCTACCTGATAAGCTGCAGGAAAGGATATCCCGAGGCATGGTACATTGGGGAGACCATGCAGATGTTGTGACAATGGATGAATGAACACCGCTTGACAATCACCAGGCAGGAGTGTTCCCTTCCAGTCAGGGCACACTTCAGCAGTCACCGGCATTCAGCCTCTGATCTTCGGGTAAGCATTCTCCAAGGCGACCTTCACAACACACGACAACGCAGAATCACTGAGCAGAAACTGATAGCCAAGTTCCACACACATGAGGACGGTCTCAATCGGGATCTTGAGTTCATGTCACACTATCTGTAACTCCCACGACTTGCCTGGGCTTGCAAAATCTCACTAACTGTCCTGCCTGGAGACAATACACATCTCTTTAACTTATGCTTGGCCCTCTCTTCTCTCACATTGTCTGTACCTTTAAGACTTGATTACCTGTAAAGACTTGCATTCCAACCATTACCTTGTAAATTGAGTTTGTGTCTGTATATGCCCTGTTTGTGAACACAAGTCCTCACTCACCTGATGAAGGAGCGAGACTTCAAAAGCTTGTGCTGCCAAATAAACCTGTTGGACTTTAACCTGGTGTTGTGAGACTTCTTACTTGTCTACATCAACAGGGACAAAGTGGAAATTGTCGAGAGCCTCAAGTTTCTAGGTTTCCAGATTACTAACAACCTGTCCTGGTCCCTCCATGTGGACGCTATAGTTAAGAAAGCCCACCAATTCGGCATGTCCGTTAAACTCTTACCAAATTTTACAGATACACCGTAGAAAGCATCCTTTCCAGGTGTATCACAGCTTGGTATGGCTCCTGCTCTGACCAAGACCGTAAGAAACTACAAAGGGTTGTGAACTTGGCCCAGTCCATCATGCAAACCAGCCTCCCATCCATTGATTCATTCTACACATCCCACTGCCTCGGCAAAGCAGCCAGCATTATCAAGGATGCCATGCACCCCGGATATACTGTCTTCCGCCTTCCTCAGATACAAAAGATACAAAAGTCTTAGATCATGTTCCAACCAATTCAAGAACAGCTTCTTTCCTGCTGCCAACAGACTTTTGAATGGACCTAACTTATATTAAGTTGATCTTTCTCTATACCCTAGCTATGACTGTAACACTATATTCCACAGCTTCTCCTTTTCTTCTCCCCTGTGTACTATATGAATGGTATGCTCTGTCTGTATAGCGCGCAAAAAACAATACTTTACACTGTATCCCAATACATGTGACAATAATAAATCAAATCAAATTAAATCAGACAGATGTTCCAAAAGAGGACTGAGCAAGTGCTGCATTGTCGAAGGTGCCATGTTTGGATAAGATATTAAGCTGAGATCTCAGAGTTTCATGACAGAAAGAGGCCATTTGGCCTATTGAATCTGTGGCAGCTCTCTGCAAAGGCATTTTATCTAGTTAGTCCCACTCTTCCATCCTTTCCCTATTGCTCTGCAAATGTATCCCTCCAGGTATCTAGGCAACCCTCTGCTGAAAGCCACGATTGAATCTGTTCTCTCAGGTTTAAGGAAACAAATCCAAATGTGCTCTTCGAAGAAAAACATGAGTTCTCTCTGGTGACCTGGCTGATATTTACTGTTAACCAACATCACTAAAACAGATAAAATGAGCAAAATACTGTGGATGCTGGAATCTTAAACAAGAACAGAGGACATTGGAAAAACTCAGCAGGTCTGGCAGCATCTTTCAGGAGAGAGACAGAGAAACGTTTCGAGTCATAGACTCTTGGTCAGAATTGAAAGGAGGGAGAATGTTAGAACCAAAGAAACTGCAACAAAAAGTAACAACTCTAAGAATAAATGACAGATAGCCTGGTGCGGGAGGGGAGGGGTGTTTTACGTTGAGGCATTACAGGTATGGAATATTTAGAATCATAGAATCCCGAAGTGCAGAAGAAGGCTATTTGGTCCATCAAGCCCGCACTGACAACAATCCCACCCAGGCCCAATCCCCATAACCCCACGTATTTACTCTAGCTAGTCCCCCTGACACTAAGGGTCAATTTAGCATGGCCAATCAAACTAACCTGCACATCTTTGGACTGTGGGAAGAAACCGGAGCACCCGGCGCCATGCAGACATGGGGAGAATGTGTAAACTCCACACATACAGTGACCTGAGGCCGGAATTGAACTCATGTCCCTGGCACTGTGGGCATGAGAGCAAGATTATTATTACTAAAAGAGATTATATGCTCATTTATCCTATTGCTGTTTGCGGGATTTGTTATGTGCAGAACTAGCTATTATGTTTTCTATATTACAGCAGGAAGGACTGTAGTTTTCTAGAGTTTGCTTAAGACTGACTGCAACAAGGGGACGATTCTCCCAAAAGCGCTGAATTGGCGGGAAAACTTTTCTAAATCTCGACTGTTCTGACAGTTCAGCTTCTCACCTGAATCTCTGCACTCTGTGGACTGGAGAGGTCCCAGTCGGGAATCTCATTAAAAACCCAGGGGGACGGAGCTTATTCATGCTGGAGTTTGAAAGTTCTGGAACTCTGCGCATGCGCAGTGGTCCCAATCTGCCAGACCCCCCATTTGTTGGCCAGCCCGATCGCTGCCCTTCCAGCACCCCCCATGGCCTGATCGCGTCCCCTACAACAATTCCCAGGCCAGCCCTGACACCCCCCCTTGTCCCAGAGCACCCTGATGCCCAGGCCCCACTCCCCAGCAGTGTCAATCCCCCCACCCCCTCCCCACTGACCCCTCCGGGGTCAGACCGCCCCCCCCCCGGAGGCAGGCCCCCCCCGGTAGACCATGCCCCACCAATCGCTGCCCTCCCTCCATCCCAGACCGATCACAATGCAGAGTGTCAGCGGGACCCCCTACCCCCACCAATCACACCTATGCACCGTCCACAATAGGTCCTGCCCCCTTGGCACTGCCCGATGCCCGGTCAGCAGTGCCAAGGTGCCCCATGGGCATGGGCACTTTGCCCCTTGGACAGTGCCAGGGGCACAGACTGTCACTGCCAGGGTGCCCATGCCCAGAGGGCACCACCCCCCATCACCCGACCCCCTGGAGGGCGCCAATGTCCCCCCCTTCATTCCGGCGGGGTCTCCCGCTCAGTCCCTGAACGTGGGGAGCTAGTCTGAACCCTGCCGGAATGAAGCACTCCTGGCAGGCTGGGAGATTCAATCGGGACCTGAAAGGTCCCGGTAATTAACAAACATACATAATTAAAATAGATGAAAAACAGATTTTAATGACTTACCTGCCTTCCCGCCGGTTTCCAGCGTGGTCTGGCCGGCGATTGTTCGCCGGCTCTGAGATATGCACATGCGTTCCCGGCGCATGCGCAAATCCCCGTTCAAGGCCGCAAACGCGCGTCTCCGGCCGGACTCGGCAGAAAAGTGGCGGGCCGCAATGGGAGAATCACGGTCAAGGACTGTAATAACAGGAAGTTTATTTGATTAACACTGTAGCTGTAAGTAACACTTGTGCTCTGCCCGAGGTCCAAGGGAAACCTGGAGCACCCCAGCCATGTAACGCCAGATATAGGTCGACAAGGCCTTCATTGACAGCAAAACACTTTTGGGACAGTGTTACCCCCAAAGGCACATTATAAACTCAAGATTCTTTCATTCATTACTGATGTAGCTGATATCATTCAAACCAGGGTCGCATCAAATGAGCTAAAGTTAGCTCTGAAGGGGAAAAATCAACCAGGGTTCCTGCTCTTGGCTGCTCCCTGATGAGCCCACCTAGAAGAGAGGTGCCTGGTGGGTATGAAGACTGGATGCCCCGGGTCGAACAAGCTACTGAATGAAGGGTGATCATGTTGACCAGGTACTAGAGAGAGGGTTCAGCACCAATAGAACATAAACACAGCATGAGTATTAGGAGGAAAAGAAAAGAGGAGAAAACATTGCAGTAATTATTCAAAGATTATTCCTTCAGTATAGGCATCAGCACTGGACAATTATGCTGAAAATGCATTCCTTGAACCAAAAGTGAACACAGAATGCAGCAGGAAACCTTTATCTTAGAGGTAAGGCAACAGCTGTAAACTGCTCAACTGCACTCTCACAGAGAATGTGATTTGAATCCGGAATTATGATATTGCCTTGCAATCAGTCCTGAATATCCATTACTCAACATCAATTCAATGAACAGAAAGGCTTATCATTTAAACTGAATCCTTGAGTAGGTTCCAACTGTGATGCTGTGATGGACTTAACCAAGTGGAATGAATTGTACTATCCGATACCCTTGTTCTAATTTGTTTTGCCTCGATGAATTGCTCTCCTCACTTTTAGCTGCACCACCTCTGTTTCATCGGCACAACAGAATTTGAACTGCCACACAGAAAAAAAATCCGGACCCTCCATAGATCCGGAGAGGAATGTGACATGGTAGAGTACTGCCAGGGAGAGCGTAGGTGGAGAATGGCTGGCACTGGGAGGACCACCTGCAGGAAGGAGTGAGGAGGAAAAATTAAGTCAGAGCCAAACAGCAGAAAAAGGTTTTTTAAAAGAAGCATGATCGACATCTGAGGCAGGAGGCCATTCAGCCCTTCGAGCTTGTCCTGCTGTTCAATGCAATCATGGCTGACTGTCTGCCACAATTCCACCTCCTCACATTTAATTCCCTAAAAATGTCTCGACCCCTGACTTGAATATGCATAATGATCGAGTGTCCACGGGCCTCTGTGGAAAAGAATTCCAAATATCTGCAGTCTTCTGAATGAAGAAATTTCCCCTCATCTCAGTCCTAAATGGCTGGCACCTTATCCAGAGACTGTGAACCCCAGTTCCAGACAGGTGTGTAGGGAAAGAGTGGCAGGAAAGTGTTACAAATGCTGAGCATTGGAAACGCGACTTTAACATGTGATTGGCAGATTGATGCTGTTGGATCTGTGAGTGAAGAGCAGAATTGCTGCTGCAGTGTTCATGCAAGGTCAGATCTTCATTGGTTCAGACGATGACAGTATTCTGTCTCTCTCTCTCTCTCTCTCTCTCAAGCTGCCTCAGAATGAAAGGGTTTGTTGTGAGATACTGCGTCAGCTACTCCCACAGTCAACACATCCTCCACACACTGGCAATTTAATCCAAACACTTCTCACAAGCAACGTAAAGTACAGAAATTGTAAAGCAGTTTTATTTCTCTCACAAGGGAAGGTATTACTGCAGCACAACAGCAGCCGCCATGGGAAATTCAGCAGTGGGTTTTAGTTGGTGTGAATGGAAGAGGCAATAACTTTGAGAGTCAGTCGAAGCTGATGTAAAGTTAAGGAGCAGGGAGGGAAGTGATGGCAGAGGTTGTCAGGAGCAGGAACTCAGCTTCAGAGCACAATGGCTTGTATAAGAAGAAGAACATTAATTATAAAATAATGAAACCTCATTTATGGTTTCTGTTTGCTGCCCTTTGGTTAAAGATTAAAATGACTAAATTTGCATTTGGACCACTCAACCACAAGAAATAGGCTCTGACTAAATTTGTCTCTGATTAAACGTGACACACAAGCGTGAAAGCAACATTCGTGGCTCAGAGGAAAAGCTCAGGAGCTGGGACCATGCATTCTGTTGCCCTCCAGGCCCCTCACCTTGCTGCGTTCATGAGCTTCTTGGTGCAGACAGCACACACACACACACACACACACACACACACGCATGCCAGATGCTGGAAATGCAGGTCCGGTAGAATCTAAGAGAAACTGAATTGGACTAGCCATAAAAACGCTGGATACAACAGCAGTTCAGAGGCTAGGAATCCTGCAGCAAGTAACTCAAGTCCTGACTCCCCAAAGTCTGTCCACCATCTATAAGGCACAAGTCAGGAGTGTGATGGAATATTCCCCACTTACCTGGATGAGTGCAGCTCCAACAACACTCAAGAAGCTCCACACCATCCAGGACTAAGCAGCCGACTTGGTGCTACCCCTTCCACAAATGTTCAATCCCTCCACCACCGATAAACAGTGGCAGCCGTGTGTACCATCTACAAAATGCACTGCAGAAACTCACCAAGGTTCCTTAGGCAACACCTCCCAAGCCCGCGAGCATTACCATCTAGAAAGACAAGGTCAGCAAAGACCTGGGAATGCACCACCTGGAGGTTCCCCTCCAAACCACTCACCATCTTGACTTGGAAATATATCATCAATCCTTCACTGTCGCTGGGTCAATATCCTGAGACTCCCTCCCTAACAGCACTGTGGGTGTACCTGCACTATAGGGACTGCAGCAGCTCAAGAAGGCAGCTCACCACCATCTATTCAAGGTCATTAGGGATGGGCAACAAATGATGGCCTCGTCAGCAAGGCTCCATGAATTAATTTTTAAAAATTGAATTATTTTTTGAGTCTGTATGACTCTTCTTCAGGGTTGAAGAGAGGGGAACCATGTTCTGCTACTAACACATTTTGCTATCTGACCTTTAGACCACTATTAACACATTCCTTAGTCTTTAACATTACCACTAACACTCCCTTTTTTGTGTCCATGAAACCTTTGTCAAATATCTCCTGAGTTTCCACATATCCCTGACCTTCTTCAACATACCTCTCCTCAGCCCTGAGGAAGGTTTCGGACTCAAAATGTTGGGCGGGACTGTCTGGTCTCGTCTGTGTGGGACTTAGTGAGCGAGGACAGAATATTTGGCATTCCAGCCAAAACTCAATTCATAGTCACCAGCAACGGAAAATCCCAGCCACGGACAAGGACGGAATATTTTGACTGTTTACTCTGTTTCTCCCTCTACAAAATGCTGCCAAATCTGCTGAGTTTTCCGAGCATTTTCTGTTTTTTTACTACTCAATATTTGTCTACTCTTTCTCCCTCGGACACTTTTCCAGCTTCCCATTTAATACATCTGTGCTGTTCACGCCAGCCATGCTGGTTCCACACTGTAGCCACTATCTGGCTAAAGAGTTTTTTTTATGGATTTCCAGTTGGATTTATTAGTGACTATTCTCCATTTATAATAGCTTTAATTATATCAAACATAAATACAACAAAACAATAATAGTTTTTGACTCCCCACAAGTGAAATATCCTCTTCATGTCAACCTTATCAAATCTCTTCCTAATCTCGATCAGGTCATCCCTCAGTCTTCTCTTTCTCGAGAGTTTAATTGCTCCAGCAGCTGTGGGTCAGAGTGCAAGATGAAAGCCTATATTTTCACCATCAAGGCAAATCAGAATATTTCTGACACTCTGATCAAGAAAAAGTGCCCTGAATGGCATCATTTTCACTCGGTGTCTGTGTGTGATGCAGTTGGGTCTGTTGCCCCCGGTTACATATTGGAGGTGGCCACAGGGCCTGCTACGTGCAGGCCTTATAACCAGGCAATCTTGGTTATCTGGGACTTGATCTGTCTGGCTTGTTAAACATTTGTTCTGCTAACCCTCACCCTTCACATCTCTTACCATGGACTCACTCCTCAAGCCCTGTCCATGCTAACTCATGCTATGTCATGAGCCCCTACCCACTCAATGGGCCTTCATAGCCTCCATAGAAACAGCAAAAATAGAAACAGGAGAAGGCCATTGGGCCCTTTAAGCCTGCTCCACCATTCAATATGATCATGGTTGATTCTCTATCTCAACACCTTCTTCTCTCATGCTCTCCCCATAGCCCTTGACATATTTAGAGTTTAGAAATCTATATATTTTCCTCTTAAATATATTCAGTATGGGGCTGATGTGGTCTGCAGTCAGGCCAATTGACCTTGGAAGATAGTCGAGGCAGTCACGAAGGCTGTCAGGTGCTGAGGTGGACTGTTGAAAAGGGCTGCCTCAGTACTTTGGGACTTCATCCCAGTTGAAATGAAAAAGGAAACAACTTCAGCCCTCACCCATCGCATCTCCTCACCCTCTACCCAATCCTCAAACCCCATCCATGCTATGTCATACTCATATGACAAGCTATGCCACCTGACCCATCCCCATGGCTCCTCTTGCCCCTAAGCCAAGGTAAGCCTCCTACTGACTCAGTCTGCCCTTTATGCCAAGCTATGGCATATTCCTTCCCATTGGCACACTAATGTATAGAACAAATGAACCCTATCATTACTGTAGGATATGTTTTTTTTAACTTTTAAACGGCTATTCATCCATTACTTTCCAATATGTTAAAGAAAAGTAATTTCACTATAAGGCAATAAAAATGTCAATCATCCTGATCATTTAAAGTATCAATAACAGAAACCACAAACCACTTAATGTGTGAATAAAATTGTGAAATTGACAGCAGAGATCAGAGAGCCTAAGCTGTCCATGAAGCAATGTTTTCTCTGAGGCGCAGCTGTTTCAACAAGAGTAATGGATTTCTGGATTCTCAGTCCAGAATTGTGTGCTGATTTTAAATTTTTTATTATATTGTACACACATATTGGGAGGAAGTTTCCATTTCTGGGAGAGAATAGAAGTAGGAGACATAGTTTAAGAATAAAAGGTCTACCATTACGACAGAGATGAGAATTGTTTTGTTCTCAGAGGGTTGTTAGTCTGTGGACTTACAGTAGAGGCTGGGTCACTGAATTTGATCAAGGCAGAGTTAGACAGATTTTTGATAGACAAAGGAGTCAAGGGTTATGTGGCGGGGGAGGGGGGGTGGGGGGTGGCAGACAACAAAAATGGAGTTGAGACCAGAAACAGATCAGTCATGATCTTATTGAAAGGTGGAGCACGCTCGAAGGGCTAACTGGCCTCCTACTGCTAAGTGCTATGTTCCTATTGACAGCTCTGGCTCTCTGATCTCTGCATCAATTGCATGTTTAATTTATGCAAGGTTAAGTAGTTTTTTGAGGGATTGTGTTTTCTATTATTGATACTCTACAGGATCTGAATGATTAACACTTTTATTGTATTTTATTGAAATAACCTTGGGCCCAATTTTACCATTGCGTCGTGCCCGAAAATGTGGTAAAGTCAGGCGTGAGGCCATTAACGTGATCTGCGCCCGCGTCCGCGCAAATGCCCACTTTACCAAGGCCCAAAAATGGCTGCGATCCGATTCGCACCCGAAATGGGCGCAACGGCGATTTAAGTGCATTTGCATGCATTTCAATTGAATTAATGAACTGCCCGCCCAAGTTTATCAGCATTTCCCCCTTTACTATTGCGTTCACGCATCCAGACCTGCTCGGAAAAGGTCTGTTTCGAGCGCTCCAGCTGCTGAAGATCGCTTCCAACGGCTCCCTGACTCAGATCGGTGGTGGGGGGAGGGAGGCGGGTCAGATCATTCTCTGGTGGGGATGGTGGTGGGAGAAGGGAGGCCCGATCATTTTCTGGTTGGGGGGAGGTGGAGGAGGAGGCGGGTTAGATGTATCTCTGGTGGATGGGGGGAGGGAAGACAGATCGCTCTCTGGTGGGGGGTGGGGGGTGGGGGGTAGGGCAGAGGGAGGCAAGATTGTTTTCTGGTGGGAGGGGAGGAGGGGGAGGGCACAGGGAGGCCAGATTGTTGTCTGGTGGGAGAGGGGGGGGAGGAGGAGGTCCGAACTTTCTCTGTAGAGTGGGGGGGGGGGTCCGCTGCCACTCTGCAGGCGATCGGTGAGGGGAAAGGGGGCAGAGGGTCGCAATCGGTCTGGGTAGCGTGGGGGTGGGTGGATAAGGGGGAAAGTTATGTTGTAGGAGTGGGGGTGATGTCTGTGGGGACCATCACTCCTGGGCCGCTTTATCTGCTTTTTGCGGCCCGGGAGTGATGTGACAGTGGTGCGATTTTCAAATTTTTTTCCTCACTGCGCATGCGCAGTTCAGAGCTCCGATCATTTCAGGTGCGCTAAGCTCCGCCCACAGTGCGATTCAGACTCGCGATTTTTTTTTCAGCCTAAGTGCGTATGGGAGCGCCTGAAAGCGGATTTCCAAGTCGGATCTGAATTGCTCCCAGATTCAGCACTTAGAATGAAAATGGTAAAATCGGGCCCCTTATTTAAAGATAGAGGAAAATAATTAATAACCTTTTAAGTTATTGTTTTGCATATCCTACTGTCGCTATGTGGTTTGTTGGTTCAATACAGTGTAAAGTGGGTCAAAGGGCACAGAAGTACAATAGCTTGGCATAGGCAGTATGAGGGGCCATGTGTGGTGGTTGGGGGCCTTTCCCTTGGCATAGTGGGCATGTAGGAGGACCTTTTGAACTTACCTTTTAAAGAGATCTCCTCATGCTGACTACTGTTCTTGAGGGGCCATGAACCATGACTCTTTCAAAACCGGGTTTGGCTCCATGAAAATTGCTGAGGAATAGCCGATACCAATCTCTGCAATGGAGCTGACAAGGTCTGAAGGGCAGGATGTTGGCTTTTGACAGCAAGCAACCTACACCCTTAAAAAGCACTCCTGAAAAATCAGATAGCCTGGGAATGGGAATCGTAAGTCCCAGAATCAGGAACGGCCCACAATTTGAAAAGGGCTTCCGAATCATCCCGACTCAGTACAAAATTCAGCCAATAACATTAGCTGGTACTTCAGTGCATTACTGGGGAGTGCCATGCGTTGCTAGAATTGTTGCTTGCCTGTTGAGACATTGAACCAATCGCTTGATGTTCTGGTGATTTATTTATCCTTCAAAGAACACTCGTAAAAAGAAAACAGACAATCTAATTATTTATCTCATTAGTGTTTGTGGGATCTTGCTGTGTACAAATTGTCTGCAGTGTTTCCTCTATTGTGAAAGTGACAACATTTCAAAGGTACTTAATTGACTGCAAAATGCTCTGGGGTGTTCTGAGGTTGTGGAAGTCACTATATGAATGCACTTTCTTCCTTCCTCTCCTCCTGCTTTCTTCTTTCCCTCTCTCTCTCTCTCTGTTTGCAAGCTTCTGGGTATTGGCTGTTACATTTTAATACAGTGTCCTAAAGCTTTCAACTATCTCGGCAGAAAGCCTGGCTCACAGGGATTGTGTTATGATGAAGGTACAAGTGTATTAACACTGGATTGTCAGGGCTTGGGGGGATTTGCTACAAAGCTCGTGATTCTGCTTCTGAGTCAGTGTTGAAATTGTGAACATCAGCACAAACATTTAGATCACAAAATGCTGAGTCCAGTCTATTTGTTTCTTGTGTTCTCGCAGTTGTTTGGCCGTTTATCCTAAGATTGAGGATTTTACCTTAAAGAAGATACAAGTTGCATCCCTTTGACTGGTGTGACCACAGCTTATGATTTACAGGCAAGTGTTGCAATTTGCAAAGGCGTGTTTGAATGGCCTCCAGACTGTTGGATGGGTGTGCATCAGGACCTTGTGGAAGTACTAATATGAAGACCTATGTGGAATTGCCTGGAAACTTCCGATGGACAATTTCCCTGCTCTCCGGGACCCTCCATAAACATGTCTGACTCTGAGAGTTACAGACTTGGGGCAATTCCACAGGACTTCCCTAAATAGTTACCAGGAAATCTTCATAGGAAATCTAAGGTTCACCAGATTGATTCCTTGAATGGTGGAATTATTCTACGAGGAGAGACTGAGGACGCTGGGCCTTTATTCTTGAGAGTTTAGAAGAGTGAGAGGTGACCTCGTTCAAACATACAATCCTTACAGGGCTCGACAGGAGGGATGTTTCCCCAGACTGGAAAGAGCCTAGAACTAGGGACATGGCCTCAGGATAAAGGATGGCCTTTTAAGACTGAGATGAGGAGGAGTTTCTTCACTCAGAGGGTAGTGAATCTTTGGAATTCTCTACCCAGAGGGCTATGAAGGCTGAGTACGTTCAAGACAAAGATCGATAGATTGCTAGATATTAAAGGCATCAAGGGATATGGAATTAGAGTTGGGAAAAGTGGAATTGAGGTAAATGATCAGCCTTGGTCCAGTTGAATGGCAGGGTCGGCTGGAGGGGCCGTATGGCCTACTCCTACTGCTATTTCCTATGTTCTGATACCATCCTGACTTGGAACTATAGGGCAGTTTTGAGCCCCCACTCTCCGTCTGCGGGAATGGTGGCATATGCTCAAAATCCAGAGAGCGCAATTCATGCCAGCGAGTTTCTGAGTTCGGATCTTGCCCTTCCCTCGCCGGTGGAGTGGCGTGAAACACACCACAGGGCTGCAGAAAGGTCATTTTAATACATTAGCTAGACCTCCATACCAGCACCACTTACAAAAGGTTCATCGAGACGTGAACCTCTCGTAGAGGCCTTGCCGCGGGCGTAAAGGTGAGTATAGCTCCTGGGAGCGACATGGCCGGGCAGTGGCCTGACGATGCCCCCTGGCACTGCCCCATGGCGCAAGTTGGCACCATCACATTTCTACCATGTCTATGCCAGCCAACCAGTGCCAGGGGACTGGCCCCATTGGAAGCCTCATGGGGCGGGGGGAGATTCATTCAGATTTAGTTGTGGACCAGGAGCGGATGGAGGAGCAGGGGTTGCGGGCGGTGACCATTGTATGGGAAGAGCTTGGTGGGAAGGTGCTGACTCTGACAGAAGGGGTGAAGGGGCTGATGATTGGGAGGAAAGGGAGGGGCAGGGAGAAGGTGCCAATGATCAAGGAGGATACTAAAGATCAGGAGTGGGGAGGGGGGCCCATGAAACCTCTGTGGTTTTTATTTATTCATTCGTGACATGAGCGTCGTTGACTGGCCAGCATTTATTGCGCATCCCTAGTTGCCTTTGAGAAGGTGGTGGTGAGCTGCCTTCTTGAAACGCTGCAGTCCATGTAGTGTAGGTACACCCACAGTGCCATTAGGGAGGGAATTCTGACCCAGCGACTACGAAGGAACAGTGATATATTTCCAAGTCAGGATGGTGAGTGGCTAGGTGGGAGGTTTGCTTTGGTTCTGAAAGGGCGTCCTTTAAAGATAGAGTTTTGCCAGCATGTTTAGGCCCACCCCACTCTATGACGGCATGAAACACCAGCACAGTGTCGTGCCACTGTCATTGTACCTGGAGAGGAGACCGACCCATGCTGTTTTTCTCACCAGAAACAACACTGCCATTTTTTGGTAAGACTCTACCCTATATCACCGTTCCTTCACTGTCGCCAGGTCAAAATGCTTTCCCCAAACAGCAGGTGTAGCAACATCAAATGGACTGCAGTGGATCAAGAACAGTAAGAAGTCTCACAACGCCAGGTTAAAGTCCAACCGGTTTATTTGGTAGCAAAAGCCACTGGCTTTCGGAGTGCTGCTCCTTCATCAGGTAAGTGAAAATCAGGTGATGATAAATTCTACCAGCAATGCTCACATTTCACGAAGTAATACATAAAATACAGATATAGCAGTCTATCAGAATAGCTTCTGGAATGCAAATACTGCTCCCTGGATCTCAACATGGGCATTTGAAGCAGTGCAGTTTTGTGCAGCATTGTGAGTCAGAATCTGGTGTGCACAATCCAGCTTCCTCAGGAACCAAGTCAATTCTGCAATGTTAACTCCCAAAGCTGCCGACTGTACAGTATTCCACAGTAATGATCATCTCTACTGTCCACCATGGTGTTCAATCATATCCATGGTTCAGTGGCAGCACTCTTGTCTCTGATTCAAATGTAGGACTGGATTTTCACCATTGAGGTGGGAAGCTTGAGTGAGCAAATGTTCGACAAATGGCTCCAGCCTGCACTATTTTCACTGTGGGGAGGTAGAGGCAGCATCAGGTCAGGCACATCAATCCCAGGACACATTTAGGTGCAGGTTTGGAGACAAGTGAGTGCTGACATGGGCTGGTTCAAAGTCCAGCTTCCACTCCCTGGGACTTTTCCCTAATTGGTTTAAAGCCTTTTAGGCCATCTATTTCTCACACCTCACCAGCCCATATCCCTTTACCCCGCCATGCCCATCCATGTACCCCTGAATCCCCTGTACTCCCTTTCCCAGTATGCACTATAGAGCAATGAGCCACATGGCAACTTCATCAAGTCTTGAAATACACTTTTAAAAAACCCATTCATAAATACTGCTGTTCTTACAACCATATAAATGTGTCAATTAGACAGAGCTACATAGAATTAATAACAGAGGCTTAACTTCACTTCACACTTCGTAATCTTGTCTCAATAAACATACAGGCATTGAAAAAACAGATGAAAGAAAGAATAACTTATCACCTCATAAATATGTTAATCAAACAAAACAACCATTTCACTTCAGCCAGTCTAAGCACACCCCCGCTGCGAAAATCCAGTAGTGCGTCTTGGCGGCATGGTAGCACAGTGGTTAGCACTGCCGCTTCACAGCTCCAGGGTCCCGGGTTCGATTCCCGGCTCGGGTCACTGTCTGTGTGGAGTTTGCACATTCTCCTCGTGTCTGCGTGGGTTTCCTCCGGGTGCTCCGGTTTCCTCCCACAGTCCAAAGATGTGTGGGTTAGGTTGATTGGCCAGGTTAAAAATTGCCCCTTAGAATCCTAAAATGCGTAGGTTAGAGGGATTAGCGGGTAAATATGTGGGGGTAGGACCTGGGTGGGATTGTGGTCGGTGCAGACTCGATGGGCCGAATGGCCTCCTTCTGCACTGTAGGGTTTCTATGATTTCTATGATCAGCCAAACATTCAGAATGAGGCTATTTAGAGAGGCAGAATTTTTAAAGAACATTTTAAGTTATGCCATTTTTGGTTCTATTGTAAAACTTGGTGAGTGAATATGGATCTTACAAAGGAGGCCAAGGGGGAGAGCATGGGCAAGACCTTTTAAACATACCTTTCAAAAGGTTTTTTAATCCAGACTTTGGCTCACCACCTCTCTGAGGGACCGTGAACCATATGTCCTGAGAAACATGCCCAACTCCACAAAAACTGTGGAGAGTATAAGATCCAAGGATCAATGCACCATGAATGAGGGCAGGGATCCTAGAATCAGGTCGCACTCACCATTTTAAAGGCCTGTAGACCTGCCTTGCCTCCACATTTTAAAAAATATCTTTAAGAAAATGATTTATCTAAATGGCCTCATTCTGAATGCTTGGCTGAGCTCCAAGACTCACTAATGGATTTGTTCAGTAGCTCATCTGGCTGCTGTGTGGTTCAGAATAATGCCAGTGTGCAAGTTCAATTCCCATTCCAGTTGAAGCAGACGTGCTTGCCCTGCCCTAAGAATGGAAAGCAGTAGCAAAGCAATACCAGTATAAAACTGGGAAGAGAAATAATTCAGGATGAAGCATTAAAAGACAATGAGCCAAGGACCTACCAACAGGCAGAGCACACATACCACACTGCTACACCCATAATGGCACCCATGGGTTGGGAGTGCAGAGTCTGGGCTCACTACCTACACCTAATCCTGCAACAGCAAAGGTTACCAGCACCAGGAATGAGGGCAGGGATCCCAGAATCAGGTCCCACTCACCATTTTAAAGGTCTCTAAAGCTGTCTTGCCTCCACATTTTTAAAAATATCTTTTAAATGATTTATCTAAAAGGCCTCATTATGAATGCTTGGCTGAGCTCCAAGACTCACAAATGGGTTTGTTCAGCAGAATGTCTGTTTAGGCAGGATCTGGTACATATCATTTGGTACATGTACATATCAGCTGATACATCAGTACAGTACTGAGGCAATGCTACACTGTCAGGAGTGCCAACTATCAGATGAGACATTAAACCCTGCCTCTTATTTTGGCTGAATGCAACAGGCCCAGTGGCAAGATTTGAAGTAGAGAAGGGTAGTTTTATCTGGACTCCTGACAAATATACCTACCTCAGCCAACATCACTTTTAAAAGACAGATCATTTGGTCATATATCATAATGTTGTGCATGTGCTCGGTTGGGAAGAAATTAGTTCTTGTGTTTCCTATATGGCATTTAAAAAAAGTTACTGCACTTCAAATGAGCTTAAGGTCCTTTAGGATGTGAAATACTTTAGATAAATACAAGTTCATTCTTCCTTTCCCTCTCTCTCTCTCTCTGTTTGCAAGCTTCTGGGTATTGGCTGTTACATTTTAATACAGTGTCCTAAAGCTTTCAACTATCTCGGCAGAAAGCCTGGCTCACAGGGATTGTGTTATGATGAAGGTACAAGTGTATTAACACTGGATTGTCAGGGCTTGGGGGGATTTGCTACAAAGCTCGTGATTCTGCTTCTGAGTCAGTGTTGAAATTGTGAACATCAGCACAAACATTTAGATCACAAAATGCTGAGTCCAGTCTTTTTGTTTCTTGTGTTCTCGCAGTTGTTTGGCCGTTTATCCTGAGATTGAGAGTTTTATCTTATAATGGATGCAAGGTGCGCCCCTTTCCCCTGTGACTCGCATTATCAACAGCAGACGCCATCTCCCTGGCCCTGCACTCAACACTGGAACACCTAGAAAACAAGGACACCTATGTCAGACTCCTATTTATTGACTACAACTCAGCCTTCAACACTATTACTTCCACAAAACTCATCTCCAAACTCCGTGGCCTGGATCTCGGCTCCTCCCTCTGCGACTGGATCCTGAACTTCCTAACCCAGAGACCACAGTAAGGATAGGCAATAACACCTCCTCCATGATTATCCTCAACACCAGTGCCCCACAAGACTGTGTTCTCAGCCCTCTATTATACTCCTTATACACCTATGACTGAGTGGCCAAATTCCCCTCCAATGCGATTTTCAAGTTTGCTGACAACACCGTTGTAGTGGGTCGGATCTCAAACAATGATGAGACAGAATACAGGAATGAGATAGAGCATCTGGTGAACTGATGTGGTGACAATAATCTTTCCCTTAATGTCAACAAAATAAAGGAGATTGTCAGCAACTTCAGGAAACGTAGAGGAGAACATGCCCCTGTCTACATCAACGGGGACTAAATAGAAAGGGTCAAGAGTGTCAAGTATTTAGGTGTCAGATCACAAATAACCTATCATGGTCCCCCCCATACCAACACTATAGTTAAGAAAGCCCATCAATGCCTCTACTTTCTCAGAAGACTAAAGAAACTTGGCATGTCAGCTACGACTCTCACCAACTTTTACACCATACACCACAGATGGCATTCTTTCTGGTTGTAACACAGCTTGGCATGGATCCTGCTCTGCCCAAGACTGTAACTACAAATAAAGAACAAAGAACAAAGAACAGTACAGCACAGGAAACAGGCCCTTCAGCCCTCCAAGCCTGAGCCGCTCCTTGGTCCAACTAGACCAATCGTTTGTATCCCTCCATTCCCAGGCTGCTCATGTGACTATCCAGGTAAGTCTTAAACGATGTCAGCGTGCCTGCCTCCACCACCCTACCCTTCCAGGCCCCCACCACCCTCTGTGTAAAAAACATCCCTCTAATATCTGAGTTATACTTCGCCCCTCTCACCTTGAGCCCGTGACCCCTCGTGAACGTCACTTCTGATCTGGGAAAAAGCTTCCCACCGTTCACCCTATCTATTCCCTTCATAATCTTGTACACTGGTCATGAATGTAGCCCAATCCATCATGCAAACCAGCCTCCCATCCATTGACTCTGCCTACACTTCCTGCTGCCTCGGAAAAGCAGCCAGCATAATTAAGGACCCCACGTACCCCAGACATTCTCACTTCCATCTTCTTCCGTCGGGAAAAGATACAAAAGTCTGAGTTCACGTACCAACCCACTCAAGAACAGCTTCTTCCCTGTTGCCATCAGACTTTTGAATGGACTTACCTTGTATTAAGTTGATCTTTCTCTACATCCTAGCAATGACTGTAACACTACATTCTGCACTCTCGCGTTTCCTTCTCTCTGAAAGGTATGCTTTGTCCGTATAGCTAGCAAGAAACAATACTTTTCACTGTATCCCAATACATGTGACAATAATAAATCAAAAAAAAAATCAAATTTTAAAAAATGAACTCTGTGGCATGGTGGCCCAGTGGTTAGCACTGCTGCCTCACAGCGCCGAAGACCCAGGTTCAATTCCGGCCTTGGGTGACTGTTTGCGTGGAGTCTGCACGTTCACTGCTTGGGTTTCCTCCGGGTGCTTTGCTTTCATCCCAGAATCCAAAGATGTGAGGGTCAGATGGATTGACCATGCCAAATGTGTGGATTTGTGGTGGATTGGGGTGCGGAGGGTGGGCCTGGCTGGGGGGATGCTCTTTCAGAGAGTCCTGTCAGTTCTCCAGCCAGTGGACCCATCACCTGCATTAATTCCAGCCCAAATGTTCTGCAAATTTGAATCCTTGAAGATTAGATTTTGCTGATGAAAGGGCGTTTGGTCAGCTCATTATGCTGAGAATGAGGAATCTCTGCTTTTTCCACTAGCGCGAGCATTTTTCTACTTACTGTTACATTCCTTTGGAGATGAAAGCACACTGATCTTCTGAAAATGTAACCTTGTTAAACTTCAAACACTAACTTTCACAATTTATGATTAATTGCTTTGATTAATCATCTGTTTCTTGCTCCGTCAAACAAAGTAAGAGATTTTAATAAAGTGCTTTTGAGATTATTTAGAGTTTGGTGAGCATTCAGTTGTAACACATGCTGATTTTGTTTAATGCTTCAATGATACATCCAAATAGTGACTCACAAATTCCAGTGCCTCAGTGCCTAACTACTTGAAGAGGTTCATAGTGCTGAGTGAGTTGTGTGCATTCTGTGCTATGTACTGGATGTTATGTGTTGTGGTATGTAGTATTTAGTGTGCAGTGTTTTGTCCATGTTGTGTGTGTGTGTATGTCATGTGCGATGTGCGTGTGCATGTTGTGTGTGCTGTGTGATCACCATATATGGCAGAATTATCTGCAACAGACAATGTTAGAAAGACCTATAAAGTGGAAGAGGTGCGTGCTTTCCTTGTCGTATGACACAACTTGTAGAATTTTCCCCAAAGAAGCAATGGCCATTTAAATGATCCCGACAAGCTACTCTGCATTACTTTGCTCACATTCTTTTTTTCATTCATTCACGGGATCTGGGCATCACTGGCTAGGCCAGCATTTATTGCTCAACCTTAATTACCCTCCATTTCAAAGGGCATTTGAGAGTCACCTACATTGCTGTGGGTCTGGAATCACATGTAGGCCAGACCAGGTAAGACTGACAGATTTCCCTCCCGAAAGGACATTAGTGAACCTGATGGGTTTTTACAACAATTGACAATGGGCTCACAGTCCTCATTAGGTTAAAGTCCAACAGGTTTATTTGGTAGCACGAGCTTTCAGAGCGCTGCCCCTTCATCAGGTGAGTGATGATACTCCAGTCCAATGCTGGCATCTCCACATCAGTCCTCATTAGAATTTTTAACTCCAGATTTTTATTGAATTCAAATTTCACCATCTGCCACGGTGGGTTTCGAACCCAGGTCCCCAGATCCTGCCCTGGATTACCAGTCTAGTGACAATATCACTAAACCACCATCTCTCCAAATGATGCAACAGGCTATTTGATTCTAAAGGATGAGGCAGGACATCAGAAATGAGACCTCACCTGAGATCCAGTTTAAAGTTTATTTATTAGTGTCACAAATAGGCTCACATTAACACTGCCCTAGTCGCCACACTCTGGCGCCTGTTCGGCTACACTGAGGGAGAATTTCATGGCCAATGCACCTAACCAGCACATCTTTTGGACTGTGGGAGGAAACCGGAGCACGTGCTCCAGAGAACGTGTAGGAGAACATGGGAGAATGTGCAGACTTCACACAGACAGTGACCCAAGCTGGGAATCGAACTGTGACTAACCACTGCACCACCGTGCCACCCCATACAGATACACTGACTAACGATGGAGATGGGTTTGTTTCAACCTCGCATCAGAAGGATGAGGATAATTGTAATAAGACCATAAGGTGTAGGAGCAGAAGTAGGCCATTTGTCCCACCGAGCCTGCTTCGCCATTCAACAAGATCATGACTGACCCGGCTGAAGCTCGATACCTCAGCATACCTCGGGGATTGAACCTACATCTTTCTTATTACAGTGTATTGGGAATACGGTCAAACTTTCACTAATACCATATAAAAACAGGCTGATAATTAGTGGTCAGAGGAGTGCATTTAAAAACCATTTTACTTAATTTCCCCAGAGAGACATGTCAATCAGTTTGATGGATATTTCCCTTTCAAATATGACTGATGGCGAGTTCTAAATTCAAACATTTTGCTGCTGATCATTCTTCTCTCTTTTCTTTTGTTCATTGTTTGCCTTCATATTCAGTCAGCCCTCAATCCAGAGTTCAATAATTTGGAAGAGACAAAATCCATAATTATTAAAAACTCCTTTGCTATCCGTCACAACACACAATTGCCTGATGGATGGAAGCGGCAATGCATTGCCAAGATGTGCACTGCTATTGTCACTGTCCACTGAAGTCTAAATGACAATGCACATCATCCTGATCTTGAAGCATTTAACTAGTATTAAACAGTTGGATGTATGATTAGATAGAGGCAGCTCCTAATGCAGTAATACATCATTCAGACCAGGAAATCAGTGAGGCAAAGTTAAAACAGAGAAGAACTATGAAAACAGGCATTAAGTGGGTGCTGTGCTAATACAACTAGCTTGTTTGAAATTTAGTAGAAGATTTTAATCATCATTGCAGATTGCCAAAATTTACATTTGTCAGGCAGTGCTAAACGAGACAGTTATAGGTTTAATGTCCAATTGCTGATTGGAAATAATTTCATGGCAATTTTCACCAAAAGTGTTGAACGGCTGAACACATAATGGTCGATTTTAGGACAGAGGGAGATATCTCATCGGTTCTCAGACACAGAGCTGGAGGGGGGTGTCCTGTACCCATATGTTCTTTAAGGGTAACACAGCAGAGAAAGGAAACCCTTATTCTCTTGTGTTGTCCTTAAAGGGACAACCACCATACCATAGGAGGAAAAGACATCAATTTGTCCTCCTCACCCATCACCTCACCCTCCTCACCTTCTTGACCTTCATCTGCAGCTGGCGGTGCTGTTCTATCTGCCCTCATGCCCTCCTTCCCTCCTTTCATTCCTCGTCCAGTCTAAGGCCAATGACCAACTGCTCCCTTTCCCCTGGTGACCAAGATGCCCCATAAGGCAGAACAGCATCACATTCACTCTGTTTAGGTGAAGTCCTCTGAGAATTTCCAGAATCAATGATGCTGGAGGTTTGATGTCTTGACAAGGTGTCTCAGAAAGTTCGCTGAGGTATTAACTTCAGACGTTCTCCTCACAGCTCCAGCAGTAAGTGAGCTGGAAATGATGTATTTCCCTTTAACCAGCAAATAAAATCCACATCAGTGTCATGTTTACCCCCAAACAGCTGGAGGCTTTCAGGATATGGTGATGTGTAGCTACTAAAAATGCCATACAGCCTTGTTAATGAGCACTAGCAGGCAATTTAACTATCAATCAGAACTCAAACAATGGTCCAGGAGGCTGTTCCTGCTCGCTTCAATCCTTTACCAAAATGATGTCTTGTACTAAATGTGAGATAAACCAGTGTTACAACTCAAGATTCCTGCTTGGTTACCTCGGGAGTATCTCTGGTGTCTTAACACCAGTGATGGGCAATCTCGGTGAGTGAGTGGGCCGCATGCGTGGCCCTCCTTTACTACACCGATTAAACAAGCCTGATTTCACTAACCATGATCCCATTAATAAGATTAAATATATTTAATACACACCGAATATTTCATAACGAGTTACAGAAAATGCTTAATCATTTGCATATTAATAAAACTGTCATCAACTTCAAATGGTAAAAACAAAATAAATATTTCCACTTTGGACAGCGGGAGCGCATGGCTCTCACCGTCAATGTTGTGAGCAATCAGCATGCACCTCACGTCACTTGCCTTACTTGTGTATCACTTCAGTCAGACCGGAAGGAAAGAAATTATGCAGACAGAAATCAGCAGAATGTGATAACTCTGCACGTGGGCAATGGTCAACAAAATGTCTCGTGGCCCACACACAATCCAGATGGGCTACATGTGGCCCCTGGGCCTCTGGTTACTCATCACTATTTAACACGCTTCCAAAGATTGCCTCCAGATTTTCAGAGAACAGAGCACCGGGGTTAAGGGTGAACTATCACTTCACAACGGCTGCCAGTTTCTAACTCTTATCCCAAAAACCTTTCCTCTTTGCAAAGTCATGCTCATGTTGTCTGCTGCTCTTTCCAAGATTCCAGTCAATATTAAATTGGTTCTTGGGGATGTCTTTCTAGGCTAGTGATGAAGGGAGGCCTCTGTTGGTGTGTGTACAGAAGCAGAACACTCAGCAAGAGGCAAAATGGAGACTCCAACAGGAGCACCATTGGAGATGGCCAAATGTGTTCATTGATGTCGGACGTTTGCTGTCCTAGATTCCAATCCAACCCCTTCTCCAGGAGACTTCATTGACATCTCCTGCCAACAAAGGAGTTAATGCCTTGAAGCCACTGGGTCCTTTATGTTCATGGTAAATTCAAAAGCGTCTCCACCTGTCCAGTGCAGGAAGTCACAGCAATGCGCTTTCACCTCTAGTCCTGGGTCCAAAATGCAACCTGCCTTAGTTAAATAAAGCTACTTTTTCCCTTCAAGCTGTAGACATCTAACATGACATTATTTTCCATTGTTTAACCAGTCTCTAAATAAAATAATCAATGGTTTTGTACCAGTTGGCACCAAGCTGGCAGCCTCTGCCAGAGAGGAGGTACTGTTAGAGCAGGACATGGTAAGTTTAGCCTGAATCATACATACAAGCATTTGAATTAGAAGCAGGAGTAGGCAAAAGAAGAACAAAACACATTATTCCCCATTGGGAACAGTCCTCCCCCAGCTTCTGACATTAACAAGACAAAGAAGAAGTCTCCTGGTTACTCTGGATTAATGTGAAATTAACAACAACTTGCATTTGGATATAACCTGTTGTTTCACATTAACAAAGCTGGTGTGCGGCACCCCTCAGATATTATCTGTACCAATCACAGCAAGTCTATCTCCAGCACATAACAAATAGCTCCCGTCAGCATGAAGCAGTTGATCAGACCAGGACGCCATTCCACTAAACATCGGAGCTTATTCCCACCGGGATTGTTCTCAGGGTAATCAATTTATTGGTTCTTCCTTCATTGCCTTTATCCATTCTAAATGTCTGGCTAGCTCAAGCACTCGGTAATAGGAAAGCTAACATTGTTCTTTAGTCAGCTAACACTATATTAATATTTGTTCCTGCTCTGTGGGGATTGTGATTTAAGGGCTTGTCTTCACACTGAATGCAGGATGGTTTTTGACATCATTTCAAGCACCTCTGCCCTCCTGGCATGAAGCCAGTTTCCTGTATGAGTGAAAGCCTGTGCAAGCCCTGCAGGTAATGGGGCATTTCTCATCTCAGTAACCACTAATCCAGTCCCTTCATCTATTTCAGTTTGTTTTCTCTTCCACTGAGAAGAAGGTTGAACTTCTTTCTTGAGAGAGCTTTGGCATTAAGTAGCTGCCTCTTCATCATACTCACTGAACGATGTAGTCCTTTCTCTGCTCGCTGCCAAGGTAATCCTCAGCGGGACAAAAAAACATGTGGTGTGACAATGAGGAAAACATTCAAACATAAAGACAATAAACACTTTTAACAGGGGACCAAGGCCACTAACATATTGCTTCTAGATTGTGAGGTTGTAACACCAGCATGTCAATAGTCACATGCGAATCCATCTTTGATTTGATTTGATTTGATTTATTATTGTCACATGTATTAACATACAGTGAAAAGTATTGTTTCTTGCAGGCTATACAGACAAAACATATCGTTCATAGAGAAGGAAATGAGAGAATGCAGAATGTAGTGTTACAGTCATAGCTAGGGTGTAGAGAAAGATTAACGTAATGCAAGCTAAGTCCATTCAAAAGTCTGACAGCAGCAGGGAAGAAGCAGTTCTTGAGTCGGTTGGTACGTGACTTCAGACTTTTGTATCTTTTTCCCAAAGGAAGAAGGTGGAAGAGAGAGTGTCCGGGGTGCGTGGGGTCCTTAATTATGCTGGCTGCTTTGTCGAGGCAGTGGAAAGTGTAGACAGAGTCAACGGATGGGAGGCTGGTTTGCGTGATGAATTGGGCTACATTCACGACCTTTTGTAGATCCTTGCGGTCTTTGGCAGAGCAGGAGCCATACCAAGCTGTGATACAACCAGAAAGAATGCTTTCTATGGTGCATCTGTAAAGGTTGGTGAGAGTCTTGGCTGACATGCCAAATTTCCTTAGTCTTCTGAGAACATAGAGGCATGGATGAGCTTTCTTAACTATAGTGTTGGCATGGGAGAACCAGGACAGGTTGTTGTTGATCTGGATACCTAAAAACTTGAAGCTCTCGTCCCTTTCTACTTTGTCCCCATTGATGTAGACAGGGGCACGTTCCCCCTTACGCTTCCTGAAGTCGATGACAATCTCCTTCGTTTTGTTGACATTGAGGGAGAGATTATTGTTGCCGCACCAGTTCACCAGATTCTCTATCTCATTCCTGTACTCTGTCTCGTCATTGTTTGAGATCCGACCCACTACGGTGGTGTCGTCAGCAAACTTGAAAATTGAATTGGAGGGGAATTTGGCCGCACAGTCATTGGTGTATAAGGAGTATAGTAGGGGGCTGCAAACACAGCCTTGTGGGGCACCGGTGTTGAGGATGATTGTGGAGGAAGTGTTGTTGCCTATCCTTACTGATTGAGGTCTGTGATTTAGGAAGTTCAGGATCCAGTCGCAGAGGGAGTGCAATCAAACTCCATTAACAGTGCAGTGTCAGAGTAACACCGTTCCTCAATCTCCATGTACTGTAGTGTAAGGGTAATGATGGCCTTTCCTCTCTGATTTGTAGTCTTGAGTGAATATATTTTCCTTCCTTGCTTCCTGACTATAATAGACTCTCCATTAGACCATAAGGTATAGGAACAGAACAGCTCAGCCAGTCAGCTCTGCCATTCAATGAGATCATGACTGATCTGATAATCCTCAATTCCACTTTCCCCACTTATCTCCATAACCCTCGATTCCCTTACTGAATAAAAATCTGTCTATTTCAGCCTTGAACAACCCACATCTACAGCTCTCTGCAGTTAAGATTTCCACAGATTCACTACCCTCTGAGTGAAGAAATTCCTCATCTGTCTTAAATGAGCAACATCTTACTCTGAGATTATGCCCTCTGGTCCTAGACTCTTCCACAAGGGAAACAACTTCTCAGCATCCACCCTGTCAAGACCCCTGAGAATCCTATGTGTCTCATTCTACTAAACTTCAATGAGTACAGGCCCAATCTACTCAATCTCTCCTCATCAGAAGATCCCTTCATATCCAGGACCAACCTAGTGAACTTTCTCTGGACTGCCTCCAAGTATATCTTTCCTTAGATAAGGGGACTAAAACTGTTCACAGTATTCTAACTAGTGTTTTGTATAGTTTTAGCAAAACTTCCCTATTTTTATACTCCATTTCCTTTGAAATAAAGGCCAGCATTCCATTTGCCTATCCAGATTGGTACGGGCTTCCTGCTGCTTTAGCAGACTCGGCATTAGTCCTCACCATCACTGATTATCTTGCCCTTCTTGTGTAACTGATCCATCATCATAATGAATGCATGAAGCATTTTCTAACTTGGCAGTCAAACCCTGTTCCCACCCCACCCCTCTTAAAGCTGAGGTCTTCCCAATATAACTCGAAATTTTGGTATCTATTTTACAAAAGAGACCTCCTTTGGAATCTCCTCTGTCATTCCTGGTGGCTCAATCTGAAACTTTTCTTGGCACAATATTTTCCATGTTTATTACTGTTTTCATTAAGTGAAGCCCTAGCAGCACCATCAAGTACCCTAGCTTCATTCTCCCTGCTTCTGAGTCTGAGTATCATGACTCCTAGCCCCAGTCGGAAGACCCTACCACCAAATCTAGGTTGACTCTACCGGCACAGGGCAGCGGGAGTGCTGCGTTGTTGGAGGTGCCATTTTTGGAAGAGACGCTAAAGCAGGGCTACACCTATCCTCTCGAGTGGATGTATGTGAACCCACAGCAGCATTTTGAAGAAGTGCAGTGCAGTTCTCTCTGGCCAAATATTGCTGAACAAACAGCACATTCTTGCTCTGGGAGTTTACTGTATGCAAATTCCCTGTTACAACAGTGACTGCACTTCAAACATATTTCACTGTCTGTGAAGTGCTTTGGAATATTGTTAAGTTTAGAAAGCGGTTATATAAATGAAAATCTTTTATTCTTCTATCTAATGCAGTTAGGTAGCATGCCACAAACTTCTCCTTGGAGACCAGTTAATATATGGATTATTCATCATATCTTGTTTCATTTGCAAGGTTCCCAGGATTCATTTTTAATGTGACTGGCTGCCTTTGACCAATATTTTTGATAAAATGCATTGTGATAAATATTTTTCCCATTTGGATTGGATCAACCTACGTCAGAACACATCAGTAAATCATATTGAGGGTTGGATGGTCCCTTTAAGGGTTTAGTCATGTGGTCAGTCCATGACATCATTGGCTACTTCATGGGCTTTATTCAGTCGAGAGCCAGCCACTATGGATTAAACAGCTGCCTAATAACCCTATTCTGTTGTTACAGCCAAAACCCTCAGGCCTTCACTTCCTATTCTGTGGTCCTCCAACATGCGCTACAATTTAAATAAAATCAAAAAAAACTGGCAGTGAGGAACGGATTTTAATTCTTCAACCAAAAAAGAGAGAAAAAAATCAAAATAGCACTGACCATCAGAAGACAGCTGGAAGTGCTGATGTCGGACAAAATCGACAACGGGTTAGGTGGTGACAACTGACATTGTTGCTTGGAAAGGTTGTGGACAGAAAAGAAGATCCCTAGTTAATTAAACCAGCACCTTTAGGAGTTCAGGCTGCAGAGATTGCAACACGTTAGAATAGGGACAGAGGTAGAGTGGGAGAGAAAAGATTTTTGCACTGCAATAAGTCTTTCGAGAAAAATGCTGCTACAGTTGGCTCACAGTGCCATAGAATCTAGACCATTTCCCATCAAAGGCACTGTTGAGCAGTTTATATTGCTCGTGAAAAATGATGGGAAAGTTTGTCGCCATTGGGTCATTTGAAGAAGAATCTGAGAATTGGAAGTCTTCTGCAGAAAGATTTCACTTATATCCAAGCCAATGAAATACCGAGGACATTGTAGTCCCTGTTTTCCTAAGCACTATTGGCAGCAAGACAAAGGAGCTTGATTCAACCCGAGAAGCCTGCTAGTAAAACTCATCATGGGGAGGCGATGGCCTAGTGGCATTATCGCTAGATTATTAATCCAGAAACTTAGCAAATGTTCTGGGAACCTGGGTTCAAATCCTGCCACGGCAGATGGTAGAATTTGAATTCAATAAAAAATATCTGGAATTAAGAATCTACTGATGACCATGAACCCATTGTCGATTGTCAGAAAAACCCATCTGATTCACTAGTGTCCTTTAGGAAAGGAAATCTGTCGTCCTTACCTGGTCTGGTCCACGTGTGATTCCAGAGCACAGCAATGTGGTTGACTCTCAACGGTCTCCAAGGGCAACCGGAGCCAGCCAGCGACACCCATATCCCATGAATGAATAAAATCTAACCAAAATTTTAGAAGATCATTATGCCCCAAGACCATTGATCATTGTGCAGTGCTTTTATTTTCATAAAAGGAATCAGTTAGATGAATAATACATCATGCAGTTCATCATGACCCTGAAACACCTCTCTGAGCATTGTGAACTTGGTGACTCTTTGGATGATACTATCCAAGACAGACTTTGTGGCCTTAGAAATGAAACCAAACAGCAAAAGTGATAAACAGAATGGAATTTAGGGTTAAAAACAGCTTTGGAGATAGCCGTTTCAATGAAGATTGCTGCAAAAGAGGCTTCTCAGCTAGGAGTAGGCACGAGGATCCATAACATGGGTGCCACCCAGAGGAAATCTACCCAGCAACAGGCTTGTCATTGTTTTTGCTGTGCAAAAATTAGTCATTCACAAGCTGAGTGCTGGAGCAAGAAGAGCCAATGCAAAAATTATGGCAAGATTGGTCACACAGCCAGCGCTTACTGGAAGGAAACAACTTTTGCAGAAAAGAGTGCCTTTAAAAACAACCAAGGTGTATCAAAAAATAAAAATAAAACAAATTTCAATATAGAAAAAGAGAACAACAAGATAGATGAAGAGCCAACACCCAAGTCTGATGAAGAATAGTATTATCAATTCAAGGTGAATTCACACTGATTTTGGGTTCTGAAGTTGAATGGGAGCTCAATCAGAATGGAGGTTGGCATGGGGGCTGCAGTCTCCCTGATTCTGAGATCACCTACAAAAACCATCTGAAGCATCTACCCTTAAAGCGAGCAGACGTTTATCCTGAGTACCTAGCAGAAGAAATAGTGCCTTTCAGAGAATACAAGGTAGAGTTAAGTTGGCAAACCATGGAGCTGCCACTTCACGTTGTCCAAGAAAACTTTTCAGTTCTCTTTGGTCATTGTTGCTAGAGAAGATAAAGTTGAATTGGAATGCTGTGAACAGATTAGTGGATTCTGAAAAAAACTTACAAAGCTTCTTAGAGAAATACAGTACTGTATTTGAAGATTCACTGGGATCAATGAAAGGAGTTCAAGTATCACTCAAGATTAAACCAAACAGCCAACCTAAGAATCTCAATATCAGAGCAGTATCTTATACTATTTGTCCAATGGTAGAACTGGAATTGAAGCAACTTGTAGATACAGGAGTCTTGGAACCCATCACCATCACTAGTCGATTCCGGCTTGGGCCACTGTCTGTGCGGAATCTGCACATTCCCCCTGGTTCTGCATGGGTTTCCTCCAAGTGCTCCAGTTCCCTCCCACAGATGAAAGACGTGCTGGTTAGGTGCATTGGTCATGCTAAATTCTCCCTCAGTGTACCTGAACAGATGCCGGAGAGTGGCGGCCAAGGGATTTTCATAGTAATTTAATTGCAGTGTTAATGTAAGCCTACTTGTGACACTACTAAATAAATAAATTAATTAATGAAAGAAATATCAATGACTGGGCAACCTCAATAGTGCCTGTAATGAAACAGGATGGCACTGTACATATTTGCAGAGATTTCAATTTAACAATCAATCCAGATCTCTGTGTGGATCAATATCCATTATTATTGATAGAGGACTTGTTTGCTGGCCTAGCAGGAGGACAGAGCAAAAATTAACTGGTCACTGGCCTAAATGCAAATGAATGTTGCAGCTCAATCTGAACTCCTGCTTACCATCATTACCCATAAAAGCCTTTACTGCTATAAACAATTGCCTTTTGGAATCACTTCAGCACCTACTTTTTATAATGACCAATGGAGCAGATTTTAAGCAGTCTACAGGGGGTGCAATGCTATTTTGTCGACATCTTAATTATGGGCTCAAATGAACAAGAATATTTAAGTTATCTTTTACCAACCTTACAACATCTTTAAACACATCGTCTTCATGTCAGGAAAGATAAATGCGATTTCTTCCAGACATCTATCCATGTCATTGAAGGTAAAGGTTTACACAAAGCACCTAAGAAGATGGAAGCTCTAGGCCAACAAATGTAATACAACTGAGATCATTCCTAGGGTTAATAAACTATTATGGGAAGTGCATCACAAACTTGGCAACCTTACCTAAATCTCTACACGACTTATTATGCATTAAACAGGCATGGCAATGAACCTGATTGCAAAAAAGCTTACAATGCAGCTAAAGACGTGCTGAAAAAGGAGGAAGTGTTGGCACATTTCAACGCAAAGTTACTACTACAACTTGCCTGTGGTGCACGACCATACAAAGTTGGAGCGGTGGTGTTACACATACTACCTTCTGGGGAAAGGAAGACTCTTGTATCGCGTACTCTAACAAGTGCTGAATCAAACTAGGCACAGTTGGAAAGAGAAGCAATGAGCATTATTTTTGGACTAAGAAAGTTCCATCAATACCTTTATGGTCATCACTTCACGTTATTGATGGACCACCGATCCTTAACAACCAACTTTGGGCCATACAAAGGTATCGCGTTGCTCACTGCAAGCAAACTGCAGTGATGGTCATTAATACTGTCAACACATTTACACAAAATCAAATATCATCAATCTGAATAGCAAGCTGCTGCAGATGCATTGTAACATTTAGCTTTACCAGTTAGACATGTAAACAGTTTCTTGGCAACATATTGAAACACCACACACGAGACAACACAAAGTTCGCCAACTTTATAACTCACAAAGAGAAAGCTGAGAATCACTTTCAATTTACTAATACCGCAGGAGACGTCTGAAATAGTAGAACGCAGTCAACAGTCACAAATCCTAGATCAGGAGGATGATTCAAAATGACACCTATTTCAGCGAGGGGAACATGTTTTGATGCACAGTTATACCATTAATGAGAAGTGGATTCCTGCAACTGTCTTGGCTCAAACTGGTCCAATCTTATAGAGTGTACAAAGGAAGAGGAGTTAGTTTGGAGATGACACACAGATAAGTTATTGGCTACTCATATCAATGTGTTAACACCATCAATGCCTTACCTACCTCAGGCTATACCATCTTCCATTCTACCAGGGATTGTAACCGCAATTTCAGATCAATTAGCTGACCCCGAGATCACTGATGAATCTGTTGTTATTAGTCAACCTGCTGCTGAAGAAATTTTTGTTCCTTCCATGATGGAAACATCTACTACAAACCCTGAAAGTACCTCTAAGATCAAAGACAATCAGATTTCTGAAGTCTGCTGGTATCCAGTGCAAAATAGATGCCCTTGAGATCATCTTTCTTTTTAACTACATTACAATTACTATGTAATGATAACTTGCCTGCCGATGTATACACATGTTTTCTGATGACTATGTAAACATATCATAATTATTCCTTGTTATGGGATCATAGAAGTAAAGGGGGAGGTAATTACCCAATGGGGAATACTAACGAGTCAGAGACACAATCATGATTGAGTTTGGAGTTAAAAGGCAATTGACCACCAAAGGGGACACTGAGGCAAAATGACTTGCAGGCATCTGGGTGAGACCGGCCACTTCTGGGAAAACTGGATACGAGTCAGAACTCCTCCGTGTTGACCATCCTGCCTTGTCTCTCCCATCAGCCAAGCCCACCAGCAGCTCCTGAGCTTAATGTGTTTAAACTGTATTGATTTTTGGAGCCAATGGAAATAGAAATAAGCATCCCCGGCTACATCAACTTTGGGTTAATGATGCATAAAACATTTTATGGGATATCCTGGAGAACGCTATTTAAATCTATAATAATGTTATGATTGCTTTTAAATTTATATGATGTAATTTTCTCGAAATGTGCGTGTGGTACTAAAGCAATAGGCAAGACATTATGATAGAGAGTTCAGCTGGAATTGCTGGCTGCCAGGCCACTTTGAGCTTGCTACAGGCTGCTCTGCCTTCCCTGTGAGGCTGTGGCTGAGATATACAGGCATAGGCTGCCCGTCAATTGTGCTAACTAATGAATCTGATGCACCCTGGACCCATTATTAACGGGCAGGAGTCAGGGGAGTCTGTTACTGTGATTAAAAACTAGCTCAAAGCCAGGGACATAGGGTACCTGCCAATCTTAATGGCAAAACCTCTTTTAAACAGATCAATGCAGGCACCCACCCAACAGCCCAGCTGGTTGGTGCAGGAGGACTCCAGCAGTCTGCAAGGTGGGGGGGGGGGGCGGATAGTTGGGGGGCGGGGCAGGATCTGTAGGCCATGATGTAGAGTGGGTGAGGTGTCAAAGTCTTCCTGTGATGCTATGGGTGAAGGGGCATTTCCAATTTTCTGCTCTTTCTGAACTATAAGAAGTTTAAATGCAGAAAAAGTTACTAAAATGTATCTGGCATTTTCCTTGCCATTCAGCTGCTCCCACTATGGTGCAGTTGCCAGGCAACAGACAGTGCATGGCAACCTTCTGTTAAAATTAAGTTATGGCACAAATAATATTGTAAGAAGTCTCACAACACCAGGTTAAAGTCCAATAGGTTTATTTGGTAGCATACGCCACAAGCTTTCAGAGCGCTGCTCCTTCATCAGGTGAGTGGGAGTTGTGTTCACAAACAGGGCATATAAAGACACAAACTCAATTTACAAAATAATGGTTGGAATGCGAGTCTTTAGAGGTAATCAAGTCTTAAAGGTACAGACAATGTGAGTGGAGAGAGGATTAAGCACAGATTAAAGAGATGTGTATTGGCTCCAGCCAGGACAGTTAGTGAGATTTTGCAAGCCCAGGCAAGTTGTGGGAGTTACAGATAGTGTGACATGAACCCAAGATCCCGGTTGAGGCTGTCCTCATGTGTGCGGAACTTGGCTATCAGTTTCTGCTCAGCGATTCTGCGTTGTCGTGTGTCGTGAAAGCCGCCTTGGAGAACGCTTACCCGAAGATCAGAGGCTGAATGCCCGTGACTGCTGAAGTGTTCCCCAACAGGAAGAGAACACTCTTGCCTGGTGATTGTCGAGCGGTGTTCATTCATCCGTTGTCGTAGTGTCTGCATGGTCTCCCCAATGTACCATGCCTCGGGACATCCTTTCCTGCAGTGTATCAGGTAGACAACGAAACCCAGCCTTCAGAACGGTGACCACGACACCACACAACCCTGCAAGATGTGCCAGATCATCGACACGGATGCCATCATCTCATGTGAGAACACCATCCACCAGGTACACAGTACATACACTTGCAACTCGGCCAATGTTGTCTACCTGATACGCTACAGGAAAGGATGTCCCGAGGCATGGTACATTAGGGAGACCATGCAGACGCTACGACAATGGATGAATGAACACCGCTCGACAATCACCAGGCAAGAGTGTTCTCTTCCTATTGGGGAACACTTCAGCAGTCACGGGCATTCAGCCTCTGATCTTCGGGTAAGCGTTCTCCAAGGCAGCCTTCACGACACACGACAATGCAGAATCACTGAGCAGAGACTGATAGCCAAGTTCCGCACACATGAGGACGGCCTCAACCGGGACCTTGGGTTTATGTCACACTATCTGTAACTCCCACAACTTGCCTGGGCTTGCAAAATCTCACTAACTGCTCTGGCTGGAGACAATACGCATCTCTTTAACCTGTGCTTAATCCTCTCTCCACTCACATTGTCTGTACCTTTAAGTCTTGATTACCTGTAAAGACTCGCATTCCAACCATTATTTTGTAAATTGAGTTTGTGTCTTTATATGCCCTGTTTGTGAACAGAACTCCCACTCACCTGATGAAGGAGCAGTGCGCCGAAAGCTTGTGGTTTGTGCTACCAAATAAGCCTGTTGGACTTTAACCTGGTGTTGTGAGACTTCTTACTGTGCTTACCCCAGTCCAACGCCGGCATCTCCACATCACAAATAATATCATCAGGTGCAGATTTTACATATTAAGGAGTGCCCCACAATTTCCCCTCCCCAGCCTGGATTTAGTGGGAGCCTTGTCCAAGGCCTATTTCACCACTGTAAATATTACTTGGGCCTACGGATTGAGGCCAGCTTGCTCCATCCCCATGTTTTCACTCCCTGTTCCCCCATAATCGACCTTCTTCTGCTCATTGGGGAATGGGAACGGCTTAAAACTGTGGGCCATAAAGGAACATAGGAAGGAACAAGAAGAGGTTACTCACACCTCAAGCCTATTGTGCCATTCAATCAGATCTGCTGCATCTCCTCGATAACTCCGTAACCCTTACCTAATATAAACTTCTCAAACTCAGTTTTGAAATTTTGAATTGACTTGGCATTTTGACAGTTTTTTTGAGGAAGAGAGTTTCAGATTTCTCCTTCCCTTTGTGTGAAGTCGCGCTCCCTGACATTACCACAAAATGGCCAAGCTCCAATTTTAAGGTTTTGGTCCCTTGTTCTGAACTCTCCTACCAGAAGAAATAGTTTCCTCTATTTAAACTTTCAAACCCTGTAATCCTCTTAAATACCTCAATGAGATTACCCCTTCTTCTCTAATCTAGGGAGTACAACCTATGCTACCAGAGATGCACAGATAGAGACATACAACTGGGAGCTCTTGACAGACCTAAATTCTGATCCCAGTCATATCTCCTTTGGACTGGCATAAAAATAAGATGCTGCTTGAGGTGTAGAAAATAGCGAAATAAGGTTCCCAACCAGAGGATCCTTCTGAGGGGCTGGGCCTCTGCTAGAGGCACTGTGTTTTTTAAAAAGAATGGTTTATGAGTTGTGGGTGTCACTGGCAAAGCCAACATTTATTGCCCATCCTTAATTCATAGAATCAGAGAATTCCTATAGAGCAGATGGAGGCCATTCGGCCCATCAAGTCTGTACCGATCACAATCCCACCTAAGCTCCACTCCCGTAACCCTCATTTACCCTGCTAACCCCCTGACACTAGGATCAATTTAGATGGCCAATCAATCTATCCGGCATATCTTTGGACTGTGGGAGGAAACTGGAGCACCCGGAGGAAACCCACGCAGACATGGGAGAAAGTGCAAATTCCACACAGACAGTGACTCGAGGCTGGAATTGAAACTGAGTCCCTAGTGCTGTGAGGCAGCAGTGCTAACCACTGTGCCACCTTGCCGCCCTTTGTGAGGTGTGGGCGTCACTGGCAAGGCCAACATTTATTGCCCACCCTGAATTGCCCTTGAGCAGGTGGTGGTGAGCTGCTTCCTTAAACCGCTACAGTCCATGTGGTGTTGGCACGCCCGCAGTGCTGTTAGTGAGGGAGTTCCAGGATTTTGACCCAGTGACAGTGAAGGAAGAGTGATATATTTCCAAGTCAGGGTAGTGTGTGATTTAGAGGGGAAATCCAGGTGATGGTGTTCCCATGCATCTGCTGCCTTTGTCCTTCTCAGTGGTAGAGGCCACAGATTTGGAAGGTGGCGTCAAAGAAAGATTAGCGAGTTGCTGCAGTGCATCTTGTAAATGGTACACACTGCTGCCACTGTGCATCGGTGAATGGGAGGAGTATATGTATCAAGTGGTGGATGGGGTGCCAATCTTTGTCCTGGATGGTACTGATCGTTGAGTGTTGGAGCTGCCTCAGCTGAACAAGTGGAATGTATTCCATCACATTCCTGACTTGTGTCTTGTAGATGGTTGACAGGCATTGGGCAGTCAGGAGGTGAGTTATTCACTGCAGAATTCCCGTTTGAAGAATTTGTGACTACATCCTGTAATGTTTGACAGATCCTGTGACTATATCATGTAGAATTTGAGATATTTAATGGGTAATTTACAATCACAATCTAATGATTGAAGCCAGTGTTTGGTGGTTGATAGATCCAGGCTCAGTTTTGGCTACCACACTGTCTTGAATCACATAATCTCCCAAAGCTGACACTCAATGGATGGGATTTTCCAGCCACGTGCACCCCAAGATGGTAAATTCCCATCCAAGCTCAACGGATCTTTAAATGATCTGCCAAATTTTCTGTCCCGCCCGCTACAATTCCCCCGGCCGGAAAAGGATGGAAAATTTCCGGCCAATGTTTTTTTATGCAGAATTAAGATTATAACCCATCCGGAAATTTAACAGCCCAATTTTCAGGATCATTTTGCCAATATAGTCTCTTAGATTCATTCCATGATTTCATGGTGAATTCTCTCAGATTTTCCTGGCTGGTGTCGAGTTTGGAGGGGAACTTGTAGATGGTGGTGACCCCTTATATCTGCTGCCCTTTTCCTTCTAGGCTGTGGAAGTCACAGGTTTGGAAGCTGCTGTTGAAGGAGACTCCAAGAGTTGCTGCAGTGAATCTTCTACAATGGGACACACTGTGCGTTGGTGGGATGGATAACTGTGCACCTTCTAAAAGTATTATTTAAGGTAAGTGATTTCTTGTTGTTTTCACAATTTCATGGTATGTCTGTGTGGACCTAAATAACGTAAAGATAATTTGTAGTAGGGAAACTTTGGCCCTACATCGCCCCATTCACTCCCACCTCAGAGTTACATACATTTAACTGTAAGTTGCCCACTCTCCTTCGAGTTGCCTCTAACACTTTGTTATCGTGCAAATAAATGTTGTTTTTGGTTGCTAAAAGGACTTTCCATTCAGCAAACAACTCATCACATGATCAGAATGCCTCCAAAACGCTTTCAAATCCCAGTCACAACAGTATAGGAAGTGGCTTCCCATTTACACACAGCTAGGTCCCACAGCCAGCAGCTGTGACAGATAACCATTTAGTTGATGGTATTTGTTAGTCAAGGGGTGAACGTTAGCCTGGCACCCCCTCCCGACCCATTTTGCTCGATTAGTGCTGTGGAATATATTGCATGAACCTGATCAAGCAAACATGGCTTTCACTTAGTGTCTCAGTGGCTCAGATGGTGCAGCACAACCTCAGTACTGCGCTGGTGTCGGCCTAGATTATGAACTTGTAGCGGGGATAATATAATTCAAGGTGTCAAACCATTAAAAAAATGAATCATGATTAATGTCTCCATTAAAGATTTTAATCTCAATTAATCTTGCTTTTAATCACATATTTAATTGCATCCATCAGAGTTATGTATGCTCTTTCACTGGAGATATTATTACAGTGAACTATGTCATAAAAAATCATAACTGGAACTGTTTACTGTGAAGAGTATTTCTGTGATATTAGGATTCAGTTTGATTGCAAATGCCAGCAACTTCTTTCTACCCAATCAATATCAGGAAGTTAAAAATTTAACCGCTCACTGGCCTTTCACTTTTAATGCTCTGCCCCAAAATGTTTACTGTCATATTTTTTCTTTCAATTGTTTTTTGTTGAATAGAGATGGAGAAATTCCATCAAAAAGAACATCAGTTACAATCACATCAACTTCCAGAAAAGATGGGTTATGGTTTAAAAAAGACTGTCTTTAGAAATCACAGTTTACATCAGCCTCAACTCCACAGGAATTTCATTACCATTGTGGAAAAACTCTGCCTTAATCATAGATACCAGCAAAGAACTCCCAGGGTCGAACTCTCCCATCCTACACATGTTGGGCGGGCAGGCAGGCGGGAGCGGAGAATCCAGCGGAAGTCAAAAGGTTGCAAACGCGCTACTGTAAAATTACTAGGTAATTCTCCCAATGGCGGGTCAGTTTTCCCACTGGCCAGTGGTGTGAATGTCATTTGCATGTCATGAATATTCATCAAAACAGCCACCAGCCATAATCTCCCCATGGCTCCCCATCTCGCTTCATGCCAGCAGGAAATTATGTTGGTCTCCAATCTGTTTGAAAAAGACTGGCACACCCAAGGCTGCGGGAGTGTGAATACTGGTGCATATTAACCGCATCTTACCATTTTATTTACTTACTTAACAGTTCTATTTTCTATTTTTAGTTCCCTTTGCTTTCATTTTAAAATATGGCTTTCTGTCTGCTACAATGATGTGATGTGTACATGAGTGATTTAATCTTTAATTTCATCAGCTGGTCTATATATATGTATATGTAATACTTTAGAAGGATTTTTAAAAGGCAAGGAAAGCACTGACTTAAGATGGTTGCCACAGGTCATCTGATGTACGAGTTGGAAGATTCCAATGTAGATTACAATTCAGACATGCCCAGGCTACTTCCTGTGGAAGTTCTTTGCTGGTATCTATGACTTAGGCAGAGTTTTTCCACAATGGTAATGAAATTCCTGTGGAGTTGAGGCTGATGTAAACTGTGATTTCTAAAGACAGTCTTTTTTAAACCATAACCCATCTTTTCGGGAAGTTGATGTGATTGTAACTGATGTTCGTTTTGATGGAATTTCTCCATCCCTGTTCCGGCTTCTGCTTCAACCAACTGGAGTTTGACCAGACGTGTGGTGCAAGGCAGGGGTGGCACTGACGAGCACAAGGGGGTCAATAAGGAAGGAGGTCTGTGCAGTGGGGTTGGGGATGGTGTGGTAGGCAAGGGGTCATGATAGAAGGTAAGGGGCAAGGACATGGAGGAGGATGATCAACAATGGAAGGCAGATGAAGACTGGGGGAGGGACAATGGTACATAAAATGTTGACAAATGAGTGGGTTAAAGGGATGGCACATTGTGTACTGGAAGGGGATGCATACAGCCTCCTGAATGTGTGCATGTGTAGAGGGCTCCTAATGTGTGGAGTATTAGGGGTGGTTTGCACCAGCCTTCAGAAGTTCGGGTGATGTACTTTGGGAGGGCACTGTTGTCCTTGGTCCCCCTTGGAAAAGGGAACTATGTCTAGGTTCCTGTTTTAGTTCAGGGGCTTGCAGAAAGGAGTCATGAAATTCAGAGATTCCTCCTGCAAAATGGAAAGGAGTCACAAATGACTGGAATTCCAGGGGTTATTTGGACCTCACAGTCTGAAGTCAGAGAAGGAGACGGTGCAGAAATGCAGCAGGCATGAAGCAGGATCAATTGTTGGAAGCACAGTGCACTGCAGCTGCAGAGAGGGGAAAGGGCTGTGTGCTTCACAGCAAAGAAGCACAGCCTGGTGTGCAGGGCTGTATTACAGTCACCGCCGCTCAGCTCTGCGGGCTCTATTTCGGGCTGCAGAGAGAACGGTGACGGTGACTGGGGGCATCTGCAGTCTGTCGATAGGGAAGACATAATATAGAGACTGGGTAAGTGAAGCTCTCACGGGGGAGCGTTCATCCTCTAAGTAATCGTGCATACAGCCCCAGAATGGGGTGGGTAGAAGTCCACACGGGCATGGGCACTTTGCAGGGGACGAGCTCGGCCGGGAGGGCTGGAATGTGCACCATAACAACAGTAGGATCCAGTGTTAGTGGGGGAGGCTGGAGAATTACAGAATTACCTTTGTGAGGCTCCAATTAAATCAGAGGCAGGTGGACAATGAGGGAGGGAATATCAAACTTGATCCTGAATTACAGGTGTAGCAGCACCATCCTGAGGTCCCAGAACAATGCCATTGTATAAAAATGAAAGTAAGATCGGTTTTATATGGAAGGGATATAAGAACATAAGAACATAAGAACTAGGAGCAGGAGTAGGCTATCTGGCCCCTGGAGCCTGCTCCGCCATTCAATAAGATCATGGCTGATCTTTTTGTGGACCCGCCCGCTCGCTATAACCCTTAATTCCTTTACTGTTCAAAGATTTATGAAGCAATGTGGGAGGAAGACTACACTGGACTATGGGTCTTCTTCATGGGACACACTCTCAATTGTTGATGCCACTACAGTGAATAGCGTCCAACTCAGCTACAAAGGAAAGAGACCTCATTGCCCAGGAAGCGACAGAAAGCCAATAATTCCATTCAACGCTGTTAAGGGCATTGACAGAACTCAATAGCCTCACCTTAATGTTTCACAACCAACAGAGTCCAAGATAGGAATGCAGTCCTGGAGAGTGAAGACAATAGCGAAGGGGTCACAGCTGCATCATACCTGTCATCCCATCAATGAAGGACAGGCATGTGTTAACAACTAATGTCATCATCAGTGGCCAAATGGATCCCACTCATCGACTATGAGCAAAGGTCATGTGACTTCAAAGAATGGATTACACAGCTACTCACTTTATCACCCTCAGAAGGCTCCAAATGTCACATCTGTTGAATGGATGTGTGTGTGTGTGTGTGTGTGTGTGTGTGCGCACGCGCACGGGGGCTAGAGTCTTGGGGTAACTAAATCAGCACAATTCAAACAAGGCACCCAAAGCTGTGCAACACCACATCGGTGTCTCAATTACAGCTTTCCTTTCTGCACCTTTTAACCATTGTTGTCTTTAATGTTTATTTTCAGAGAGAAGGCATAAGGGCTAACTGATCCCAAACTCAATGCAACATGTCTCAGAATCTTCATCCCATGGAGGAGGTGGATGAGGGACGGATGTTGTCATGTGCAGGAGGCACGGCCGTGTGGACATGATCAAGGGGAGCCTGAGCACGAACAGAGGGTGAGGAGAAGAGACCCAGACAGCAGAGGCACTTTGTCAAACAGAGGATTTGTCATCCAAAGTTTCCTACTTACAAATGTGTGCGAGGCAGTTCTGGGCTCGCCTGCCATAGACCAGAGGCCTGGTTCAGTTTATATGCCACATCATCTGTGAAGAGCTGATGCCATCCCCTGCACGTGGCTTTGAAGGTGACAGCACTCAATTTCTTTGTCTCTGGGTTTTTTTGGGGATCCACAGGGGAGCTGTGCAGCATCTCTCCGTCCACAACACATCACTGCATAAAGGAGGTCACTGATGCCCTTTACAGGAAGACCCACCGTTATGTCAGGGTTACTCTGGGTTGAAGATAGCCAGGCTGTGAGATTCACCCACTTCGCAGCCATCTCAGGCTTTGTAAGAGTGTATAGCCACCCATGTGGCTATACAGACTCCATGGCAACAGCTCCTTATGTTTATAAACCACAAGGTTTATTCCATCAATGTACAACATTGTGATGGTGTGTGACCATCGCAAGCACATCCTGCAGTTGTCTCCTTGGTACCGTGGGAGTTGCCATGACTGCTACATCCTGGGATTTGGGAGGGGCCGGAATGTCTGCAGGGATGGTTGCTGGGGGATAAGGAGCAGCCACTTAAACACTGGCTGATGACTCTGGTGTGTGGCCCTCAAACTCGTGCCATGGAAAAGGACAATGCTGCTCACAAGCTACCTCAGAGAGCACCATAGGGCTTATGAACTTGTGCTCATGTGGCTCTCTACAATACACACCAGAGAGAGTTTCCCACATGAATGCTTATTCTGTGCCCTTTGCAACCTAGTTATGTAAAGAGATGAGCCCTTGCCAGTGGGTGAACTGGTGGAGGATGAAACCTCATCAGACAATGAAGATGAGGATATGCAGGAAGCCCAGGGGTTGCTAAGAGATGGTATGAGTGTGCTGATGCCATGGAGGAAGGAAGACATAGGAGGTGTGCCACGATACTTTAACAGCTGGCAGGTTGCAGGAGGGGTAAAGTTAAGTGAGGTCTGTGGACACATCTCCAAAATGCCCTCCAAGCCCTTCCCTGTCATCTCAGAGGATAGCTGAACTATTGAGAAAACAAGTGCAGCATTCACACAGGCACATTCTGAACTTGTGACTCGCTAGGACAAGATCTTAGCTTTGGTTAGCAGTGACCCAACAACTCAATCTGACAGTTTAGAATTCACTGAGGAACAACAGTGGTATGAGACAATGCTTGACACCTTCAATGCCATCTAATGATGCAAACACTGCCACGAATGAGATGCTGACAAGCCTAGGGCTCTATCTTAGAGTGTATGTCTTGGGTTTGGATGCTAACACTGGGAAGACCCAGATGGCATGAGTGTATCACTGCTGATGAGCTGCCCTCAACCATTGCTGTCCCTTGAGGAATAAGGGTACAAAGTTTTCCCAATTTTCTACGGAAGATTTAAACACATCTCCCTGACAACATACAAGGAACCAGAGATTCATTGCACTGAGGCTGACATCACAGAAACATTTATCTTATAATGGAACACTGTCAGGAATGGTAAGATGACTAAACCTCGAGTTAAGAAGATTCTCTAATACAAAATCTTCAGTTGATCAAAACAGTTGCATATCCAGTGAGTTTCAGTAAGTGCAAGTAACATCAAATATTTTTAACTTTCGTAATGCCACCACTATTTCTCAGTGCAACCCTACATCCACAGCAAGAGATGGACATAGCCTGTTTATTGCTATAGGTGGCATGGTGGCTAAGTGGTTAGCACTGCTGCCTCACAGAGCCAGGGACCCAGGTTTGATTCCTGGCTTGGGTCACTGTCTGTGTGGAGTTTGCACTTTCTCAACGTGTCTGCAAGGTTTTCCTCCAGGTGTTCTGGTTTCCTCCCACATTACAAAGATGTGCGGGTTAGGTTAATTGGCCATGCTAAATTGACCCTAGTGTCAGGGGATTAGTAGGGTAAACGTGTGAGGTTATGGGAATAGAACCTGTGTGGGATTGTGGGCAATTCAGACTCAATAGGCTGAATGGCCACCTTTCGTACTGTAGGGATTCCATGAATTTTCTTTTTTTTTGCTGTTTATCAGTTAATTTAAATTTAGCGAAAGAGTAACCTTCTAATGTATAATGCATAACTTTTTAATGAGTGTGTTGCAAAGGCCAGGATGTGGGTTTACTTTTTAAAATAATCTTCATATCTGGGTAGGTTTTAACCTCAATTTTAAAAAAACTAACTCCTTTTGTTGAAACTCAAAGAAAGCCTGTCAGACTGGTTTCTTTGCAACAAGCACACAAATGGTTAAGCACAGATGTGAATTCATACCTTCATCCTTAAAAATTACAAAGCAAACAGTTAACAATCAATCGAGGAGTGGGAAAGGGCATATCCTGACACATGTCCTCCCCGGTTGTAACACTGGCATTGGCCCATCCAGTGTCTCTGCCCAATTCAACAATCTTCCTAAATAAGCACCTCACCCAGAATGTCAGCTCCCTCTCCTGACAGCCACCCAATATCAAAGAGGTAAAAGCAAATTACTGCAGATGGTGGAATCTGCAACAAAAGCAGAAAATGCTGGGACATCTCAGCAGGTCTGACAGCAATTGTGGAGAGAGAATAGAGCCAACGTTTCAAGTCTGGATGACTCCACAAATGCTGTCAGACCTGCTGAGATTTTTTAGCACTTTCTGTTTTTATATCAATGGGACAAACACTATTGTTCCCTGACAGATAGCCTCCTCTGTGTTTTTGTTAGAGTGAATAATAATGGGCAGCTCGTTGGCACAGTGGCTGGCACTGCTGCCTCACAGTTCCAGGGATCTGGGTTCGATTCCCGGCTTAGGTCACTGTCTGTGTGGAGTTTGCACATTCTCCGTGTTTGCGTGGGTTTCCTCCGGGTGCTCCAGTTTCCTCCCAGAGTCCAAAGATGTGCAGGTTAGGTGCTTTGGCCATGTTAAATTCTCCCTCAGTGTACCCGAACAGGTGCCGGAGCGTGGCGACTAGGGGTTTTCACAGTAACCTCATTACAGTGTGAATGTAAGTCTAGTTGTGACTAATAAATAAACTTTACTTTTACTTACCTAATTGTCAGCCCAATTAGTTGTAGGCCAGGGCAGGAGTTGAGAGTTTCTCAACCCCTGACTGACAGGGGAATTACCCAATCAGCCCCATCCTGACTGGGACTTCCAGTGTGGAGCTTTCATTTTCTTCTTCACACCTCTTCCCACCACTAGGGGTCAGATGGTTGGGAGGCTGCACTCACATGGGAAGGGCAAGAGAAAATTAAAATCACTTTCCTATTGCCTTTTCAAGTTAACAATATAAAGTGTTTGCAAACAAAGTATACTGGACACTGAAACCTCAGAATGATGTCTGTAACTCCTGCAATTAATAATATTGTATCACCAAAAAAACGCTTAAATAAGTTAACTGTTGAATTTTTGCGCCTATATACGTCATACTGACATCAAGCTATCTCATTATTGAATTCTCTTTCTTGTCACACTTCCTTATCACTTTGTTGCTCCAATGTTAAGACAAAATCTAAGCTGAAGGATACAGGGCCCAAGCACAGAAGGAGATCTGTGGTGGCACGGTAGCCACAGGGCGGCACGGTAGCACAGTGGTTAGCACTGCTGCTTCACAGCTCCAGGGACCTGGGTTCGATTCCCGGCTCGGGTCACTGTCTGTGTGGAGTTTGCACATTCTCCTCGTGTCTGCGTGGGTTTCCTCCGGGTGCTCCGGTTTCCTCCCACAGTCCAAAGATGTGCGGGTTAGGTTTATTGGCCATGCTAAAATTGCCCCTTAGTGTCCTGAGATGTGTAGGTTCGAGGTATTAGTGGGTAAAATATGTAGAGATATGGGGGTAGGGCCTGGGTGGGATTGTGGTCGGTGCAGACTCGATGGGCCGAATGGCCTCTTCCTGCACTGTAGGGATTCTATGATTCTATGAGATCATTCATCTCATCTCGTGTCTGTGGTGGCTTAATGTTGGGATATTATAAAGCCAAATGCCCAGCTCTCTCCTGACTTTGCCTCAGTCAGTAACATGCTTGCCCCCGAGTCAGAAAGTGATGGGTTTAAGTCTTACTCCAAAGATCATATAATCAAGGCTGAGGTTCCAACCTACTAGGGCTGCACTGGCAGCGGAGCAATCCCTCACATGAGATGTTAAATGAAAACCCGCAGGTGAACATAAAAGCTGTCATTTCCGCCAACAGTGTCCTGACCAACATCGATTCTCAACAAATAATTTGGTCATGACCACATTGTTTTTTGTGGGATCTTGCTATGCACAAATTGGCAGCCACAGTGATTGCATTTCAAAAGTGCTTCAGTGCCTGAAAAGTGCTTTGGGATGTCCTGAGTTGCAAAGGAAGCTTCATAAATGCAGGTCTTCCTTTCAGGCCTGTTATTGTTGCTTCTTCAGCCTTGCAGGAAGGCAGTGTGCTGTGTGACATGCCATTCATTGAGCGATTAGGGGTGGCTCGGTGGCACAGTGGTTCGCACTGCTGCCTCACAGCGCCAGGGACCTGGGTTTGATTCTTGGTTGTGTCACTGTCTGTGTGGAGTTTTCACATTCTCCCCGTGTCTGCGTGGGTTTCCTCCGGGTGCTTCGGTTTCTTCCCACAGTCCAAAGATGTGCGGGTTAGGATGACTGGCTATGCTAAATTGCCCCTTAGTGTCAGGGAGATTAGCAGGGTAAATATGTGGGGTTATGGGGATGGGGCCTGGATGGGATTGTGGTTGGTGCAGACTCAATGGGCCGAATGGCTTCCTTTTGCACTGTAGGGATTCTATGATTTCACACCAAATGAGTCTCTTAGTTCAGTTCTCCTCCTCACTCAAAAAAGTGAAAAAAGGAAGTTTTGCTCAGCTACAGACGAATTGATGGAATACAAGACGTTGGAGCTGAGCTCTGTGACTCTGCTCTGTTCGACCTCAACTTGTGTTTGTGAGGGTGACCCTTTCTCACTGCACTCACTCTATGGCTGAGCTGAACTAATTATTCCGGTGCCATCATCAGTTCTGAATTGGAAGTCAAGTGGACTGTTTACCTCTAATTAATTTCTGTATCAGTGAATTAATAACTAGCTTCTGTCGTGTTGAATAAAGAAGGTCTTATGATTAATGTGCTGTTGCAGGTAATTATGCAAACAAGTTCGCGTTCATGTAGTGAGAAATGTTGGAACACGCAAGCTATGGAAATAATGAGATAAGACATGGCTTAGACTTCAGAATAGGTTAAATGAAGCACAGCTTGGTGCCCTCTGCTATCAGCTCCAGTTCTAGGGGAGCACGGGAATCTTCTGCCTGCCCAAGATCAACAAACCTTTTGCTGGTCAGTCAAATTATCCACCCCGCCCACAACAATTCCCATGGCGGGCAGGGCTGGAAAATCTAGGCCCCAAATCTCTTCTTTAGAATGTGTGCACTGCAAACAAGTCAGTATCTTTTAAACTTCCCGTCCCTTACTGGCTGGGGAACAGGTCGGGAGGTGGATTTGGGACCAGGGCGAGATCAGCCATGATCTGATTGAATGGTGGAGCAGGCTCGAAGGACTGGATTTGCCTACTGCTGCTCCTAATTCCTATGTTCCCATCCCATGTTACTGCCCTCGAGAAGGTGATGGTGAATCTCAGTCTATGTGGTGTTTGGACCACAGCTCCAGAATATTGGGTTAAGTGACGGTGAAGGAGCGAGGATAAATGTCACTCTCAAGATGGCATGACTCAGGAGGAGAACTTGGCGACAGTGGTGACATTTCTGTTCCTGACCCTCTTCTCTATAACAGTTATGAGGAAAGGGTGTTGTTGAGTTAATGTGGTGAATTGCTGTAACGCAACCAAATTTTAATACACTGGCCAAAAACCTCCATCCTCGTTTGTGGCGGGGATTCTCCAGCCCCACTGCAAGTGAATGGAGCTTTGACTGGAACGCCAAATTTTCCATTTTTGCTTGCAGCAGGGAGAATCCCACCCATTGTCAGAAGGAAGGAATGGACATTTCTCAGTCCCTCAAAAGGCTACGGATGCTCAAGTCAATCAAAAATCTCAAATCTGAACAGGTAAGCTTTTTTTTAAGAAAACAGTATCAATGGCTCTAATTTAAGAGAGGGGAATGGGCAACGAGACCTGGGTACACCAGTCGCTGACGGTAAGCACGCAGGCGCAACATGTTAGAATATAACCAATGCTAACATTGGATCTGTGGTAGTGTGACCAATGATAATATACAGTAAGAGTCAGCTGACCTGGTAAACTATGTAACCAATGACAAAATGATGTGGTGTCAGCTGACCAACTGACTCAGTGTAAATAGGAAGCTCTGGGGTTTGTGGGAGCCTGGAATGGCTCAGGGCGAGGCCTCAAGTGTTAGAGTAATGAAGTTCTTTGTTAAATCTTTTTGTTTGATTTAGAAGTTGAAGTAAGTCTTGTTTTATTGCCTACAACTGAAGAGTTCCTTCTGGTGCATGAACACAACAGGTGGTAAAGAAGGCAAATGGTAAGTTAGCCTTCATCGTGAGGGGATTTGAATGCAGGAGGAGGGATATCTTGCTGTAATTATACAGGGCCTTGGTGTGACCACACCTAGAGTATTGTGTGCAGTTTTGGTCTCCTTTTCTAAAGAACAATATTGTTGCTATCGATAGAAGGAATACAGTGAAAGTTTACCCGACTGATTCCTGTGCTGGTGGGCTGATGTATGAGGAGAGATTAGGTTGGTTAGGAGGGTGGGGATCTCAAAATAAAAATCTATAAAATTCTAACAGGACTAAACAGGGTAAAGATGCAAGAAGGATGTTCCTGATGGTAGGGGTGTCCAGAACTAGGAGCAGGCATAGGCCATCTAGCCCCTGGAACCTGCACTGCCATTCAATAAAATTATGGCTGACTGATCTTTTTGTGGACTCAGCTCCACTTATCTAATCTGTTCACCATAACTCTTAATTCCTTTACTGTTCAAAAATGTATCTATCCTTCTCTTAAACATTCAATGAGGTAGCCTCAACTGCTTCCCTGGGCAGGGAATTCCACAGATTCACAACCCTTTGGGTGAAGTTCCTCCTAAATCTACCCCCCTTTATTTTGAGATCATGCCGCCTAGTTCTCGTTTCACTGCCAGTTATCTATCCTTATCTATTCCCTTAATAATCTTATGTTTCTATAAGATTCCCCTAATTTTTCTGAATTCCAATAAGCATAGCCCCAGTATACTCAGTCTGTCCTGATAAGCCAACCCTCTTAACTCTGGAATCAACTTAGTAAATCTCCTCTGCACTCCCTCCAGTGCCAATATATCCTTTCTCAAGTAAGGAGCCCAAAACTGTACACAGTACTCCAGGTGTGGCCTCACCATCATATTATACAGCTACAACATAATCTCCCTGTTTTTAAGTTCCACCCCTCTAGCAATGAAGCACAAAATCCTATTTGCCTTCTTAATAACCTGCTGCACCTGCAAACCAACTTGGTGATTTCATGCACAAGGACACCCAGGTCCCTCTGCACAGCAGCATGCTGCAATTTTTACTATTTAAATAACAGTCCATTTTGCAGTTATTCCTACCAAAATGGATGACCTCACATTTACCAACATTGTACTCCATCTGCCAGACCCTCGCCCACTCACTTAGACTATATATCCCTTTGCAGACTTTGTGTCCTCTGCACACTTTGCTCTGCCACTCATCTTAGTGTTATCTGCAAATTTTGACACTACACTTGGTCCCCAACTCCAAATCATCTATGTAAATTGTATACAATTGCGGTCCCAACACTGATCCCTGAGGCGCACCACTAGTCACTGATCGCCAACCAGAAAAACACCCATTCACCCCCACGCTTTGCTTTCTGTTAGTTAACCAATCCTCTATCAATGCTAATACATTACCCATAACACTGTGCACCTTTATCTTATGCAGCAGTCTTTGGTACGGCACCTTGTCAGATGCCTTCTGGAAATCCAGATAAATCACATCCACGCGTTCCCCATTGTCCACCGCGCAAGTAATGTTCTCAAAGAATTCCACCAAATTAGTCAAACATGACCTTCCCTTCATGAACCCATGCTGCGTCTTACCAATGGGACAATTTATATCCAGATGTCTCGCCATTTCTTCCTTGATGATGGATTCAAGCATTTTCCCTACTACAGAAGTTAAGTGAAAGCTGGCCTATAGTTACCCACCTTTTGTCTACCTCTTTTTTTAAACAGAGGCGTCACATTTGCTGTTTTCCAATCTGCAGGAACCACCTCCGAGTCCAGCGAAGTTTGGTAAATTACCACTAGTGCATTTGCTATTTCCCCGCCATCTCTTTTAGTACCCTGGGATGCATTCCATCAGGGCCAGGAGACTTGTCTACCTTTAGCCCATTAACTTGCCCAACATTACCTCTTTCGTGATAATGATAGTTTCTCGGTCCTCACCTGCCATAGCCTCCTTGCCAAAAATTGATGACATGTTATTTGTGTCTTCTACTGTGAAGACCGACACAAAATACCTGTTCAATGCCTGGACCATTTCCTAATTTCCAGTTATTGCTTTCCCCCACCCCCCCCTCCCGTCTTATCCTCCAGAGGACCAATGTTTACTTTAGCCACTCTATTTTATTTTATATATTTATCGAATCTTTTGCTGTCTGTTTTTATATTCTGAGCTAGTTTACTCTCATAATCCATCTTAGTTTTCTTTACAGCTTTTTTCGTGGCTTTCTGTTGTCCTTTAAAGATTTCCCAATCCTCTAGTTTCCCACTACTCTTTGCCACTTTGTATGTATTTTCTTTCAATTTGATCCCACCTTTATTTCCTTAGATATCCATGGCTGATAATCTTTTTTTCGGTGTTGATGGTAGCCATGATGTGGAGATGCCGGCGTTGGACTGGGGTAAGCACAGTAAGAAGTCTCTCAACACGAGGTTGAAGTCCAACAGGTTTATATGGTAGCACAAGCTTTTGGAGCACTGCCCCTTCATCAGGTGAGTGGGAGTTGAGTTCACAAACAGGGCACAAAAAGACACACTCAATTTACAAAATAATGGTTGGAATGTGAATCTTTACAGGTAATCAAGTCTTAAAAGGTACAGACAATGTGAGTGGAGAGAGGATTAAGCACAGGTTAAAGAGATGTGTATTGTCTCCAGCCAGGACAGTTAGTGAGATTTTGCAAGTCCAGGCAATCGTGGGGGTTACAGATAGCATGACATGAACCCAAGATCCCAGTTGAGGCCGTCCTCGTGTGTATGGAACTTGGCTATCAGTTTCTGCTCAGCGATTCTGCATTGTCGTGTGTTGTGAAGGCCGCCTTGGAGAACGCTTACCCGAAGATCAGAGGCTGAATGCCTGTGACTGCTGAAGTGTTCCCCAACAGGAAGAGAACATTCCTACCTGGTGGTTGTTGAGCGGTGTTCATTCATCCAATGTCGTAGCGTCTGCCAATGTACCATGCCTCGGGACATCCTTTCCTGCAGCGTATCAGGTAGACAACTTTGGCCAAGTTGCAAGAGTATGTACCGTATACCTGGTGGATGGTGTTCTCACGCGAGATGATGGCATCCGTGTCGATCCGACACGTCTTGCAGAGGTTGCTGTGGCAGGGTTGTGTGGTGTCATGGTCACTGTTCTCCTGAAGGCTGGGTAGTTTGCTGCGGACAATAGTCTGTTTGAGGTTGTGCGGTTGTTTGAAGGCAAGAAGTGGGGATTGCCTTGGCGAGATGTTCGTCTTCATCAATGACATGTTGAAGGTGCCGGAGAAGATGTCATGGCTTCTCCACTCCGGGGAAGTACTGGATGATGAAGGGTACTCTGTCCACTGTGTCCCATGTTTGTCTTCTGAGGAGGTCGGTGTGGTTTTTTGCTGTGGCACGTCGGAACTGTCGATCGATGAGTCAAGCGCCATATCCTGTTCTTATGAGGGCATCTTTCAGCGTCAGGAGGTGTCTGTTGCGATCCTCCTCAGAGCAGATCCTGTGTAAACGGAGGGCTGGTCCGTAGGGGATGGCTTCTTTAACATGTTCAGGGTGGAAGCTGGAGAAGTGGAGCATCGTGAGGTTATCCGTGGGTTTGCGGTACAGTGAAGTGCTGAGGTGACCATCCTTGATGGAGATGCACGTGTCCAAAAATGAAACCGATTCCGGAGAGTAGTCCATGGTGAGTCTGATGGTGGGATGGAACTTGTTGATGTTGTCATATAGTTGTTTGTGATTGTAAAAAAAGGCCTGGCGAAATTTACAGGTCCAGGCAGCGGGCGATCGAGGGGGTCGTCCATCCTGACTGTCTGCCCCTCTACCGCGGCTATGTTCACGGCCAGGTGTCCCTGGAGAGGGAGCATGCAGTGTCCACGGGCGCAGTTGACGCCTTCCGTGCCCGTTGGGCACTGCAGGGGGCGTTATTGACCCTGATAATCACATTTTAATTTGATGTCTTTAAGTTTCCTTTGTACTTTGATTTTTGTTCGGGCTGCTCCCCCTCCTTTTGGGGAGCTGCCCCTTTTACTTTGTCCTGACTTAATTTGAGTTTGTTTATTTGATTTGACCTAAAAAGAGGCCAAAGGAAGAAAATGTCATCGATGTATCTAGTGTATAGCATCGGTTGAAGGTCCTGTGCGGTGAAGAGGTCTTGTTCGAACCTGTGCATGAAGATGTTGGCATATTGAGGTGCGAATTTAGTCCCAATGGCTGTTCCGTGTGTCTGGATGAAGAACTGGTTGTTGAAGGTGAAGACTTTGTGATAGACCTCCCGAAGATACACAAGACCAACACACCGGCCGTCCCATCATATCAGGTAATGGGACCCTGTGTGAGATCCTCTCCGGCTACGCCGAGGGCATCCGGAAATCCATTGTACAAAGAACCCCCAGCTTTTGTCGCAACACTACGGACTTCCTACAGAAACTCAGCACACATGGAGCAGTTGAACCAGGAGCACTCCTCGTCACAATGGATGTCTCAGCACTCTTCACCACATCCCCCATGACAATGGCATTGCTGCAACTGCCTCAGTCCTCAACGCCAACAACTGCCAATCTCCAGATGCAATTTTACAACTCATCCGCTTCTTCCTGGACCACAATGTCTTCACCTTCAACAACCAGTTCTTCATCCAGACACACAGAACAGCCATGAGGACCACTTTCGCACCTCAATATGCCAACATCATCATGCACAGGTTCGAACAAGACTTCTTCACCGCACGGGACCTTCAACCGATGCTATACACTAGATACATCGATGACATTTTCTTCCTTTGGACTCATGGCGAACAATCACTGAAACAACTATATGATGACATCAACAAGTTCCATCCCACCATCAGACTCACCATGGACTACTCACCGGAATCAGTTGCATTCTTGGACACATGCATCTCCATTAAGGACAGCATGGGGCAGCACAGTGGTGAGCACTGCTGCTTCACAGCTCCAGGGACCTGGGTTCGATTCCCGGCTTGGGTCACTGCCTGTGTGGAGTTTGCACATTCTCCTCGTGTCTGCGTGGGTTTCCTCCAGGTGCTCCGGTTTCCTCCCACAGTCCAAAGATGTGTGGGTTAGGTTGATTGGCCATGCTAAAATTGCCCCTTAGTGTCCTGAGATGCATAGATTAGAGAGATTAGCAGGTAAAATATGTAGGGATATGGGGGTAGGGCCTGGGTGGGATTGTGGTCGGTGCAGGCTCGATGGGCCAAATGGCCTCTTTCTGCACTGTAGGGTTTCTATGAAGGACAGTCACCTCAGCACTTCACTGTACCGCACACCCACGGATAACCTCACGATGCTCCACTTCTCCAGCTTCCACCCAAAACACGTTTAAGAAGCCATCCCCTACGGACAACCCCTCTGTATACACAGGATCTGCTCCAGATGAGGAGGATCACAATAGACACCTCCAGATGCTGAAAGATGCCCTCATAAGAACAGGATATGGCACTCGAATCATCGATCGACAGTTCTGACACGCCACAACGAAAAACTGACCTCAGAAGACAAACACGGGACACGGCGGACACAGTACCCTTCGTCATCCAGTACTTCCCCGGAGCGAAGAAGTTACAACATCTTCTCCGGAGCCTTCAAACATGTCATTGATGAAGACGAACATCTTGCCAAGGCCATCCCCACTTCTTGCCTTCAAACAACCGCACAACCTCAAACAGACCATTGTCCGCAGCAAACTACCCAGCCTTCAGGTGAACAGTGACCACGACACCACACAACCCTGCCACAGCAAACTCTGCAAGACGTGCCAGATCATCGACACGGATGCCATCTCACATGAGAACGCCTTCCACCAGGTACACGGTACATACCCTTTCAACTCGGCCAACGTTGTCTACCTGATACACTGCAGGAAAGGATGTCCCGAGGCATGGTACATTGGGGAGACCATGCAGATGCAGAGACAACGGATGAATGAACACCGCTCGACAATCACCAGGCAGGAGTGTTATCTTCCTGTTGGGGAACACTTGGGGAAGACATCCTCAACCGGGATCTTGGGTTCATGTCACACTATCTGTAACCTCCAGGACTTGCCTGGGCTTGCAAAGTCTCACTAACTGTCCTGGCTGGAGACAATACACATCTCTTTAACCTGTGCTTGGCCCTCTCTCCACTCACACTGTCTGTACTTTTTAAGACTTGATTACCTGTAAAGACTCGCGTTCCAACCATTATTTTGTAAATTGAGTTTGTCTGTATATGACCTGTTTGTGAACACAAGTCCTCACTCACCTGGTGAAGGAGCCCGAGACTCCGAAAGCTAGTGCCAAATAAACCTGTTGGACTTTAACCTGGTGTTGTGAGACTTCTTACTGGGGGAACATTTCAGCAGTCACAGGCATTCAGCCTCTGATCCTTGGGTAAGCGTTCTCCATCTTATAACACACGACAACGCAGAATCGCTGAGCAGAAACTGATAGCCAAGTTCCGCACACATGAGGACGGCCTCAACTGGGATCTTGGGTTCATGTCACACTGTCTGTAACCCCCACAATTGCCTGGGCTTGCAAAATCTCACTAACTGTCCTGTCTGGAGACAATACACATCTCTTTAACCTGTGTTTAACCCTCTCTCCACTCACACATTGTCTGTACCTTTAAGACTTGATTACCTGTAAAGACTCACATTCCAACCATTATCTTGTAAATTGAATTTGTGTCTGTATGTGCTCTGTTTGTGAACACAACTCCCACTCACCTGATGAAAGGGCAGTGCTCCGAAACCTTGTGGCTTGTGATATCAAATAAACCTGTTGGACTTTAACCTGGTGTTGTGAGTCTTCTTACTATCTTTTTTTTTCTACAGTCCTTCCTTATCACTGGTATATACTTTTGCTGAGCACTGTGAAAAATTAATTTGAAAGTCCTCCACTGTTCCTCAATTGTCCGAACAAAGTTTTTGCTCCTAGTGTATCTTAGCCAACTCCTTCCTCATCTCATTGTAGTCTCCTTTGTTTAAGCACAGGACACTGGTATTGCATTTTACCTTCTCAACTCCATATGTATTTTAAATTCAATCATACTGTGATCGTTTCTTCCAGAAGATCCCTAACTGTAAGATCATTAATTATTCCTGTCTCATTACACAGAACCAGATCTAGGTTAGCTTGCTCCCTCGTAGGTTCCATTACATACTGTTCAAGGAAACTATCGCAGATACATTCTATGAACTCCTTCTCAAGGCTGCCTTGACCGACCTGGTTTGACCAATCGACATGTAAATTAAAATCCCCCATGATAATTGCCATACCAGTTTTATATGCATTAGTTATTTTTGTTTATTTCTCACCCCACCGTGAACCAGGGGTCAAAGTCTGAGGATACAAGATAAACCTTTTATGACCGAGATGGGAAATTCCTTCACCCAGAGAGTGATAAGCCTGTGGAATTCTCTACCACAGAAAGTAGCTAAGGCCAAAACATTTTGTTTTCAAGAAAGAGTGCACTATAGCTCTTGGGGTAAAGGGAATCGAAGGATATGGGGGGGAAGGCGGGATCAATTTACTGAGTTGGATGATCATAATGACTAGCGGAACAGGCTTGAAGGGCCTTTTGGCCTACTACTCCTCTATTTTCCATGTTTCTAAGTGGTAAGGAGCATAGATTGTGAAAGCAGATTTCTTCCTGGGGGTTATGTTGTTTAAAAAATAGCGCTGTTAGTCCTGCGGCAACCCTGTGATTCTGTCCTGAGATGTTTAAAGATCCATCCACTAATAATAGTGTGATTCTTATACTACTATCATATTAAATGACAATGCAGCATGGTTTCCCTGCGAACTTTAATGTGATCAGAGTAGGCCCATTGTCATGGCAACAAAATGTCTTGCGAGTTTGTCTTTGTACTATTTGTCTGCCTCGACCTGCAGACATTTATCATTATCAAGATTGCCGTTTCAGTAAGTCATGTCTGGTTTAACTGGTACTGTCCATATGAATGTTGGCAGAGTACAGATATCAGTCTGTGATGTTGACAGAACTAAAACAGAGACGGGCATCTCTGTTCTTACCCCACTGAGGTGATGTCATGTTAACCAATTCCTAATCTCCTCGACCTCTATCTGTTGTACAGGCTTGTTATTGTTCTTTCCTCTTAAGAGTCTGGTTCATTTTTTTTCTCCCTCCCCCCGCCTCCCCAGAATGCTGCAAGTCATCCAGCACGTCAGGAGTCAGCGTGTCCCAAGAGCCTTTTGACAGGGTTTTATGGAGAAACTGGTCAACAATTCATCAGAATTCTAAGCGATGGATAGATGAAGTTTGCCGATTAACCTCAGAATAGCGTAATGGCTGGAGGGGCTGAATGTGCTACAATTGTTGCGGAACATTCCTGATGTTTACAGCAACCTTTTAAATAAATAATGTTGGAGGCAAGTCTCAACCTAACAACCGCATACCACAAAACCTCATGATTTAGCACTGAGCTGGCAGTATCAGCAGAGGATGATGGCTACAGAGATTGAGAAAAGTGAGGCTGGAAGAGAAAAGGAAAGGATTAGCTCTCATGGATTTGGTATAGATTACAAAGGACAAAGAGGGTGGTTTTCCTGAGCACTTCATCCATTCTCTACCTGAGCTGAGAGTGTGTGTTGCCTGAATGGAAAGTGTTCCATTCCTGAGCAATGAGGGTGGCTTCACAAAAGTGCCCCACCCTACAAAAGACGCAGGTACACAAAGTACACTTTCATCACAATGTCTCAACTTCCCAAGTAAGACTCTCTAAGAAACATTAACTCCGAAGACAATTGATTCAGTTCCATCTCACCATTCCCTAGACTCATTCATACTCCAATTGTCCAGTTTGGAAGGGATATACACAAGGATCTGATTGCTCCCAGAACATAAATAGGAACCTAGATATTAGGAGCAGAAGTAGGCAAATTCAGCCCTTCGAGCCTGCTCCGTCATTCAATCAGATCATGGCTAATCTCTCCTTGGTCTCAAATCCACCTCCCCACCTGTTACTCATATCCCCTTATCCTTTTTTATTAGAAATATATCTATCCCTTTCTTGAAATCATTCAGCGATTCAGACTCCACCGTGCTATGGGGCAGCAAGTACCGCAAATTCACCCCCCTCTGCAAGTAGTAGTTCCTCCTCATCTCAGTTTTACATCTACTGCCTCTTAACCTATAACTGTGACCTCTTGTTCTGGATTGACCCATAAGAGGAAACATTTGGTCTACATTTATTTTATCAATCCCTTTTAAAATTTTATATACCTGGATCAGATCCCCCCTCATCCTTAACTCCCATGAGTATAAGTCCAAACTGTTTAATCTTTCCTCATACATCAGCTCTTTCATCCCAAGCTACTAAGAAATTAGAATGACTTGATCTGAAAACAAAGTAGCCCAGTCAACAACCGCACACTGTCTGTGTGAGTTCAGTTGCCTCCAAATTAAGCAGTGAGAAATCAGACCCATTGGTGCACTGAAGAATGTTCAATACCCCACTAGTACACCAGTCTCCCATCGTGATATCTAATTGTATTTTGATGCATTCGTCTCCATGACCTTCCTTCGTACATTATTCCAAACATTCATCACAGTCTGAGGTATAAAAACAATGTTTCTCGATATCTGTTCCAGATGAACTTGTCCCATTTGATTAATGTACAGGCCAATGTGTAACAGAGCCGTTCTGACCAGGGAGCTGTCAGATTCGGTCTCCAGTCTCTGCTCACTCAGCTTTCCCAAGTGGACTTTTGTTAAGGCTGCTACAATAGGAACAGACTGTTGTCCTCCAGCCTTTATCTCCCTGTACTTTCAACTGATAATCAGAAGAATATCAATTCATATTTGCATCTGTTGCTGAATTCTGTACTTGGCATGAGATTATGAAACAGTCAATTTACGTTACAGGATGCAATTTCTTCCAGTTATTTCAGGCAGAAATTACAATGAATTCCAGCCAAAAAATGAAACATTTGCTACTGATTATCATTTCAACACAAACTGTTAAACTGGGTGTTTCCACAGAATAGAAGTTCCAAACACCGAATATTTGCAGAAATGAATGCACAAATTCATTCCCCAGACTGAGTTAGCCATGAGTTCAAGGAAAGGTGAATAGTCAGCACACACTGATCCGAATCTGATCCCCTGCCCTCACATGGATCCAATTCTGGTCCCAGCTCCGATTATGGTCCCCTGTCCTCACATGGATCCAATTCTGGTCCCGGATCCGATTCTGATCCCCGGTTCTCACACGATTCCGATTCTGGTCCCCTGTCCTCATATGGATCCGATTCTGGTCCTCACACTGAGCAGTGTTGTATAAAGGGTTAGTTTTCAGTATTAAGTCAACAGTCATCAGTGACGTAAAATCACACTACAACAGAGTATATTGAGAGATTATTCTGCGTCAAACCTTGGACTGCACACTTGTAACAGAATGTTGAGTAATAGGTCAAGTTTATCAACAGCCTTGCCATCAGCAGTTTCTTTCACTCCTCACCAAGGACAAACTCAGCTAATATCCACAACAACATCAACAGATTGTGACAGCAGAAACGACCATGGAAACAATGTCAAGTAAAGAGCCCAGCGATTGGAAAAAGCAGGAAGAGAATTGTCTGCATGACGAGGACAAAACAAAAAAATACCTTGAGAAGACACGACAGAAAAATCAGAAACAAAAATTTACCTTTAGCAGACCATGTGGAAGGTACGCGTCAAACCCAAAAGTAGCAGAACTAGTTTTGTAGTTTGCCTGGTAAAGATCAGCTTTGGGACTCACAAGGAATGGGTCAGTACCCTTCTCTACACCAGTGGTGCAGATGACATGATCAGACAGGGCAAAAATGAAGAGATGGCAACATACAAAGAGGTTATGAAAACCTTTGATACATATTTCAGCCTAAGAAGGAATACCACCATAGAAAAGGCGAAGTTCAATAGATGCACCCAAAGACATTGATAAGAGCATAGATTCATTCATTGATGATTTATATCGACTATATTTATTTATATTCATTACTATTTATATCGAGCCACTCAGGTGGGTTTAAACTAGTTTGGCAGGTAGGTTGGGACCCAAAACAGTAGGGAGATAAGAGAAGTTTGAGGACAGCACGGAAGTTAAAGAGAGCATGTTAAATAGTAAAGGCAATATCGGTAATCCTAGTACTAGATGGGTCAGGCGAGAGCAAGGGAAGTCTACATTAAACTGCATTTATTTCAATGCAAGAGGCCTGGTGGGCAAGGCAGATGAACTCAGGGCATAGATGGGTACATGTGACTAGGATATTATAGCTATTACTGAAACATGGCCAAGGGAGGGATAGGACAGGCAGCTCAATGTTCCAGGGTACAGATGCTACAGGAAAGATAGAACAGGAGGAGGGGGAGTTGCATTTTTGATTAGAGAGAACATTGCAGCAGTACTGAGAGTAGATATTAGAGGGTTCGCCCACTGAGTCTATATGGGTAGAACTGAAAAATAAGAAGGGGGAGATAACTTTGATAGGATTGTACTATAGGTGCCCAAATAGTCAGCGGGAAATTGAGGAGCAAATATGTAAGGAGATTACAGATAGCTCCAAAAAAAACAGAGTAGTAGAAGGCAACTTTAACTTTCCAACATTGACTAGGACAGCCATAGTGTTAGGGATTTGGATGGAGAGAAATTTGCTGAGTATATTCAGGAGGAATTTCTCATTCAGTATGTGGATGGCCCGACTAGAAAGGGGGCAAAATTTGACCTCCTCTTGGGAAATAAGGAAGGGCCGGTGACAGAAGTGTTAGTGAGGGATCACTTTGGGACCAGTGACCATAATTCTATTAGTTTTAAGAGAGTCACTGAGAGCGATTGGTCTGGCACAGAAGTTAGAATTCTAAATTGAGGCAAGGCCAATTTTGATGGTATCAGACAGGAACTTTCAAAAGTTGATTGGGGGAATCTGTTGATAGGCAAAGGGATGTCTGGCAAGTGGGAGACTTTCAAAAGTGTGTTAACCAGGGTTCAGGGTAAGCACATTCCTTCTAGAGTGAAGGGCAAGGCTGGTAGAAGTAGGGAACCCTGGATGACTCTGGTTGAGGCCCTGGTCAAGAAGAAAAAGGAAGCACATAACATGCATTGGCAGCTGGGATCAAGTGAATCCCTTGAAGAATACAGAGGGTGTCGAATTAGAGTTAAGAGAGAAATCAGGAGGGCAAAAAGGGGACACGAGATTGCTTTGGCAGATAAGGAAAGGAGAATCCAAAGAGCTTCATAAATACATAAAGGACAAAAGAGTAACTAGAGAGAGAATAGGACCCCTTAAGGATCAACAAGGTCATCTATGTGAGGATCCAGAAGAGGTGGGTGAGATCCTTAATGAATATTTCTCATCAGTATTTACTTTAAGAAAGGCATGGATATTACGGAATTTGGGGAAATAAATAGTGATATCTTGATGACTGTACATATTACAGCGAAGGGGGTGCAGGAAGTCTTAAAGCGCATCAAGGTAGTTAAATCCTCGAGACCTGATTAAGTGAATCCCAGGACGTTGTGGGAGGCTAGGGAGGAAATTACAGGTCCCTTAGCAGACATATTTGAATCATCGACAGCCACAGGTGAGGTGTGCCTGAAGATTGGAGGGTGGCAAATGTCGTGCCCTTGTTTAAAAAGGGCTGCATGGAAAAGCCTGGGAACTACAGGCCGCTGAGCCTCACATCTGGAGTGGGTAAGTTGTTAGAAGGAATTCTGATAAACAGGATCTACAGGCATTTAGAGAGGCAATGATTCATTAGGGACAGTCAGCATAGCTTTGAATTTGATTGAGTTTTTAGAAGGGGTAACCAAGAATGTAGATGAGGGCAGTGCAGTCAACGTTGTCTATGTGGACTTTAGTTTTGACAAGGTATCATGTGGTAGGTTGCTGTATAAGGTTAAATCTCACAGGATCCAGGGTGAGGTAGCCAATTGGTTACAAAATTGGCTTGATGACAGAAGACAGAGGGTGGTTGTAAAGGGTTGTTTTTCAAACTGGAGACCTGTGACCAGCGGTGTGCCTCAGGGATCAGTGTTGGGTCCACTGGTATTTGTCATTTATATTAATGATTCCAAAGGAATTTAGTAGGCATGGTTAGTAGGTTTGCAGATGACACCAAGATTGGTGGCATAGTGGACAATGAAGAAGATTATCTTGGATTGCAACGGGATCTTGATCAATTGGGCCAGTGGGCTGATGAATGGCAGATGGAGTTTAATTTTGATAAATGCACGATGGTGCATTTTGATAGATTGAACCAGGGCAGGACTTGCTCAATTAATGGTAGGACTTTTGGGAGAATTATAGAACAAAAGACATCTAGGGGTACAGTTCATAGTTCCTTGAAATTGGAGTCACAGGTGGACAGGTGGTGAAGAAGGCATTCGGCATGCTTGGTTTCATTGGTCTGAACATCGAATACAGGAGTTGGGACATCTTGTTGAAGTTGTACAAGACATTGGTAAGGCCACACTTGGAATACTATGTGCAGTTCTGGTCACCTTATTATAGAAAGGATATTATTAAACTATAAAGAGTGCAGAAAAGATTTATTAGGATGCTACTGGGACTTGATGGTTTGAGGAGGAGAGGCTGGATAGACTGGGACTTCATTCCCTGGAGGCTTAGGGGTGATCTTATAAAGGTCTATAAAATAACAAGGGGCATAGATAAAGTAGACAGTCAACATATTTTCCCAATGGTAGGTGAGCCCAAAACTAGAGGGCATAGGTTTAAGGTGAGAGGGGAGAGATACAAAAGGGTCCAGAGGGGCAATTTTTTCACACAGGTTGGTGAGTGTCTGGAACGAGCTGCCAGAGGCAGTAGTGGAGGCAGGTACAGTTTTGTCTTTTAAAAAGCATTTATACAGTTACATGGGTAAGATTGATATAGAAGGATAGGGGCCAGAGGTGGGCAATTGGGATTAGCTTTGTGGTAAAAACTGGACAGCATGAATAAAATGGGCCAAAGGACCTGTTTCCATGCTGTAAACCTCTATGACTCTATGACTAACTGAGAATTGTGAATACAGAGACTGGAAAGGAGAATTAATTTGGCTTCTTAACACAAATTTAAGAAGAAACCAATTAAAACATGTGTATTCAGCAATTTGAAGGTGAAAAACACAACGAAGTACCATTCTTTGGAGCAATTACAGGATCAGAGGGAACTATAGGAGTGCAGACATTATTGTCAACAGACATAAATCAAACTTTAAATTAGACACTGGAGCAGGCGTTTCCCTTCTTTCAGACACAGAATATATGACTCCATGGTCTAGAAGGCATTTCAACTGAAGGTCAAGGGGCAGTTGACTGCTAAGTTCCAGTACAAAGGAAGAGAAATCACAGAAACTGTGTATGCGATCTACAACCAAGAATGTTCGCTGTTAAGCCAAAAAGCTTGGTCAGATCTACAACTCATCTGTAAAGTGCACCAAGAAAAATCAACAGAATTCAGGACAGAATTTCCAGAATAAAACAGAGATCTTTTGGAAGACTGAAACAATGCTCTGAAACAGGAGTGTGAAAACCTGGAGAAAACTAGGCAGATGATTTCCCGTACACAACAGTTAAAGGGTTAAAGGAACCATAGGTTCAAAGAACAAAGAAAATTACAGCACAGGAACAGGCCCTTCGGCCCTCCAAGCCTGCACCAACCATGCTGCTCGACTTAACTAAAAACCCCTACTCTCCCGGGGACCATATCCCTCTATTCCCATCCCATTCATGTACTTGTCAAGACGCCCCTTAAAAGTCACTGCCACATCCGCTTCCACTACCTCCCCCGGCAACGGGTTCCAGGCACCCATCACTCTCCGCGTAAAAAATCTGCTTTGTACATCTCCTTTAAACCTTGCCCCTCGCACTTTAAACCTATGCCCAATAGTAATTGAATTCCAGGTTCATTACCTGGAAGGGCCCAAGGCATCAGGCCAGGGAGCATAGCCTGAATAGGGGCCTGAGTGGAGGTCTGAGAAGGAGGGTGTTGAAGTGAGGAGGGTGCTGAGTGGAGACCTGAGAAGGATGGAGGTTGTGAGGGGCAGAGCCTGAGTGGTAGTTTTAGGGGGTCCCGAGTGGTAGTCTGAGGGGGAAGGGGGCCCGGATTGAGTCACCTTCATGACTGTGACTGTGTGGTGTGGGGAGGGGAGTGGGGGGGATGTCCCTCTTTGGAGAGGGATTGGTGGTGCTCCCCTGGTCGGTGTGGTGGGAGGGCATTTTATGGGGGGAGGCGGGTCTATCTCCAAGCACGGAGATAGGGGCACCGTTTAACAACAGGGTCTGCCAGGCCTAGGACTCTGAACAGCGGGGCTGGCCAGCGGATTCCTCCAGATGGCCTCATTTGCATCTTTCGTGTGGGTGAATCCCACCTGAAAGACACTGCCAGCACCAACTCGCCAGCATGGGCACTTAGCCTGAAGAGGGGTGAATTCCACTTGCAGTATTAATGAATGGCCTGAATATGTTCCAAATAATGTCATTCTGAAACAATGCTTCAAGCAACAAAGTCTTCTGACTCTCTGTGATGCAAGATGAGAGATTGGTCATATCTAGAATCATCAGACTCGAGGTCCTTCAGAGAGTATACCAGAGACACCTGGCCATTAAAATGTGTTGGGCTAGAACCTGAAATTTCAGTTAGTAGCCAAATCATTGGAGGAAATTATTTCAGCTGCATCACCTGCGCAATCCATTGCCTGGAATGATGAGTAATGTAATTTTCATCCAAACCATGAGAAATTCTTGGAAAGGATCTTTTCAGAATCAAGGGAAAGACATTCTTAGTTGTTGAGTATTACTCCAGATGGATTGAGAAACTTTGGCATACATGGCATCCCAGATCTAGTCATTTCAGACAATAGTCCACAATATGTAAATGAATCCAGTCCAAAGATGTGCGGGTTAGGTTGATTGGCCATGCTAAAATTGCCCTTAGTGTCCTGGGATGCGTAGGTAGATGGATTAGTGGGTGGATATGGGGGTAGGGCCTGGGTGGGATTGTGGTCGGTGCAGACTCGATAGGCCGAATGGCCTTTCTCTGTGCTGTAGGGTTTCTCTTCTGAGAACGTTTTGAGCAGTTCACAGAAACCTATCAATTCGTCCACACATCTAGTTCACTCAGATGTCCACAAGCTCATAATGAGGTTGAAAGAGGAATAAGGATGGGTGAAAGCTTGGTTGATGAAAAATTATGATATCAATTTGGCCCTGTTGAGCTGCCATTCAGGGGAGGTGATGGCCTAGCGGTATTATCACTAGACTATTAATCCAGAAACTCAGCTAATGTTGTGGGGACCCAAGTTCGAATCCTGCCATGGCAGATGGTGGAATTTGAATTCAGTAAAAAAACAGAAATCTGGAATTAAGAGTCTACTGATGACCACAAAACCATTGTAGATTGTCAGAAAAACCCATCTGTTTCACTAATGTCCTTTAGGGAAGGAAATCTGCCGTCCTTACCTGGTCTGGCCTACATGTGTCTCCAGAGCCACAGCAATGTGGTTGTTTCTCAACTGCCCTCAAGCAACTAGGGATGGGCAATAAATGCTGGCTAGCCAGCGATGCCCATGTCCCACCAAAGAATCAATCCCACACCACTACAGAATGGTTTGTCTGAGAGACTACAGACTCAATTTCCTGTTCTCCTGCATAGACTTATGTCAAAGCAGCTGATATAGAGAGAGTAAGGGAGAAAGACAATGAATATTGAGCAAATCAAACCAGAAACTATAATCAGCATCATAGAGTAGATGAGTTACCAGAACTCAGCCAGGGGATTCGTGATCAAAATTACAAGGTTTTAGGGAAAAACACTAAATCTATGATCTTAACCTGTAAGAGACTGAAAACGGAACAGTGAGATAAAACAAAAGCAGACTCTTTTATCTAAGAAGGCAGCCCTCAATGGAATAGACCAACTATCCAAACAATCAGGAATGACAACCTTAATGGTATTCATCATTGATTCATATACTACTCTGCAGAGCTTGAAAACATGGCGAGCTTGAATACTTTACATTCTCCAAGAGAGGAGAGAACAAGCTCGGGTAGATGGGGGAAATCATCACAGCTTTTATGACTACGAACAAGAGGTGAAGGCAGAGATTTTGGGGAGATATAGAATAATATTATTTAATAGAGTCAGAGACTCGGGGGAAGGTGTAGTCTAAAGAGTTGATATTAAATATGCAAAGAGTCTACATCACTAGTGATATAAAATCTCATGACAGCAGAGTATGTTGGATAATAGTTTTATATGGCACCTCATGCTAAGTCTTATAATATATATAGTTATAGAGTCATACATCACAGAAAAGACCCTTCAGCCCATCGAGTCTGCACAAACAATAATTACCCCTAAAGTCGCACAAATCCCATTTTCCAGCACTTGTCCCATATTCTTGAATGTTATGATGTTTCTAGAGCTCATCCAAATACTCTTTAAAAATCTAAGATTTCCAGCCTTCACAACCTTCCCAGGCAATGCATTCCAGATACTCACCACCCTCGAGTGAATCTTTTTTCCCCAAAGCCCCTCTGAATCTCCTGCACCTCACCCTAAAACTATGTCCCCTTGTGATTGATCCCTCAGCCAAGAGGAACAGTTGCTTCCTATTCACCCTGTCCATACCCCTCATAATCTTATACACCACAATCATCTCCCTCCTCAGCCTTCTCTGCTCGAAAGAAAACAAGAATTCTTCCTGTGTTTACCCCAGTCCAACGCCAGCATCTCCACATCATGACTACTAAAGAAAACAATCCAAGCCTATCGAGTCTCTCTTCATAACTCAAATGTTCCATCCCAGGCAACATCCTGGTGAATCTCCTCTGTACCCCTTCTAATGCAATCGTACCCTCCTTATAGTGAGGGAACCAGAACTGCACACAGTACTCCAGCTGTGGCCTAATCAACATTCTGTACAAATCCAATATAACCTCCTTGCTTTTATAATCTATGCCACGACTGATAAAAGCAAGTGTCCCACATGGCTTCTTAACTTAGTTGGTAAAATGTTCAACAAAAGGTAAAGTTTACCAATAGCCTTGCCTCTGGCAAAGAAGGAGAGAAGGGTTCTCACCAGGAGGCCATATCCAATCCAGGACCTTCAGCCAGCAATCCTTCGACTTCAGCACAAGCCAGGAACAATGTGTTTGATGTCCCTGTATTACTAAGGAGGCGCTTACTGAAACGATCCACCTATTGCAGGCAAACCTGCAGACACAGAACAGGATGAGGACAACATTTCCAATGACAGTGAAGGTGATGGTGACCATCAAATTGTCTGGGTTGGCCTCCTTCAAGGCTGAAGTAAGTGACATCTCCCTGTTTGGTGTCCACTGTTGTATAAGAGAGGTCACTGATGCTGTGTAGGCAGAGGGAGGGAATAATTTGCATTTCCTCCTTCCAGAGAGAAGCATGGAGTGAGCACATGACTTTTCCAGGATGGCAGACTTACCCATTGAAGGGTACCATTAGCTGTATAGCTTGTTCTGCGGGTGCTGCATTTTATGACAAACTTAGGGGTGCACCATGACTGCTGAGGGTCCCATACCCTCAATATCCAGTTGGTCCGTGACTATATTCAGTGTATCATACAGGTAAGTGTACTGAGAACAGTCATGATAACGTGACTCTGTGGCTGTCTGCTGCATCTTTGGCATCTGAGCTAAAATAATAAACCAAAGGGTGTCAACTGAGTGACGAAGACTGATTGGCCTTTGTCTTCGATAGGTAGCGTACATACATATGTTTACTCAAATTTACTCAAGGTGTTTAGTTTGTTTTTAAAAAGTGTATCTAGCAGGGTAGATAAAGAATGAGGAGTATATTTGGATTTTCAAAAGACATTTAGTGGTACATGAAAGGTTGTCACACAAGGCAAAGGGCACATACCAGAATGCAGAGAGGATTGGTAAAAGGACAGAGAATGGAATATTTTTTAAATATTGAGATACTATTAAATGGTGTCATGCAGAGAAATTCTCATGTCCTTGTACATAAAAGACAGTTAACATGTGCAATGTGCAGTCTGCCTGTCTATGCCAATGAGATGTGCTGGACTGGAAAACATGCTGAACTTCCACCACCGCAACACTCAGATATTGTGAATCCAAAGTGATTGATGTAATCTGGGTTATAAATTAGAAGGGTTACTTTCCCCCCATTTCTGCATCTGTAGCATTTGTGTTTTGCCCAGTAATTTCAGCATTCCTGGTGAAATTGGGAAATGCAGGGAGCTGAGCTGTGTGTTTGTGAATCACGGCCCACCCCATCGATAATTCACTGGATGGAACACGCTGTGTAATTTCAATGATGTAAGAAGGTGCTTTATAAAACTAAGTATTTGTTTCAACTAATTACATAGAAAATGTATTCACCTGTCTTTCTCGTTTATTGCAAGAAATGCCACCCATGAGGGATTGAAGATTATTCAGATTTCAACTTAGTTGCATCAACCACAAGGAAACCTCCAAAATCAACCCACCCACTTTCTAAAGCGCCCTTCTCCATTCTAAGTGGGCATGGTATAAAATATTTCAAAAGGAAGATTTTCTTCTTGGTTTCAGATTGACAGACAATGGGAAGCCATTTACAACAGCGCCTATGGGAAAGTTCAGGGCAGGTTGGATGGCTGGATGGAATTTAGCTCATTCAGGACATCCCAGAGCATTTACAGTCAATGAGGCACTTTTGAAGTGTTGTAATGCAGAAAACAAAACAACAAAAATAGAAGCTTTCACAGACAGCAATTCGATAAATTGAATTGGGGGCAGCACAGTGGCTTAGTGGTTAGCACTGCTGCCTCACAACACCAGGGACCCGGATTCCATTCCAGCCTCGGGTCACTGTTTATGTGGAGTTTCCGCATTCTCTCTGTGTCTGCATGCGTTTCCTCCCGATGCTCCAGTTTCCTCCCACCGTCCAAAGATGTGTGGGTTAGGTTGATTGGCCATGCTAAATTGACCATTAGTGTCAGGGTAAATACATGGAGTTACAGGGATAGGGCCTGGGTGGGATTGTTGTTGGTCCAGACTCAATGGGCTGAATGGCCTCCTTCTGCACTGCAGGGATTCTATGAAATAAGAACATTAAAAAAAAGAAACAGAATTAGATCACACAGCCAGTCAATTCTACGCTGACATTCAATATGATCATGGCTGACCACAACATCTTGATTGGTATTGACAAGGTGGATGTGGAAAGGATGTTTTCTCTTGTGGATGAGTCCAGAACTAGGGGTCAATGTTTTAAAATTAAGAGTTGCCCTTTTAGGACCGAGATGAGGAGAATTATTTTCTCTCAGAGGGTTGTGCGACTTTGGATTCAAAGAACAAAGAACAAAGAACAATACAGCACAGGAACAGGCCCTTCGGCCCTCCCAAGCCCGCGCCGCTCCCCGGTCCAGGGTTGAATCCTGAATCCAGGATCCCCGCCCAATTTTCCAGCCTATCTACAAACTAATATCCTATCCACCGAGCTGTCCCTCACAGCTACGATGCTTTGTTCATCACAACCTATTAACTCACCCCCACCCCCCCATTTCAGACCATGTGATCTCCAGGGAGAGGCGAAAACCCAGAGTGAAAACCCCAGGGCCAATATGGGGAAAAAAAATCTGGGAAATTCCTCTCCGACCCCCTGAGGCGATCGAAACGAGCCCAGGAGATCACACTGGCCCTGATCGGAAAATGCTTCCCAACCCTAGTCATTTCCACTTCCACGAACACCATATGAATTCCCTGCCCCCGAGACAGGTTCCCAACTATCCGCAGTCTCGCTCTGTACTGGCACCAGCAAGATGATCATAGAATGAAGCCTTGAAACGAGAAACAAAGAACAATTAGCCCGCGCCGCTCCCTGGTCCAAACTAGACCACTCTTTTGTATCCCTCCATTCCCACTCCGTTCATATAGCTGTCTAGATAAGTCTTAAACGTTCCCAGTGTGTCCGCCTCCACCACCTTGCCCGGCAACACATTCCAGGCCCCCACGACCCTCTGTGTAAAATATGTCCTTCTGATATCTGTGTTAAACCTCCCCCCCTTCACCTTGAACCTATGACCCCTCGTGAACGTCACCACCGACCCGGGGAAAAGCTTCCCACCGTTCACCCTATCTATGCCTTTCATAATTTTATACACCTCTATTAAGTCTCCCCTCATCCTCCGTCTTTCCAAGGAGAACAACCCCAGTTTCCCCAATCTCTCCTCATAACCAAGCCCCTCCATACCAGGCAACATCCTGGTAAACCTCCTCTGTACTCTCTCCAAAGCCTCCACGTCCTTCTGGTAGTGTGGCGACCAGAACTGGACGCAATATTCCAAATGCGGCCGAACCAACGTTCTATACATCTGCAACATCAGACCCCAACTTTTATACTCTATGCCCCGTCCTATAAAGGCAAGCATGCCATATGCCTTCTTCACCACCTTCTCCACCTGTGACGTCACCTTCAAAGATCTGTGGACTTGCACACCCAGGTCCCTCTGCGTCTCTACACCCTTTATGGTTCTTCCATTTACCGTGTAGCTCCTCCCTACATTATTCCCACCAAAATGCATCACTTCGCATTTATCAGGATTGAACTCCATCTGCCATTTCCTTGCCCAAATTTCCAGCCTATCTATATCCTTCTGTAGCCTCTGACAATGTTCCTCACTATCTGCAAGTCCTGCCAGTTTTGTGTCGTCCACAAACTTACTGATCACCCCAGTGACTCCTTCTTCCAGATCATTTATATAAATCACAAACAGCAGAGGTCCCAATACAGAGCCCTGCGGTACACCACTAGTCACAGGCCTCCAGCCGGAAAAAGACCCTTCCACTACCACCCTCTGTCTTCTATGACCAAGCCAGTTCTCCACCCATCTAGCCACCTCCCCCTTTATCCCATGAGATCCAACCTTTTTCACTAGCCTACCATGAGGGACTTTGTCAAACGCTTTACTAAAGTCCATATAGACAACATCCACGGCCCTTCCTTCGTCAACCATTTTGGTCACTTCTTCAAAAAACACCACCAGGTTAGTGAGGCATGACCTCCCTCTCACAAAACCATGCTGACTATCGTTAATGAGTTTATTCCTTTCTAAATGCGCATACATCCTATCTCTAAGAATCTTCTCCAACAACTTCCCCACCACGGACGTCAAGCTCACCGGCCTATAATTACCCGGGTTATCCTTCCCACCCTTCTTAAATAACGGGACCACATTGGCTATCCTCCAATCCTCTGGGACCTCACCTGTGTCCAGTGACGAGACAAAGATTTGCGTCAGAGGCCCAACGATTTCACCTCTCGTCTCCCTGAGCAGCCTTGGATAGATTCCATCAGGCCCTGGGGATTTGTCAGTCTTTATATTCTCTAACAAACCTAACACTTCCTCCTTTGTAATGGAGATTTTCTCCAACGGTTCAACACTCCCCTCAGAGACACTCCCAGTCAACACATCCCTCTCCTTTGTGAATACTGACGCAAAGTATTCATTTAGGATCTCCCCTACTTCATTGGGCTCCAAGCATAAGTCCCCACTTTTGTCCCTGAGAGGTCCGATTTTTTCCCTAACAACCCTTTTGTTCCTAACGTATGAATAAAATGCCTTGGGATTCTCCTTAATCCTGTCTGCCAAGAACATTTCGTGACCCCTTTTTGCTCTTCTAATTCCCCGTTTGAGTACTTTCCTACTTTCATTGTACTCCTCCAGAGCTCCCTCCGTTTTTAGCTGCTTGGACCTAACATACGCCTCTCTTTTCTTTTTGACCAGTCCCTCAATTTCCCTGGTTATCCACGGTTCTCTAATCCTACCCTTCCTATCCTTCTTTCTCTCAGAAGGTGGTGGAGGTGGGGTTATTGAATATTTGTAAGGTGGCAATAGATAGACCATTCAAGGAGAATCTATCGGGGGTAGATGGAAATGTGGCATTAGGAACACAAAAAGGTCAGCCATGATCTTACTAAACAGTGAAGCAGGCTCAAGAGGCCGAATGGCCTACTTCTACTCCTATTTCATATGTTTGTATCCTTGGCCTTAACTCCACTTTTTTGCTCATTCCCCATATTCCTCGCTTCCCTGAGGGACCAAAACTTTGTTTATCTCAGCCTTATTCAGTGTTTTCAATGATGGAACATCCACAACCTCTAGGGTTTGGGAATTCCAAAGAGTCACAACCCCTCAGTTCTAAATAATGGACCTCTTACTGTGAGACTGTGCTCCCATGTCCTAGATTACCCAATCATGGGAAATAGCTTCTCAATCCGTACCCTGTCACCACCGCCCCCCCCCCCCACCCCCCGCACACACACCGCCCCCCCCCCCCCTTCAGATTCTCTGTTTCAATAAGATCATCTCTTATTCTTCTAAAATCCAGAGAATTTAGACCCAATTTACTCAGCATCTTATAATAGGACAACCCCCTCATCCCAGGCTTTGCTGAAGTGTTTCCAATGCAAGTATATCCTTCCTTATTTATGGAGACTTAAACTGTGCACTGTACTCCAGGTATGGTCTCACCAAAACTGGGTACAATGGTAGAAAGACTTCCTTATTCATAGAATCATGGAATCCCACAATGCAGAAGGAGGCCATTCGGTCTATCGAGTCTGCACCAACAACAATTCCACCCTGTCCATGTAACCCCACATATTTACCCTGCTAATCCCCCTGACACTAAGGGACAATTTAGCATAGCCAATCCACCTAACCCATACATCTTTAGACTATGGGAAAAAAACTGAAGCACCCAGAGGAAACCCATGCAGACATGGGAAAACATCAAACTCCACACAGACAGTCTCCCGAGGCCAGAATTGAACCTAGGTCCCTGTCTTGTGAGGCAGCAGTGCTAACCACTGCTACCATGCTGCCTCCAGTATAAAAATGTTTATACTGAAGGAGGCAGTAGTGTAGTGGTAACATCACTGGATTAGTAATCCGTAAGCCAATATTCTCTGGAGACATGGGTTCAAATCTCACCATGACAACTGGTGGAACTTAAATTGTTAATAAATGTGAAATTAAAAACCTAGTGTCGATAATAGTGACCATGAATCAATTGTCGTAAAAACCCACCTGGTTCATTAATACCTTTTTAGGGAAGGAAACCCTTACCTGGTGTGCCCTACGTGTGACTCCAGGCTCAAGCAACGTGGTTGACTCTTATCTACCTTCTGCAATGGCTGAGCAATTAGGAACGGACAACAAATGCTGGCCTTACCAGCTAAGCCCACATCCCATGAAAGAAGACATAAATTCTTGTAACATAGCATTTGCCTTCCAAATTGCTTACTGTACCCACATGCTAATTCTCTGTTTTCTTTTTACAACTATACCAAGTTCCTCTGGACATTTACAAGTTTCATGCTTTTATTCTCATGACCAAAGTGAATAAGCCCTGACTTCTCCACAATATGTTCAATCTGCCACCTTATTGTCCGCTCATCTAACCTGTCTAAATCTCTTTGCCAGCTTTTTGTGTCCTCCTCTCAACTTACATTCCCACTTGACTCTGTATTATCAGCAAGCCCAGACATATTACTCTGTGTCTTTATCTAAGTCAGTAAATAGCTGAGGCCTGAACCCCATCCTTGCGATATTCTACTAGCCACGGCCTGACAACTTGAAAATATCTTGTTTATGCCGACTCTGCTTCCTGTCCATTAACCAATCCTCTACCCATGCTAATATATCATTCCAACTCCTAAACCTTGTGTATTAATCTTTTGTCTGGCACCTTTTCAAATCCCTTTTGGAAATCCAAATATATTATATCTACTAGTTTGCCTTTATCTACCCCATGGTTTGCATCCTCAAAAACTCAAGTAAATTTGCCAGTTTCATGAAGCCATGTTGACCTCGCCTGATTATACTATAGTTTTCTAAGTGCGTTGTTCAGAATTCCTTAATAAGAGATTCCAGTATCTTACCAATGATTGATATCATGCCAACTGTCCGGTAGTTCCTTTGTTTTTCTTTTTCCATCCTTTCTTGAATTGTGGAGTTGCATTTGTTCAATTCACTGGGACCGAAGAACGAGGGAATTTGAAAAGCCATAACCAGTGCATCCACTATCTCTGCAATAGCCTATTTGAGAACCCTCGGATATAGGCCATCAGGACTTTAAAGTTGGAGTTAAAGTTTATTTATTAGTCACAAGTAGGCTTACATTAACACTACAATGAAGTTTAATAAATCCCCCAGTCACCACACTCGGGCGTCTGTTCGGGTACACTGAGGGAGAATTTAGCATGGCCAAAGCACCTAACCAGCACATCTTTCAGATTGTGGGAGGAAACCCACGCAGACACGGGGAGAATGTGCAGGCTCCACACAGACAGTGACACAAGCCAGAAATCGTGCCTGGCATTGTGAGGCAGCAGTGCTAACCATTGTGCCACTGTGCTTGGAGATTTATCAGATTTTAGTCCCTAAAGTTTCTCCAATACTTTTTTCTCCTCTGATATTAATTACCTTTTGTCCCTTGCTCGTATCCGCCACACTCACTGCCTATTTCCAATATGAAATTTGTGTCTTCTATAAAAAGACAGACACAAAAAATGTGTTCAGTGTTTCTGCCATTTCCTCATTCCCCATGATAATTTCTGCAGTCTCTGCCTCGAAGGGATCAACATTTACTTTAGCTATTCTCCCCTTTTTTTACACAGCTGTAGAACTCTAACAATCTGTTTTATATTCCTGGCTAGTTTATTCTCATATTCTACTTCAATTTTTTAACCAACTTTTTGGTGGCCTTTGCTAGTTTCTAAAACACTTCCAATCCTCAGGCCCACTCCCATTCTTTGCCACATTAATAACCATTATACTTATACTTAATTTCCTTAGTAAGTCACAGATGGATCTTTCTTGCAGAATTTTTGTTTTTCGAAGTTGAACACTTTGAATTGTTTCTTTAAATGTTTCCGATTGTTTATTTTCCTCAATATATTGCAGTCCCTCTACCCAGTCAGCCTTAGCGCGCTTTCCCCTCATATCCATGTTATTGGCTTTGTGTAAATTTAAGATTTTTGGTTTTGACTGGAATGTGTCACCTTCTAACTTAATTTAATTATTTTATGATCACTTTTTCCCCAATGGATCTTTTACTATTAAATTACTAATTAACTGGATGTCAAATAGGTTTATCCCTTGTAGCTTCCAAAATGTATCTTTCCAGGAAACGTTCATGAAAACGTTTTATAAACTCAGAGATGCACTGGGAAACAACAACCCCAACGCCACCCTCCCTCTCCCCCCAGAACTTCTCCGGTAAGGATTCCATGGCAACTGCTCAAGAAATGTATATTTCCTATGGACAATTTACCTTGCACTGGGACCCTTCTGAAAATTGTGATTTGAATTGTAAATTTTGGATGGTTCTGACTGCCTTACAGCAATAGTTACCCCAAGAAAGTGAGAAGTAAAACCACTTCTGGCTTCTGAGTAACTATTGTACACAATTACACCAACTTTTCTTGGGACTACCCCCAAACCCAGGGACTTCCACTATCCCACGACAACCACCTCATGGGGCTTCCCAACCCTCACCCCACGATTATTCTCCTATGGGACTCCCCCAAACTCCTTCCACAGGGCTTTCCCCCATATCCACACCCCCATGATTGTTTCCCCATGGGACTCTCACTAACCCCATCCACAAGCCTTCCCCACCCCCAACTACCCACCTTCTCCAGATCCATCTCAACTGGCTGGACCCCACCAAGAACACCCCCCAAAAACAACCTCCTCCTCCCACAGCTGAATGCCCCCATCTGACCGCCCCAAATTCTAACTGCTTAGCTGACGAACCTACCTCCTCCCTGGCTTGAAAGCGGCTGGACCTGTAAACTCATATGCTTTACAGCAACCAGTACCATAAAAAGGGAGCACAGCCTCCTGCCATCCAATTCAGCAAGCGCTCGACTGTAGGAAGGCGTCAGGAGCACACTGCCATGCACAGTTCTCACCCACCTCAGCCAGATGTTGAGTGAGATATATTATCAAAGTAGGATGCAAGAAGAACCACAAAGTAGGCCTCGTAACCTAAACACCAGGGCACTCTATTATAGGTGTCCACTGTCAGAGCCTGGACTGCTTAACCTGACTCCACCCTGGGAGGAGCTAATCTCACCTCAGGTCACATGACCTGCACTATTAAAGGGGCAGTATTCATCCCAAACCCCCAACATCCATATATCACAGGACAGGATTGGAAAGATTTCATGGTCAGGAATTAGGAACAGGTGGGCAATCTGGTAATAGTCACTTCATGGAATTTCAGACTTATTAATGTAATTTACAATTTAAAGGGAGAATAAGCCTTCTTGCCATAAATTTAAAATCGTCACCAATAAAGAACAATGAGCTCCTTGAAGAATGGCATAGATGTATTTAAAATAATCCAGCTAATAACTACAATAATTCTATGTACGTCACAATTTTTTGGAACCTTACTAAGTGCTATAAATTTCTGGCAGTAATGAAATTAAAGTCCATAAATACCATTACCTTTTTTGTCAAACTGGTGAATGATGGAGTAAGAATTCTATTATTGACTCCTTTGAACCTGAACAGTCTGAGAGAGCCATTATCAAAGCTCCTGGACTGCCTCAAAAATCCAACTGCTTTACTAATGTCCCTCATGAGTGGGACTCTGTCACCGACACTCGTCCTACATGATGCGCGATATAACTCACGAGGCCAGAGGTACTCGGGGAAATAAAGGCTTTTATTGACTACAACAATAGAGCTACCATATATAATACACGATCCCAGACTAAAGGGTCCCAGAGAGAGCAGTGACCTTTATACCTCTCCCAGGAGGCGGGGCCCGACTGGGATGTACCATAAGAACTATATTACAGGTAGAACAGCCCAACCCTAACCCCAACAGTAACATATATACAGACTCATAGTACTGGCCAGACCCTGGCTCAGCACTACCTGGTGGGAACCAACAATGGTTCAGCACATTCACCCCTCCTTTGAAAACAAAGGCTGGCGGGGTACAAAACACAGAACAACTGTTCATCAGTCTACAAGTTCAGACGGTCTGGGGGACCGCACCGTCGTTGTGACCTCCTCAACACCGGCGATGACACCAGTGTAGGCACTCGCGGTGGCGTTCTCCCCAAGGCGGCGTCCAACGGCTCCTCCAATGTCTCACGGGCCGGTAGACCCCGAGGTGGTGACAATCCGCTGAACTCGGGCACACCTTGAAATGGCGACCATCTCCTGGACTCAGGCAAGCTGTACACGGGAGTAAAGGGGTTAAGTGATGGTCCCAATGCTGTCCGCGCCGTGTCAGGAGGGGAAACCATAGTTGGGGGGTCTCTAATAGGAGGTATGGGAGCGACAGGGGTTTCCAAGCCCCCTGCTGGCGCCAGGTCTCGAATCGAGACCGTGTCCTCTCGCCCGTCAGGGTATGCCACATAGGCATACTGAGGGTTGGCGTGGAGGAGATGGACCTGTTCAACCAAAGGGTCGGACTTGCGGGTCCTAACATGTCGCCGCAGGAGGACAGGTCCTGAGTACGTCAAACAAGACGGTAATGAGGTCCCAGAGGAAGACTTCCGAGGGAATGAAAACAGTCTCTCATGGGGAGTAGCGTTGGTTGCCGTACACAGGAGTGAGCGTATGGAGTGGAGCGCATCAGGGAGCACCTCTTGCCAACGGGAGGCTGGAAGGCCTTTAGACTTCAACGCCAGTAAGACAGCCTTCCAGACTGTAGCATTCTCACGTTCAACCTGTCCGTTACCCCTAGGGTTGTAGCTCGTGGTTCTACTGGAGGCAATTCCGTATGAGAGTAGGAATTGCCTCAAGTCATCGCTCATGAACGACGAGCCCCTATCGCTATGGATGTAACAGGGTGAAAAGATCATGAAATGCCTTGATAACCGTGGCAGCGGTCATATCGGAACAAGGAATGACAAAGGGGAATCGTAAGTACTCATCAACCACATTGAGGAAGTACACGTTCCGATCTGTCGAGGGAAGGGGGCCCTTAAAATCTACACTCAGTCTTTCGAATGGACGAGTGGCCTTAACGAGTTGTGCCCTGTCAGGTCGGTAGAAGTGCGGTTTGCATTCCGCGCATACCCAGCAGCCTCTGGTTATAGACCTGACATCCTCCACCGAGTAGGGTAGATTCCGGGCTTTTATGAAGTGGTAGAGCCGAGTGACCCCCGGATGGCAGAGGTCATTGTGGAGAGCCTGCAATCGATTCTCCTGCATACTAGCGCATGTTCCACGTGACAGGGCATCCGAGGGCTCGTTGAGCTTCCCTGGACGATACATGATGTCGTAATTATAGGTGGAGAGTTTGATTCTCCACCTCAAGATCTTATCGTTCTTGATCTTGCCCCGTAACGTGTTATTGAACATGAACGCCACGGACCGCTGGTCCGTGAGCAGGGTGAATCGTTTTCCCGCCAAGGAATGGCGCCAATGCCGGATGGCCTCCACAATGGCCTGGGCCTCCTTTTCCACCGCCGAATGTCGAATTTCGGGGCCTTGGAGGGTGCGAGAGAAAAAGGCGACGGGCCTGCCCGCCTGGTTAAGTGTGGCGGCCAGGGCGAAATCCGATGCATCACTCTCCACCTGGAAGGGGATGGACTCATCGATAGCGTGCATCGTGGCTTTCGCGATGTCGGCTTTTAGTTTTTCAAAGGCCAAACAAGCCTCTGGTGCTCGGGGAAAAGAGGTAGACTTGATGAGCGGATGGGCTTTGTCCGCGTAATTGGGAACCCACTGTGCGTAGTAAGAGAAGAAGCCTAAGCATCTTCTCAGTGCTTTTACGCTAGTGGGCAGGGGAAGTTCGAGGAGGGGACGCATACGGTCTGGATCAGGGCCAATGACCCCGTTTTCCACCACGTATCCGAGGATAGCTAGGCGGCGCGTGCTAAATACACACTTCTCCCTGTTGTAGGTCAGATTCAGGCGAGATGCAATGCGTAGGAATCTAAGAAGGTTGGCATCGTGGTCCTGCTGGTCATGGCCGCAGATGGTGACGTTATCCAGGTACGGGAAGGTAGCCCGCAGTCCGTTATGGTCCACCATTCAGTCTATAGCATGCTGGAAGACCGAGACCCCATTCGTGACACCAAAAGGAACCCTTAGAAAATGGTACAAGCGACCATCCGCCTCAAAAGCCGTGTATTGTCGGTCCTCTGGGCGAATGGGGAGCTGGTGGTAAGCAGACTTTAGGTCGATGGTGGAGAACACCCGGTACTGCGCAATCTGGTTGACCATGTCAGATATGCGCGGGAGGGAATACGCATCCAGCTGCGTGTATCTGTTAATGGTCTGACTATAGTCTATGACCATCCGGGGTTTGTTCCCACTCTTGACCACCACGACCTGTGCTCTCCAAGGACTAGCACTAGGTTGTATGATCCCTTCCTTGAGGAGCCGCTGAACCTCAGATCGAATGAAGATCCGATCCTCAGCGCTGTAACGCCTGCTCTTAGTCGCGATGGGCTTGCAGCCTGGCACGAGATTCTGGAATAAAGAGGGTGTGGTAATCTTAAGCATCGAGAGGCTACAGATGGAGCGCGTTGGGCAATTTAGAGGCTGCGAGTCTCCCACTGAAAGCGGAGGGAGTGGCCCACCGTACTGTAGGGTTGCACTCTTCAAGTGGACCATGAAATTTAGTCCTAGGAGTATTGGCGCGCAAAGGTGCGGTAACACCAGGAGCTTGAAGCTCTCATAAACCGTGCCCTGCACCGTCAGATTTACCACGCAACTCCCTAGCACGGTGACAGACCGGGACCTTGACGCCATCGAAATTGTCTGCTTGACAGGCTGAATCCGGAGGCCACACCGCTTCACGGCGTCTGGGTGAATGAAGCTCTCCGTGCTCCCGCTGTCAAACAGACAATAAATCGTGCGTTTGTTTACCTATATGTCCATCATGGGCTTGTCGAGTCTGTGAGGCTTTGCCTGGTCCAGAATGATCGACGCCACCGTTGGTTCGTGGGCACCCCTGCAGGCAGCTGAGATGGATGATGATGACCCCTGCTGGTCATTCGCGGTCGGTGCCGACCAAAATGGCTGTCCCCATAGGTCGCATGTGGGCGATGGCGCCAAAACCAGCGGCCTCTGGTGGTCGCGCATCTCTTGCGACTCCGTCGTCTGGAATGGCGACGTCCTGGCCTCGCACGTGGAAGAAGCCCTTGACGATGCCGACGACGAGGAAACCGGCTCCGGGGAGTCACACGCCGCACTGCTGTTCCTGGATGGAAGTTTGGATCGGCATACCTTCGAATAATGCCCCTTCTTGCCGCAGGCGGAGCACAACATCGCTTTAGCGGGACATCGCTGCCGAGGGTGCTTCACTCCCCCACAGAAGTAACACCGCGGGCCGCCTGGAGCTGCTGCCGTCGTCAGGCCCGAGGGTGGGAACGCAATCATGCAGTTTTTCGGTCCCGCTGAATGAAGTGGGGTCTGTGACTGCCCCTGCCACGCTGTCTCCACGTGGTCGTCGGGGTACATCGCCAGACTTTTGGAGCGCATCCGCTAGCTCTATGGACTTAGTGAGATCGAGATTACCTTGCTCCAACAGCCGAAGGCGGATGTAAGACGAGCCGATTCCCGCCACAAACGCATCTCGAGCGAGGTCGTTCATGTTCTGGTCTGCCGACACTGCTTTGCAGTTACAGCCCCTGGCTAGCTGTAGGAGCTCGCACGCGTACTGTTCCGTCGTTTTGCCGGGCTGCCGCCGTCGAGTGGCTAAGAGATATCGAGCATGCATCTCGTTCGGCGGTTTAATGTAGCGCTTCTTAAGAAGCTCGAGGGCCCCTTTGTAGTCGGTGGCCCCACGGATCGCTAAATATACAGCGTCGCTTACCCTCGCGTGGAGGACCCGGAGTCTGTCGGCGTCGGTGGTGACCGCTGCGGAGGCTTCGAGGTAATCCTGAAAGCATTTCAACCAGTGGTCGAAGGTGTTCGAGGCGCCCGCCGCACGTGGGTCCAGCGTAAGCCGTTCGGGTTTAAGCATTTGCTCCATGTTCTCTGTGTCGTTTTTTTTTCAACGAAGAGAGTTCAATTGTAGTCAATAAAATTGATGCGCGATATAACTCACGAGGCTAGAGGTACTCGGGGAAATAAAGGCTTTTATTGACTACAACAATAGAGCTACCATATATAATACATGATCCCAGACTAAAGGGTCCCAGACAGAGCAGTGACCTTTATACCTCTCCCAGGAGGCGGAGCCCGACTGGGATGTACCATAAGAACTATATTACAGGTAGAACAGCCCAACCCTAACCCCAACAGTAACATGTAGAACAGCCCAACCCTAACCCCAACAGTAACATATATACAGACTCATAGTACTGGCCAGACCCTGGCTCAGCACTACCTGGTGGGAACCAACAATGGTTCACCACACTACACTCGGTCGTTAAATCTTAACACTCTCTGAAGTGGTCTAACATATCACCCAACTGCCAAATAACCGTACAGCACAGGGCAGTGCAGATCCATCAGCAGCGACCCAAGCATCAGATTTGGACAACACTCCAGCCACATATCACTGTAAAGTCATTATTGCCGATCAAACTTCTGGAGCTCCCATTGATACTCCCATGATGCCCATTGTGGGAAAACCTTTGCCCCATGGACAAGGTCCATTACCGCCTACTCGGGTAAGCTAAGGGTGAGCAATAAATATAGTTTCAGCAAGGTCACCTGAGAACAAAAAAAAATGTCATTGTGCTTATAGTCTCTGTTCCAGAGTCTCAAACAATGAGCAGTGGAGGGACAGAAGTGAGGGATTTATCCAACAATTGGACCTGGTAGAGTATAGGAAGATTGGGATTGTGCTTGAAGAGTTTGAAATTGTTAAACTGCCCAATGGCTTCGTGAAAAAAATCCCAAAGCCCAGATTCTAGCAAACTGTCCTCCGAAACCGAGAAAACTTAGGCCTCAAGAAATGAGTTACTCGTTGTAGGATTCCTAGCCTACAACCTGCTCCGGTAACCACAGTATTTATACAGCTAGTCCAATTCAGTTTCTGGTCACTGATAATCCCCAGGATGTTGATAGTGGGGATTCAGCAATAGTACTTGTTTTTCTGTCCTCCAGCCTCACCTGATCCGGCCTAGATGTGATCCCAGATCCACAGCAATGTGGTTGACTCTTAAAAATGCCCTCTCCAATGTCCTTGCTCAGTTCAAGGGCAATTACAGATAGGAAACAAATACTGGCCCAGCCAATGGTGCCCCCAACCCATGATTGAATGATAAAAATTCTTGACTTGCTTTAATTTCATGGTTTACAAAGGAGTGGAAGTGCAGTTGTATAGAGACTGGGTCAGATATTATCTGGAATATCAGGTCAGTTCAATTCATGGCACTGCTCCTCAGGAACAATGATGTGGAGATGCCGGCATTGGACTGGGGTAAACACAGTAAGAAGTCTCACAACACCAGGTTAAAGTCCAACAGGTTTATTTGGTTGCTTTCGGAGCGTGCTGCTCCTTCGTCAGGTGGAGTGGGAGATCCTCAGGAACAATACATTGACCTAGGAAGGGATGGAGCACAAGTTCATCAGAAGGTAAAATATTAGAGCTAAAACGGTTAATATATGAGGTTGGGTTGCTTTGAGAAGAGGAGATAAAGAAGTGATCAATTTATGCCACACAAGTGCCAGGCAATGAGCATCTCCAACAAGAGATAATCTTTAAAAAAAAGTTACTGTAAAATTCACCTAGTCACCACACTCCAGCTCCTGTTCAGGTCAATGTACCTAACCAGCATGTCTTTCAGAATGTGGGAGGAAACCGAAGCACCCGGAGGAAACCCACGCAGACATGGAGAGAACATGCAAACTCCACACAGATAGTGACCCAAGCCGGGAATCGAACCCGAGTCTCTGGCGCTGTGAAGCAGCAGTGCTAACCACTGTGCTACCATGACACAAGCATTTCCTCTTGGCATTCAATGGCATTACCATTGCTGAATCCTCCACTATCAACATCCCAGGGGTTATCAGTGACTAGAAACTGAATTGGACTAGCTATATAAGTACTGTGGCTACCAGAGCAGGTCAAAGGCTAGGAATCCTGTGGCGAGTAACTCATCTCCTGACCACACAAAGCCTAATCCACCATCAACAAGACACAAGTCAGAAGTGTAATGGAATATCCCCACTTATCTGGATGGGTGTAACACTCAAGGCTTGACACCATCCAAAACAGCCCACTTGATTGCTACTCCTTCCACAAATATTCACTCTCTCCACCACCGATGCACAGTAACAGCCATGTGTACTATCTACAGGATGCACTGCAGGAACACATCAAGGTTCCTTAGGCAGTACCTTCCAAACTTACAACCACTGCCATCTAGAAGGACAAGGGCAGCAGATAGCTGGGAACACCACCTCCCAGTCACTTACCATCCTGACTTGGAAATATATTGCCATTTCTTCACTGTCACTGGGTCAAAATCCTGGAATTATCTCCCTTACAATCACATGAACAGACTGGGAATAGAGGGATACAAGCGGATGGTCTAGTTAGGAACACGTGATCGGTGCAGGCTTGGAGGGCCGAAGGGCCTGTTCCTGTGCTGTATTGTTCTTTGTTCTTTGTGTGGAGTTTGCATGTCCTCCCCGTGTCTGCGTGGGTTTCCTCCGGGTGCTCCGATTTCCTCCCACATTCCAAAGACATGCTGGTTAGGTGGATTGACCCGAACAGACGCCGGAGTGTGGTGACATGGGGAATTTCACAATAACTTCATTGCAGTGTTAATGTAAGTCTTACTTGTGACTAATAAATAAACTTTACTTTATAACCTTAAAACTAGGCCTGGTCTTTTAGTGGATCAGGAAGCATTTATTCACACAGTGACAATCTGAAATTCTCTCTCCCAACAAGTTGTTGAGACTGTGAATTGATTGAAAATTTCAAGATTATGATGAATTATTTTTGTTCATTAAGGGTATTTAAGGGATGTGGAATCAAAGTGGATAAATGAAGTTGAGACAAATCAACTATGATCTAACTGAATGGCAAATGGGTGCAAGTAGCTGAATGGCCCACTCCTGTTCCTCTTTAATTATTCCTTAAATAAAGAGAGAATATTGGAACCACACACCAAGAATATCAGCATCTGCAAAGGGAAAAGATAGATGTCATCTGGTGTAGGAGCGCTTCTTCTAATCAATAAAATGAAAATGACTTTTTTGGTCAAGAATTTTATCCAGGTGGATTTATTGAAGCACAAAGTCCTTTTTTGGTTTTTGGTTTGTGACACTAACTTTCACTGAACAGTAATCGATTGGAAAGGGGCTTGAGGGGCTTTTGGAACGGAGCATCCCAGAGACTCCCCAGGGGTGAGTGATCCTCAGGGCCCCATAAGGAAAGTTGCAGGCTCTCCTGCCCTAGCTTCGCCATCCTTTCCCTGTTCATCAGCCCTTACTCTGACTTATCTGTCGTGTCAGCTGTGGATCAATGGTAACACTCTCACCTCTGGTCTTGTGGTGCAGTTCTGCCTCTGAGCCAGAAGTTCCAGGTTCCAGTTCCACCCCAAGACTCATTGGCCAAGGAAGGAGCATTCATAATGTGGTCAAACAGATTGAGTGTCAAACCTGAAAATCCTTCCAAACTTGCCAATGGTAGGAAGAACGCGAGAGACTCCTGGTCAGCCATGGCTGATGTGGAGTGGTGCCCCTCCAGCTATAAGACCCTAGCGACAGACTAGTGACCTGTTCCAGGAATTACTAGCTATGGAAGCAGACAAAAGTCTGCCTCAGTACACCACTGGAATCAGAACTCTCACCTCTGGTTACTGGTTCAAGCCTCACGCCAGACACTTAAGCATAAAGTGCCACACTCCAGTGCAGTAAAAGGGAGTGCTGCATTGTTGGAGATTTTTGCTTTTGGGTGAGATGTTACACGAAGGCCCAATCTGCTGTCAGAGGTGAATCTAACAGATACCTGAGCACCATTTGAAGCATCGGGGAGTTGTCCCTGGTGTCCTGGGTAATAGTTATCCCTAAACCAACACCAATAAAATGGATTAGATGGTCATTATTTAAATAAAAGTCTTTCTTGCTTGGTAAGGAGCTACTTCCTTTATCTTTCCATTTTATGTCAGTTAGTTATTAGGATGTATATTGGATTTACATTATAAAACCACAAAGCTGAATGAGGAGACATTTTCCTACTTGTAACGTTGGGAAGTACAGAAATGAACCAATAATGTTTCTGGTCACAAATAGCACATCAAGGAACAGTAAAACTGTAACAAGTCTGGGAGTCATGCCATGGACAATAAATCTATTCAAACACTTGAATTTCCTTGCCTGTAGCTTTGTAAATTTACTGGTTATCCAATGGGTAGTGTTGCTACCTTAGTTTCAAAAACTCTTCAAACTAGACCCTGTCTTCGGCTTGAGTGTCCTTAGCTCCATCCCCCAACCCCACCCAGCTCAATTCCCCACCCCCACCCAGCTCCATCCCCCAACCCACGCAGCTCAATTCCCCAACCCCACCCAGCTCCATCCCCAACCCCACCCAGCTCCATCCCCCAACCCCACCCAGCTCCATTCCCCAACCCCACCCAGCTCCATCCCCCAACCCCACCCAGCTCCATCCCCCAACCCCACCCAGCTCCATCCCCCAACCCCACCCAGCTCAATTCCCCACCCCCACCCAGCTCCATTCAACCAACCCCACCCAGTCCCATTTCCCCCACCCCACCCAACCCCATTCCCCAACCTCACACAGCCTCATTCCCCAACCCCACCCAGCCCCATTCCCCAACCAGCCCCGTTCTCCCAACCCCACCCAGCTCCGTTCCCCCAACCCCACCCAGCTCCTTCCCCCCCACCGCACCCATCCCTGTTTCCCCCACCCCACCCAGCCCCATTCCCCTACCCCACAGCCCATTCCCCCACTCACCTCTATCCTCCACCCCCACACAGCCCCATTCCCCCACCTCACCCAGCCCCATTCCCCCACCCAGCGTCATTCCCCCATCCAGCCCCATTCCCCAACCCCACACAGCCCCATTCCCCCAACCCCAGCCAGCTCCATTCCCCACCCCACCCAGCTCCATTCTCCTACCCCACCCAGCTCCATTCCCCACCCCACACAGCCCCATTCTCCAACCCCACCCTCATTCCCCAACCCCACCCAGCCCCATTCCCCCAACCCCAGCCAGCTCCATTCCCCACCCTACCCAGCTCCATTCTCCCACCCCACCCAGCTCCATTCCCCAACCCCACCCAGCTCCATTCCTCAACCCCACCCAGCTCCATTCCCCAACCCCACCCAGCTCCATCCCCCAACCCCACCCAGCTCCATCCCCCAACCCCACCCAGCTCCATTCCCAACACCCATCCCAGCTCCATTCCCCAACCCCACCCAGCTCCATCCCCCAACCCCACCCAGCTCCATTCCCCAACCCCACCCAGCTCCATTCCCCAACCCCACCCAGCTCCATTCCCCAACCCCACCCAGCTCCATCCCCCAACCCCACCCAGCTCCATTCCCAACACCCATCCCAGCTCAATCTTGGCCCTCCCCCATCTGGAGCGAAGTTGAAAAAACCATTTGACAACTGGAAAACAAAAAACCTCTGGAGCCGATGAAATCCTTGCCGAAATTCAGAAACTCACTCCTGGCATGGCAGCAGAACCTCTTATCCCTCATCTGGGAAATGGAGTGCATGCTGTGGGGTGCTCTCAGGGACTTTGTGATCGTAATTGTATTCAAGCAGGGAGCCATGTCTGATTGCAGTAACGATAGAAGAATCTCCCTGTTGCCACTGCGGGGAAGATGATTGCAAGAGTTCTCCTCAACCTCCTCCTCCCAGTGACAGGAGAATTCCTACCAAAGTCTAGTTTTCCCCATCAAGAGGTGCCACAGATATTGTGCAGCATGTCCAAGAAAAATGCAAAACACAGCACCAGCTGCTGCGCATGGCCGACCGAGTTTCACCAGGTAGAAACCTTTGATCCGGTCAACAGTATGGAATATCCTTCTCAAATCCGGCTGCACTCAGAAGATGTACCATCTTCCGCCTACTCCATAATTACCTGCAAGCTGTAATCCTCACCATCAAAACAACCATCGTCCCTTTCTCAGTGAAGCCTGGGGTCAAGCAGTATTTGCACCAATTCTCTTCTCCATTTACCTCAGGGTGGCACGGTGGCACACTGGTTAGCACTGCTGCCTCACAGTGCCAGGGAATCAGGTTCAATTCCGGCCTTGGGTCACTGTCTGTGTGGAGTTTGCACATTCACCCCGTGTCTGCATGGGTTTCCTCTATGTGCTCTGGTTTCCTCCCACAGTCCAAAGATATGCAGGTTAGGTTGACTGGCCGCGGTAAGTTGACCCTAGTGTCAGGGGGATCAGCGGGATAAATATGTGGGTTTATGGGAATAGGGCTTTGGTGGGATTGTGGTCGGTGCAGAATCATAGAATCCCTACAGCACAGAAGGAGGCCGTTCAGCCCATCGAATCTGCACCAGAATTGAACCCGGGTCCCTAGTGCTGTGAGGCAGCAGTGCTAACCACTATGCCACCGTGCTGCCCCAACTCAATGGGCTGAACGGCCTCCTTCTGCACTGTAGGGATTCTATGATTTGATTTCAGCTCATCATCTCCAGTAAACTCCCGCAGGCATGGAGATAGTCTACAGAAGAGTCAGGAGACTGTTAACACACGTCACTTTCAATCCAAAATCAAAATCACTTCAACTGCAGTCAGTGTGCAGATGACGACTGTGTCATTTGGGTGTCCTGGTGCATGAATCGAATCATACAATGTTAGTAGCGAGTGATTAGGAAGGCAAATGGAAATGTTGTTGTTTCTTGCAAGGGGAGTGGAATACAAAGATAGGCATGTTTTGCTGCACTTATACAGGGCATTGCTGAGACCACATTTGGAGTAGGAGATTTTGTGGCGCAGTGGATAGTGCCCCTGCCTCTGAGCCTGAAGCTCCAAGTTCAAGTCCCACCCCAGAACTGAAAGACCAAAGAAGGTGCATTCATAACGCAGTGTCAACCTGTAAATCCATCTAAACACACCAAGGGCTGGCAGTAAGAGCAAGAGAGACTCCTGGTCAGCCAATCTTGCTGTGGAGTGGTGCCCCTCAAGCTATAAGCCCCTTGGCAACAGACTAGTGACCTGTTCCAAGAATTACTAGCTATGGAAACAGACAAAAGTCTGTCTTAGTGCGTCACTAGGTGTGAAAAGAGAATTGAAATTGGAACAGCCGGAGCATAGTGCACAGTTTTGGTCTCCTTACCTAAGTATGGACATAATTGCATTGGAAACAGTTCAGAGAAGATTCACTTGTCTGATTCCTAGGAAGGGGGATTATCTTACGAGGAAAGATTGAACAGGTTAACATGTATCCATTAGAGTTTAGAAGAATGAAAGGTGATCTTATTGAAATATATAAGATCCCGAGGGATCTTGACAGGGTAGATGCTGAATAATGTTTTCCCTTGTGGGAAAGACCGAACTAGGCGGCACAGTTTTTAAAAAAGGGGCCTTCTTTATAAGATGGAGATGAGGAGATTTTTTTTCCCCTTAGAGGCTCATTAGTCTGTGCAATCCTCTTCCCCAGAGAGCAGTGGAGGGAGGGCCACTGGATATTTTTAAGGCTGAATTAAATAGCTTCTTGATTGAGAAGGGAGTCAAAGGGCACCAAGAGTAAACAAGAAAGTAGAGCTGAGGCCACAATCATATCAGCCATGTTCTTACCAAATGGCACAGCAGGCTGGAGGGGCAAAATGTCCGACTCCTCCTAATTCATATGTTCATATGTGTGCGCATTCACTCAGAAACTGAGTTCAGGTCATTGTTCACTCCTCTTCCTTAGCATATCAGAAAATGGATCCTTCACTAAACACCCAGGAAATTAAGATCCTCTTCCAACCAGCTCCCACTGGACAACACCTCCCCCAATCAATTAAGATCAACGTGTACCATTTTCCAAATCTTGTGAACTTCTTTTCGACAAAGACACACAGACGCTAAAATTCTTTATCACCACCAATGTTCTTAGTCTTGGACCAACTAAGGAAAAGATCTTTGAGCAGCAGGATCTCAATCTCTAGGGTTTATCAGGCATCAGTGATCTCTGCATTCCTATACATTTGGAGCGGGTGGGAAAGTAACTATTCTGCTCTCCCAACATCTGAGCTCTATTCCTTCCAGACATACTGACTACCTGTAGCAAAAGGCTGAACTTTAAAATATTCTCCTAAAACATGAAAGAACACACTACATTTTATCACACTTTCATCACACCCGGAAGATCAAGAAAGTGGGGTCTTACTTGTTGCACACAATTCAGAACGACCATCGTTTCAAGACACCAACCGGTTACCAACAACTGTTACAATGGCAAAAAGTGCTACGGGAATGACACTCCCCAGAGAGGGAACGTTACTCAGATGAACAACCAATGATAATGTGTGTATACCATTAAGAGACCTCACGATTTAACGACTACATGTGCAATGCATGTGCAGAGAGTGACTACAATAACAAACAGCTTGTTAATGCATGAGAACAATCATGGTATGAGTAACTTGGATATATCACAGTGGTCATGATAAATCACTCATGAAAGTTCATGCAAATTTGTCTTTTGTTTGTTGTGTTGTGCTCTTTATAAAAAGGGGGATGTTTGGGTTTTGAAATCTAATCATAATTATATGTCCTATCTGGCTTTCTGTAGTCATGTGACCTCTTCCGTGAGGCATAAGGCTGTAGGCTGCCATGTCACATTCAGTTCAATAAAGACACTACACTGGAAAGACTCAAGTCTTTGAACTGGCAACAACTCCCTCTTGCATCAGAGGGAATAGTTTCCCTCTTTCTAATCATCTTAAATACATCAATGAGATCACCCTTTAATCTTCTTTGCTCGAGAAAATACAAGACTGGTCTACACATTTACCCACTAACCTGCGATCACATTGTTATTAGTTACTGCACCTTGCTCATCACTTTAATTAGACTGCTGAGAAATTTGGCCCAATAAACTTGAATATGGTGGACAGGGGATGTGTGCACATTTCTGTGCAGGACTGTATTGCCACCATATGGAAAAGGATGATTTTGATGGGTGCACACCAGCACCATTTAGAGGCTGGAATGATGTATGTAAATTAGGCTCTTGCACTTCTGGCAAGACTTTTTCCCATTTTTTAGTCTGCCCCATCCTCTGCCCAGCAACCCAACTACTACCATCCATCGCCACAACCCAAGGTTCAATTGTGCCCCCTTCAACCAATGCTATTCCCTCGCCCCACCCTACCCCATCTCCTCCTCACTTGCATTACAATAGTGAGTACCACTCAAGAAAATGCCTCATTGGTGGGAAAGCTCTTTGGGAAATCCTGAGGTTGACAAACGTACGATAGAAATGAGAGTCATCCCTTTCATTTACTTGAGCATCTAGAAAAGCATCACAGTGGATCAGTCTACAACAGTGCCTCAGGGAGAGAGAGAGCGGCAGATAGTTGCTTCATGAAATGAGGCCTGAGATTGGGTTGAGCTTGGCCCTCAGCTGAGGATTGTGTCCCATGCTCCTGACTCTCGAAGGTGGGAACTATAGATTCTGAAGAACTGTTGTGAAACGGTAACTGAGCTGCAGTTTAGTTGTAATCATTTGCATCGCTCCTCACCAAACAGAAAGCAAATGACTATTTGAAGCAAAACATGTTAAGTATGCGAACCCCTGCTGCTGCTGCGCTGTATTTGAAGATACACTAATGATTAGTTTATAACTATCTCATATATAGTTTACAGTTTTAGCAATGGAGCCATTTATTGGAATATAAATTGACTTATTCTGCAGTCAGAAAAAGCAAGGAACTAATATTTAAGAAACTGAACGTGCTTTCCAGTGACTACACCGCAAAAACACACTTTAAAGTTGGTGTTTTCTAAATTTGTGGCAGAAGCCATTTTAGCCTCATTGTGTTAGTAAGCTTGTTTTTGTTTGCTGAATAGAATAGGAATTCTGTGCTTTTAAATGGGGACAGGTCTCAATCTTAGATCAGTCCAAAGATGTGCAGATTAGGTTGATTGACCATGCTAAATTGCGCCTTAGTGTTAGGGAGATTTGTCGGGTAAATACGTGGAGTTATGGGGATAGGGTCTGGGTGGGATTTTTGTTGATGCAGGTTCAATGGGCGGAATGGCCTCTTTTTGCATTGCAGGGATTCTAAGATCAAGATGTCGAATCAGTTTGGGTGGAGCTAAGAAACAGCAAGGGGCAGAATTCTTTGGTAGAAGTAATTTCTAGGCAGTTATGGTAATGTAGGGTACAGTATGAATCAGGAAATTAGAGGTGCATGTAACAAGGGTAATATAGTAATCATTTGGGACTTCACTCTACATGTAGGGCAGGTAAACTTAATTAGTACTAATGTTGTTGGGAACAAATTTCTGGAGTGCATACAAGATGGTTTTCCAGAACAGTATATTGAGGAACCAACTAGACAACAGGCTATTTTAGATATAGTATTGTGTAATGAGAAAGAACTAATTAATAATCCCGTTGTAAACGAACCTTTAAAGGAAGAGTGATCATAATATGAAGTCTGAAAGTGATGTAGTTCAATCTGAAAGTAGGCTCTGTAATTTAAGCAAAGTAAACTACAAATGTATGAAAGGTAAATGAGCTTAGGTAGATAGGGGAACTACATTAAAAGGTATGATGATAGATAGGAAATGGCTAGCATTTAAAGAATTAATACCTGGTTGCAACAAATTTACATTCCTTTAAGGCACAAAAAGCCAACAAAAATTGATTGAATCATAACTAATAAGAGAAATTAAAGATTCTATTAAAGGATGAAGCTTTAAAGTTGCCAAAAAAATAGTAACCCTGAGGATTGTGAGCATTTTAAAATTCAGCAAATGAGCACAAAGGAATTGATAAAGAAAGAGAAAATCAAATATGGAAGTAAACCAGCGAGGAACATAGCGGATTATGTGGTAAATCCCACTCTTTGTGTCTGTCTTCACAGAGGAAGATACAAAAAAACCTCCGTGAAATATTGGGGAGCCAAGGGAGATTGAAAGAAATTAGTATAAATGAAATAGTAGTGGTGGAGAAATTAATGGGATTGAAATTTAACCAATTCGCTGTGAAATGAGGTGGCCCACCTTTGGCCAGAGGCAAGATCGTCTGCTCCTGCCGTTGTCAATGGAGTTTCCTGTTGAATGCACCCCTCGCGGTTGTGAAACCCATGACAGGAGTGCACAATCGGCGGGACTGGAAGATCCCACCAGCATGAACTGCTGGAAAATTCTGACCAAAGTACTTGTTTAGTTTCTCTATCATTTTCTAATTCCTCTGATGACTTACATCCTGGAGTGTTGAAATAGATGGCTGTGGGTTAATGGATGCATTAATGATCATCCTTCAAAATGCTATAGATTCTGAAATGGTGCCAGTAAATTGAAAGGTACCAGATGTAACCCCACTACTTAAGAGAGGAAGGAGAGTGAAAATGAAGAACTACAGGCCTGTTAGCCTGGCATCAGTAGCAGGGAAATGCTAGAATCTATTATAAAGAGTGTGATAAATGGTCATTTAGAAAATAATGGTCGGATTGGACAGAGTTTGCATGAAAGGAACAATATGTTTGACAAATCTGTTGGAGTTTTTTGAGAATGTTATGAGCAGGATAGATAAGGGAGAACCAGTGGAGATGGAGTATTTGGATTTTTAGAAGGCTTTGATAAGGTCCACACAACATATCAGAGCAAAATTAGAGCATATGGGATTGGGAGTAATATACTGACAGAAAAGTATGGGGAGATAAGTGTGGGGATTCTCAGGTTGGAAGGCTGTGATTAGTGAGGCGACCTTATAGAGGTTTACAAGATTATGAGTGGCATGGACAGAGTGGATAGTCAGATGCTCTTTCCTAGGATAGGAAAGTCAAGTACTAGGGGACATAGGTTTAAGGTGCGTGGGGAAAAGTTTAGAGGAGATGGGCAAGGCAAGTTTTTTTTACACAGAGGGTGGTGAATGTCTGGAACGCGCGACCTGTGGAAGTGGTGGGAGCAGGCACGATAGCAGCATTTAAGGGGCATCTAGGAGAATACATGAATCGGATGGGAATGGAAGGGTACGGCTCCGTAAGTGCATACGGCTTTAGTTTAGGCAGGCATCATGATCGGCGCAGGCTCGGAGGGCTGAAGGGCCTGTTCCTGTGCTGTACTGTTCTTTATTCTTTGTTTTATCACAGGAATCAATGCTTAGGCCCCAGCTATTTGCAATCGATATCAATGATTTGGGTGTGGGGACCAAATGTAATATTTTTCCTTTTCCTGATGACACAAAATTAGGTGCGAATGTGAGTTGTGAGGAGGAGGCCAGGAGGCTTCCGGGGATTTGGACTGGCTAAGTGAAAGGGCAATAATCTGGCAGATGGAATATCACAAGGAAAAATGTGAAATTTTCATTTTGATAGGAAAAACAAAAATGCAGAGTGTTTCTTAAATGGTAAGCGATTGGGAAATGTTGATGTCCAACAGATCTGGGTGTCTGCAGTCATGAGTCACTGATAGCTAATATGCAGGTGCAACAGGCAATTAGGAAGGCAGATGGTGTTGGCCTTTATTGCAAGAGAATTTGAGTAAGTAAGGAAGACTTGCTGCAATTATGTAGAGGCTTGGTGAGTCTACACCTGGAGTATTGTGTATAGTTTTGGTTTCCTTACCTAAGGAAGTGTAAACTGGCCATAGAAGAAGTGCAATAAGGTTCACCAGACTGATTCCAATAATGGTGGAGTGAGTCTATGAGGAGAGATTGAGGAAACTGGGCCTGTATTCCCCTGGCTGAGGCAGTCTAGAACCAGGGGACACAGCCTCAGATAAGGTTTAAGCCATTTAGGACTGAGATGAAGAGGAATTTTTTCACTCAGAGACTGATGAATCTTTGGAATTCCCAGCACTAGATGGCTGTAGTGGCTCAGTCATTGAGAATGTTCAAAGCAGATGATGATAGATTTCTAAATGTCTAAGGATATGGGGATAGCGCAGGAAGATGGCATTGAGGAAGAAGATCAGCCACCATCTATTTGAATGGTGGAGCAGCTCAAGGGGCCGAATGGCCTACTCCTACTTCTATGTTTCTAACACAGGAGGACAGTCTCAGGATAAGGATGATTTAGGACTGAGAGGAGGAGAAATTTGTGAACCTTCAGAATTTTCTACCTCAAAGGGTTGTGGATGTGTCATCATTGAGTATATTCAAGGTTGGGATAGGTAGATAGATTGTGGGTGCGATCTTACCGGCCATTCACACTACGCTCCAACTGCAGCAAAGTCTGAGAATTTGGCAGCCAGCCAAATCTCCGTTCACTGCCGAGGGAGGGGAAAATGCCACCAGCATGAACGGTGGTCAGATTCCGGCTTTTGTGTCTGTCAGAGAATCAAGGGTATGGGAAATGTGCAGGAAAATGGAATTGAGGCTGAAGATCAGCCACGATCACATTGAATGGTGGAGCAAGCTTGACAGACAATATGGTCCAGTCCTGCTCCTATTTCTTATCTTCTTATGTTCTAAGAGAGGGTAGAGTGTAGAGGGCAGCATGGTGACATAGTGGTTAGCACTACTGCCTCATAGAGCCAGGGACCCGGTGATGCACGTCAATCGAACTCAAGACACAAGGCTTCGGTAACTGAAGGCTTTTATTGCCTAACAATGGAACTACTAGAACGTAAGTACACCACCCCAGACTGACGAGGTCCCGCCCGAGCAGGGGGTCTTATACCTCTCCCAGGAGGCGGAGCCCGACTGGGATGTGCCACAACAGTAACAACCACAGGTGTATTAATCCCACCCTAGCCCAACAACAACATTAGAACAATCCCACAGTGTGAACACCCCAGCCCAACAACAACATTAGAACAACCCCACAGTGGGAACCAACGATGGTTCACCACATTCACGCCTCCTTTGAGAACAAAGGCCGGCGGGGTGCGAAAACAGACTAAAAAAAAGTCAACAGATTATAAGTCCAGACGGTCTGGAGGACCGCACCGTCGTTGTGACCTCCTCAATACCGGCGGTGACACCGGAGTAGGTGCTTGCGGTGGCGTTCTCTCCAAAACAGCGTCCGGCTGTCCTCTCGTGGACTCACAGGCCGGTTGACCCTGATGAAGCGGTAGTGCAGGGGATCCCGGTACATTCTGCGATGGCGCCGATCTCCGGGTCTCAGGCAAGCTGTACATTGGAGTATAACTGTTATGCACTGGTCCCGGTGCTGACCGCGCCACATCCGGGGGAGAAATAAGGGATAAGGGATTCGTCACTGGGGGTATGGGAGCGACAGGAGTTGCTACGTCCCCTGCGGGCGCCAGGTCTCGGATCGAGACTGTGTCCTCTCGCCCGTCAGGATATGCCACATAGGCATACTGAGGGTTGGCGTGGAGGAGGTGGACCTGTTCGACCAAGGGGTCGGACTTGCGGGCCCTTACATGTCGCCGCAGAAGGACGGGTCCTGGGTGCGTCAACCAGGCTGGTAAAGATATCCCCGAGGACGACTTCCGAGGGAATGAGAACATCCTCTCGTGGGGAGTAGCATTGGTTGCCGTACACAGGAGGGAGCGAATGGAGTGAAGCGCATTTGGGAGGACCTCCTGCCAATGGGAGACTGGAAGGCCTTTGGACTTCAGCGCCAATAGGACAGCCTTCCAGACTGTAGCATTCTCTCTTTCCACCTGTCCATTGCCCCTAGGGTTGTAACTCGTGGTCCTACTAGAGGCAACCCCGTATGAGAGCAGGAATTGCCTCAAGTCATTACTCATGAACGACGAGCCCCTGTCGCTATGTATATAGCTGGGGTACCCGAACAGGGTAAAAAGATCACGGAATACCTTGATCACCGTGGCAGTCGACATGTCCGCGCAGGGGACAACAAATGGGAACCGGGAGTACTCGTCTATGATGTTAAGAAAGTACACGTTCCGATCTGTTGAGGGAAGGGGGCCCTTAAAATCCACACTCAGCCTCTCGAAGGGGCGAGTGGCCTTGACCAAATGTGCCCGGTCAGGTCGGTAAAAGTGCGGTTTGCATTCCGCGCAAATCCGACAGCTCCTTGTCACTGACCTGACGTCCTCCACCGAGTAGGGCAGGTTGCGGGCTTTGATAAAGTGGTAGAGCCGAGTGACCCCAGGATGGCACAGGTCATTATGGAGGGCGTTCAAGCGATCCTCCTGCATAGTAGCGCATGTTCTGCGCGAGAGGGCATCCGAGGGCTCATTGAGTTTCCCTGGACGATACATGATATCGAAATTATAGGTGGAGAGCTCAATTCTCCAATGCAAGATCTTGTCATTCTTGATCTTGCCCCTCTGCGTGTTATTGAACATGAACGTCACGGACCGCTGGTCCGTGATCAGGGTGAACCGCTTCCCCACCAGGTAATGGCGCCAGTGTCTGACGGCCTCCACAATGGCCTGGGCCTCCTTTTCCACCGCTGAATGCCGAATTTCGGGACCTTGGAGGGTGCGGGAAAAAAACGCGACGGGCCTGCCTGCCTGGTTTAGTGTGGCGGCCAGGGCGAAATCAGATGCATCACTTTCCACCTGAAAAGGGATGGATTCGTCTACCGCGTGCATCGTGGCTTTCGCAATGTCGTGTTTCAATGCCTTGAAGGCCAATTGGGCCTCTGGCATGAGTGGAAAAGTCGTGGACTTAATAAGCGGACGGGCTTTGTCCGCGTAGTTGGGGACCCACTGCGCATAATAGGAGAAGAAGCCTAGGCATCTCCTCAGTGCTTTTGCGCTAGCGGGCAAAGGAAGTTCAGCAAGGGGGCGCATACGGTCGGGATCAGGGCCAATGACCCCGTTTTCCACTACGTATCCCAGGATGGCTAACCGGCGCGTACGGAATACACACTTCTCCCTGTTGTAGGTCAAATTCAGGCGAGATGCAGTGCGTAAAAAGTTCTGGAGATTTGTGTCATGGTCCTGCTGATCACGGCCGCAGATGGTGACATTATCCAGGTACGGGAAGGTAGCCCGCAGCCCGTTCTGGTCCACCATTCGGTCCATAGCACGCTGGAAGACCGAGACCCCATTGGTGTCACCAAATGGAACCCTAAGAAACTGATACAGACGACCATCCGCCTCAAAAGCCGTGTAGTGTCGGTCCTCTGGGCGGATGGGGAGTTGGTGGTAGGCGGACTTAAGGTCTATGGTGGAGAACACCCGGTACTGCGCAATCTGATTGACCATATCAGATATGCGCGGGAGAGGATACGCATCCAGCTGCGTATATCGATTAATGGTCTGACTGTAATCAATGACCATCTGGGGTTTGTTCCCGCTCTTAACCACCACAACCTGTGCTCTCCACGGACTAACACTGGGCTGTATGATCCCTTCTTTGAGGAGCCGCTGAACCTCAGATCTGATGAAGATCCGATCTTCAGCGCTGTAACGCCTACTTTTAATAGCGATGGGCTTGCAGCCTGGTACCAGATTCTTGAATAAAGAGGGTGTGGTGATCTTTAATGTAGAAAGATTGCATGCGGGGCGCTTTGGACAATTTGGAGGCTGCAGCTGGTCCCCTACTGTCAGCGAAGGGAGTGGCCCACCGCACTGTAGGATCACACTCTTCCTGTGGACCATAAAGTTTAGTCCGAGGAGAATTGGTGCGCAAAGATGCGGCAACACAAAGAGCCTGAATCGCTCGTAAATTGTGCCCTGCACTTTCAGAGTTACCACACAACGTCCTTGAACAGGGACAGACCGGGACCGTGATGCCATAGAGATTGTCTGTTTGGCAGGTTGAACCTGGAGTCCACACCTCTTTACAGTGTCAGGATGAATAAAGCTCTCAGTGCTCCCGCTGTCAAACAGACAATAAATTGCACGACCATTTACCTTTATGTCCATCATTGAACAGTCAAGCCTGTGGTGCTTAGCCTGGTTCAGGGTGATTGACGCCACCGTTGGCCCTTGAACGTCACTGCAGGCAGCTGAGGTCGATGCTGAGGACCCCTGCTGGTCGCTCCTGGTCGTCGTCGACCAAAATGGCCGCCCCCATGAATCGCACATGGTTGAGGGCGCCAAGCGTAGCGACTCCTGGTGGTCATCCGACTCCGACTCCGTCGACCACAATGGCGTCGTCCTGGACTCGCACGTGGACGAACCCCGTGGGTACTTCGACGTCGATGGTGATGATCCCCGTTCTGAAGGGTCACAGGCTGCACTGCCGTTCTTGGGCTTTGATCTGCACACCTTCGCGTAGTGCCCCTTTTTACCGCATTGATTACAGACCACCGCTTTAGCAGGACACTTTTGTCGTGGATGCTTGGCTCCTCCGCAGAAGTAGCACCGCGGGCCGCATGGGGCTTCCGCCGTCGTCGGGTCTACATGGGAGCACGCCATAACACTGCACTTCGAGCCCGTGGGGCGAGGAGGGATTTGTGACTGCTCCTGCCACGTTGTCTCCACGTGGTCCTCCGGATACAGGACCAAGCTCTTCGAAGCCGCCTCAAGCATTTCAGCCGTCTCCATAGCTTGGGTCAGGTTGAGATTCCCCTTTTCCAGCAGCTTGAGACGGATGTACGAAGACCCGACCCCGGCCACAAACGCATCTCGGGCGAGGTCATACATGTACTGCTCAGCCGACACAGCTTTGCAGTCGCAGCCCCTGGCAAGCTGCAAGAGCTCATTGGCGTAATCCTCCATGGTTTCGCCCGACTGCCGACGTCGTGTAGCGAGGAGGTAACGAGCGTGGATCTCGTTGGGAGGTCTCGTGTAGCGCTTTTTTAAAAGCTCGAGGGCCCTCGGGTAGGTGGTGGCCGCACGGATCGCGAGGTAGACAGTGTCGCTTACCCTCGCATGGAGGACCCGGAGTCTGTCGTCATCTGTGATGACCGCTGCAGAGGCTGCCAGGTAGTCCTCAAAACACTTCAGCCAGTGGTCGAAGGTGTTAGAGGCGCCGACCGCACGTGGATCCAGCGTCAGACGCTCTGGCTTTAAGATTTGTTCCATACTCTCCTTTCCGTCGAGAGCTTAGTGTTAGGCAATAAAATTGATGCACGTCAATCGAACTCAAGACACGAGGCTTCGGTAACTGAAGGCTTTTATTGCCTAACAATGGAACTACTAGAACGTAAGTACACCACCCCAGACTGACGAGGTCCCGCCCGAGCAGGGGGTCTTATACCTCTCCCAGGAGGCGGAGCCCGACTGGGATGTGCCACAACAGCAACAACCACAGGTGTATTAATCCCACCCTAGCCCAACAACAACATTAGAACAATCCCACAGTGTGAACACCCTAGCCCAACAACAACATTAGAACAACCCCACAGTGGGAACCAACGATGGTTCACCACACCCGGGTTCAATTCCAGCCTCGGGTCACTGTCTGTGCGGAGTTTGCACATTCTCCCTGTGTCTGTGTGGATTTCCTCCGTGTGCTCCGGTTTCCTCCCACGTTCCGAGGATGTGCGGGTTAGGTTGGATTGGCCATGCTAAAATTGCCCCTTAGCGTCAGGGGGATTTGCAGGGTAAATATGTGGGGTTATGGGAATAGGGTCTGGGTGTGACTGTGGTCAGTACAGACTCGATGGGCTGAATGACCTCCATCTGCCCTGTAGGGATTCTGTGAATTGTTCTGTTTGATTATATGAGTCTGTTTATTATTGATGCTCACTGTGGCTTAATTTGTTAAGCTTGGTTGTGGACTCCAGAAAGAGCTGAAGCATGGAGCAGACATTTTAAAGCACTGCAAGTAAAAACAGCTACACACTTAGTAACTTGTCCCATCTCTGCATTTACTGAGGCTGAGTAAATATTTAAAATGTGCAACCAGAGGACATACTTGCCTTGGAAGGAGTGCAACAAAAGTTCACTAAACCGATTCCTGGGATGAAAGGACTGTACTCTCAGGAGAGACTGAGTAGATTAGGACTTTAACCCCTCATGTTTAGAAGAATTAGAGTGATCTATTTGAAACATATAAACTTCTAAAGGACTGTGACAGGGTAAACACTGAGCAAAGAGGAGTCTGGGGGCATAATCTCAAAATAAGGGGTCAGCCATTTAAGATCAAAAAGCAGAGATATTTTGTTATTCAAAGGGTGGTGAATCTTTGGAATTATCTAACCAGAGAGCTGAAGATGCCCAGTCATTGAGAACATTCAATGTTCAGGTATATGGGGATAATGGAGGGAGCTGGAGTTGAGGTTGAAGATCAAATTCCAAGGCAACTTGAGAGTTTCAACCCAATTTCATCCCAGAAGCAAAGTAATAGATATGATATACAGTGGCTATTGTTGTTTGAACTTATTTAGGATGAATATTTTTTGCCTCAGGATAAGGGTGGATGGTATGGGTTCTTATTTTCTCTTGGTTCTGAGATGTTAGTAATAATCACACTTAGAGCCTGGAAACACCAGAAACTCTTTCTGTTTAATTTGACACGCTGATGGATACAAAGAAGGACCGAACTGGTTACGTACACATCACATCAGTCTCTAGTGCAGCTGTGAAATGTGCCCCCCCCAGAATACTTACACATAACACATTATTCCTAGCTAAGTAGTTCCTAGCCATTGGCAGAAATTTACAGATAATACAAGAATATATAACAGTGAGTCTACAGTTCTCAACCTTGACCTGGAATCTGCAGGAAGTAACAATTAATTTGTTCAACACTTCTGGAGGTCATGTGACAAAACCTGTGTTTATATGTCCACTGGGTGTTAGCAACCCTGCTGGACAGACAGAAACAAAATCAAGAGTGAAGTGTTGGATGGGGAGCACTATGACCATCTTAAAACAAAATCTAACTGCTGTTCCTGCAAAAGCTTTCGTGGACCTCCTCAATAGAATCAGTTACTGCACCCCCAGCCTCAGGTGACAAAACAATCTACAAGACACAAGTCAGGAGTGTGATGGAATATTTTTCACTTACCTGGATGAGTGCAAGTCGAACAACACTCAAGAAGCTTGACACTACCCAGGACAAAGTAGCTTACTTGATTGCTACCCCTGCCACGGACAATCTACCCTTCCACCACTGACACACAGTGGCAGCCGTGTGTACCATCTACAAAATGCACTGCAGGACATCACCAAGGGTTCCTTTCAAACCTACAACATAGCCATCTAGAAAACAAGAGCAGAAGCTACCTGGGAACAACACCATCTGGAGGTTCCCTTCCAAGTCACTCACCATCCTGACTTGTAAATATATTGCTGTTCCTTCACTGTCACTGGAACAAAATCCTGGAATTCCTTCACTAACAGCACCGTGGGTGTACCTGCACCAGAGGGACTGCAGAATTTCAAGAAGGCAACTCACCACCAGCTTCTGAAGGGCAATTAGGGTTGCTGAACAAATGCTGACCTAGCAAGCAAAGCTCACATGCCATAAATGAATTTTTAAAAATGACCAAAAAAATATTGTGGGCCAAGAACAGATCTTCTTTGTTAGCCTTTTGCATGTGGGCACCAGGGGCTGACACCCAGAACAATTCCTGTTGATGGGGAAAAATTCATCAGAGGTCTCAATACTTAACACCTCAACACCGATCAGAGAGAAGGAAGTCATTTTGACTGTACTGAGCTGTAGTTTACTGGACAGTCCATTCAAAAGCTGGAACATATGGACTGAAGGCAGATTGTTGAGTTGTACCTTTGACTAATTTTTCTGGGTCAATTCTCAGGATTCACCGGGGTGACAAGTAGGAAGGGGGCGGTCAACTTACATTTTTAACAAGTGCCAGTGAAAATTTCCCATTGTTGAGCCCCAGTGCTTTTAATTAACTTCCTCTGAGCTTCCATCTGTGTGTTTATTATCTATATGTCCAGGGAGAGGAGTTCAGAATGTGTTTCTCAACAAATGCCACCCCACTGATTGGAGTGCGGTACGACTTTCTGATTTAACCGTTAACCTTTCACCTCTGACCATTCAGAGGTTTAGTGCCCTCCCAGAACTGTGGCAGATTTCTGCCAAACCACATCCAGCAAAAAACACCAAAAAAACCTATTTAAATAAAATTAGAGAAATTTCCAGAACAGAAGGAGGCCATTCAGCCCATCATGTCTGTGTTATCTTAACAACTGGACAAGTGCTTCTCACACAACATGTCCCATTGCGTGCAGCTTTCTCAGAATTCTCTGCATTCCTTGCAATAAAGAGAATAAGAGGAATGAAAATTCATCCAAAATTTGCAAATGTTGGACCTTAAAATAAATATTGGTGTCCATTAACATAGCATTTAAAGCTCAGCATGTAGACACTTAATTAAAAGGAATGAATTAAATAAACTGAATTGTAACAAGGTTAATGGGCTGGCAATGCTGCAAGCCATTTTCTCACACATGGAGGCACTGCATGTCTTTGCAATGAGAGTTATGGTGTTGTGCACGCCAGCTTTTAGGTTCCACCTTCCCGGTGCCAACTTCAGTCCCCAGCTGGACTGTCCTGAGGAGCTGATCCTCAGCAGCTTGAGAGTGTGCCTGATCTAATTGGCCTCTGCACCACCTTGGTGAGACAGCGAACTAGCAGAGCGTAAGATCCATCCTACTTCCACTGTAACACGCAAGCAGCCAACTTTTCAATCTGATCTTCCAGCCTAGGCAATGCTGCAGTCCGATTTCTGTTTACTGCTGCTCCTATTGAGGGCCCTCTATGGGTGCCAACTGATCAGTCTTGCATGTGCCCAGCTCATCCATGTAGGAACGAAGGTTACCGAGAGCTGAACATAAAAGAAATGGGAGTTTCTTAATGGAGAAAAGCCTTTTGGTGATTATCATTAAAAGCTTAAGACATTTAGCATACATCTGAAGTTAGATAAAAGATAATGATTTCCACCAGGGATCATTGAACTAGATGGTTATCAGTAATTTCGTGTTTCTTTAATAACCACTGCTCCCAACATGCACGAAGCACTGAATAAATGCAGTGGATCCTCATTATAACTAGCTCTTTGAGAATCTAACCTTTTACATGTTTATTCTTTCATGGAATGTGGGCATCGCTGGCTAGGCCAGCATTTATTGCCCGTCTCCAGTTGCCCTTGAACTGAGTGGTTCTTCGGCCATTTCAGAGGGCATTTAAGAATCACCCACATTGCTGAAGGTTTGGAGTCTCATGTAGGCCAGACTGGATAAGGCCAGCAAATTACCTTCCCTAAAGGACATCAGTTTTCTGGATGGGTTTTTACAACAATTGGTGGTAGTTTCCTGCTCACCATTATCGAGACTAGTTTTCAATTCCAGATTTATTAATTGAATTTAAATTCCACCAGCTGCCATGGTGTGACTTGAACTCATGTTCCCAGAGTATTAGCCTGGGCCTCTGGATTACTAGTCTAGTGACACCATGGTGTTATCTATTATGCTTGGAATGTCACAGGAAGAGTTACCATCAGTACCATAGTCCAATTGTCATAATGCTAAACTAAAAAACATGTCGGCCGCAATTCTCCTGAATTGGGACCAAGTGCCCATGCCAGTTTGTTTCCCGTTGGCAGCATCTGTTAGATGGTATTCACCTGCCTGAAAGATGTTAATGAGCTCATCCCAGGGAACCCACCACCAAGCCCGATATTCAGAGATCTGGGCTCCCTCCACGCTCAGAAACAGGCCCTTCTCCCCACAAAAATGAAGTGGTGCACCCCCCTGCATTCACCAAGGGAACACCACCAACCCCTCACCAAAGAGAGGCATCCTTCTCCACCCACAAATAACAGGTAACTCATCCTTCCACACCACGCTGGCATGAGGGTGACCTGACCCAACCACCTCCCAGAACCCCCACTCAGCCCCCTCAGCTCCACTTCCTGCTCAGACCCCCAATCAGGCCCCTGTTCAGAGTGCACGATGGTGCACTTCTCCCTGGCACTGGTGCCCTGGCCTGGCACCTTGGGCCCTGAGGGGGGTCAAAGAGGTAGGTACAGTTCCCAATGCCCCTCTACTATTGCTAGGCTGCAGAGAAAGAAACCCTCAAAGGTCCTCGGGATTGGTTTGACTTGGGCTGGGGGCAAGAGGTTGACCTCACCGCTCTCATGGATCTCATGGCTGAACTGCTCCTTCTAGCCCTGGCAGACCTGTAGATCTGAAGATCACCTATAAGTGGTTTAACTTCCTCTTTTGCAAACCACTTCTTTCTTTTGAAGAAACCACAGCTGTCAATCAGGCTGAGAGTGAATGTCAACATTGTGATTAGAAACAATGGGGTACTTGAGATGCATTCAAGCATGAAGAGAACCGAAAATAAACACAGGTGTCAATGGAAACCCCTCTCAAAACACTGAACTTCAAAGTTGACAAAGATTAAGCCTTTCCAATGAAATAGAGAGGGTTTCAAAGGTCTCAGCTTGCTAGGAAGCCTCAGAAAATTCAAGTCAAAGCTGTTCTTGATTTGATTTATTATTGCCGCATCTATTAGTATACAGTGAAAATTATTGTTTCTTGCGTGCTGTACAATGCATACCATTCATAGAGTACATTGGGGAGAAGGAAAGGAGAGGGTGCAGAATATAGTGTTACAGTCATGGCCAGGGTGTAGAGAAAGATAAACTTAATAAGGTCCATTCAAAAGTCTGATGAAAGCGGGGAAAAAGCTGTTCTTGAGTTGGTTGGTAAGTGACCTCAGACTTTTGTATCTTTTTCCTGATGGAAGAAGGTGGAAGAGAGTATGTCTGGGGTGCGTGGGTTCCTTGATTATGCTGGCTGCTTTTCCGAGGCAATGGGAAGTGTAGGAGGAGTCAATGGATGGGAGGCTGGTAAGCATGATGGACTGAGCTTCCTTCCAGAACACAGTAGTTTCGCGCAGTCTTGGTCAAAGCAGGAGCCATACCAAGCGGTGATAAATCCAGAAAGGATGCTTTCTATGGTGCATCTGTAAAAGTTGGTGAGAGTCGTAGCTGACATGCCAAATTTCCTTAGTCTTCTGAGAAAGTAGAGGCATTGGTGGACTTGCAGCTTCTGACAGAGAGAAAGGAAAATCTCTGCTGCAGAATGGAGTACTGCAATGATTTAAAATCCTGCCAGGTGACCAGGTGGGGCATGGAGGTTAAAATAACCTGGCCACTTCAGAAATTTTACAGCTGATAAGCAGGAATACAGAGACTGATCACAAGACTGTCAAAAATCACCATGCCAGGGGTGATCTTCAGGTCTGCCCCAGAGCTGGCAGGGCCAGCCCAGCCATGACATCCAATCTCAGCAGAGAATGGCAAGATCAACTTCTTACCCCCAGCCCAAGCCCAGCCAAACCCCAGGACTCTTGAGGGAGCCCTTCTCTGCAGCCTAGCAGCATCAGAGGGGCAAATGACCACTGGAGCTATCACCTTGACGCCCGCTCGGGGCCCAAGGCACCAAGGAACCCAATCAGGGCTAGTGTGGAGGATCAAAAGAATCGGAGCAGGTTTGGCGAACGGTGCAAACCCGTTTTTTAGCCAATGCCCGAATATCCGGTCCATCGCGATTCTTGCCAGGAGCTAGCGGGTCTAGAGAATCCACCTCCTCCCCCATAACTTCAGGATCTTCATTATTTCCACTCCAACAAATTACTCTTCTCTGAAATTATATATTCAAAGTAAGTCTGTGCATGAATTAGTTAAATACTGAACAAGAGCACCTCGATCACTCAGTGAGTGTATCCAGTGAGTCATGTGGGTCCCACTTTGACTATCATTATGAGCTGAGCTGGCAGATTTTGGGTTGATTCATGATGGAGCATCAAGCACCAGGCTAGGAGAGACAAGGAACCTTCCTAATACTGATACCCAGCAGCTGCCTCTGCAGGAGAATGTGGGGTTTCAGAAGAGCAGCGGGCGGACTGGAGTTAGCTTTGATGCCCCCCCCCCCCACCAATCCCACATTGGCTGTCAGCCTCCTTAGACAGGCATGCAGAGAAAACCTGAGCTCCTGGGCAAGGGGGAGGCTTGGTGCCTCCAGAACTGTATCACTACAGGAAGCCGGGGCATCAGGACAGTCGAGCAGTAAAACGTAGAGAGCTACAAACCAGCTGCAGCTTCGGGGAGTCAACTTTATAAAGAAGCTTGGGATTAGAAGTTTAATGCGTATTTACAACAAGTTGTCATGATCTGGAATGTACTCCTTGAAGGAATGGTGCAAATAGATTCAACAGTGATTTTCAAAAGAGAATTCGATAAATACCACAAGTGGGAAATATTGCAAGAATTTTGCTGGAAAGAGTGGGGACTGGGATGAATTGGATACCAAATAGCCAACACATGGGCTGAATGGCCTCCTGTGCTGTACCATGTTTCTCTCAATGGGCCACATCATCACATCTGTTATGCCAGAGACCTGCCAATTGAAAGTCAGAGTAACTGCTAAGACAGTAGTTCTGTCCTCACCTTCTTTGCAAGGATCCCAATTTGGTTTCTATCCTTTATGAGCTGATATTACAGCACTCAGGGCAATTATAGAGGTTTACAGCACAGAAACAGGCCCTTTGGTCCAGCTTGTCCCTGCCGCCATTGTCACAATAACTCCACTGGGCAGTTTCCTGCTTCTCCAATCCCCAGCGTTATATCTGGAAGCGGTCAACATCCCTCCTGAATCCATGTTTAAGAGCTTTTGAGCTGAATCTGACATCCTGGAGCAGGTGAATAAATCTGGCTTTTGGGTTTCATTTGTGATAGATTTGAATAACACAGAAAATTTTCTTCCCGGCGTGGTGTTTGATCACCTGCAATGATCCTCTCAGTTTTATATTGTAGATTTGTAGCTCTTCTTGATCTCAGCGTGTGACCTGAGGAGCTTTTTATATAATGCTGAAATAATTACCACTCTTTCCTCATTGGCCTCTAATAAAGTAGTAAATGTTCCACAGTGCCACCTGCTGCCAGCGGGAAATGCAAATCAGAAAATTCCACCCTCCCAGCTGGTGCCAGATGCAATCTTTTAGATTGTCAGCCAGTTGGTAGCACCCTTGCTTTTTGAGTCACGAGGTTCTGGGTTCAAATCTCAATCCAAGGCATCAGCACAAAAACAAATCTACACTGGCACCTCAGTTTTCCAGCATTTTCCTCCCTCAGGTGTTCCATCCTCCAGGGCCAGCCGGGGTCCCCCGGAGCCTCCATTGACCCCTCAGGAGGAGTCACTGACAGGCCCACCCGTGTCACAGCCTTTCTCCGCATCAATCACCAGCACAGATTAGAGGCATGTCAGGGGGTGTGGGGGTTGTGGGGGGCACCAAGACATAGCATTCTCAATTGTAATTTAAAGCACAATGATCACAGGAAGGAATCATAGAATTCCTACAGTGCAATCCCTACCTCATCGAGTCTGCGCCAACTCTCCTAAAGAGCATCTTACCCAGGCCCATTACCCTATCCCCATAACCCCATGCATTTAGCATGGCCAATCAACCTAACCCACCCTTCTTTTGGACTGTGGGAGGAAACCGGAGCACCCAGAGGAAACCCACACAGACATGGGGAGAATGTACAAACTTCACACAGACAGTGACCCAAGGCCAGAATTGAACAAGGTTTCCTGGCGCTGTGAGGCAGCAACGCTTGCCCCTGTGCCACCCGTAGGGGTTTTCACTGGTGGCTTTAGTTGTTTTCCTCAATGCAATGTTTTATTTTAACGTAACTATGACAACCATTGGTATTTTATTCTGTAACTCTCTTAAAAAGATAATTGAAGATTGTTCTATATTTTCCATAGGTGTAGGCCTCATCAAATGTGTGTGTGAAGGAGGTGGTGCTCTTGGCACTGAAGAAAGGCAGCCTAGCTGAAGGAGCTTTGGATCAAGGCCTTCCTGGCGTCCTGGTCTCTCTGAAGGTTCCTCATGTCTGGCTCCTATCCCCATCCTGTGCCTACCCAGGCTCCCCATCAGAATCATCATCGGATTCTTCCTCTGAAAAACCTGACTCTCACCAAAGCTAAGTATCTGTGTGAAACTGATCAACACCATCAAGCCCCAGCTTGGGATGACTCCATAGCGTTAAAGCTCAGGACAGTTGTGATTTCCATTGGACACTGGCAGGGCAGGATAGTGCCTGATGAAGGTGAGCTGCAGACTGGACTGCAGGATGTCCGGTAATTGTCTAAAAATAAATATTCACTGTGAAGCTCAGCAGCGTCTGGGAGCACTATCTCTTGGGGAATATGACCAAGAATGCCTCTATCTGCTTATTCCACTGTAGGTGGGCCAACAGGTGATTGCCAAATCCCAGTGTGAGTGTAAATCGCTTAGGTTAGGGGAAATTCAGGCTTGTTTTACACAGATGTATTATTGGACTCTAATCTCCCCAATGTCAGCCTTGCTCAGCCAGCACTCCGGCCTCTGAGTCAGAAGATTGTGGTCTGAGCATGGAATTCCCCAGGCTGACAATTCAGTTCAGTGCTGTGTCTTTCCAGGTGGGATATTGCACTGAGATTCTATCCACTCCTTCAGGTGGATTTGAAAGATGCAGTAGCACAAGTTTGAGGAAGGGAAGTGCAGCTCTCACTGCGCAAGCATCACACCCTCCACCCCCCCCCCCCCTCCACCCCACCGACCCCCCCCCCCCCCCCCCCCCCCCACACCCTCACCAGCCCCACTTGTGTCCCGGTGAATATTAACCCTCAAAGCAACACCACCAAAAACAAAAGCAAAGTACTGCAAATGCCAGAAATCTGAAATAAACAGAAAATGCTGGATAAACCTTCGTTCTCTCTCCACAGACCGCATTAATTGGTGGAGCAAGCTCGAAGGGCTGAATGGCCTCCTATTCTATTTCTTCCTATTGCTTATGGTGTAGACCTGCTGACTTTATCCAGCATTTTCTATTTTATACCACCAAGAACAGATGATCTGGTCACCATGTCCTTGCTGTTTGTGGGATCTTGATGTGCACAAATTGATTTTCCTGCATCACAACAGTTTCCAGACTTCAGTAAAGTGCTCCATTGGCTATAAAGTGCTTTGGATGCTATGAAAGGCGCTATACAAATGTGACCCTTCCTCTGTTCTTTTATCATAGCAGACTAACAGCGCTTACGGGTGTGACACTTGACACAGAGTACTTTCTCATTGGCTTTGCTGCCACCAAATCAGGAGACACCATGTGACACATTGCTGACCATTAGGCTGAGCCTCAGTTCAACATGCCTTTTTCCTGACAGAGGCTTCTTTTGTCCCATCAGACTGAATGTAGAGGTGAAACCAAACTCAAGAGCAGCATGTGCGCCATTGCAATGGCCACTCGCTCCATCAGGCACCTTTCTACATTCAGTGCAGCTCATTGGCACACCACAGCAGCTGCCTCACAAACTCAGTGGCAACCGCACCAATATAGAACCACAGCATTCTCGACAAGTCCATGTACCCTGTCACTGCTTAATTAACATCTTCTTGAGTTTGCAAACATTAATAATTCATATCTTTAGCCCAGAATGTAAGTACAGCTCCTCAACTGAATCATTCAACTTTTCAAAGGGATTTGCATGCTGCTCAATTTTCACTTATTTTTGAACCTGATTAACATTCATCTATTGTAAGGCCCCATATAATAACCGTTACCACCAACTCTGCCTTTCCCAGTTGATTTGCAATTTCATTTTCTTTATTCTTTCTCAGTCTGTGAGCATCAGTGGCAAAGCTCGCATTTATTGTCCATCCCTATTGTCACCGAGAAGGTAGCAGTGAGCTGCCTTTTATAAAATTTATTCATGGCTTTGGACATTGCTGGCTGGGCCTGCATTTATTGCCCATTCCTGACGACATTGAAGAGACAACCACATTGCTATAGATCTGGAGTCATATATAGGCCAGACCAGGTAAGGATGACAGATTTCCTTCCTGAAGGGGAGGCGATGGCCTTGTGGTATTAATAATTTGACTATTAATCCAGAACCTCAGCTATTGTTCTGGGGATCTGGATTTGAATCCCGTATGGCAGCTGGTGGAATTTGAATTCAATAAAAATTATCTGGAATTCAGAATCTACTGATGATCATTGTCAATTGTCAGAAAAACCTATCTAGTTCACTAATGTCCTTTAGGGAAGGAAATCTGCCGTCCCTACCTGATCTGGCCAACATGTGACTCCAGAGCCACAGTAATGTGGTTGACTGTCAACTGCCTTCTGAAATGGCTTAGGAAGCCACTCAGTTGTATCAGCAGTTCAAAAAGGCAGCTCACCACCATCTTCTCCAGGGCAACTGGGGATAGGTAATAAATGTTGGCCAGCCAGCAACACCCTTGTCTCATGAATGAATAAAAAGAAAGTCATCTTGAACCACTGCAGTCCATGTGGTGTAGGTGCACCTATAATGCTGTTTGGAGAGGTATTGTGCATTCGCCAATTTGTTGTTCAGTTTTTCTATCTGATTTACCGCCAACATGCCGAGATGGCATTAGTTCTAAGTCTGCAACAGGTTTATTTACAGTGCTTTAAATTATCTCACCAATCACAAGATGTCTGGGGGAGTCATAGATCTTTCTCTGAAAGCTTCTGTTTATTTTAGCTCACACTCGCCCCACCCAGGCTGAAGCAGTCAAGCATCATGATATAGATCAGTAAACAGAATAAGATAGTCAAACTCAGATCAGTTTAGCCATTGAACATAGCAACAGGGAGTTCCAGAATTTAGATCTAGCAGCAGTGAAGAAGGAAAAATATAGTTCCAAGTCAGGATGGTCAGCAGTTGATGTGGTGTATATGGATTTCAGTAAAGCATTTGATAAGGTTCCCCATGGTAAGCTATTGCAGAAGATATGGAGGCATGGGATTGAGGGTGATTTAGCGGTTTGGATCAGTAATTGGCTAGCTGTAAGAAGACAGAGGGTGGTGGTTGATGGGAAATGTTCATCCTGGAGTTCAGTTACTAGTGGTGTACCGCAAGGATCTGTTTTGGGGCCACTGCTGTTTGTCATTTTTATAAATGACCTGGATGAGGGCGTAGAAGGATAGGTTAGCAAATTTGCGGATGGCACTGAAGTCAGTGGAGTTGTGGACAGTGCGGAAGGTTGTTGCAGGTTACAGAGGGACATAGATAAGCTGCAATGCTGGGCTGAGAGGTGGCAATTGGAGTTCAATGTGGAAAAGTGTGAGGTGATTCACTTTGGAAGGAGTAACAGGAATACAGAGTACTGGGCTAATGGTAAGATACTTGGTAGTGTGGATGAACAGAGAGATCTCGGTGTCCATGTGCATACATCCCTGAAAGTTGACACCCAGGTTGATAGGGTTGTTAAGAAGGCGTACGGAGTGTTAGCTTTTATTGGTAGAGGGATTGAGTTTCAGAGCCATGAGGTCATGTTGCAACTGTACAAAACTCTGGTGCGGCCGCACTTGGAGTATTGCGTACAGTTCTGGTCACTGTATTATAGGTAGGATGTGGAAGCATTGGAAAGGGTGCAGAGGAGATTTACTAAGATGTTGCCTGGTATGGTGGGAAGGTCTTATGAGGAAAGGCTGAGGGACTTGAGGTTGTTTTCGTTAGAGAGAAGTTTAAGAGGTGACTTAATAGAGGCATACAAGATGATCAGAGGATTAGATAGGGTGGATAGTGAGAGCCTTTTTCCTCGGATGGAGATAGCTAGCACGAGGGGACATAGCTTTAAATTGAGGGGTGATAGATATAGGACAGGTGTCAGAGGTAGGTTCTTCACTCAGAGAGTAGTAAGGGCCTGGAATGCCCTGCCTGCAGCAGTAGTGGACTCGCCAACATTAAGGGCATTTAAATGGTCATTGGATAAACATATGGATGATATTGGAATAGTGTTGGTTAGATGGACTTTAGATTGGTTTCACAGGTCGGCGCAACATCGAGGGCCGAAAGGCCTGTACTGTGTTGTAATGTTCTATGTTCTATGTATGTGGTTTGAAGGGGAAATTGTGGTGTTTCCATGCATCTACTACCCTTGTTCATCGAGATGCTAGAGGCCATGGGTTTAGAAGTTGCAATCAAAGGAGCCTCAATGAATTGCTATATTGCAACTTTTATTTGGTTGTTACGATCCTTGGCCAGACCCTAGGTTGTGGGGGAGATCCAGTTAGGGACCAATAATGTTTTGTTTTATGTAGGCTAAGTTTGAGATTCAAGATGCTTACCTGTTTTGAACAAGCAAAAAATAGCTTTTACTACACAAGTTCAGAAAGAGAAAACATTTTACAATATCTACCTTATACTCTAACATTCAGGATAAATAAAGGTATATGTGAACTATCAGGCAAACCATGTTCAGACACACCACCATGCCAAGTATATACAGATGCAGCCAAACCTGATTCCATGGATTTCTCACCAACCCTCCTAAAAAATTGTCACATTGGGAGTCCAACCAATCTCACTGAAACCTCTTATTCCTCACAAGGGTTTCCAATCTCCACATTTGTAGATCTTGCCTTAGATTCTATCCAGAATTCACTCCCACTTGGATAGCTTCAACAATGGCCTACATTGCAGGGTTTCAATCCCGCCTTCCAAGATCCTGTTCCCCTGGATTCCTGAGCACACTCAAGTGTAACCTTACAAGCAAAATTCCAGATCTTTGCCTGTGCCAAGCAGAACACCACTGTTCCTAAGGGGTATCTTTTCCCCAGTGGCCCACAGCATGGACTCACCAACCTTCAGCTGCCTTCTTGGATCTTCAGGGCCTCTCTCAAGCCCACTTCACATGAAGTCTGTTAACTGCAGCTCTGTCTTTAATTTGGAGCATGTTTCTCTGCTCCAATTTAACTTACCTGTGACCTATTTCTGTCTTTGCCTTTGCCTTTGGGACTTCCTGAGACCTTCTCCCTGGCCCTCTCCCTTGTCCCTTACCTGGGACACTTGATGCTCATGACGCTCTGCACCCAGTCACCCGACCCCGATTTTTTGCGCCATTCTTTTTTGTTTCCATGCATGGGTGCACTGGGCCTGAAGAACATGAAAAGGATAATAATGTACATGTGCAGCCATTTATGACTGCCACCTCCATGGCAGACCTGAGGTTTTTTTAGGTTTATTTATTCGTGTCACAAGTAGACTTGCATTAACACTGCAATGAATTTACTGTGAAAATCCCCTGTGTGTCGGGAATTGGAGTTCCTGAACTCAGCAAGGTTTCATCACAAAGTACACACTGTTATTACTGTGGCTAGTGGAGGAGGGCGTTAATGTTGAAGGTGGCAGATAAGGTGACAATCAAGTGGACTGTTTTGTCCTGGATGGTGTTGAGCTTCTTGAGTGTTGTTGGAGCTGTACTCATCTAGGCAAGTGGGGGAGTATTCCACTGGAATCATGACTTATGCCTTATAGATAGTGGGTAGGCTTTCGGAAGTCAGGAGGTGAGTTAATCACTGCAGGATTCCTAGCCTCTGACGTATTCTTGTAACCACAGTACTTCGACTAATCCAGTTCAGTTCAGTTTCTGGCCAATGGTAACCCCCAGGATGTTGACTGTGGGAGATTCAATGATGGTAATGCCGTTGATTGTCAAGGTTGATGGATAGATTCTCTCTTGTTGGAGATGGTTGTTGCCTGGCGTGATGCAAATGCCACTTGCCACTCTAAGCCTAGAAATTGTCCAGTAAAATAAAAGCAAAACACTGACCAGCTAAGTTTTTCCAGCATTTTCTGTGGATATTGTCCAGGTTTTGCTGCATGCAGACATGGACTGCTTCAGTACTTGAGGAGTTGCAGGTGGTATTGGACATTGTACAGCCATCTGTAAAAATATCCACTTCTGACATTATGTGGAGTATATGTTCCTCAATGCCATGTCCTTGACATGACGTTGCGGAACTCCTGCAGCAATGTCCCACGACTTATAGGATTGTTCTCCAATGACAACCATCTTCATTTGTGCTATGCATGGCATGACTCCAACCACCCCCCTGATTTCAATTGATTTTAATTTTGCTATTGCTGCTTGATGCAAAACTCAGTTAAATACTGTCTTGTGTCAAGGGCAGTCACTCTCACCTCACCTCTGGCATTCAGCTCTTTTGTCCATGTTTGAACCAAGGCTGTAATGAGGTCTGGAGTCAAGTGGTCCTGTTAGAACCAAACTGAGCAGGCTATTGATGAGTAAGTGCCACTTGATAGCATTGTCGATAACACCTTACATCATTTTGCTGATAATAGAGTAGACTGATGAAGCGGTAATTAACTGGATTGGATTTGCTCTGACTTTTGTAGGGTAGATGCCAGCATCGTAACTGTTCTAGAACAGTTTGGCTATTGGTGCAGTTAGTTCTGGAGAACAAGTCTTCAATATGGCCAGCGGGATGTTGTTGAGGCCTATAGCCTTTGCTGTATTGAGTGAGTTCAACCAAGAGGAAATGGCTTACCTGGAGGAAATGTTCTGGTGTTATTCTAACGTAACTGTTCTATTAACAATATCAGCAGCTGATGTGACATCAGGTAAATCCCAGGGGTCCTTTGTACTCGAGGTGAGAAACATATTGTTGTTACGAGTCGGTAATCTTGGGTATTCATGAGCATTAATGTATCTCCCTCCCTCATCTCTATCCAAGGATACCAAAAGATACAAAAGTCTGAGGTCACATACCAACCGACTCAAAAACAGCTTCTTCAATGCTGCCATCAGACTTTCGAATGGACCTACCTCGCATTAAGTTGATCTTTCTCTACACCCTAGCTATGATTGTAACACTACATTCTGCACTCTCTCCTTTCCTTCCCTGTGTACGATATGCTTTGTATAGTGTGCAAGAAACAATACTTTTCACTAATAGTATATACTACACTAATACATGTTACAGTAATAATAAATCAAATCAATGTTCTTTCCTCTCTCTCTCCCTTTCCCAATACCTGAGTTTCTTACACTGAACTTTTAGCTGTGAGTTGGTTCAGTCAGTGAGACTGGACAGAAGACTTGTTGCTTTGGCTTATTTCTTAGCACTCTCACCTCAGATCAGTAGCAGAGTTGATTCTGAAAGCTGTGGATACAAGCCTCACTCCAGAAACTTCAGCGCGTAGCCTAAATAGATACCAACAGGAGAAATGCTATGGTGCCTGAGGTAGCTGCTATTGAATACTCTTACATTTGACCTGCCTTTCCAGCTGAAGGTGAAAGCTTTCATGGCAGCAGAGAAGTTGTCCCTGTGTCCGGCGCCAAGATCATTCCCACAACCAACGCCAAAACAGATGAACTGGCCCTTTATCTATTGCTATGCACATGCAGATTAGTCATAGAGTCATAGAGGTTTACAGCATGAAAAAAGGCCCTTCGGCCCAACTTGTCCATGCTGCCCTTTTTTTTTTAAACCCCGAAGCTAATCCCAGTTGCCACTATTTGGTCCATATCCCTCTATACCCATTGTACCCATGTAACTATCTAAATGCTTTTTAAAAGATAAAATTGTACCCGCTTCTACTACAACCTCTGGCAGCTTGTTCCAGATACTCACCACCCTCTGTGTGAAAAAATTGCACCTCTGGAACCTTTTGTATCTCTCCCCTCTCACCTTAAACCTATGCCCTCTAGTTTTAGACTCCCCTACCTTTGGGAAACGATATTGACTCTCTACCTTGTTTATGCCCCTCATTATTTTATAGACCTCTATAAGGTCACCCCTCAGCCTCCTACGCTCCAGAGAAAAAAGTCCCAGTCTATTCAGCCTCTCCTTATATCTCAATCCATCAAGTCCTGGTAGCATCCTAGTAAATCTTTTCTGCACTCTTTCTAGTTTAATAATATCCTTTCTATAATAGGGTGACCAGAATTGCACACAGTATTCCAAGTGTGGCCTTACCAATGTCTTGTACAACTTCAACAAGACATTCCAACTGCTGTATTCAATGTTCTGACCGATGAAACCAAGCATGCCGAATGCCTTCTTCACCACTCTGTCCACCTGTGACTCCACTTTCGAGGAGCTATGAACATGTACCCCTAGATTTCTTTATTCTGTAACTCTCCTCAACGCCCTACCATTAACTGAGTAAGTCCTGCCCTGGTTCAATCTACCAAAATGCATCACCTCGCATTTGTCTAAATTAAACTCCATCTGCCATTCGTCAGCTCACTGGCCCAATTGATCAAGATCCCGTTGCAATTGGAGATAACTTTCTTCACTGTCCACTATGCCACCAATCTTAGTGTCATCTGCAAACTTACTAACCATGCCCCCTATATTCTCATCCAAATTATTAATATAAATGACAAATAACAGTGGGCACAGCACTGATCCCTGAGGCACACCGCTGGTCACAGGCCTCCAGTTTGAAAAACAACTCTCTACAACCACCCTCTGGCTTCTGTCAAGAAGCCAATTTTGTATCCATTTAGATACCTCACCCTGGATCCCGTGAGATTTAACTTTGTGCAACAACCTACCACGCGGTACTTTGTCAAAGGTTTTGCTAAAGTCCATGTAGACAACATCAACTGCACTGCCCTCATCTACCTTCTTGGTTACCCCTTCAAAAACTCAATTAAATTTGTGAGACATGATTTTCCACTCACAAAGCTATGCTGACTGTCCCTAATCAGTCCTTGCGTCTCTAAATGCCTGTAGATCCTGTCTCTCAAAATACCTTCCAACAATTTACCCACCACAGATGTGAGGCTCACTGGCCTGTAGTTTCCAGACTTTTCCCTGCAGCCCTTCTTAAACAAAGGCACAACATTTGCCACTCTCCAACCTTCAGGCACCTCACCTGTGACTATCGATGATTCAAATATCTCGGCTAGGGGACCCGCAGTTTCCTCCCTAGCCTCCCACAACGTCCTGGGATATACCTCATCAGGTCCTGCAGATTTATCTACCTTGATGCGCTTTAAGACTTCCAGCACCTCCTTCTCTGTAATATGTACACTCCTCAAGACATCACTATTTATTTCTCCAAGTTCCCTAATATCCATGCTTTTCTCAACAGTAAATACTGATGAGAAATATTCATTTAAGATCTCGCCCATCTCTTGTGGATCCGCACGTAGATGACCTTGTTGATCCTTAAGAGGCCCTACTCACTCCCTAGTTACTCTTTTGCCCTTTATGTATTTGTTGAAGCTCTTTGGATTCTCCTTTGCCTTATCTGCCAAAACAATTTCGTGTCCCCTTTTTGCCCTTCTGATTTCTCTTAACTCTACTCCTACACCCCCTATACTCTTCAAGAGATTCATTTGATCCCAGCTGTGCCTCTTTCTTCTTCTTAACCAGGGCCTCAATATCCCGAGTCATCCAGGGTTCCCGACTTCCGCCAAGCCTTGCCCTTCACTCTAAGGGGAATGTGTTTACCCTGAACCCTGGTTAACACACTTTTGAAAGCATGCCACTTACCAGACATCCCTTTGCCTTCCCACAGACTCCCCCAATTAACTTTTGAATGTTCCTGCCTGATACCATCAAAATTGGCCTTGCCCCAATTTAGAATTTTAACTTTTGGGACAGACCTATCATTCTCCACAGCTATCTTAAAACTAATAGAATTATGGTCACTGGTCCCAAAGTGACCCCTCACTAACACTTCTGTCACCTGCCCTTCCTTATTTCCCAAGAAGAGGTCAAGTTTTGCCCCCTCTCTAGTCGGGCCATCCACATACTGAATGAGAAATTCCTCCTGAATACACTCAACAAATTTCTCTCCATCCAACCCTTTAATACTATGGCTGTCCCAGTCAATGTTGGGAAAATTAAAATCTCTGACTATTACCACCCTATTTTTCTTGGAGCTATCTGTAATCTCCTTACATATTTGCTCTTCAATTTCCTGCTGACTATTTGGGGGCCGATAGTACAACCCTATCAAAGTGATTTCACCCTTCTTATTTCTCAGTTCTACCCAAATAGACTCAGTGGCCGAAGATATATCCCCTCTCAGTACGGCCATGATGCTTTCCCTAATCAAAAGTGCAACTCCCCCTCCTCTCTTACCTCCTGTTCTATCTTTCCTATAGCATCTGTACCCTGGAACATTAAGCTGCCAGTCCTGTCCCTCCCTTAGCCATGTTTCAGTAATTGCTATAATATCCCAGTCCCACGTACCCATCCATGCCCTGAGTTCATCTGCCTTGCCTGTCAGGTCTCTTGCATTGAAATAAATGCAGTTTAATCTGAACTTCCCTTGCTCTCTGTCTTGCTTCTGTCTGATCTGTCTGGTACTAGGATTACTGACACTGCCTTTACGAATTAATGTGCTCTCTTTAACTTCCGTGCTGTCCTCAAACATCTCTTCTGTCGCCCTACTGCTTTGGATCCCACCCCCCTGCCAAACTAGTTTAAACCCTCCTGAGTGGCTCTAGCAAATCTCCCCGCCAGGATGTTAGTCCCCCTCCAGTTCCGGTGTAACCCGTCCCTCTTGAACAGATCAACCCTTCCCCAGAAAAGATCCCAATGATCCAAAAATCTAAATCCCTGCCCCCTGCACCAGCTCTCAAGCCAGGCATTCATCTGCCTAATCCTCCTATTCCTACTCTCACTAGCACGTGGCACCGGTAGTAGTCCTGAAATTACTATCTTCGAGGTCCTGCACGTTAGCCTTCTGCCTAACTCTCTATATTCACACTTCAGGACCTCATCCCTTTTCGTTCCTATGTCATTGGTACCAATATGTACAACGACCTCTGGCTGCTCACCCTCCCCCTTAAGGATGCCCTGCAATCGCTCAGAGACGTCCTTGACCCTGGCACCAGGGAGGCAGCACACCATCCTGGAGTCTCGATTGCGGCCACAGAAACGCCTGTCTGTGCCTCTAACTAGTGAGTCCCCTATTACTACTGCTCGCTTGCCCTTTGCCCGACCCTGTCCCACAGCAGAACCAGCTGTGGCATCACAGGCTGGCTGCTGCTGGTATCTCCCCCTGACAGGCTATTCCCCTCAACAGCATCCAAAACGATATACCTGTTTGAAAGGGGAATAGACACAGGAGACTCCTGCACTACCTGCCTGCCTTTCCTGGCGGTCACCCATCTACCTGTCTGAACCTGTGGTGTGACAACCTCCCTGTAACTAGTGTCTATCACACTCTCTGCTTCCTGTACGCTCTGCAGTGCATCCACCTGCCGCTCCAACCGAACAATGCAGTCTGTGAGGAGCTGCAACTGGACACACTTCCTGCAGACAAAGTTGTCAGGGAGACTAGATTGCTCCCTAATTGCCCACATCTGGCAGGAGGAGCATGCCACTACCCTAGCTGCCATATTGCCCTTATACAGATAAAAGGATAAAAGAATTGGAACTCACCTGTCCCTTGCTTGTGGTCCTCCTCCAACTTTTTTTTTGGTTAGAGGAGGAGGGACGGTGGGAAACACTGAAGTAGTGTTTGGGGTTTAACTGTCCCTTCACAGCAGCTCCTCCACAAACCACCTTCTGGTCACAGTGACTGCATTTATGCAAATGTGACGTGCAACCGCCAATCACCTTCGCTGGTAAGTTAGTTTTATACTCACAGTGACGCTCTGCTCCGCCCTCCAACCGCTCCCTCCAGACTAGGCCGCGGATCCCCGAGGTAAGTTAGTTTTATACTCACAGTGACCGCAGTGTTTGCCTATACACAAAGGCTGGGATATTACCGCCCTCCCACCAGCGGGATCTCCTGGTCCTCTTCCCCATGGCTGGTTCCCTGGTGGCATGGCCAGCAAGCAACGCGAATAGCCATTGACTTTGGCAGGTCTGGAAGATCCCGCTGGTGGCCATTGGTGAACCGCCTCAGCCGCTGGAAATCCCGCCATGGAACAAAGAACAATACAGCGCAGGAATAGGCCCTTCGGCCCTCCAAGCCTGCGCCGCTCATGTGCCCACTAGACCATTCTTTTATATCCCTCTATTCCCAGTCTGTTCATGTGGCTATCTAGATAAGTCTTAAACGATCCCAGCGTGTCCGCCTCAATCACCTTGCTTGGCAGTGCATTCCAGACCCCCACCACCTTCTATGTAAAATACGTCCCCCTGAAGGGAAGGGCCAGGAAATCGCAGCCAAAGAGTGAGTGCAGGTCCTGAATTGCTTTGGGATATCCTGAGGATGTGAGAGGCGCTATGTAAATGCAGGTTCTTTCTTTTACAGCATGGCAGCGGATCTGTTTATGAACAGGGGTTGAGTTCAATCTTGCCAGTGTAGCTTCTCCTGTGTATAATGGGGAAAGGAAGTGCTGGCGATAAATACATTTATTTCACCCTCTTCACTTCTGTTAGTGTTGTTTCTCATACTCAGTGAGAGATGGATCATCATGTTCGCCAGGCAGACCAGCATGTCCCAGGCCTGATCACTGTCTATATATGTTTTTCTTCATGAGACTCTGGAAAGGCCAGTGTTTGTTGTCCATCCCTAATTGCTCTTGAACTAAATATTTCAGAGGGCATTTAAGAGTCAACCACATTGCGATGGATCTGGAATCATATGTAGGCCAGACCAAGTGAGGACAATTGATTTCCTTCCCTTAAAGGGCATTAGTGAAGCAGAAGGGGTTTTTACACTAATCAATGATAGCTCCATGGTCACCATTACTGAGATTAGTTCCAGACTTATTAATTACACCAGCTCTTGTGGTGGGATTTGAACCCACGCCCTTCAGAGAATGTGCCTGGTGTCCGGACTACTAGCCCAGTGACATCATCATCATGGCACCACCTCCCTCCAAAGCCCAAAGCTGGAGAGCCAATAACAGGCTGTCCAGCTTGAAAGTAGCAACAAACTGCCTTTGTATGTAAATGAGAAAGAGGACTTCTCATTTACAAAGGTGGAATCTTAAAATGAAAATTAATAAAACAAACCCTCAGTAGCTGAGCCAACATTTTGGGGTGTTGAAAGAGGATGGGGGAGTGCATGTGTGTGTGTTTGCTCATGTGTGCCTGTGCATGCTGATGCACGATTAAATCACTCGGGAGGCTAGATCGTACCCGGGAAATAAAGGCTTTTATTACTAACAAGAATGGAGCTTACTATATACAATACAATCCCAGGCTAAAGGGTCACCAGGCAGTGCAGTGACCTTTATACTCCTCCAGGTAGGTGGAGCCAACTGGAGTGTACCACAGAACAATATCAACAGGTAGAACACCCCAACCCTAACCCCAACAGTGACAACAGTAACATATCTACAAGTGCCCATAGTGCTGACCATCTATGGTTCAGTACCCATAGTGGTAACCATCTATGGTTCACCACACATGCATCTCAATGTGTGTGCATGCCTGCGCGTCGATTCCCGCTATGGGGCAATCTATAGGTGCAGCTGAAACCTAGCGAGAAGGAAGGGCCACTAAGGCTGCTGGAGCCTTGAACACAGCCAATGCCAGCACCCCCCACGCAGAGCCCCCTTTACTCCCCCACCACACACACCCCCATCCACCCCAACCACTCACACCCACACCACCCTCCTCCCCCTGCTGCTAGGAGGCCACCTCAAGGCAGCTGGGCTCTTTGCTGTCATCTCCCTGGGACTTGAAGGCCAACTAGAATATACCACCCGGATGCAGTTAACAAACCAACTGCCCCCAGCACAGGATAGTGCCAGCACAGGATAGTGCCAGCACAGGATAGTGCCAGCATGGGCCAACAGCATGACGTTCTGAGCCCGCTCCTCCTCTACCAGCCCCGTAACCAGGTTGTTAAGGTGCTGAAGAATGTGTTCAAGATCTTCAATGCAGTAACTTTCTGAAGTCGGAGTTTGATCTGTGGGATCTGCTGTGCAGCACGAGGAATGAAGCTCCTCTTCACCCATCAGATATTAAATTGCAAAATCCAAGTGGCACAAACCTTCCAATAAAGGGCAGGATTGTTGCTCTGCTTCATTACCAGAGATTGTTGATTCAATCTTGTCCACAATCGAAGCACATCCTTATTGAGTGGAGATGTTGGACTAAAACTGGGAATTCTCAAAAATAATAGATGATGAGCAGCATTTGAACAACTCAATGCCTTTCATGGAATGATCTTCGAAGTTTTATTATTGGATTTTCAGCTTCTAGAAGCAGTTGATTCAATCAGCAGTGAGTTTTTTTTCTACTACAGAGGAACCATCCACTAGACCCGGATGGTTATTGAAGTTGTGGATTTGTCAGTTCATTACAAAGAGGTGGGGTGGGGGGGGGGGGGGGGGGTTGCAGAAAGCACTGCGGTAGACAGTGGCCATCTGCCAGACCTTTTGGGCTTGTGTTGGTTCTTTCCTGAAAAAGGTAATGAGAAAGAAGCTGTCAGAGCACCAAGTAATCTGTCGGAGGTCCTAGAGGTTGGTTTGCCTTTCCAATCTATTGCTGAGCCAGATTGTGGGTGAGATTTTCCTGGAAATCTGCATAGGCCGATGGCTGGCGGGAAATGCAGGGTCAAAGCTGCCAAACACAATTCAACAGTGAATGACATGGCTCTGAGAGTTTACATTGGAGTTTTCAATCATTTTGTCTTCTCGGCTCTTTCTCCGAAGGAGCATCGCATTCCTCATTTCTTACAATCCAGTCATCCCAAAGTCTACATCTGATTATCAGCAATCCTGCAAAGTTGCTGCCCCATTTTACTCATCACAATGTCCTCCAAAAGAAAAGAGAAATGCCTGTGTGTCTCCAAGATGTCTTCTCTTGTGGCCGAGAACACAATGAGAGACAGAATCCCTCACCACAGTGACTTGGAGAGAGGGAAGATTGGGACAGAATCAGTAGTAATTAAAGGAAGCTACAGAAATGCAGTAAATAGTTAAAACATAGTTGCATGTTGCTGATAAGTTGATAAAATACTTGGGGAGATGGGTAGCATAATAGATTAATAGGATCGATATGCTTAATATCGATGACAATGTAGTAGTGATATCAGCAGTCATGTTCTGGACTGGAATGCTCTGTACGATATATCTACTCTTTATCTGCCCTGTACACAGTTTAAAGCAAGTACCCATGTACGTTCATCTAGGGAAGATATGTCACTTTGATCAGCGGCTGGCAACTACACCATTAACACACAGAGCAAGCTGGTAACACAGAACACTATCTTTAATGCTCATAAGATTTTTCTCCTGAGTTCCTCATAGTATCCAAGAGATAAACTTTCAATCCCTGAGCAATCCAGGAATGTTGACAGCCCAATCCAACAGGGAACAGCTACATCCAGAAAGAGGCGGTGGAACGAGGGTTAACAAAAACCATTGGGTCATATTAATTGAAGAAAGATTAAGTGCACTGTATGTATTCCCTGGTCAACACTGCAAGCGTTTTCTTTACTTTTACAGCAAGTTGACATGTGACTTGACTTGTTTTATACGTATCATTTTGTAGATTGGGCTTCAGCAAGATGTCTGCACTCAGGGGAGGGGATGACTTTAATTGGAGTCAAGAAAATCAATCGAAGTAGCAACCTGGAAAATGTGGAAGTCTCCCACTCGAAAGGAGTGTTGCTGTCTCACTGAAATTAAATTCAAAGTTGAGCTTTACAATGTGCTGACTGAAGAATCTCACAGCTGCCTGTGACACCACTTTAAATGGTTTCATGGTCCCTACTCTCACCCCCCTCCCCCACCCCTTGTGACCACCACCCCAACGTCCAGGGAAGGCATGAAACTGGGAAAAAAGGACCTGGGATCAGTTTCTGATGAAACTCTTGTATGAAGCGCTTCACCACCCTCCCATCCGTACGATAAACCGAAGCTTACATGGACCAACATTTTGTTCAAATAAATTAATACTGAGGATTTGTTCTCTATCTCTTTAGCTCGGCATCACTAAATCCTGTTAACTTTTGCAATTACACTGCACAATGTGCTGATGGTTTAATGAATGTTAACTCTCTCTCCTGTCATGTTTTGTGTTCTCTGTTCTTATTTAATTGGCAGTCCCATATTTTGTATCTTTCCCCAGATTCATGAATTGATATCTTTCTCCATTAAATGTCTCCAACTTCTTGACCCAATCTCCCAAACTGTCCTAATCTGTGATAACCCCACAAGGCCCACGGAGTATAATTGATTGATCTCCCTCTGGCGCTCATTGAGTATGAGTTCCCCTGGTAACAGGTAGTGCAGTGGCCTGCCCAGCTGGAACTCATTACCTGAGCCTTTTATAAGGCAGGCCCAGGACTGGGTCTGCTGTACTGCAGTCCTATATAGGGACCAGTGTGTGCACTCCGCGTTGCAGTTTTACTTTGCGTTCTATAATAAACTATGTTCCTTTCCAATCAGTCTTCCTGAGGCATTACACAATCCTTCTGCAACAGGCCTCTTTGGTTTCTACTATTTATGGCCCTTCGCAGTTTTCCACCATGAGCCCATGAGAAAGCTTTATGATGTCCAAACTATAGCGCCGAGCAGGCAGGGAGTCTCAAGCAGAGGCTGTGTAGCTTCCTACTGGACACCATGGACTCCACGCGTTGCCAGCCGCTGGATTGCCGGCATCATCAGCTCCCCGCCGATTTCTGGCATGGAGCTGAATAAATTATCATAATGAGCACATTAATTTCATTAGCGGGCCCAGGACTGAAGTCTCTGGGCCCGCTAGGCCCCCCACCCACACCTAGTCAGGAATGTTACACTCCAGTGGGGTTTACAACAGCTCCCCACTAGTGGCAGGGAGGGGGGTGCGGTAGGTGGATTCAGCATGGTAAATGTACGGGGCTACTGGGATAGGGAAGGAGAGAGGGCCTGGGTAGGATACTACCAGAGAGTCGGTGCAAACTTGATGGACTTGAATGGCCTCCTTCTGCACTGTAGGGATTCTATAATTCCTCGAGAGAAGAACCTCCTTACTTGTGTCGAGGTAGTTATATCGCTGCCTGTATATCCTGGCAGCTGGGTAGTGGTGTCCTCTGTAGGGTCGTCCTCTTTGTCCTCCCTGTTAGCTCCGAACACCCTGTACCTGCACCTCTCCTCTGAGGTGATGTCTGCAATAACCTGGCCTTCTCTCTTCTCAGCCTCTCTATTCCTCTTTAGAGGAGCTGCCCCTGCTGACAATATCCAGCTGCTGAGTGCGAATGGATCCACCCGTGCACTGTCGGTGCCAAAGGGTTGGAATTCCATGAGAGACCTTATAAGACTAAAATGCCCTGAAAAGTTCCAAAAAATAGGCAAAAATGTCAGAAGAAAACAGTAAAACCTTAACAACATTCAAGGCAAGCTAACACCAAACTCTGACCGACTCCTACCAACTCAGCCCGTCTTTACACCTGACTCCTTTTACCCTGATGTGGAGATGCCGGCGTTGGACTGGGGTAAACACAGTAAGAAGTTTAACAACACCAGGTTAAAGTCCAACAGGTTTATTTGGTAGCAAAAGCCACACAAGCTTTCGGAGCTCTAAGCCCCTTCTTCAGGTGAGTGGGAATTCTGTTCACAAACAGAGCATATAAAGACACAGACTCAATTTACATGAATAATGGTTGGAATGCGAATACTTACAACTAATCAAGTCTTTAAGAAACAAAACAATGTGAGTGGAGAGAGCATCAAGGCAGGCTAAAAAGATGTGTATTGTCTCCAGACAAGACAGCCAGTGAAACTCTGCAGGTCCACGCAACTGTGGGAGTTACAAATAGAGTGACATGAACCCAATATCCCGGTTGAGGCCGTCCTCGTGTGTGCGGAACTTGGCTATCAGTTTCTGCTCAGCGACTCTGCGCTGTCGTGTGTCGCGAAGGCTGCCTTGGAGAACGCTTACCCGAATATCAGAGGCCGAATGCCCGTGACCGCTGAAGTGCTCCCCAACAGGAAGAGAACAGTCTTGCCTGGTGATTGTCGAGCGGTGTTCATTCATCCGTTGTCGCAGCGTCTGCATAGTTTCCCCAATGTACCATGCCTCGGGACATCCTTTCTTGCAGCGTATCAGGTAGACAACCCTGCCCTTGAATGACAAATTGGCAAAATCGGATTGGCCACATTACCGATACACCAACATAGAATCGCACAGGCTAACGTAAAATTCAAGTCAGTTGCTATTTAATTAGCTTTTAATTAGTTTTCTAAATGGTCAGTGTGTATCTGACTGGTGCTCATATCCGCTGACTAGAATAGTGCACGAGTAGGGGGTGACGTTAGGCCGCACGCCCGTTATCTTCTCAGTGATTTTGCACGCTTCCATGTTGGGCGCACGCCCGCACTTTGAGTGTAAAATTCAGGCCCAAGCCTTGCAAAGCAATTTACTGCCTGGTCCTCTGTCAAAGCCTTGCCTGAGTCTCTGTATATTCAATATAAGTTCGCCTTGTCAACTAACTCCATTAAATCCTCAAAGAGCTCCAGCAGATTTGTCAGGAAAGATCTATGACCCATAAAGTCATGCTGACTTCTTCTTATCACACTACTTGCCTCTTGATGATTCATCGTTCTGTCTTTCAGGATTATTTCAGTCATTGTTAAAATGACCAATGTCAAGCTCATGTTCCTATTGCTGCCTGAGTTATCTTTTGAGAAATCATCATCACCTTTGCTTCTCCCCAGTGCTTTGGCATAATCTAGGATCCCTACAGTGCAGAAGAGTCTGAACTGACTCTCTCACAGAGTAATTTAGCCAGGCCCCCTCCCTCGCCCTATCCCCATAACCCCACACATTTCCCATGACTAATCCATCTAACCATCAAAATACTCTTGGGACACTAAGGGGCAATTTAGCATGGCCAATCCACCCAATCAGCACATCTTTGGACTGTGGCAGGAAACCAGAGCACGCGGAGGAAACCCACACAGACACGGGGCGAACTTGCAAACTCCACACAAACAGTGACCCAAGACTGGTATCAAACCCGGGTCCCTGGTGTTATGAGACAGCAGTGCTCACCACTGTGCCACCCTAAATAATAATGTCTGGTATACTGTAATTCCCTCATGATATCTGACTGGTTTTGTTCAGTGTCTCCTTTAAACAGTTGAACAGAAAGGAAGCAAAGGATATGAGGACAGATTGAACATGTTGATTAGGAATATTCCTTATGTGGTGGATAAGCACTAGTGTGTAGAAACATAGAAACATAGAAACCCTACAGTGCAGAAGGAGGCCATTCGGCCCATCGAGTCTGCACCGACCACAATCCCACCCAGGCCCTACCCCCACATATTTACCCGTTAATCCCTCTAACCTACACATCCCAGGACTCTAAGGGGCAATTTTTTAACCTGGCCAATCAACCTAACCCGCACATCTTTGGACTGTGGGAGGAAACCGGAGCACCCAGAGGAAACCCACGCAGACACGAGGAGAATGTGCAAACTCCACACAGACAGTGACCCGAGCCGGGAATCGAACCCAGGACCCTGGAGCTGTGAAGCAGCAGTGCTAACCACTGTGCTACCGATTGAGCAAACTGCTTCAGCTAGAATGTATATGTAATATAATGCTATGATGGTCACAAGGGTTTAGTGCTATCCTTTCTTTTAGTGTTTCATTGCCTCTTTGTTGATGATATCAATATCTATTATTTTCATTCATTTGCCTCTTTGAATTCCAATCTTACAATCCTACAGAAAAGCAGATTCACTTTCAACCACTGTCACAAAGATGCCATTGACAATCTCCTCCATGGCTTTTTCATTTAACCAGCTCTGTTGTTCAAAGTAAGGTCCTTGCTCATTCCTTATTGCCAGCACTCCTCCCTTGTTGTACTTTGTATGTTTAAAGTAAAGTAAAAGTTTATTTATTAGTCACAAGTAAGACTTACATTCACACTGCAATGAAGTGTCTGTAAGATTCCCCTCGTCGCCACACTCCGGCACCTGTTCAGGTCAATGCACCTAACCAGCACGCCTTTCAGACTGTGGGAAGAAACCAGAGCACCCAGAAGAAACCCACGCAGACACAGGGAGAACGTGCAAACTCCGCACAGACAGTGACCCAAGCCGGGAGTCAAACCCGGGTCCCTGGTGCTGTGAGGCAGCAGTCCTAACCATTGTGCCACCGTGCCGAAATAAGCATGGAATTAGCTCACAGTTTGGGTTATACCCTGTGCACATGTATTTAGTTCCGAGTTACAGAATAAACGGTTAAAATTCAACCTTACAAGCCTCCGAACCTCTATGTTAGACCTGACATAGAGGTTCAGAGGCTTGTAAGGTTGAACATTAACTGTTTATTAGTAACTCATAACTAAATACATATGCACAGGGTATAACCCAAACTGTGAGTTAACTCCATGCTTACTTCTACACAGGTCTTTGTGTACCCCTAGACTGATCCAAGTCTCTTGTCATGTTATCTGTAACATCATACTGTGGGTGGTACTGTTCTCCAGTCCCATGCAATGCCAAACACCCTAATACTACATCTCCCCCAAGTCAATACCCAACATACGTTTGTCATGGACCCCACAGATATTGCACACGAGGATGTGCCAAAACCGTGAGGGGTAACTTGGAACACCGGTCCTTAGTGTTGCATGTGCTTTTTTGGTATTATGCAAGGAACGATATACAACCCAGTGAGGAACAGTCCAGTCATCGTGAGAACAATTAACAAAGAATATTCATTAACTTAAAAGAAAAATACAATAAGGACTTATAATACACTATCACTCTTACATACACTGATGGCTATACACACAATTTTACAAAAAGCTATCACTTTGTCCACAACTACTTCTGTCCCCTGACCTCTGAGACACCCCTTTTCCCAAACAACATCCATTATTAAGTAACTCTATGAGCTAAATCCAGCAAATAATGACCCCACACAGGTTATGGTGGCCACGTCTGGGAAATACTCTTCTGGTGCAGCCAACGAAGGCGAAAAATAGCTGCTCCTTTCAGGAGATTATGGGGGTGATTCTCCCATCTCGCTGCGCTGGCTTTTTAGTGCAGTGGGCCGGGAGATTTAAGCAGGGCCAGATTAACGCTATCCACACTGGGCGTCCGGCCCCGAGTGCGTCTCCCAGCGCTGGATTTCCGGCACCATCAGCTCTGCGCCGGGAACAGCCGCGGAGCTGAATTACACATGCAGCCCTTCATTGGAATCTGTTTTAAATGTAATTAATGGGCTTGGGCCTGAAGTCTCCGGGGCTGCTGGCCTCTGCCCCCACCAGGATTTTTTCATTCCAGCAGAGTTTAGTATTGCTCCCCACTTGCAGGGGGCTAGTGGCCTGACCCCGCTGGAGTGAAGGGGGGGGGCAATTGGGGCTCACCAGAGGGTCAGACAATGGGGCAAATGCCCCCTGGGCATTGGCACCTTGGCAATACCAGCCTGGGCCCCCTGGCAATGCCTAAGGGGCTAAGTGCCAAGCCCAGGAGGCACCTTGGCACTGACCATGGGTATTGGGTGAGACTTGGGGACCTACAAGGGATATTCTTCTGGGAGTGGAGGATAAAGTGACCGAGAGGTTCGGGGCCCTCGGGGAGCGTGAGGTTCGGGGCCCTCGGGGAGCGTGAGGTTCGGGGCCCTCGGGGAGCGTGATGTTCGGGGCCCTCGGGGAGCGTGCGCTTTGGGGCCCTCGGGGAGCGTGAGGTTCGGGGCCCTCGGGGAGCGTGCGCTTCGGGGCCCTCGGGGAGCGTGAGGTTCGGGGCCCTCGGGGAGCGTGAGGTTCGGGGCCCTTGGGGAGCGTGGGGTTCAGGGGCCTCGGGGAGCGTGCACTTCGGGCCCCTCGGGGAGCGTGCGCTTTCGGGGCCCTCGGGGAGCGTGGGGTTCAGGGGCCTCGGGGAGCGTGAGGTTCTGGGCCCTCGGGGAGCGTGAGGTTCTGGGCCCTCGGGGAGCATGAGGTTTGGGGTCCTCGGGGAGCATGAGGTTCGGGGCCTTTGGGGAGCATGAGGTTCGGGGCCTTTGGGGAGCGTGAGGATTCGGGGCCCTCGGGGAGCGAGAGGTTCGGGGCCCTTGGGGATTTGGGGCTCGGGGAGGGCGGGGCCTGGGGAAGGCGAGGCTTTGAGCCGCCAAACCATGTGCTCAGTTTGATAAATCCAAGAGCGACATCACAGGAAAGCAGTAAGCTGATTGGTTGGTGAGTTACTGATAATCGGTACCATCTTTAAGTGGCTGAAATTTAAATAACTAAACAAGCTAACAGTTAAGGAACACAGCTATGAGGATAAAGGAGTAAAGAGAAATGAACCTAAGAGCAGAACTAGGTGGTTAAAAGACGGTAACAAAGAGCAGACTGCAAGGTTACATCTCCTAAGGAAATTTAAACAGTTGTTTGTGTGACTGCAATTGGGTAGGTATTATTGGTTATAATTGTAAAAGTATTATTCTGTGATTCATTGATTGTAACAAATATATTCTGTAATAACAATGAGTGGAGAAAAAGAGTCCTTGTTGATATTATTTGATATTAAAATGATTAATTTAATTTAAAGGAGTAAGGCATGGCAGGAGAGCTCCAAGCCGTGGTCTGCTCTTCTTGCTCCATGTGGGAGACCAGGAACCTTTCCAGTTCCCAGGACCAACATGTGTGCCGGAAATGTCTCCAGCTGCAGCAGCATCTGGGGACACTGTGGAGCATCCGCGAGGTGGAGAGTATCGTGGATAGCACGTATAGAAAGGTGGTCACATCGCTGGCTCAGACTCTACAGACAGGAAGGGTGACCACCAAACAAGCAAGAGGACTAGGCAGGCAGTGCAGGAATCTCCTGTGGCTATTCGCCTGCAAAACAGATATAAAGTTTTAGATACTGTTGAGGGGAATGGCCTCAGGAGATAACAGTTGGCTCTGCTGCACAGGGGAGGAGCGAAAGGTGTAGAAACGCATTGATTATAAGGGATTCAATTGAGAGGGAATAGATAAACGTTTCTGTAGTCACAAAAGAGATTCCAGGATGGCATGTTGCCTCTCTGGTGCTAGATCCATCTCAGAGTGGATGCAAGACATTCTGAAGGGGGAGGGTGAACAGTTCAATGTCATGTACACCTTGGTACAAATGACATAGGTGAAAAAAAGGGATGAGGTCCTAAAAGCAGAATATAGGGTGCCACGAAGCAAGTTGAAAAGTAGGACCTCAAAAGTAGTTATCCTGGGATCACTACCAGTTCCACGTGCTAGTCAGAGTAGAAACAGCAGGATATATTGGATGAATATGTTGCTGAAATGATGGGGTAAGGGGGAGGGTTTCAGATCCTTGGGGTATTGGGACTGATTCTGAGGGAGGTGGGACCTTATAAACTGGACGGGATACACCTGGACAGGACTGGGACAAATGTCCTTTGGGTCTTTGGGTTGGGGGTGGCGGGGGGGGGGGGGGGAGGGAGGTGGTACTTGCTAGAGTGGTTGTGGGGGATTTAAACTAATATGGGAGGGGGATGGGAACCTATGTAAGAATTCAGAGCAGGAGAAATCAAGAACAAGAGTAAAAGACAGCAAGGAGAATAAGAAAAGCGATAGGCAGAGAAATCAAAGGCCAGAGTCAGATAAAGACACGGTAACAAATAATAGGAACAGGACAAGAAATGTTAACAGGGCTCACCTTAAGGTTTTATACTTGAACGATCGAAGCATTGAAAGCAAAATTAATGAATTAGTTGCACAGATAGTTGCAAAGGGGTATGATATAGCTGGCATTATGAAGACATGGCTCCAAGGTGACTAAGAATGGGAATTAAATATTCAGGGCTTTACAGTGTTTAGGAAGGACAGACAGAAAGCAAAAGGTGGTGAGATGCACTGTTGATTAAAGATGATATTGGGGAAAGATATTAGCATAGATGATGTGAAATCTGTAACGGATGAGTTAAGAAACACCAAGGAGCAAAAATATTCATCGGGGTGGTATACAGATCACCAAACTGTTGTATTAATGTTGGAAATAGCATTAGACAGTAAATCAAAGATGCATGTGATAAAGGAGCATCTGTGATTAAGGGTGACTCTAATCTGCATGTAGAGTGGGAGAGTCAAATTAGTCTCAGTACAATGGAGGAGGAATTTCTGGAGTATATGTGGGATGGTTTTCTGGAGCAATATGTTGAGGAACCAGCAAGGGAACAGGCCTTCTTGAACTGGGTGTTGTGCAATGAGAAAGGATTAGTTGGCAATCTAGTTGTGAGGGAGCCTTTGGGGATGAGTGACAATAATATGATAGAATTCTTGTCAAGCTGGATAGTGAAGTAGTTGATTCTGAGATCAGGGTCCTGAATGTCAATAAAGATAACTATGATGGTATGAGGCATGAGTTGACTGTGATGGACTGAGAAACATTACTGAAAGGAAGGACAGTGGACAGGCAATGGCAGGCATTGAAGAAAGGAATAGGTGAACTCAAAAATAATTTATTCCTATTTGGCGCAAGTATGGAAAGGGAATTTGGCCAAACCATGGCTTACAAGGGAAATTAGAGATAGCATTAGATTCAAAAAAGAAGCATACAAATTGACAAAAAAAGCAATAGACCTGAGGATTGGGAGCTGTTTACAATTCAGCAAAAGCAGAACAAGGGATTAAGAAGGGGAACATATAGTATGAAAGTAAACTGGCAGGGAACATAAAAACTGACTAAAAGTTGCTATAGGCATGTAAAGAGAAAAAGATTGACAAAAACGAATGTAGGCCCCTTACAGTCAGTAATGGGAGAATTCATAACAGGGAACAAAGAACTGGCTGAGGAATTAACTTCGTATTTTGCTTCTGTCCTCACAAAGGAAGACATGAATAATGTACCAGAAGTACTGAGAGAAACATCTTTTAGTAAGGAGCTGAAGGAAATCAGCATTAGTAGAGAAATTGTTTTGGGTAAATTAATGGGATTGAAGGTGGGTAAATCCCCAGGTCCTGATAATCTTAATCCCAGAGTATTTAAGGAAGTAGCCCTAGAAATAGTAGATCCATTGGTGGTCATTTTCCAAAATTCTTTGGACTTTGGTATAGTTCCTTGAGATTGGAGGGTAGCTAATGTAAGTCTACTGTTCAAAAAGGAAGGTAGAGAGAAAACAGGGAACTATTGACCAGTGAGCCTAACATTGGTACTGGGGAAGTTGCTAGAGGCTATTATCAAGAATTTCATTGCACAGCATTTGGAAGGCTAAGAATCAGAAAAAGTCAGCATGGATTTACAAAAGGGAAATCATACTTGATAAATCTCCTGGAATTCTTTGAGGGTATAACTAGTAGAGTTGACCAGGGAGAACTGGATGATGTGGTTTATGTAGACTTTCAAAAGGCTTTCAACAAGGTCTCATATCACAGATTACTATGTAAAGTTAAAGTGCACAGGATTGGGGATAGTGTCTTGAGATAGATAGATAGAAAGCTGGTTATCAGACGGGAAGCAAAGTGTTGGAATAAATGGGCCTTTTTCCAATTGGCAGGCAGTGACTCGTGGGGTACAACAAGAATCTGTGCTGGGACCCCAAATATTATATATTAATGATTTGGATGAGGGAACTAAATGTATTATCTCCAAATTTGCAGATGATACAAAATTGGTGGGAGGGTGAGCTCGAAGGAGGCTGCAGAGATGCTCCAGCATGATTTGGACAAGCTGAGTGTGGGTATATGCATGGTAGATGCAATATGATGTGGATAAATGTGAAGTTATTCACTTCAGTAGCAAAAAATAGGAAGGCAGATTATTATTTGAATGGATGTAAATGGAGAGAGGTGGATACTCAGTGAGACCTTGGTGTCCTTGTGCATCAGTTGCTGAAAGCTAGTGTGTAGGTATAACAGGCAGTAAATGGTACACTGGCCTTCATAGCGAGAGGATTTAAATATAGGGATATGGATGTTTTGCTGCAAATGTATAGGGCGTTGGTAAGGCCACACCTGGAGGGTCCTTATCTGAGGAAGGATGTCTTGCTACAGAGGGAGTGCAGTGAATATTTACCAGGCTGATTCCTTGGATGGCAGTTCTTTCATATGAGGAGAAACTAAGTTAGTTAAGATTATATTCACTGGAGTTTAGAAGAATGAGAAAGGATCTCATAGAAACTTATAAAATTCTAACAGGGTGAGACAGAAAGAATGTTCCCAATTTTGGGGGAGTCCAGGACTAGGGGTCATATTTGAGGGAAAGGGGAAAACCTTTTAGAACTGAGGTGAGGAAGAATTTCTTCACCCCAGAGAGTGGTGAATGTGTGGAATTCACTCCCACAGAAAGTAGTTGAGACCAAAACGTTGTCTGATTTCAAGAATGAATTAGATCTAGCTCTAGGGGTTAAAGGGATCAAGGGATGGGGGGAAGGAGGTATCAGGGTATTGAATTTGATGATCAGCCATAATCAAAATGAATGGCAGAGCAGGCTCAAAGAGCTGACTGCCCTATTCCTGCTCCTAGTTTCTATGTATGTTTCTATTTATATTTCAAAGGCAACCAGCAAGTTCCAACCCCATGAACTATTCCAAACTTCCAACAATTCCTGGGCATGGTAAACCAGTTGGTGGAATTTCTGTCCAAACTGGTGCAAATCACAGAGCTCCCTCAAAAAGGACCAGATGTGGTGCTGGGATGCACACTTGGAGCAAGCATCCAGTCACATCAAAGACATACTGCTCTCACCCAACAACCTTCCTCGCTATGACACATTCCTGTCTCCTGTAACAGCAGCTGATCCCTCCTCCACGGACCAAGGGGCGGTTTTATTCCAAGGACAACTGAATAGATGTCACCTACTAGGATATGAAGCATCTCCAGGACTGTTAGGCACGGATATACGGTATGGGGAGGAGTTTGTTAGGTGTGTTCAGGAGGGTTTCTTGACACAGTATGTAGATCAGCCTACAAGAGGAGAGGCTGTACTTGATTTGGTATTGGGAAATGAACCTGGTCAGGTGTCAGATCTCTCAGTGGGAGAGCATTTTGGAGATAGTGATCATAATTCTATCTCCTTTACAATAGCATTGGAGAGAGATAGGATCAGACAAGTTAGAAAAGTGTTTAATTGGAGTAAGGGGAATTATGAGGCTATCAGGCAGGAAATTGGAGGCTTAAATTGGAAAGAGGCTTTCTCAGGGAAATGTACGGAAGAAATGTGGCAAATCTTCAGGGAATATTTGTCTGGCGTTCTGCATAGCAACGTTCCAATGAGACAAGGAAGTTATGGTAGGTTACAGGAACCGTGGTATACAAAGGTTGTAATGAATCTAGTCAAGAAGAAAAGAAAAGCTTGCAAAAGGTTCAGGGAGCTAGGTAATGTTAGAGATCTAGAAGAGCATACAGCTAATAGGAAGGATCTTAAGAAGGAAATTAGGAGAGCCAGAAGGGGTCATGAGAAGGCCTTGGCAGGCAGGATTAAGGAAAACCCCAAGGCATTCTACAAGTATGTGAAGAACAAGAGGATAAGACGTGAAAGAATAGGACCTATCAAGTGTGATGGTGGGAACGTTTGTATGGAACCGGAAGAAATAGCAGAGGTACTTAATGAATACTTTACTTCAGTATTCACTATGGAAAAGGATCTTGGTGGTTGTAGTGCAGACTTGCAGCAGACTGGAAAGCTTGAGCATGTAGATATTAAGAAAGAGGATGTGTTGGAGATTTTGAAAAGCATCAAGTTAGATAAGTCGCCGGGAGGAGATTGCTGAGCCTCTGGCGATGATCTTTGCATCATCAATGAAGACGGAAGAGGTTCCAGAGGATTGGAGGATTGCGGATGTTGTTCCTTTATTCAAGAAAGGTAGTAGAGATAGCCCTGGAAATTATAGACCAGTGAGTCTAACGTCAGTGGTTGGTAAGTTGATGGAGAAGATCCTGAGAGGCAGGACTTATGAACATTTGGAGAGGTATAATATGATTAAGAATAGTCAGCATGGCTTTGTCAAAGGCAGATCATGCCTTATGAGCCTGGTTGAATTTTTTGAGGATGTGACTAAACACATTGATGAAGGAAGAGCAGTAGATGTAGTATATATGGACTTCAGCAAGGCATTTGATAAGGTGCCCCATGCAAGGCTTATTGAGAAAGTGAGGGGGCATGGGATCCAAGGGAACATTGCTTTGTGGATCCAGAACTGGCTTGCCCACAGAAGGCAAAGAGTGGTTATAGATGGGTCATATTCTGCATGGAGGTCGGTCACCAGTGGAGTGCCCCAGGGATCTGTTCTGGGACCCTTACTCTTTGTGATTTTTATAAATGACCTGGATGAGGAAGTGGAGGGATGGGTTGGTAAGTTTGCTGATGATACAAAGGTTGGAGGTGTTGTGGATAGTGTGGAGGGATGTCAGAAGTTGCAGCGAGACATTGATAGGATGCAAGACTGGGCGGAGAAGTGGCAGGTGGAGTTTAACCCAGATAAGTGTGAGGTGGTTCATTTTGGCAGGTCAAATAGGATGGCGGAATATAATATTAATGGTAGGACTCTTGGCAGTGTGGAAGATCAGAAGGATCTTGGGGTTCGAGTTCATAGGATGCTCAAAGCAGCTGTGCAGGTTGAGGCTGTCGTTAAGAAGGCGCATGATGTACTGGCCTTCATCAATCGAAGAATTGAGTTTAGGAGTCGTGAGATAATGTTGCAGCTATATAGGACTCTGGTCAGACTCCACTTGGAGCTGTGCTCAGTTCTGGTCGTCTCATTACAGGAAGGATGTGGAAGCCATAGAAAGGGTGCAGAGGAGATTTACAAGGATGTTGCCTGGGTTGGGGGGCATGCCTTATAAGGATAGGTTGAGTGAGCTCGGCCTTTTCTCCTTAGAGAGACGAAGGATGAGGGGTGACCTGATAGAGGTGTATAAGATGTTGAGAGGTATTGATCGAGTGGACAGTCAGAGGCTTTTTCCTAGGGCTGAAATGGTTGCCACAAGAGGACATAGTTTTAAGGTGCTGGGGAGTAGGTACAGAGGAGATGTCAGGGGTAAGTTTTTCATTCAGAGGGTGGTGCGTGCGTGGAATGGGCTACCAGCAACGGTGGGGGAGGTGGATTCGATAGGGTCTTTTAAGAGATTTTTAGATAAGTACATGGAACTTAGTAAGATAGAGGGTTATAGGTAAGCCTAGTAATTGCTAAGGTAGAGACATGTTCGGCACAACTTTGTGGGCTGTAGTTTTTCTATGTTCTATGTTTCTATGTTGTTCTTGAGGTAGAAGCTCTCTCAGTCACGTGGGCTTGCAAGAACTCTAACAACATTACCAGCCTGAAAGTCATAATCAAAATGGATCGCGATTAGTTGAGAACAAACTTGAAAAGATACTTGCAGAATTCAGACGTTCCGCTTGCATCTCATGAGTTTCACATTTCACATATGAGATGGACTATGTTCAAGGGAAACATCAAATGACTGTAGACACACTATCCAGGGCCACTTTTGAACTTCCTGTGGCACATGGTATCATCCTGGTTGATGTTGCATAGAGTCATAGAGGTTTACAGCATGGAAACAGCCCGTTGGCCCAACTTGTCCATGCCGCCCTTTCTCTTTAAACCCCTAAGCCAGTCCCAATTGCCTGCATTTGGGCCATATCCCTCTATACCCACCTTACCCATGTAACTGTCTAAATGCTTTTTAAAAGACAAGATTGTACCCGCCTCTACTACTACCTCTGGCAGCTTGATCCAGACACTCATCATCCTTTGTGTGAAAAAATTGCCCCTCTGGACACTTTTGTATCTCTCCCCTCTCACCTTAAGCCTATGCCCTCTAGTTTTAGACTCCCCTACCTTTGGGAAAAGATATTTACTATCTCGCTGATCTATGCCCCTCATTATTTTATAGACCTCTATAAGATCACCCCTCAGCCTTCTACACTCCAGAGAAAAAAGTCCCAGTCTATCCAGCCTCTCCTTATAACTCAAACCATCAAGTCCCGGTAGCATCCTAGTAAATCTCTTCTGCACTCTTTCTAGTTTAATAATATCCTTTCTATAATAGGGTGACCAGAACTGTACACAGTATTCCAAGTGTGGCCTTACCAATGTCTTGTACAACTTCAACAAGACGTCCCAACTCCTATATTCAATGCTCTGACCAATGAAACCAAGCATGCTGAATGCCTTCTTCACCACTCTCCATCTGTGACTCCACTTTCAAGGATCTATGAACCTGTATCCCTTGATCTCTTTGTTCTGTAACTCATCTGACACCCTACCATTAACTGAGTAAGTCCTGCCCTGGTTCGAACGACCAAAATGCATCACCTCGCATTTGTCTAAATTAAACTCCATCTGCCATTTGTCAGCCCACTGGCCCAATTGATCAAGATTCTATTGCAATCCTAGATAACCTTCTTCACTGTCCACTGTGCCACCAATCTTGGTGTCATCTGCAAACTTACTAATCATGCCTACTAAATTCTCAGTAAGAAGTTTAACAACACCAGGTTAAAGTCCAACAGGTTTATTTGGTAGCTACCAAATAAACCTGTTGGACTTTAACCTGGTGTTGTTAAACTTCTTACTGTGTTTACCCCAGTCCAACGCCGGCATCTCCACATCATTACTATATTCTCACCAAATCATTAATATAAATGACAAATAACAGTGGAGACAGCACCGATCCCTGAGGCACACCGCTGGTCACAGGTCTCCAGTTTGAAAGACAACCCTCTACAACCATCCTCTGTCTTCTGTCATCAAGCTAATTTTGTATCCATTTAGATACCTCACCCTGGATCCTGTGAGATTCAACCTTATGCAACAACCTACCATGTGGTATCTTGTCAAAGGCCTTGCTAAAGTCCATGTAGACAATATCAACTGCACTGCTCTCATCCACCCCTTCAAAAAACTCAATCAAATTTGTGAGATATGATTTTCCACTCACAAAGCCACATTGACTGTCCCTAATCAGTCTTTGCATCTCTAAATACCTGTAGATCCTATCTTTCAAAATACCTTCTACATCTTACCCAGTACAGATGTGAGGCTCACCGGCCTGTAGTTCTCAGGCTTTTCTCTGTAGTCCTTCTTAAACAAAGGCACAATATTTGCCACCCTCCAATCTTCAGGTGCCTCACCAGTGACTATCGATGATTATCTCTGCTAGGGGACCTGCAATTTCCTCCCTAGCCTTCCACAGTGTCCTGGGATACACTACACCAGGTCCCAGGGATTTATCTACCTTGATGCGCTTTAAGACTTCCAGCACCTCCTTCTCTATTATAAGTACACTCCTCAAGACATCACTAGTTATTTCTCCAAGTTCCCTAACATCCATGCTTTTCTCAACAGTGAATACTGATGAGAAATATTCATTTAGGATCTCACCCATCTCTTGTGGATCCACACATAGATGACCTTGATCCTCAAGAGGTCCTACTCTCTCCCTAGTTACTCTTTTGCCCTTTATGTATTTGTGAAGCTCTTTGGATTCTCCTTTGCCTTATCTGCCAAAACAATCTCGTGTCCCCTTTTTGCCTTCCTGATTTCTCTCTAAACTCTACTCCTACACCATCTATACTCTTCAAGGGATCCACTTGATCCCAGCTGCCTATGCATGTCATATGTCTCCTTCTTCTGCCCTCGACTTGACATGTATGCCCAAGCCGTCAGGAGGTGCATCAACACCAAATTCATCAGCCGCACTCACAAGACAGCCCCGAACATCACCCAAGCACAACGTAACGCCATCCACGCTCTCAAGACCAACCGCAACATTGTCATCAAACCAGCAGACAAAGGAGGGGCCATCGTCATACTGAACAGAACGGATTACTGCAAAGAAGTGTACCGACAACTCAACAACGAGGAACACTACAGACAGTTACCTGCAGATCCGACCAAAGAACACACCCGTCAACTCAACACTCTGATCAAGACCTTTGATCCGGACCTTCAGAACACCCTCCGTGCTCTCATCCCACGTACTCCCCGCGTTGGAGATCTCTACTGCCTCCCGAAGATACACAAGGCAAACACACCCGGCCGTCCCATCATATCAGGCAATGGGACCCTGTGCGAGAACCTCTTCGGCTATGTCGAGGGCATCCTGAAACCCATTGTACAAAGAACCCCCAGCTTTTGTCGCGACACGACGGACTTCCCACAGAAACTCGGCACACATGGAGCAGTTGAACCAGGAGCGCTCCTCGTCACAATGGATGTCTCGGCACTCTACACCAGCATCCCCCATGACGATGGCATTGCTGCAACGGCCCCAGTGCTCAGCGCCAACAACTGCCAGTTTCCAGATGCAATTTTACATCTCATCCGCTTCATCCTGGACCACAATATCTTCACCTTCAACAACCAGTTCTTCATCCAGACACACGGAACAGCCATGGAGACCAAATTCGCACCTCAATATGCCAACATCTTCATGCACAGGTTCGAACAAGACTTCTTCACTGCATGGGACCTTCAACCGATGTTATACACTAGATACATCGATGACATTTTCTTCCTTTGGACTCATGGTGAACAATCACTGAAACAACTCTATGATGACATCAACAAGTTCCATCCCACCATCAGACTCACTATGGACTACTCTCCGGAATCGGTTGCATTCTTGGACACACGCATCTCCATTAAGGACGGTCACCTCAGCACCTCACTGTACCGCAAGCCCACGGATAACCTCACGATGCTCCACTTCTCCAGCTTCCACCCTAAACACGTTAAAGAAGCCATCCCCTACGGACAAGCCCTCCGTATACACAGGATCTGCTCGGATGAGGAGGATCGCAACAGACACCTCCAGACGCTGAAAGATGCCCTCATAAGAACAGGATATGGTGCTCGACTCATTGATCAACAGTTCCAACGCGCCACAGCGAAAAACCGCACCGACCTCCTCAGAAGACAAACACGGGACACAGTGGACAGAGTACCCTTCGTTGTCCAGTACTTCCCCGGAGCGGAGAAGCTACGGCATCTCCTCCGGAGCCTTCAACATGTCATTGATGAAGATGAACATCTCGCCAAGGCCATCCCCACACCCCCACTTCTTGCCTTCAAACAACCGCACAACCTCAAACAGACCATTGTCCGCAGCAAACTACCCAGCCTTCAGGAGAACAGTGACCATGACACCACACAACCCTGCCACAGCAACCTCTGCAAGACGTGCCGGATCATCGACACAGATGCCATCATCTCACGTGAGAACACCATCCACCAGGTACACGGTACATACTCTTGCAATTCGGCCAACGTGTCTACCTGATACGCTGCAAGAAAGGATGTCCCGAGGCATGGTACATTGGGGAAACTATGCAGACGCTGCGACAACGGATGAATGAACACCGCTCGACAATCACCAGGCAAGACTGTTCTCTTCCTGTTGGGGAGCACTTCAGCGGTCACGGGCATTCGGCCTCTGATATTCGGGTAAGCGTTCTCCAAGGCGGCCTTCGCGACACACGACAGCGCAGAGTCGCTGAGCAGAAACTGATAGCCAAGTTCCGCACACACGAGGACGGCCTCAACCGGGATATTGGGTTCATGTCACACTATTTGTAACCCCCACAGTTGCGTGGACCTGCAGAGTTTCACTGGCTGTCTTGTCTGGAGACAATACACATCTTTTTAGCCTGTCTTGATGCTCTCTCCACTCCCATTGTTTTGTTTCTTAAAGACTTGATTAGTTGTAAGTATTCGCATTCCAACCATTATTCATGTAAATTGAGTTTGTGTCTTTATATGCTCTGTTTGTGAACAGAATTCCCACTCACCTGAAGAAGGGGCTTAGAGCTCCGAAAGCTTGTGTGGCTTTTGCTACCAAATAAACCTGTTGGACTTTAACCTGGTGTTGTTAAACTTCTTACTGTCCTTCTTCTTGACCAGGGCCTCAATATCCCGAGTCATCCAGGGTTCCCTACTTCTCCCAGTCTTCCCCGTAATTCTAAGAGGAATATGTTTACCTTGAACCCTGGTTAACACACTTTTGAAAGCCTCCCACTTTCCTGACGTCCCTTTGCCTGCCAACAGACTCTCCCAATTAACTGTTGAAAGTTCCTGCCTGATACCATCAAAATTGGCCTTGCCCCAATTTAGAATTTTAACTTTTGGGCCAGACCTATCATGCTCCATAGCTATCTTAAAACTAATGGAATTATGGTCACTGGTCCCAAAGTGATCCCTCACTAACACTTCTGTCACCTGCCCTTCCTTATGTCCCAAGAGGCGATCACGTTTTGCCCCCTTTCTCGTCAGGCCATCCACATACTGAATGAGAAATTCCTCCTGAATACACTCAACAAATGTCTCTCCATCCAAGCCTCTAATACTATGGCTGTCCCTGTCAATATTGGGAAAGTTAAAATCCTCTACTATTGCCACCTTATTTTTCTTGGAGTTATCTGTAATCTCACATATTTGCTCCTCAATTTCCTGCCGACTATTTATGCTCGAGATGCACTCCCAATAGTGAGAAAACAACTGTTGACTATCTCAGGGATCTTCAGCAAACCAACCAGGAGCAGGTACAAGATGAGGAGTGTGTCCACGTCCAACATTACTGTCAAGGAGGGTGGCCATGGCAGAGGCCAGCTGGCAGCATCGCAACATTTTGATTTGCACAGCATCAACACTTTACTGTGATAAATGATCTGCTTGTTCATTCCACAGGGCAATGCCTTGACCAATCAGAGTCAAGCTGCTTGGTTTAAATTTCCATTACTGCTTGTCTGATGGTCAGTCACCATCAACTGCTGCAGTCTCCATGACGAATGCCTCTACCAATCAGATTACACTTGCCAACCCTCTTTTCATACAGTATAAAGTTCTTGCAAAGTGTCCAAGATGAGTACAAGATGAAAAAAAATGACGAAATATCCTTTTTCAGTAATACTCAAGTACCAAACAACCATTTGAATACAAGAGTATTGAAATTGTGTTGAGGCATCTCAGAGACGGACATGCTGTATGAAGGTAAGTTGAATTCTATTGCACTTTTTGTAACTTTTCAATTTGAAATGTTTTGCCCTCAGGCCTGCTTCCCAGACATGGAATGTATATTGTAAATATCAGCAGCATAACAATTGCATCGAGGCTGTAGGGAGACAAGTCTAAATTTCTGCCACTTTCAAGTTGAAATGTTTTGCAATGTACGATTACAACTTTTATAAATAAAGTATAAAATAAAAATATGCAGTGTTTTTTTTCAAAGTTCATCCCGAGCTGCTTTGTAACTCAGGCCTCGGTGTTCTTCCCAGGACGCACACTGAGATAAACATCGACAGCTGCTGGAGGAACATCAATAAAAATCACTTCTTGCCCTGCCTGTCTATTTTCCAGCACAAAGAGCTACCCATGACCAAGTGTTGCAGACTGGCACATTCCAAGATCCACAGCTATACGCTGAGGGACGCACTTAACCCTAGAGGCAGCCGCAAAAGCTCAGTGGAGGAAGACCACATTCTAAGGCCTTCATGCTGGAAACCATGTATAACCCCTCAGTCTGTAAGAAATGCATATTGTAAATACAACCTGTAATTATAAGTGAAGTGAGGCAGCTCACAGTACAACATACTCAGAGTCATAGAGGTTACAGCTTAGAAACAGGCCCTTCAGCCCAACTTGTCCATGCTGCCCAGTTTTTACCACTAAGCTATTACCAATTGCTCGCATTTGACCCATATCCTTCCATACCCATCTTCCCCATGTAACTGTCTAAATGCTTTTTAAAAGACAAAATTGTACCCGCCTCTATTACTACCTCTGGCAGCTTGTTCCAGACACCCACCACCCTGTGTGTGAAAAAACTGCCCCTCTGGACCCTTTTGTTTCTCTCCCCTCTCACCTTAAACCTATGCCCTCTAGTTTTAGACTCCCCTACCTTTGGGAAAAGATGTTCGCTATCTATTGTATCTAGGCCCTTCATTATTTTATAGAACTCTATAAGATCACCCCTAAGTCTCCTACGTCCCAGGGAAAGAAGTCCCAGTCTTATTCAGCCTCTCCTTATAACTCAACCATCAAGTCCTGGTAGCATCTTAGTAAATCTTTTCTGCATTCTTTCTAGTTTAACAAAATCATTTCAAAAATAGGGTGACCAGAACTGCACATAGTATTCCAAGTGTGGCCTTACCAATGTCTTGTCCAACTTCAACAAGACGTCCCAACTCCTGTATTCAATGTTCTGACCAATGAAACCAAGCATGCCGAATGCCTTCTTCACCACTCTGTCCATCTGTGACTCCACTTTCAAGGAACTATGAACCTGTACCTCTCGATCTCTTTGTTCTATAACTCTCCCCAATGCCCTACCATTAACTGAATAGGTCCTGCCCCAATTCGATCTACCAAAATTCATCATCTCACATTTCTCGAAATTAAACTCCATCTGGCATTCATCAGCCCTCTGGCCCAATTGATCAAGATCCCGTAGCAAGCCTAAATAACCTTTTTCACTGTCCATTATGCCACCAATCTTAGTGTCATCTGCAAACTTACTAACTATGCCACCTAATTTTCATCCAAATCATTAATATAAATGATAAATAACAGTGGACCTAGCACCGATCCCTGAGCTACACTCCTGGTCTTTACAACCACCCACTGTCTTCTGTCATCAAGCCTATTTTGTATCCAATTGGGTACTCCCCCTGGATCCCATGAGATTTAACCTTATACAACAACCCACTATGCGATACCTTGTCAAAGGCCTTGCTAAAGTCTATGTAGACAACCTTGACTGCACTGCCCTCATCTACCTTCTTGGTTACCCCTTCAAAAAACTCAATCAAATTCGATCAGTACTGCACTGAAAGAAATTGAAATCTATTGTCATTTATGTCATGGTTAGTTGTTATGTAACATGCCTTTATAAATGTTATGAATAAAGGATATTTTGTCAAAAAGAGGAAACTGTAGTCCCTTCCTTGTCAGTTAGCCACAAGACCTCATTCTGATAAAAAGATTATTGATATTTTTTGTTTATTCTTTCCCCAGCTGGATTTTAATTGTGTGACTGGATCATCAGCAATCAATGAATTGTCAAGGACCAAAACTGCACTAAGTCTTTGCTTTAAAAACAGAATAATTTTGCGATTGTAAGATGCACATTTATACCCAAAACTGAGACCATGTTTATTTGGGAATTAGATTTACCACAGATTGAAACTTCTTCGAACGTTGACAGCATGACTACTTTTCAAAGGTACCTCATTTATCTATGAAATCCTTTGGGATGTCATGAAGTCATGAAAGGGGCTACACAAATGCAACTCTTTTTCCTAATACCACAGTTCAGTTGTAACCTGTTCCCATTCTTTACCATAGAACCATGGAATCGCTACAGTGCAGAAAGAGGCCATTCGGCCCATCAGGTCTGCGCTGACTCTCTGAAAGAGCATCTTACCCAGACCCATCCATCCAGCCCTATCCTCATAACCCCACATATTTACCATGGTTAATCCATCTAACCTATACATCTTGGGACACTAAGGGACAATTCATCATGGCCAATCCACCAAACCTGTACATCTTTTGGAGTGTGGGAGGAAGCCGGAGGACCCGGAGGAAACCCACGCAGACACGGGGAGAAGGTACAAACGCCACATTCGTCACCCAAGGCTGGAATTGAATCCGGGTTCCTGGTACTGTGAAGTAGCTGTGCTAACCACTGTGCCACCATGCCGCACAGCTGGATGAAGGTTCTTCCTTCCTCAGCGTCGATCTTTCCTGGACTGTATTCAACCCTTTTTGTTTTGTTTCTCGGGATTTTTAAATGTCCAAGTTCTTGTTTGGTGAACGACCATTTGAACTGGCTGGATCACATCCAACACCTAATTAAACTCCACTAGGCTGCTAGATGGAGCATCACGTCAGGATAACTTAGTCCAGTCAGTCATGAAGTAGTCTGTGTTCCAGGCTGACTGATGATGACAGTATTACCAATAAGTGACTCATGGAAAGAAATATAAAAGATTTATCTATCCTTTTAAATGGAGGGCTTTTAGGGAGTTCAAAAAAAACAAATCTGAAGAGAAAGCATTATGGATCAAGCTAAAGAGACTGGGAGCATCCAATTAACACATGTCAACAGTCTCTCAATAGCTCCATCTGTGGGTCAGTTTTGACAGACATGACAAGATTGTGGCCCAGTTCACAGCTGAGATATAAGCCAACCCTGACTGAGGGAATCTGACACATTTACCACGGAGGGGGTTAGGAGGGGCAGAGGGTTATCAATGTAACCCTCCGTGTTACCAAACAAGGATCAGCACGATAAGCACCCTCTTAGGGCACTGATAATATAAGACAGTAACATAGGTCCACTTAAACTAAAAACTGAACAAAAGCAAAAAAACAAATCTCACAGAAGCAAATGAAGCCTTTCCAATGAAATCAAAGCCTATTAGACACTCAAGACTCTGGTCACCGAAGTCAGAGGGTTATGGGTTTTTAATACGTTCTAGTTTTGGTTGATTTTCACAGAGTTAACAGCTGAAATTTTCCGTCCTCGTTTGTGGCTGGGAATTTCCGGTGCTGCTGAAAGTGAATGGAATTTTAGCTGGAATGCCAAGTTCTCCATTCTCACTCGCAACAGGTCCCTCCTCAGACAAGAGCAGAGAATCCCACCCATTGAGTGTTACAGAACAGAAAGAAGCCCTTCAGCCCATTGTGTCTGTGCTGGCCACCAAGCATCTATCTTAATCCCATATTCCAGCACTTGGTCAATAGCCTTGTATGCTACGGCATTCAAGAGCTCATCTAAATACTTCTTAAACGTTGTTAGCGTTCTTGCCTCTATCACCCTTTCAGGCAGCGAGTTCCAGATTCCCACTACCCTCTGGGTGAAAAAGCTTTTCCTCAAACCCCCTCTAAATCTCCTGCCCCTTACCTTAAATTTATTCCCTCTGGTTATCCACCCATCTACTAAGGGAAGATGTTCCTTTCTATCTGTCCTATCTATGTCCCCTAATAACTTGGTTTAGTCATTCGCTCTGTTCAATTGATCCTTGCTCAACTTTTAGTGAAGGGGATATTACGATGCAAAGATATGATTATTTCCATTTTATTGATGTCAATTGCGGGTGGGATTCTCTGGCATCTCTGCGTTGGGGGGGTGGCACGCCATTGGCCAGCCGTGGGATCTTCTGGCCCCACTGTGGTCGATTGGATTTCCCATTGACTCCAGCTCACTCTGCTGGGAAATCCGCAGGGGGTGGGGGTGGGGGGGGGGGGGGTGGTGGTGTGCTATCGACAAGACCAGAAGATCACACTGGTATGAACTGCCAGAAAACTCCGGCCAATTTGCACATTTTGTGATTCATTGGAAACATTTAAAATCTCTGCTCTGGAGCTTTCAAGTGGGAGGACACGGCATCCAATCAATGGCATTCCGCAATGAGCTAACCACTTTTGGCATCATTGATCAGTCTCCAACATTTTATTTTATTCATTTTTTTATTAATCCGTGGGACATGGGCGTCGCTGGCTGGCCAGCGTTTATTGCCGATCCCTAGTTGCCCGAGGGCAGTTGAGAGTCAACCACATTGCTGTGGCTCTGGAGTCACGTGTAGGCCAGACCAGGTAAAGATGGCAGATTTCCTTCCCGAAAGGACATTACTGAACCAGATGGGTTTTTCCGACAATTATTTCATGGTCATTAGTAGATTATTAATTCCAGATATTGGTTTCTATTTAATTCAAATTTCACCATCTGCAGTGGCTGAATTCGAACCCAGAACCCCAGAACATTACCTGAGTTTCGGGATTAGTAGTCCAGCGATAAAACTGCTCGGCCACCGCCATTTTGGCGTGATTGGGCCTAGAGGAGGGCCAGCCTGCTACTGCAGGCTGATTGGTTGAGCCTTATCACTAGTCGGAGTGATTGAACAAAGTCAAAAGTTCAAAGAGTGGGGGTGTCAGGGAATCAAACTGCTGGAGAATGTACAGAAGAAAGCACTTTGCTTGTTCTGTCACTGGACTGCTTACAGTGTCCCAGGTGCGCTGAGGCAACTAATTTCTGCTCTGCCTTGCCAAACAATTCTGACTTCCACCATCAACTTCTATATTTACTGTTATTCTGTTGAAATTTTCCATTCCCTTTCTTGATGGTACAATATTTATCTCCTGAGCTAGGAATCAGGTCATTACTTGCTGCACGCTCTGTTAGGTTCCTGGCAAATCGCCCAAACATCTTTTAGCAGCATTCTCAGATGAGCTCCTCTATCAATGCTGTATTGTGCACGTGTGTGAGTGTGCTTACAACAACCAGCTTTCTCCAGGGACCAGTCTAGAGTGCAAGGGAAAACAATAAGAACTTTTGTGCAGCTGATTAACTCCCTTACAAGCCTCAGTTTGCAACTAGCTTGGGGATAGCAACTGATAGAGCGTTGCAGTGTTTTAAGAAGATCACAAAAAATACCGGGAGGAATTCCTTGACGGGTTAGGAGGTCCTCAACAAGAGCTAAAATATCCTGTTGTTCTCCATTGTATCTCGTCTTAAAGCATGTCTAAATCCCCTTATATATACCTGAGGGAAAAAGCTGAAGAATATGTTGATATGTCACACTAAAAACGTTTAAGATTTGTTATTTTCCTGAAGGTACATCTGGCAATTTTCACAGGGCCAATACTTTGCATGTTTAACAATGAAAATTTGCTGGTTTGAACTCTGACCCTGGTCCTTTGGCTATAAACATGACAGAAGCATAATGGTTTAATTCTCAAAACAAGTATGAAAGCTATCGCAAAAACAACTTGTGTTTGTTGTTCAGGACATGCCACTTAGCTTTATTTGTTAATCACATCTCTGATGAATGTCATGGCAATGTAATCATTTGCAGTAAGTTGAGGTTGACATCACTTCCTGTGACCAGTGCTTCAAAAATGTCATGTGTGCCTTGAAATTCCACCTTGAAATGTGCAAGGGGGTAAAGTGATGCTCAGGGTGTTAGGAGGAAGTGGCGTAGTGGTATTGTCACTGGACTAGTAATCCAGAGATGCAGGGTGGTGCTCTGGGGACCTGGGTTCGAATCCCATTGTGGCAGATGGTGACATTTGAATTTAGTAAAAATCGGGAATTAAAAGGTCAAATGCAAACAGTGATTACCCAATGGACCCCACAGGGTTATCACAGAAACCATTGTCATAAAAACCCATCTGGTTTACTAATGTGGGAAATAACATTCTTACCTGATCTGGCCTATGTGTGACTCCAGATCCACAGCATTGTGGTTGACTCTTACATGCCCTCAGGGATAGGCAATAAATGCTGGCTTAGCCAGTGACGCCCACATCCCATGAAGGGAGAAAGAAAAAGCACCTTATATTTTGACTGGGCACTTTACAGTCTTCAGGACTCGACACTGACTTCAACAATTTTACATCCTAACCTTTGCCCCGTTTTTGTTCAGTTTTTTATGCTGGTTTGCTTTCTCCATTATTTCCTTTACTTTTGCATGGCAGCTATTCATGTTCCTGCCATGCACATCTCTTCCAGCCGTACCTTTTGTCTGGTTACTTGTTCAATTCCTGTCCAAGGCTCTGCCCACCTTGGAGTCGAATCGCTGGCAGGTCAGGATGGGCAGGGACCCAATGCGAATCCCCTCCATAAACTTTCACATTTCCCCCACCCCACCTCCGAAACCCCATTCGTGTAAAATTCTGGCCTGTGTCTATCAGCGCTTTTCCTTTTGCTTCTTACTCACAGCCTTTCCCCCTTTGCACATGTTAAACACTGATTATGTTTCTAATTTTTCCCAGTTCTGACAAAAGATCACAGACCTGAAACATTAACTCTGGGATAACTTTCCGCCCCACCCACAGAGAGCATCGCGTGCGGGTCGGAAAGTTTGATGGACCATCGAAAGGTCTGTTGACCTCAGACAGGAACTTCCAGTCTCGGGACAGATTGGACTAGAAAATTCTACCCTCTGTTATTCTCTTCATGACATTGAACAATCACATTGCTATAAAATTAATATCACAAATGTGATTAATAAATGTGGCTAGGTGGCATGTAGTGAACAACAAACGGCAAGTTGTTTTTCTAGAGATTTCATTTTTATTGTGACAATTATTGTGTCTGGGTGACATTCCTTGCCAAAGGATCATAGGTGGCCAGAGTTAAAACCCAGACTTGCTGAGTCTTCCAACATTTTCTGTTTTTGTTTCGGATTTCCAGCATGTGCAGCATTTGGCTTTTTTATTTCATAGAAATCATAGAAACCCTACAGTGCAGAAGGAGGCCATTCGGCCCATCGAGTCTGCACCGACCACAATCCCACCCAGGCCCTACCCCCACATATTTACCCGCTAATCCCTCTAACCTACGCATCCCAGGACTCTAAGGGGCAATTTTTAACCTGGCCAATCAACCTAACCCGCACATCTTTGGACTGTGGGAGGAAACCGGAGCACCCGGAGGAAACCCACGCAGACACGAGGAGAATGCGCAAACTCCACACAGACAGTGACCCGAGCCGGGAATCGAACCCGGGACCCTGGAGCTGTGAAGCAGCAGTGCTAACCACTGTGCTACCGTGCCGCCCTTATATTTTATATTATAGTTGTTAGGAGGGAGGGTGTGTCTCGGATCCCTATGTGACCAGTTCTGTTTACCTAGAGCTGGAACTCTGAATAGTCCATAATGAACTGTGTCGCAACATTATCTCTCCTCTGCACATTCTCATTTCTCTCTTAACACATGATCGCAAGCCTTTTCTTGGTTAATCAATCTCAGCCTCTCACCTCTGCACAATCTTAATTCATCTGTGACAGGGCAAAATACGACAATATTTTGAAAATCTTCATTAATCTGTCCATTTGCTGCATGTTTCAAATCACTCAACCTCTGTGCTGCCTCTTACATGTTTGAAGTTATTCTGTGACCGCTCTCTCTCTCCCGTTCTAGGCTGTGATACAATGGCACCCGGTCAACCTTGATCTTAAAATTCTCCTCATGTTCAAATCCTTCCATGACCTCGCCACATCTTTCTAATCTCATCCAACCCTACAACATTACAAGGACACTCCCCTTTCCTTCAACTCTCTTTACTTGTACATCAATTACTTCCTTCATCCCTCTATTAGCAGCCTTTCCATCCAGGTGTTGAGCTCTGGGATGCTTCCTCGAAACCAGCTCTTTAGCTTTCTTCACCTCTCCCTTTAACATTCTGCTTAAAACTGCCCTCTTTGTCCCGATGTCAAATTTTCATTTGATAACACTCCTGTGAAGCACCTGGGAAATTTTTGTCTATTAAAGGCACTACAAAAATGCAAGTTAATGTTGGTGTTACCATCTTCTCATGTTCTTCCCCCTATGCTGTAACCATGCTGTGCTTCTGTGTATCACAGCACAGTAGTTGGTACTCTGGTTAGGTTGGGGCTGAGGCACATTGTTAGGTTGGGGAGTGTGACCCTACATTATACCTCAATTGGCAGTGATAGATATTAGAACTATAGAATGGAGTCTCCCCTCCGACCTCTCAGCATAACCTCACGCATTTACCATGGTCAATCCACCTACCTACATATCTTTGGATGCTAAGACGCAATTTAGCATGGCCAATCCTCCTAACCAGCACATCTTTGGACTGTGGGAGGAAACTGGAGCACCCGGAGAAAACCCACGCAGACACAGAGAGAACGTGCAAACTCCACACAGACAACCACCCAAGGATGGAATTGAACCTGGGTCTCTGGTGCTGAGAGGCAGCAGTGCAAACCACTGTGCCATCGTGCCACCCTGTTGTTTGATACTCAAAATAGAAAACGTTCCATTAATTTTAGAAAATATAGAAAATAAAAAATATTCTATTTCGACCCGACACCTTGATAAACATAAAATTATTCCCCAGGGGAAATGAATGACAATAGGATTAAAACTGGCTGATTAGGGCCTACAGTTAAATTAATCCCTGGAGTCTAATTAGCATGCAGAAGTTGAACTTCAGCAATAGGAAATTACGGTTGATCAATAGTCAATTATCATATCAGTTGACAGCTGGAAGAGAGAGAGTTTAGCATCAAGATTTTAACAACTGGTGAAGGGGAAAGCTAGCAGTGTTGGATCAGTGCACTCCGTTAACTCAATGGTGGGGTTTGATCCCAAGTATCAAAGGATACTAGAAACTAATTGGATAGATTATTCACTGTGCTATGCAGAAAGATCAGGAGAGTGGGCCCGATTGGATAGCCTTTTCAAAGAGTCAGGTACCAGCGGCCTAAAGGCCTCTTTCTGTGCTGCATGATTCTATGATTTAGTTCAGGAGTGAGACAGGGAGATGGGGACTTTGCAGGAGCATGTCATGTATTAAAATAATCTAGGAAAGATTAACCTGGACCACAATTTAATCTTCCACTAAGGTATTTGATTGAAGGCAGCATGGGTGAAAATTGGTGAGAGGAAAGTTTGACATGAATGGTCTCTTCACCTAAAGAGTGAGCGGCACTCGGAAAGATCTTACAGATAAGGAACTAGAGGCAAGAGCATTTGAGTTGATCAAGATGATTAGGTGATACAGGGAGAGACACTGTTGTTTTTTTATATTAACAAATGAGCTATGGTAAGTCAAAGGGCATTTCTCTGTACCCTCTGATGTTACACATGAACATTTTTTCCCCTCACTGAAGTGAATGCTTGACTTGCAAACATCACGAGCGATTGACAAAGGACATCTCCATCTATAATCTTCCTTTTAACACTTATTCACTCATTAACTTGTCTGACTACAGAACTGGAAAAGGGAAGGTTGAGTGGTGACCTGAGAGATGTTTTTAAGATTATGGAAGTGTCCGATAGGGTAAATTGGGAGAAGCTGTCCCCACTCGTGGGTCAGACTTGAACTCGGGGCCATAAATATAAAATAGTCACTTTTAAATTCAATTTGGAATTGAGGAGAAACTTCTTTATCCAGAGAGCGGTGTGAGTTATGCTGCCACGAGGTGAATGATATAGATGCATTTAAGGGGAAGTTAGATAAACACATGCGGAGAAAGGAATAGAAGGATAAGCTACTTGTGAGGTGGAGGAAGTTTGTGTGGAATAAAAATGTGGATATGTTGGATCAATCGGTCTGGTCTGTGTTGCTAACATTTTGTAACTCTCCCACTCTGCTCCTGAAAGTGCTGGGGTGCCTTTCCTCACACCAGTACTTTGTGTAAATGACTATTCCACACGTGTGAATCAGGATAATGAATGACCGTGGGCTATTTATACACATACACAAAATGCATATACACACACACACATACACACTCACACAGAAGCACACATAGACATGCACTCGCACATGCACACACAAACACATGCATGCATACATGCGCACACACACATGTTCACACACACATACATATATACTCACATAGCCGCGCACACACATACATGTACACATACACACATGATGTGGAGATGCCGGCGTTGGACTGGGGTAAACACAGTAAGAAGTTTAACAACACCAGGTTGGACTTTAACCTGGTGTTGTTAAACTTCTTACTGCACATACACACACACAGATGCACACTCAACACACATATTTCTTGCAAACCATACTGAATAGTAAGAAGGAATGGATTCTCTTGATGACTGAGCCCCTCCCTAGGGTCAGTCAGCAAGAGCCAATAGTTAATTCTCTGTCTCCACAGATGCTGCCTGACCTGTTGAGTATTTCCAGCATTTTCTGCCTATAGGGGCGGCAAGGTGGCGCAGTGGTTAGCACTGCTGCCTCACAGCGTCAGGGACCCGGGTTTGATTCCTGGCTTGGTGTCACTGTCTGTGTGGAGTTTGCACGCTCTTCCCGTGTCTGCGTGGGTTTCCTCCGGGTGCTGTGGCTTCCTCCGATAGTCCAAAGATGTGTGGGGTTAGGTGGATTGGCTGTGCTAAATTGCCCCTTAGTGTCAGGGGGGCTAGCTAAGGTAAATGCATGGGGTTATGGGGATAAGGCCTGGGTGGGATTGTGGTTGGTGCAGACTCAATGGGCCAAATGGCCTCCTTCTGCACTGTAGGATTCTATGATTCTATATTTCAGATTTGCATCATCTGCAGTGTTTTGTTTCAATTCTTTAGTTATTGTTGTGAACCTCGAGCAAGTTACCTGGTGCGCAGCGTCAATCCACAATGTGGCATCCTTGGGTTTAACTCACTCCTTGCCCTCCCCCCTTCCAACTCTGTATCCTCTTCCATCTCTACAATCATCTGAGATCCCTGCACTCCTTTAATTCTGCCCTCTTGCAAAACTTTAAAATTTTAAATCCCCAACTTCAATCATGCCACCTTGAGCCTTTAACTGCCTGTGAACTCAAGAAATCCCTCCGTAAACCTCTCCACGTCTTTCACCTGGTCACTGCTCTAGTATCTCCTTACGAGCTCAGTGTATAACTGAGGGGAGTTTTCCTGTCCCGCCCACCACAGGAATCGTTGCAGGTGGGACAGGCTCCATGCAAAGATCCGTTGACCTCGGGCAGGATTTTCCGGTTTTGGGGCAAGCGCAGCTGGAAAATCCCGCCCACCGTGTTTGATAACAATTCTGAGGTGTTTTGGGACTCTTTACCACATTAAAGGCATTATTTAAATAGATGTAGATGATTTTATTGAACCTTTATACCTTGCCAAAAGCAGGTGCCTGTGTCAACTGCTCCTTACATTATTAGATGATTGCATCCAATGAGTCCTTGACATGTCTTCTGCTCAGAATGTGGATGCACACTCGATCTGATTGCAATAGAAAGTTATAAATTATTCATAATTAATTAACAGTTGTCGACTTGGTGCTGTGGTTTAAGATGTGAACAAGCCAGGCTACCGAATACTATCACTGGTTGGTTTTTATCATGATGTGGAGATTGATGCCGGCGTTGAACTGGGATAAACACAGTAAGAGTTTTAACAACACCAGGTTAAAGTCCAACAGGTTTATTTGGTAGCAAATGCCATTAGCTTTCGGAGCGCTGCTCCTTCGTCAGATGGAGTGGAAATCTGCTCTCAAACAGGGCACAGAGACACAAAATCAAGTTACAGAATACTGATTAGAATGCGAATCTCTACGTTTTGGCGTTCTCGCCAATCATGCCGTCCTCGGAACACGGTCTCCATTTCAAGGGCCATGCTACTACCAATATGCAAACATCTACATCTACTTAAATAATTCCTTTAATGTGGTAAAGTGTCCCAAAACACCTCACAGAATTATTATCAAACACAGTGGGCGGGATTTTCCGGCTGCGCTTGCCCCAAAGAATATATGATGGTATACTCACGAATGGCAATTACTCCCTTTGAACCACACTCTGAGAAACAGAAAGAAGTTGTATTTGTACAGTGCCATTCTCTACCTCGGAATCCTTTACAGCCAATGATGTTCATTTGAAGTGTAGTCACTGTTATGATGTAGAAAACATTCCTGCCAATTTCCATACAGCAAGCTCCCAAAAAGAATAAAAACATGGACAACTTGGTCTGTAATATTGATGTTAGTTGAGGGATAAATGTTAGTCTTGGGGCACCCGCCCCTGCCGCAGATTAGACAGAAGGGACCGGTGAGCTTCCTCTGCGTGTGAGTCTCACCGTACTTCAATACTTCAGGTCAGATGCGAAGGACATGAAACAGTTAGAACATAGAACGTAGAAAAGCTACAGCACAAACAGGCCCTTCGGCCCACAAGTTGCGCCAAACAATTTCCTTACCTTCTAGGCTCATCTATAACCCTCTATCTTACTAACCTCCATGAACCTATCCAAAAGTCTCTTAAAAGACTCAATCGAATCCGCTTCCACCACCACTACCGGCAGCTGATTCCACTCACCCACCACCCTCGGAGTGAAAAACTTACCCCTTGACGCACAGCAAGAATGAGTTAACTGAAGCCATGACTCATGATCAGTTTGGAGAAAGTTAACAGCTGGACAATTCCATAAATTAACTGCAATTATGAATCACCACCAGTTCCTGGTGAGAAGCATTAACATCAGAACAAAGCTATGAGCTAAGTGCCCATCACTGTGAGGGAAATCACCTCATCTTCTGTTGTGTAAAGGAGAGGACATAAGAAATTGTCTCTGGCCTTGCTGTTTTGGATAGCTCAGGAAACTGAAAAGCCAAGAGAAAGGGGTCGGAAAGACCAGGTGATCCAGCAGGCTATTAACTGAACCTATGTCTGAGGCCCAGGTATGCAATAGTGTGACGATATAAAGAAGAACAACATTGAAGCATGGGCATTGCATTCAGGAGAAAGATGGGGACCAGTCATCCCCAGATTCAGACCTACAATCAACATGGGTATTGACTAGCCACAGAAGGGGCGATTGTAAGATTCAGTCAAATCATAAAGAGGTTTGCCCTGTGGTTTTTCACAGTGTTGTTAGCTTTATCCGAAACGTAGGGCAGGATTCGCCAATCTCCCAGCCGCGTGTTTCTTGCTGGCAGTGGGATTCACTGCTCCCGCCGCTGTCAATGAGATTTCCCACTGAGGACACTCCACATTGCCAGCAAACCCTCAGGAGAGGGTGCACTGCTGGCAGGACCAGAGAATCCCGCTGGCATGAACGGCCAGAGAATTCCGACTGTTAACTCTATTTTTCCCCACAGATTCTGCTGAGTTTCTCCAGCGCTGCCTGTTTTTATCGTCCTATGGTTCTGTTGGTTTAATAAATAAATAAGTTTAAAGTTGAGCCAAAACCTGTTTGTTGAGTGCATTTTATTCTGATAATTCCAGGGTCCAATCATCATGTTAAGGAGGAAGGGAACAAAAGCCATGACAGGTTGACAGGTATCATCAGCTCCCGGAAACTTGCCCTTAGAAAGCTACTATATGGCCTTTGTAACTCGAGAATGATTGAGAGCAAGATCTTCCAGAGTGTGGTGTTGTGGAAGTGACTCAGTGGTATCACTGCACACTGTTATTGGTTTCGCAAATACTGAAGAGCCTCATGTCTATCCATTAGGAGCTGACTGCCATCTGCTGAGAGGATGGATGTCACATGGTTAGTCTTGGGCCCACTGACTGATCGCAGACCTTCATGTCAAGCTCTCAGGCCACTTGTATCAGCAGCTGCTTGAAGCTCATCACCACTGGTTCCTTGTTTCTCTTAGTTTGGTCTGCAGCTTGTGTAGTGGCATCTTGGTTCCTTGCTGGTGACTATCACTTCTTTCAACAGCAGGAAAAATTCTTGCTAAGGTCAGATTGTCACTCACGTCATTGAGTCTGTGTTCCCAGAATCACAGCGTGACTTCCGTGAAGGACCGGGAACAGGATCTTTGCAGCATGTCAAATTCAAGAAACATCCCGCAAACACAATAAGGACCTCCAAAAGGAGTTTGTTAACCTGACCAAGGATTTTGATGTGGAAATGCCGGCGTTGGACTGGGGTAAACACAATATAAGGAGTCTAACAACACCAGGTTAAAGTCCAACAGGTTTATTTGGTAGCAAACACCATTAGCTTTCGGAGCGCTGCTCCTTTGTCAGATGGAGTGGAGATTTCCACTCGATCTGACGAAGGAGCAGCGCTCCGAAAGCTAGTGGCGTTTGCTACCAAATAAACCTGTTGGACTTTAACCTGGTGTTGTTAGACTCCTTACAAGGATTTTGACACAGATTAAACAGCTCACTGTCTCACTGCGTGTGAGACATCAGCAATCATCAAGTGATTACAGATATTTTATCTCTCAGCTTCATTTTCCTTTCTGTCCCTTTACAGTGATGTTGCTTAAAAATATAGAAATGTAGAAAATAGGAGGAGACGGCCATTTGGCCCTTCGAGCATGCTCTACCATTCATCATGGTCATGGCTGATCATCTAACTCAGTAACCTGTTCCGGCTTTTTCCCCCCATACCCTTCAAACTCTTTAGCCCCAAGAGCTATATCTAACTCCTTCTTGAAAACATCCACGCTGGAATGTCATGGCTGTTCACACCAGCGGGATTTTCCCATCCTGCTGCAGTGAATGGAGATTTGACTGGGTACAAATTCTCCAACCTCGCTGCAGTGGGATGTGGCATGAATGGCCGGTAAGATCGCGCCGCAATTTGTTTTGGCTTCAACTGCTTTCTGTGATAGCGAATTCCATAGTCGGTCTCCGGGTGGCCTCTAGCTTGTCTCCAGACAGTATCTGTCCACTGTCTGTCAGTCTCTGGTGCTCCCTGGCTTGTGTTCTCTTGTTCATTTGAAAATAGTTACTCTTGCTGAAAGCAAAATTTACATAGTAACATTCCTCTCTCTGTCTCTCTCTCGGTATGTGGAGATGCTGGCTTTGGACTGGGGTAAACACAGTAAGAGTTTTAACAACACCAGGTTAAAGTCCAACAGGTTTATTTGGTAGCAAGTGCCAATCTCTCTCAGTAGCCATGATGTGGAGATGCCGGCGTTGGACTGGGGTAAGCACAGTAAGAAGTCTCACAACACCAGGTTAAAGTCCAACAGGTTTATTTTGCCAAATAAACCAGTTGGACTTTAACCTGGTGTTGTGAGACTTCTTACTCTCAGTCTCTCACTCCTGTTGAAACAGCAGGATTTGATGACAGTTTGCTACTGTCTCTCAAAGTCTCCTTATCCATAACATGTGAGGCTCTGGGTGGGATTTTCCGCCCCATTGCAACCCCTCCCCCCCACCATCCCTGCGCGGCATGCTTTGCGGCAGTGGAGGTGGCCCGCCATTGCCACTTGCTGCGTTGGGATCAATGGGTTGTTTGGGAACCCACGATGGGGTGTCACCATGGGCAGGACAGAAAAATCCCACCAGCGGAATGGCCGGAAAATTCCAGACATTGTTTTGAATTTGGTCAACCTCTCTCCCAGGTTTTGAACAGTCAATGTAACCATCCTTTTAAACTCTGTTCAGCTCCTTGAGCTGGTCCTGAATCCAGGGTTATAGTTAATCTTTTAGGTTGAATAAACCCCACCCACTAGAATCTAAGGCCGAGTTTGGCAGGGTCAAGCCTTAGGATTCCCTCACAGGTGTGCTGCTGCTGATGTTCCAGCCAAAAGTTCACAGCTATAATATTAAATAAAAATAGAAAATGTTGGAGAACCTCAGCGAGTCTGGCAGCAGCAGTGATGCGCGATATAACACACGAGAGGCTGGATGTACTCGGGAAATAAAGGCTTTTATTGCCGACAATAACAGAGCTACCATATACAGTACACGATCCCAGACTAAAGGGTCACCAGGCAGAGCAGTGACCTTTATACCTCTCCCAGGAGGCGGAGCCGACTGGGGTGTACCATAACAACTATATTAACAGGTAGAACAGCCCAACCCTAACCCCAACAGTAACATATATACAGACTCATAGTACTGGCCAGACCATGGCTCAGCACTACCTGGTGGGAACCAACAATGGTTCACCACATTCACCCCTCCTTTGAAAACAAAGGCCGGCGGGGTACAAAACACAGAACAATTGTTCATTTGTCTATAAGTTCAAACGGTCAGGGGGACCGCACCGTCGCTGTGACCTCCTCAACACCGGCGATGACACCGGTTCAGGCAATCGCGGTGACGTTCTCTCCAAGGCGGTGTCCAGCGACTCCTCCAGTGCCTCACGGGCCGGTAGACCCCGAGGTGGTGACAATCCGCTGAACTCGAGCACGCCTTGAAGTGGCGACCATCTCCTGGACTCAGGCAAGCTGTACACGGGAGTAAGAGGGTTAAGTGGTGGTCCCGATACTGCCTGCGCCGTGTCAGGAGGGGAAATAATGGTTGGGGGGTCCCTAACAGTAGGTGTGGGAGCGACAGGGGTTTCCAAGCCCCCTGCTGGCGCCAGATCTCGAATCGAGACCGTGTCCTCTCGCCCGTCAGGATATGCCACGTAGGCATACTGAGGGTTGGCGTGGAGGAGATGGACCTGTTCAACCAAAGGGTCGGACTTGCGGGTCCTAACATGTCACCCTAGGGAATGAAAACATTCTCTCATGAGGAGTAGCGTTGGTTGCCGTACACAGGAGTGAGTGTATGGAGTGGAGCGCATCAGGGAGTACTTCTTGCCAACGGGAGACTGGAAGACCTTTAGACCTCAACGCCAGTAAGACAGCCTTCCAGACTGTAGCATTCCCTCATTCGACCTGTCCTTTACTCCTTGGGTTGTAGCTCGTGGTTCTACTAGAGGCAATCCCATATGAGAGCAGGTGTTGCCTCAAGTCATCGCTCATGAACGACGAGCCCCTATCGCTGTGGATGTAACAGGGGTAACCGAACAGGGTGAAAAGATCACGAAATGCCTTGATAACCGTGGCAGCGGTCATATCAGAACAGGGAATGACAAAAGGGAATCGTGAGTACTCATCAACCACATTGAGGAAGTACACGTTCCGATCTGTCGAGGGAAGGGGGCCCTTAAAGTCCACACTCAGTCTTTCGAAGGGACGAGTGGCCTTAACGAGTTGTGCCCTGTCAGGTCAGTAGAAGTGCGGTTTGCATTCCGCGCATACCCGGCAGCTTCTGGTTATGGACCTGACATCCTCCACCGAGTAGGGTAGATTCCGGGCTTTTATAAAGTGGAAGAGCCGAGTGACCCCCGGATGGCAGAGGTCATTGTGGAGAGCCTGCAATCGATTCTCCTGCACACTAGCACATGTTCCACGTGACAGGGCATCCGAGGGCTCGTTGAGCTTCCCTGGACGATACATGATATCATAATTGTAGGTGGAGAGTTCGATTCTCCACCTCAAGATCTTATCATTCTTGATCTTACCCCGTAACGTGTTGTTGAACATGAACGCCACGGACCGCTGGTCCGTGAGCAGAGTGAACCGTTTTCCCGCCAAGTAATGGCGCCAATGCCGAACGGCCTCCACAATGGCCTGGGCCTCCTTTTCCACCGCCGAATGTCGAATTTCAGGGCCTTGGAGGGTGCGAGAGAAAAAGGCGACGGGCCTGCCCGCCTGGTTAAGTGTGGCGGCCAGGGCGAAATCAGATGCATCACTCTCCACCTGGAAGGGGATGGACTCATCAATAGCGTGCATCGTGGCTTTCGCGATGTCGGCTTTTATTCTTGCAAAGGCTAAGCGAGCCTCTGTTGCTAGGGGAAAAGAGGCAGACTTGATGAGCGGACGGGCTTTGTCCGCGTAATTGGGAACCCACTGTGCGTAGTATGAGAAGAAGCCTAAGCATCTTCTCAGTGCTTTGACGCTAGTGGGCAGGGGAAGTTCGAGGAGAGGACGCATACGGTCTGGATCAGGGCCAAGGACCCCGTTTTCCACCACGTATCCGAGGATAGCTAGGCGGCGCGTACGGAATACACACTTCTCCCTGTTGTAGGTCAGATTCAGGCGAGGTGCAGTGCGTAAGCATCTAAGAAGGTTGGCATCGTGGTCCTGCTGGTCATGGCCGCAGATGGCGATGTTGTCCAGGTACGGGAAGGAAGCCCGCAGTCCGTTCTGGTCCACCATTCGGTCCATAGCACGCTGGAAGACCGAGACCCCATTCGTGACACCAAAAGGAACCCTTAAAAAATGGTACAGGCGACCATCCGCCTCAAAGGCCGTGTATTGTCGGTCCTCTGGGCGAATGGGGAGTTGATGGTAAGCAGATTTTAAGTCGATGGTGGAGAACACCCGGTACTGCGCAATCTGATTGACCATGTCAGATATGCGCGGGAGGGGATACGCATCCAGCTGCATGTATCTGTTAATGGTCTGACTATAGTCTATGACCATCCGGGGTTTGTTCCCATTCTTAACCACCACGACTTGCGCTCTCCAAGGACTAGCGCTAGGTTGTATGATCCCTTCCTTGAGGAGCCGCTGAACTTCAGATCGAATGAAGATCCGATCTTCAGTGCTGTAACGCCTGCTCTTTGTTGTGATGGGCTTGCAGCCTGGCACAAGATTCTGGAATAGGGAGGGTGTGGTAATCCTAAGCGTTGAGAGACTACATGTGGAGCGCGTTGGGCAATTTAGAGGCTGCGGGTCTCCCACTGAAAGCAGAGGGAGTGGCCCACCGTACTGCAGGGTTACACTCTTCAAGTGGACCATAAAATCTAGTCCTAGGAGTATTGGTGCGCAAAGGTGCGGTAACACAAGGAGCTTGAAGCTCTCGTAAACCGTGCCCTGCACCGTCAGATTTACCACGCAACTCCCTAGCACGGTGACAGACCGGGACCTTGACGCCATCGAAATTGTCTGCTTGACAGTCCAAATCTGGAGACCACACTGCTTCACGGTGTCAGGGTGAATTAAGCTCTCCGTGCTCCCGCTGTCAAACAAACAATAAATCGGGCGTTTGTTTACCTGTATGTCCATCATGGACTTGTCGAGTCTGTGAGGCTTGGCCTGGTCCAGGATGATCGACTCCACCGTTGGTTCGTGGGTGCAACTGCAGGCTGCTGAGATGGTTGATGACGACCCCTGCTGGTCATTCGCGGTCGGTGCCAACCAAAATGGCTGCCCCCATAGGTCGCACGTGGACGATGGCGCCAAAACCTGCGGCCCCTGCAGGTTTTGGCGCCATCGTGTCTTGCGACTCCGTCGTTCGGAATGGCAACGTCCTGGAATCGCACGTGGCGGAAGACCTTGAAGATGCAGAAGACAAGGAGGCCGGCTCCGGGGAGTCACACACCGCACTGCTGTTCTTGGATGTAAGTTTGGACCGGCATACCTTGGAATAGTGCCCCTTCTTGCCGCAGGCGGAGCACAACACCGCTTTAGCTGGACATCGCTGCCGAGGGTGTTTCATCCCCCCATAGAAGTAACACCGCGGGCCACCTGGAGCTGCTGCCGTCGTCAGGTCCGAGGCTGGGAACGCGATCGCGCAGTTTTTCGGTCCCGCTGAATGAAGTGGGGTCTGTGACTGCCCCTGCCACGCTGTCTCCACGTGGTCGTCGGGGTACATCTCCAGACTTTTGGAGGCCGTTTCTAGAGCGTCAGCTAACTCTATGGATTTAGTGAGGTCGAGGTTACCTTGCTCCAACAGCCGAAGGCGGATGTACGACGAGCCGATTCCCGCCACGAACGCATCTCGAGCGAGGTCGTTCATGTACTGGTCTGCCGACACTGACTTGCAGTTGCAGGCTCTGGCTAGCTGCTGAAGCTCGCACGCGTACTGTTCCGTCGTTTCGCCGGGCTGCCGCCGTCGAGTGGCTAGAAGGTATCGAGCATGCATCTCGTTCGGCAGTTTGTTGTATCGCTTCTTGAGAAGCTCGAGGGCCCCTTTGTAGTCGGTGGCCCCACGGATCGCCAGGTATACAGCGTCGCTTACCCTCGCGTGGAGGACGCGGAGTCTGTCGGCGTCGTCGTTGACCGCTGTGGAGGCGTCAAGGTAATCCTGGAAACACTTCAACCAGTGGTCGAAAGTGTTCGAAGCTCCCGCCGCACGTGGGTCCAACGTAAGCCGTTCGGGTTTAAGCATTTGCTCCATGTTTTCTTTGTCGTTTTTTTTTCAAAAAAAAGAATTTACTTGTTGGCAATAAAATTGATGCGCGATATAACACACGAGAGGCGTGATGTACTCGGGAAATAAAGGCTTTTATTGCCAACAATAACAGAGCTACCATATACAGTACACGATCCCAGACTAAAGGGTCACCAGGCAGAGCAGTGACCTTTATACCTCTCCCAGGAGGCGGAGCCGACTGGGGTGTACCATAACAACAATATTAACAGGTAGAACAGCCCAACCCTAACCCCAACAGTAACATATGTACAGACTCATAGTACTGGCCAGACCATGGCTCAGCACTACCTGGTGGGAACCAACAATGGTTCACCACAAGCAGTGGACAGAGAAACTGGGTCAACATTTTGAACCCATATGACCCTTCTACAGAACTGAAGAGGGATAGAAATGTAATGAATAGTTGAAGAGGGGGAAATGGGACCGAATGGAAGGTCAGTGATAGGTCAGAGCTAAGGAGAGATTGACAAAAGATATCATGGACTGAGTTTGGCACGGGACAGTGGCACAGTGGTTAGTCCTGCTGCCTCACAGCACCAGGGACCTGGGATTTGATTCCCAACTTGGGTCACTGTCTGTGTGGAGTCTGCACGTTCTCCCCGTGTCTGCATGGGTTTCCTTTGCTGCTCCGGTTTCCTCCCACAGTCCGAAAGACATGCTGGTTAGGTGCATTGGCCAGGCTAAATCCTCCCTCAGTGTACCCGAACATGTGCCAGAGTGTGGCGACTAGGGGATTTTCACAATAACTTCAGTGCAGTGTTAATGTAAGCCTACTTGTGACACTAATAAAAAAAACTAAACTTTATCCAACATTTTCTGTTTCTATTTCAGGTCTTCCAGCGCGTGCTCCAATTTATTATTTGAAAGCTTGCAGCTTAACTTGTTCGAAGGGGAATTCACTGTGGTTTCAGATTGGTTTGAAATGGATCCTGATCTCCAGAGGCAGAGCTCTCCTCCTCGGTCACCTGAATGAGCCAGGCTGCCTGTTCAATCAGTAACTATAGCTGCAGAAACGGGCACCCAGCACTGTACAACAGCAAAGACAGCTTGCAATGGTTCACAATCAACTCACTCCATTTCAAAAGAAGGAAGCTACTTGCAGTTTTTAGGCCATGGATGTTAGGTGTTAGAATGCAGTCAAAATTGAAGGAGAATAATAAAGGAATAAATAAAGGCAAGAATGGCATAAGAAATCAATCGAAAGAGGGTGGAAGAGGAAAGTAATAATATTCAAGATATACAGTAAAAAGTGTTCAAAGTGAACCCTCAATTGAATTTTCAATCTGTAGAGGTTGATGGAAAAATATCCATGGAAGTATTGACTTAGGGCCCGATTTTACCTAAAATCGCAGTAAAGTTGGGCGTCGGGCCTGTACCGTGATCTGCATCCGATTCTGAGCAGATTGCGGCTTTAGCGATACCCGATTCGGGCGCGGGTCCGGCCCCCGCCCAAATCGGGCGGCCCGACGATTTAAATGCATTTGCGTGCATTTAAATCGACTTAATGAACCGCGCGCCCAACTCTACCGCCAAATCCCACTTTACCGTCTTCTGGTCCGATGTGGATCCCGTGCTCTAATCGGCCTGCCGAATAAAAATCCGAAGTCGCCGCTACAACCTCCGAAGGGCGGGGTCAGAGACTTCAACGGCTCTCTGACCCAGCTCCTCATCTGGGGAGGGGGGGGAGGAGTGGGGGTGGGAGGAGGAGAGGGGGTGTGACGTATCATCTTCTGGGTGGGGGGGTGGGTGGGGGGTGGGAGGGGAGGGGGTGTGATCGATCATCCCCTGGGGGGGCGGGGGGGGGGGGGGTGGAAGGAGAGGGGGTGTGACGTATCATCCTCTTGGGGGGGGTGGGGGGTCGCTGACATTCTGCGGCCGATCTGTGGGGAGGGAGGGGGCAGGGGGTTCCACTGCCACTCTGAGGCCGATCCCTCCTTCCCAACGGAGGAATGAATCCCTCCTCTCCGGTGTGGCCGCATACTTCAAACACCACGACTGTCATTATTCACCTCAGCGGAACACCCTGCCCCCTCCCTCCCCACCGATCGGCCACAGAGTGGCAGCGGCCCGCCCCCAAGAGGATGATACGTCACACACCCTCTCCTCCCACCCCCACCCCCCCCAGGGGATGATCGGTCACACCCCCTCCCCTCCCACACACCCCCACCAGAGGATGATACGTCACACCCCCTCTCCTCCTACCACCCCGCCCCCCCCGCCCCCCACCCTCCCCCCCCCCCCCCCCCCAGATGATTTGGGTCAGAGAGCCGCTCTCTCTGCTTTTTTCTCCCCGCCCGGGCGCGCTGCTTCAGATTTTTTTTGAACCGCGCATGCGCAGTTCTGAGCTCCGATCGTTCCAGCAGCGCTAAGCCCCGCCCACAGCGCGAATCGGACCGGAACCGGCAAAACGCGTATGGGCGCACTGGAAAGAGGATTCCGGGCTCGGCTCCGTATTATGTCCAGATCCTGCCCTTAGGCTCCGATTGGTAAAATCGGGCCCTTAATATCAGTGAAGAATATTGAAGAGAAGTTGAATATTGAGAAAGAGAGAGAGAAATAAGCAATATTGTGATGGATAAAGAAATGCTGCTTAAGTTTAAAGGAAGGTTAAATACGGAGCGAGGTACATCCTGACAGAGGTAAGGGAGGTGATGCACGTCAATTGAACTCAAGACACGAGGCTTCGGTAACTGAAGGCTTTTATTGCCTAACAATGGAACTACTAGAACGTAAGTACACCATCCCAGACTGACGAGGTCCCGCCCGAGCAGGGGGTCTTATACCTCTCCCAGGAGGCGGAGCCCGACTGGGATGTGCCACAACAGTAACAACCACAGGTGTATTAATCCCACCCTAGCCCAACAACAACATTAGAACAATCCAACAACAACATTAGAACAATCCCACAGTGTGAACACCCTAGCCCAACAACAACATTAGAACTACCCCACAGTGGGAACCAACGATGGTTCACCACATTCACCCCTCCTTTGAGAACAAAGGCCGGCGGGGTGCGAAAACAGACTAAAAAAAAGTCAACAGATTATAAATCCAGACGGTCTGGAGGACCGCACCGTCGTTGTGACCTCCTCAATACCGGCGGTGACACCGGAGTAGGTGCTTGCGGTGGCGTTCTCTCCAAAACAGCGTCCGGCTGTCCTCTCGCGGACTCACAGGCCGGTTGACCCTGATGAAGCGGTAGTGCAGGGGATCCCGGTACATTCTGCGATGGCGCCGATCTCCGGGTCTCAGGCAAGCTGTACAGTGGAGTATAACTGTTATGCACTGGTCCCGGTGCCGACCGCGCCACGTCCGGGGAAGAAATAAGGGATAAGGGATTCGTCACTGGGGGTATGGGAGTGACAGGAGTTGCTACGTCCCCTGCGGGCGCCAGGTCTCGGATCGAGACTGTGTCCTCTCGCCCGTCAGGATATGCCACATAGGCATACTGAGGGTTGGCGTGGAGGAGGTGGACCGGTTCGACCAAGGGGTCGGACTTGCGGGCCCTTACATGTCACCGCAGAAGGACAGGTCCTGGGTACGTCAACCAGGCTGGTAAAGATATCCCCGAGGACGACTTCCGAGGGAATGAGAACATCCTCTCGTGGGGAGTAGCATTGGTTGCCGTACACAGGAGGGAGCGAATGGAGTGAAGCGCATTTGGGAGGACCTCCTGCCAATGGGAGACTGGAAGGCCTTTGGACTTCAGCGCCAATAGGACAGCCTTCCAGACTATAGCATTCTCTCTTTCCACCTGTCCATTGCCCCTAGGGTTGTAACTCGTGGTCCTACTAGAGGGAACCCCGTATGAGAGCAGGAATTGCCTCAAGTCATTACTCATGAACGACGAGCCCCTGTCGCTATGTATATAGCTGGGATACCCGAACAGGGTAAAAAGATCACGGAATGCCTTGATCACCGTGGCAGTCGACGTGTCCGCGCAGGGGACAACAAACGGGAACCGGGAGTACTCGTCTATTATGTTCAGAAAGTACACGTTCCGATCTGTTGAGGGAAGGGGGCCCTTAAAATCCACACTCAGCCTCTCGAAGGGGCGAGTGGCCTTGACCAAATGTGCCCGGTCAGGTCGGTAAAAGTGCGGTTTGCATTCCGCGCAAATCCGACAGCTCCTTGTCACTGACCTGACGTCCTCCACCGAGTAAGGCAGGTTGCGGGCTTTGATAAAGTGGTAGAGCCGAGTGACCCCAGGATGGCACAGGTCATTATGGAGGGCGTTCAAGCGATCCTCCTGCATAGTAGCGCATGTTCCGCGTGAGAGGGCATCCGAGGGCTCATTGAGTTTCACTGGACGATACATGATATCGTAGTTATAGGTGGAGAGCTCAAATCTCCACCGCAAGATCTTGTCATTCTTGATCTTGCCCCTGTGCGTGTTATTGAACATGAACGCCACGGACCGCTGGTCCGTGATCAGGGTGAACCGCTTCCCCGCCAGGTAATGGCGCCAGTGTCTGACGGCCTCCACAATGGCCTGGGCCTCCTTTTCCACCGCTGAATGCCGAATTTCGGGACCTTGGAGAGTGCGGGAAAAAAACGCGACGGGCCTGCCTGCCTGGTTTAGTGTGGCGGCCAGGGCGAAATCAGATGCATCGCTTTCCACCTGAAAAGGGATGGATTCGTCTACCGCGTGCATCGTGGCTTTCGCAATGTCGTGTTTCAATGCCTTGAAGGCCAATTGGGCCTCTGGCGTGAGTGGAAAAGTCGTGGACTTAATAAGCGGACGGGCTTTGTCCGCGTAGTTGGGGACCCACTGCGCATAATAGGAGAAGAAGCCTAGGCATCTCCTCAGTGCTTTTGCGCTAGCGGGCAAAGGAAGTTCAGCAAGGGGGCGCATACGGTTGGGATCAGGGCCAATGACCCCGTTTTCCACTACGTATCCCAAGATGGCTAACCGGCGCGTACGGAATACACACTTCTCCCTGTTGTAGGTCAAATTCAGGCGAGATGCAGTGCGTAAAAAGTTCTGGAGATTTGTGTCATGGTCCTGCTGATCACGGCCGCAGATGGTGACATTATCCAGGTACGGGAAGGTAGCCCGCAGCCCGTTCTGGTCCACCATTCGGTCCATAGCACGCTGGAAGACCGAGACCCCATTGGTGACACCAAATGGAACCCTAAGAAACTGATACAGACGACCATCCGCCTCAAAAGCCGTGTAGTGTCGGTCCTCTGGGCGGATGGGAAGTTGGTGGTAGGCGGACTTAAGGTCTATGGTGGAGAACACCCGGTACTGCGCAATCTGATTGACCATATCAGATATGCGCGGGAGAGGATACGCATCCAGCTGCGTATATCGATTAATGGTCTGACTGTAATCAATGACCATCTGGGGTTTGTTCCCGCTCTTAACCACCACAACCTGTGCTCTCCACGGACTAACACTGGGCTGTATGATCCCTTCTTTGAGGAGCCGCTGAACCTCAGATCTGATGAAGATCCGATCTTCAGCGCTGTAACGCCTACTTTTAGTAGCGATGGGCTTGCAGCCTGGTACCAGATTCTTGAATAAAGAGGGTGTGGTGATCTTTAATGTAGAAAGATTGCATGCGGGGCACTTTGGACAATTTGGAGACTGCAGCTGTTCCCCTACTGTCAGCAAAGGGAGTGGCCCACCGTACTGTAGGATCACACTCTTCATGTGGACCATAAAGTTTAGTCCGAGGAGAATTGGTGCGCAAAGATGCGGCAACACAAGGAGCCTGAATCGCTCGTAAATTGTGCCTTGCACTTTCAGAGTTACCACACAACGTCCTTGAACAGGGACAGACCGGGACCGTGATGCCATAGAGATTGTCTGTTTGGCAGGTTGAATCTGGAGTCCACACCTCTTTACAGTGTCAGGGTGAATAAAGCTCTCAGTGCTCCCGCTGTCAAACAGACAATAAATTGCACGACCATTTACCTCTATGTCCATCATTGAACAGTCAAGCCTGTGGTGCTTAGCCTGGTTCAGGGTGATCGACGCCACCGTTGGCCCTTGAACGTCACTGCAGGCAGCTGAGGTCGATGCTGAGGACCCCTGCTGGTCGCTCCTGGTCGTCGTTGACCAAAATGGCCGCCCCCATGAATCGCACATGGTTGAGGGCGCCAAGCGTAGCGACTCCCAGTGGTCATCCTCCTCCGACTCCGTCGACCACAATGGCGTCGTCCTGGACTCGCACGTGGACGAACCCCGTGGGTACTTCGACGTCGATGGTGATGATCCCCGTTCTGAAGGGTCACAGGCTGCACTGCCGTTCTTGGGCTTTGATCTGCACACCTTCGCGTAGTGCCCCTTTTTACCGCATTGATTACAGACCACCGCTTTAGCGGGACACTTTTGTCGTGGATGCTTGGCCATTCCGCAGAAGTAGCACCGCGGGCCGCATGGGGCTGCCGCCGCCGTCGGGTCTACATGGGAGCACGCCATAACACTGCACTTCGAGCCCGTGGGGCGAGGAAGGATTTGTGACTGCTCCTGCCACGTTGTCTCCACGTGGTCCTCCGGATACAGGACCAAGCTCTTCGAAGCCGCCTCAAGCATTTCAGCCATTTCCATAGCTTGGGTCAGGTTGAGATTCCCCTTTTCTAGCAGCTTGAGACGGATGTACGAAGACCCTACCCCTGCCACAAACGCATCTCGGGCGAGGTCATACATATACTGCTCAGCCGACACAGCTTTGCAGTCGCAGCCCCTGGCAAGCTGCAAGAGCTCATTGGCGTAATCCTCCATGGTTTCGCCCGACTGCCGACGTCGTGTAGCGAGGAGGTAACGAGCGTGGATCTCATTGGGAGGTTTCGTGTAGCGCTTTTTTAAAAGCTCGAGGGCCCTCGGGTAAGTGGTGGCCGCACGGATCGCGAGGTAGACAGTGTCGCTTACCCTCGCATGGAGGACCCGGAGTCTGTCATCATCTGTGATGACCGCTGCGGAGGCTGCCAGGTAGTCCTCAAAACACTTCAGCCAGTGGTCGAAGGTGTTAGAGGCGCCCACCGCACGTGGATCCAGCGTCAGACCCTCTGGCTTTAAGATTTGTTCCATACTCTCCTTTCCGTCGAGAGCTTAGTGTTAGGCAATAAAATTGATGCACGTCAATTGAACTCAAGACACGAGGCTTCAGTTACTGAAGGCTTTTATTGCCTAACAATGGAACTACTAGAACGTAAGTACACCATCCCAGACTGACGAGGTCCCGCCCGAGCAGGGGGTCTTATACCTCTCCCAGGAGGCGGAACCCGACTGGGATGTGCCACAACAGTAACAACCACAGGTGTATTAATCCCACCCTAGCCCAACAACAACATTAGAACAACCCCACAGTGGGAACCAACGATGGTTCACCACAGGAGGAAATTGCGGTTATAGTTGGGTTGTCTCGGCAGACACCTTACCCTTGTAAAGAGATTTGGCTGCAGGCTAAGAGCTATCCTTAAAAGAACTTTTATTCACTTCATTGACTATATCCGAGATTACAGGATATTCCGACCGAGACTGGAAATTTCCGGGCCTGTTGAATGGACATTTGTCTGACCCACACTGTGCCCCCTGGAGGGACTGGGAAATCCCAGTCAGAGCTGGAGCTCCGCTCTTTGGAGTATCCCATTTATCACTCACCTCCCTCTGAGTGAAATCGTTGCACACAAGCTCAGCAGCCATTATTGAGAGCAGTGTTACAGTTCGCCCTTTACAACTGCAGTGTAAAGGGGCAGTGTGGCATTTAAATTTTAGTCTTTATTGAGTATGGGTATGTGTCAGAGGATTGGAGAATGGCCAACATCAGCCTCATTTTTGAAAAAGGATACAAATCTAATCTAGGTAATTACAGGCCACTTAGCTTAACATCTGTGATCGGGAATTTTTACAGCTTTTAATTGAGGAAGAAATTCCCACTATATCAAGATGAAATGAAAATGGCCAGTCAAGATTCCACATGGGGTGATCATTCCTGACAAATTTAACTGAATTCTTTCTGAAGATAACAGACATGGTTTGTGAATCAAATGCAGTGGAATTTCTTAAATTCTTTAACATTGAGATTATTGGAGAAAATATCAGGGGCAGACAGAGGTGTAATGGTAATGTCACTGGTAATCCAGAAGCCCAGGTTAATGCCCTGGGGACATGGGTTCAAATCCCACCACGACAGCTGGTGGAATTTAAATTCAGTCAATAAATCTGGATTTGAATGCTGGTCTCAGTGATGGTGACCATGACAACCAACTGCTATAAAAACCCACCTAATTCACTAATGCCATCCTTACCTGGTCTGGCCTACATGTGACTCCAGATCCACAGCAATTTGGTTGACTCTTAAAATGCCCTCAGAGAAGGCTTAGCAAACCACTCAGTTTCAAGGGGCAACAAGGGATGGACAACAAAAGCATGGCCTCGTCAGCAATGCCCACATCCCAAGAGAGAATAAAGGGGAGCAATGGGGCTAGTGATGGCAAACTAGATTAAATATCAGTTCAAAGTGAGTAAACAATGAACCAGGCAGACTAGAAGGACTGGAACCGTCCAGCCAACTGAGCTAATTATCCCCATGGATAATATCCCTTGCTTCATTCATTGTATAAATCAGTGATATCTAAAAGTCGCCACAGTCCCAGATGACCATAGGCTGCCCTCCACTTTGAGGGGGAGAGCTGATCTCAGATGAGGAGTAAAGTTGAGAAGGCATGGCCTGCATGAATAACCTCAGTCGGTATGGGAATTGAACACACGCTTTTAGCGTCGCTCTGTATCACCAACCAACCATCCAGCCAACTGAGCTAATCGACCCCCGGTGCTGTTAGAAACAGGAACTCTACAAGTATCTGCAGAGCAAACATTGACACTTAAATGGATGCATTTAAATGGATGCTTGGGAAGTGAGTGAGGTTATGCTGATTGGGTTAGGTAAAGAAGGGCTTGTATGGAGCGTAATATATCATGTGCCTCAACTACTCCCAGAGTTCCACATTCTAGCCAGGTACAGTGGCTATTTCTACCAAGTGTGTTAAGGCAACGTGCAGGTGAAGCCTGTACTGATTGTCTTGGTAACGGAGGAAGTGGTTCTGGAGTGTGACAGTATAGACGTGAACATTTCTGCTTGATTTTTAAGAGCAGTAACCTTCCAGAGAGTGCCAGTTACCTAGACAGCTAGCATGTTTTGTTTTAAATGTATTCATTTACGGGATGTGGGTATTGCTGGCTGGGCCAGCATTTGTTGCCCATCCCTGATTGCCCCTTGAAACTGAGTGGTTTACTAGGCCAATCACATTGCTATGGGTCTGGAGTCACATATAAGCCAAACCAGACCAGGTAAGGATTACAAATGTCTTTCCCTGAAGGGGCATTAGTGAACTAGATGAGTTTTTACTACAGTCCACGATTGTTGTCATGCTCACCATTACTGAGACCAGATTTATATTACAAATTATGAACTGAATTTAAATTCCACCAACTGCCAGGGCAGGATTTGAACCCATGTCCTCAGATTATTAGCCTGGGACCCTGGGTTGCTAGCCCAATGACATTACCACTATGCCATCATCCCACCCATGATCCAGTACTAACACCAGCAGTATGGGGTTCAGTCCCCATTCTAGCTGAGGTAAATTTGGGGCCTGCCTCTGCATCCTTTTTCACAGCAAAACCATGGCTCATAAATAATGGTTCAGTAACCCTTGAGTAATCGCCTGGCTGCTTGGGCAGGCAGAAGCATCCTCCAGGAGTGGCCAGGAGGCTGCAGTAAGAAATTAAACAATTAGAGGGAAATGAAGTTTCTTTGTTGGGATCAAACACGAAAGGGCTGAATTTTCCAGCCCTTCCGGTCGACAGAATCTTCTGGTCCCACTGGTGGCGACCCCCCCACCCCCCGCGGTGCATTCCCCAGCAGGGGAGGGTGCAAGAACACAAAAAGCCACAGACATCGGTGGGACTGGAAGATCCTGTCGGTGGCCAATGGCGGGCCGCCTCTGCCGCTGGAAAACATGCCGTGGTGGGCGGATGGAAAATCCCACTCAGAAAAACACAAACGCCAACACAAAAGCTGGGATCAAACACAAGATAAACACAGTCGCTATCAAATACGGCTGCAGGTCAGCAACAAGAGCTGACCTCAGAGTGGGGATTGTCACCGGGAGAGTGTGGAAGGGAACGTAAGGAGGTTTATTTGTAGACAAAGTCTTATTAGAAACCAGGGCTTTATTGAAGCGGCCAGTGAAACAGAGAGTTTAAAGCCTTAAAGATTTTCTTACTGTTTACCTGCCTTGAAAGTATGTTGAAAAACGGTGGAGACACAAACTGTGATTTCTATCCATCTATTCAAACCCAGGGGCTACAAGGCAATGATTATCCACAGATGGAATGCAGAAATTCTACTTTGAAAAGGATTGGGCAAGTATTTGAAAGGCGAGATGGAGGATGGGGCCAGTAAAGGCAGGGTAATGAGATTGGGTCTGACAGTTCCACCTAGAAAATCTCCACTGCACATCGCAACAGACCAATTATTCCCAATTATGATATAACTTCTTTTGTTCGACTGCCTAGTTACAGAGTCCAGCTGCCCGGTATCGAGCCAAACTGTCTGCATTTTGATTATCTGCTGAGCACCAAAACAACAGACTGGAAAAATCAGTGGGAAGACTGTGGAACAATCAATGCATACAGTTGGGGGGGTTAAACAGAACAGATAACATCAGATGTACAGCCAAGAAAGAGTTTAGATTTATATAGTGCCTTTCACAACTTTAGGGTGTTCCAAAGTATTTTACAGCCAATGAAATATGTTTAATATGCTGCATTGTCATGTGGGAAACATGGCAGCAAATGTGTGCATAGCAAGATCCCACAAAACACCGATGTGATGGGTGTTGTTAGAGGGAACTATATTGATCGGAACAACAGGCCTTTGAGAGATGACATTGTTTTGTCTCTCCTTTCTGTTGCAATTGCGGGCAGCACGGTGGCACAGTGGTTAGCACTCCTGCCTCATAGTGCCAGGGACCCAGGTTCAATTCCAGCCTTGGGTTACTGTCTGTGTGGAGTTTGCACATTCTCCCCATGTCTGCATGGGTTTCCTCCGGATGCTCCGGTTTCCTCTCACAGTCCAAAGATGTGCGTGTTAGGTTGATTGGCCGTGCTAAATTGATCCTAATGTCAGGGGGATTAGCAGGGTAAATACGTGGGGTTGTGGGAATAGGGTGTGGTGGACCTCAGTTGTGCCTTTGTCCTATATGGACCACCGTTGTGTGTGTTTGTCATACCTGGACACATCCCCTTCCAGTTTGGTTCCTCCCCTCAGCACCTAGTATAAAGGTGGCTGTCTCCTCCCCCTTGTTCAGTCCAGGTCGGTTAATTGTTGGGATCTGCTCCTGATTCTGTTGTGAATAAAAGCCTACACTTGTATTGGCATATCGGTAGTCTTTCGCCTTATTGATAGCGCATCAATTTTATTCACAACAGTTACTAGTATGGAGCAGTTTCTAAAACCCGACAAGTTAGCATTAGACCCTCAAGAGGTTGGAGCCTCTGATAAATTTGATCATTGGTTGGACTGCTTCGAAGCATTCGTCGACACCGCTACGGCCATCGACACCGACGCTGCTAAACTCCACGTGCTCCGCGCCCGGGTAAGCGAAACTGTCTATGGAATCTTCCAGGACGCTGCTACTTACGCGGATGCTATCGAACTCCTAAAAGGGCAGTTCCGAAAGAGCCCTAACGTGGTTTACGCCAGACACCTCCTAACTACCCGCAAACAGCAGCCAGGAGAATCGTGCGCCCAATTTCTGCGCGCCCTGCGAGTCCTCGCCCGAGCATGCGACTGTAAGGCTGTTTCAGCAGCTCAGAACACGGAGGATCTGATCCGCGACGCCTACGTTGCGGGCATTGAGTCTACATACATCCAGCAGCGTCTGCTGGAACAAGATGACCTAGACCTCCGGAAAACGGCCACGATGGCTGAAACGTGAGAAGCAGCCTCCCATAATCTCGGGTCTTACCTTGGATCCCGTTCCACCAACGGCTCCACTGCGACGGCTGCTCCAGCAGGGCCCAAATGTTACTTTTGTGGCCTCCCTAAGCACCCTCGGCGTCACTGCCCGGCAAAGGACGCGATTTGCTCCGGATGCGGTAAGCTAGGCCACTTTGTTAAAGTCTGCCGAGCAAAGCCGCTTCTGAAGACTCGTGGAGCCATGTGTGCTCCGAGGGCGCGGCCATCTTTGATGCAGGCGGCGGCTGCACGCGAATCGCCATCTTTGATGCGGTCACCGGAAGTGCGGGAATCGCCATCTTTGATGCGGTCACCGGAAGTGCGGGAGTCGCCATCTTTGAGACTGGCATCAAGGCAAGCTGAGCAGGAAGCTTCATCCGTGACGTCATCAGACGGCGACGAAGATGGATTCTTCTTTAATTCAACAGTGGCATCGATTTGCTTGGACCAGTCGCAGCCACATCAACTCTCCAAGTCCATAATGGAGATCAAGGTAAATGGTTATGCAGAAAACTGCCTGTTTGACTGTGGGAGCACGGAAAGTTTTATACACCCTCGCACAGTGCGTCAATATGCCCTTCCCGTGCGACCCTGGAGCCAGACCATCTCCATGGCCTCGAATTCTCACTCAGTGGAGGTCCTCGGGTGCTGCTTGGTGACGCTGACGGTACAGGGCACAGTCTACGAGCGTTTTCGGCTCCTCGTGCTGCCGCGACTCTGCGCAGCTGTACTGCTGGGGTTAGATTTCCTCAGCCATCATAGAAGCGTCATCCTGCAGTACGATGGCCCTTATCCCCCGCTCTCCGTCTGCAAGGCGCCGTCACGGCAGCGCCCCTCGCGCACCACCTGCAGTCTCTCGACCCTCAAGATCACCCCCCCCCCCCGTTATTTGATAACCTCACCCCGGATTGTAGGCCTATAGCCACCAAGAGTAGGCGCTATAGTGCGGATGACCGGGCCTTCATTCGGTCCGAGGTACAACGTTTGCTCCAGGAAGGGATTATCCAGGCCAGCACCAGCCCCTGGAGGGCGCAAGTGGTCGTAGTTAAATCGGGGGAGAAACACCGCATGGTGATTGACTACAGCCAGACCATAAACAGGTATACCCAACTAGATGCATATCCTCTTCCCCGTATCGCGGACATAGTCAACCGCATCGCGCACTATAGGGTTTTTTCAACGATCGATTTGAAATCGGCTTACCACCAGCTCCCTATCCGCTCGGAGGATCGCCCATACACTGCCTTTGAGGCGGATGGCCGCCTCTACCAGTTCCTCCGAGTCCCCTTTGGTGTCATCAATGGGGTCTCAGTCTTCCAACGGGCCATGGATCAAATGGTGGACCAGCACGGACTACGGGCCACTTTCCCGTATCTGGATAACGTCACCATCTGCGGCCATGACCTGCAGGACCATGATGCCAACCTACAAAAATTCCTTCGTACGGCCACTCTCCTGAACCTCACATACAATGAGGCGAAGTGTGTTTTCCGGACACGCCGCCTCGCCATCCTTGGGTACGTGATAGAAAATGGTGTCCTTGGCCCCGACCCAGCCCGTATGCGTCACCTTATGCAGCTTCCCCTCCCTACTACCCTCAAAGCACTGAGGAGATGCCTGGGCTTCTTCTCCTATTATGCCCAGTGGGTTCCCCGTTACGCAGATAAAGCCCGTCCGCTCCTAAAATCGACCTCATTTCCCCTGGCGGAGGAGGCCCGTCGGGCCTTCGATGACATCAAAGCGGACATCGCGAAGGCCGCGATGCACGCTGTGGACGAATCCATCCCATTCCAAGTGGAAAGTGATGCGTCTGACTTTGCCCTAGCTGCCACCCTTAACCAGCGGGGCCGTCCGGTGGCCTTCTTTTCCCGGACCTTACAAGGCCCTGAGATTCGACACTCCTCGGTCGAGAAGGAGGCCCAGGCCATCGTGGAAGCCGTCCGGCACTGGCGCCATTATCTCGCGGGCCAACGATTCACCTTAATTACGGACCAGCGGTCAGTTGCCTTCCTGTTTAACACCAGGCAAAAGGGCAAGATTAAGAATGACAAGATCTTGCGGTGGAGGATTGAGCTCTCCACCTACAGATATGACATCATGTACCGGCCCGGGAAGCTCAATGAGCCCCCAGACGCCCTGTCCCGTGGATCATGTGCCAGTGCCCAACTAGACCAGCTACAGTCCCTCCATAACGACCTCTGTCACCCGGGTGTCACCAGATTTTTCCATTTTGTCAAGTCCCGTAACCTGCCCTTCTCCCTTGAGGAAGTCCGGACGATTACCAGGCAATGCAGGGTCTGTGCTGAGTGCAAACCGCAGTTCTACCGGCCAGGTAGGGCGCACCTTGTAAAGGCCACTCGCGCGTTCGAGCGCCTTAGCGTTGATTTTAAAGGCCCCCTCCCCTCCTCTAACCGCAATGTTTATTTCCTGAATATCATTGACGAATACTCACGTTTCCCTTTTGCCTTCCCCTGCTCGGACATGACCACGGCTACAGTGATTCGGACCCTGAACAAGCTCTTCACCCTGTTCGGCTTCCCAGCCTATATTCATAGCGACCGTGGGTCCTCTTTCATGAGTGACGAGCTGAGGCAGTACCTGCTCGCCAAAGGCGTTGCCTCCAGCCGCACCACTAGCTATAACCCCAGGGGCAATGGTCAAGTAGAGCGGGAGAACGCAACCGTCTGGAAGGCCGTTCTATTAGCGCTACGGTCTAGGGGCTTTCCAGTCAGCCGTTGGCAAGACGTCCTTCCGGACGCATTACATTCCATTAGGTCACTCTTGTGCACAGCGACCAATACGACCCCTCACGAGCGGATGTTTGCGTTTCCCAGGAAGTCTTCCTCGGGAACTTCGCTCCCGGATTGGCTGATGTCCCCGGGACCCGTCCTGCTTCGGAAGCATGTCCGGACCCATAAGGCAGATCCCTTGGTCGAGGAGGTCCAACTGCTCCATGCTAATCCCCAATATGCTTATGTAGCGTACCCTGATGGGCGGGAGGACACGGTTTCTGTCCGTGACTTGGCACCCGCGGGTGCCCCGGAGGTCACCACGTCCTTCCGCCCCACGGTCCCTGGTGTCGTCCATTCGGAGACTGCTACGCCTCTTCCTCCCTCAGTCCCTGTCCCCAATGTAGTGCGCCCAGAGCCTGTTGCAGCCCCCCACCCCCCAGCTCCGGTTCCCACTGTTCCCCATACGCCACCAGGGCCACTGCTCATTCCTCTCGCCCCTATGTACAGCTCGCTTGAGTCGCCGGAGCCGTCGCCACGCAGTACCCGACGACTGGACGGGACGACGGATCGGTCCGCTTCACACCACCTGGCGCCTTCTCTCGACACTCACTGTACGGAGGCTGGGCCGATATCGCTCCCTGCTCGGACGACTCTGCGACCTGCACTACGACGATCGCGACGACGGATCAAGCCACCGGTTCGTCTGGACTTGTGATATTGTTTCCGCTTCACCCCCGTGTTGTTTTTTTAAAAGGAAGGGGTGAATGTGGTGGACCTCAGTTGTGCCTTTGTCCTATATGGACCACCGTTGTGTGTGTTTGTCATACCTGGACACATCCCCTTCCAGTTTGGTTCCTCCCCTCAGCACCTAGTATAAAGGTGGCTGTCTCCTCCCCCTTGTTCAGTCCAGGTCGGTTAATTGTTGGGATCTGCTCCTGATTCTGTTGTGAATAAAAGCCTACACTTATATTGGCACACTGGTAGTCTTTCGCCTTATTGATAGCGCATCATAGGGCCTGGGTGGGATTGTGGTCGGTGCAGACTTGATGAGCCGAATGGCCTCTTTCTGTACTGTGGGCATTCTATGATTCTATGATTTTACATCCAGCAGAGAGGGCAAAACAGGGCTTCAGTTTGTTCTCCTATCTGAAAGATGCAAGCAGCGCTTCACCAATACTACACTGGAGTATCAGCCTAGGATTTGTACTGCAGTCTCTGGAGAGGACGTTGAACTCATAAAGCATAACGGCAAGAGTGCTCCCACCCGAACCACAGCTGACAACTTGTATCTAATACAGATACTGTGAGACACACAATAGAAACACTGATGAGCAAATAGTGCAGGAATGTGTGCACGCACATGTGTGCACTTGTGGGTATGTGTGTATGCGCGTGCATGTGTGAGCATGTGTACTAATGTAGGCCCCTATCTTCCTAGCTCCCCAGTGTCAGATTTAGGGCATACCTCACTGATGCACTGAATCACACCCAGAAGTTCCAGGGAAGGGTTTGTGCGGCAATTGCCCAAAAGAGATAACTTCCCCTGGACTGAGCTGGGAACTGCGACACATTAAAAGGGTTCAGTGGTTGCTTTAAGAGTTGATCACATGATTTGATGGGGATGTTATTAGGATGTTTGTACAGGCTGCTGTTTCCTTTCAGTTTGCACTATGCAGCGCAGAGAAAATCTCTTTCAATAAAAACTGTTGTGTGTTAGTTTGAATCTATGGGCGGAATTTTACTAGAATGATTCTAAGTGTCCAGCTAGCATGAAAATGGGAGAGTTCCTGATCTGTTTTTTGGGCGAATTTTCATGCCCAATCGTCACTGAAAAAACGGTGCAGACTATTTCTAGCTGCTGCAGGCAGTGGGCTGGACTTAATTCACCAGGCAGCCTGTAGAGGGAGCTACTGTGCATGTTGCAGACCTCTGATTCTACACGTGCTCAATAGCGGCAGCAGCAGAGGTCTGACAGACAGAGAGAGAGAGCTCTCAAGCCCCTGCTACTGCAGGCAGCCTGAACCAGCTCCCCCCTCACCGCAATCGTAGGGGCCCGCGACTGATCGCGAGCCCCACAATGCATAGGCACCTAGCCCCCACCTGCCCCCCTCACTGCCCAGACAATTGCATGCCCTACCCCTGTCCGGTCCCGTGGCAGAGTGGCAGAGGCCCCCTCCCACCCCCGATCTGATCCGATCCCATTGCAGAGTGTGGCAGTGTGACACTGTGTCAGTGTGTCCCCCTCCCCCTCCTTCACCCTGCCCGATTGGGTCACCCCCTTCAGGCCCCACCTCCTTCTATTCCCCGCCCCTTTCATGCCCTGCCACCTTCCGGTCCCTCCCCATAGGTCCCTCCCCATAAGCTGCACCCCCATATGCCCTGCCCTCTGGCACTGCTCACTGGGCATTGCCCAGGTGCCAGGCTGGCATGGTACACGGAGCACCACCTTTTGCCCCCGGCTTCCCCAGGGTGCCTCAATGGCCCCCGGGTTCCACTGGCGAGGACAACATGACTGTTCCCTGTTCACATGGAGCAGGTGTTTTCCTCGCCGGGGAGAACCGTTCCCGGGGAGGCCATAAAGGCAAATGAGCCTGGACGATTGAGCACCAAGCTCGCTAATCACATGTAAAATGGAATTGAAATATATTTAAATAAATTATTCAGCCTCTCGGTGGGCGAGAGGCTGACCTCACCAGAAATCCAGCTCTCATAAAATCACAAGAGCTGAGAAATCGGGTGTGATCCTGATTTCTTGGCTCTTGTGCGATTTTACAAACGCGCTGTCCAGCACGGGGAGACAGTAAAATTCCGCCCTGTGTTCAATCCACATCTTTTCCTTTTGTTCAAAACCCACAACCCCTAAAATACTAAGGACATTACAGTAACCATCTGAAAGAGCAATTGAAATCATTAACTTTGGATGGTTCTGCCAGTTTTGCACCAATAGTTACTCAGAAAGAATTAGAAGAAACAAAACCATCTCTAACTTCAGCGTAAGGTAACGAAGTTAAGCACACAGACCAAGCCCTGTAGGGGACACTCTGGATCCCCTCACCCCACCGAGGCTATGCCCAAACCCGCCCCCCCCCCCCCCCCCCCGACCTCCAACCTCACTCCCATGGAATTCCCTCCACCTCCACCCACATGGGACCACCAGACAACTGGTTGCATGGGATCCCCCTGACCCTAACTTACAACCACATGGGACTCTAAGTAACCCTCGACCCCAATCTTGCCCCACACAACCCAACTTCCCCTGACCTTACCCGACCCAACCAGAATACCCACATTAAGGACCCCATGCACCCCAGACATTCTCTCTTCCACCTTCTGCCATCGGGAAAAAGATACAAAAGTCTGAGGTCACATACCAACTGACTCAAGAACAGCTTCTTCCCTGCTGCCATCAGACTTTTGAATGGACCTACCTTGCATTAAACTGATCTTTCTCCACACCCTAGCTATGACTGTAACATTATATTCTGCATCCTCTCCTTTCCTTCTCTATGAATGGTATGCTTTGTCTGTATAGCACGCAAGAAACAATACTTTTCACTGTATGCTAATACATGTGACAATAATAAATTATATCAAATATTCCTGGCCCAGCAACCACCCCGACCCAAGTTGACATCTTCACCAGCCACCCCCCCCCCGCCAGCCCCCCCACCACCCCCCCCCCCCCCCCCCCCCCCACCCCACTTCCAATTCCCCTCCTCACATTATGGATGTATTATTTTCACATGTATTAGCACAGAGAAAAGTATTGTTTTATGCACACTATACAGACAAAGCATACCGTTCATAGAGAAGGAAATGAGAGAGTGCAGAATGTAGTGTTACAGTCATAGCCAGGGTGCAGAAAAAAATCAACATAATGCAAGGTAGGTCCATTCAAAAGTCTGATGGCAGCAGGGAAGGAGCTGTTCTTGAGTCAGTTGGTCCGTGACCTCAAACTTTTGTTTCTTTTTCCGATGGAAGAAGGTGGAAGAGAGAATGTCCGGGTTGTGTGGGGTCCTTAATTATGCTGGCTGCTTTGCCGAGGCAGCAGGAAGTGTAGACAGAGTCAATGGACATGAGGCTGGTTTGTGTGATGGATTGGGCTACATTCATGACCTTTTGTAGTTTCTTGCAGTCTTGGGCAGAGCAGAAGCCATACCAAGCTGTGACACAACCAGAAAGAATGCTTTCTATGATGCATCTGTAAAATTTGGCGAGAGTCGTAGCTGACATGACAAATTTCCTTAATCTTCTGAGAAAGTAGATGCATTGGTGGGCTTTCTTAACTATAGTGTCAGCATGGGGGGGACCAGGAAAAGGTTGTTGATGATCTGGACCCTAGAAACTTGAACCTCTCAACCCTTTCTATATCTGAACTGACTCCTCCCCTTCTGACTTGATCTGAACTTATCCCACCCCCCCAACCACCCCACCTGCTAACCATTATGTCACCGTGCTGCCTGCTAATGGATTCAGACCCAAGTCCCTTATAAGTAGTGGGAAACCTTCCCAATCTAGAACATGTTGCAGGTTACTGAAGAGAGATCCAAATAGTATTCAAAGTGGAAACCAAACCTCAAACTATGAACTATGAGGACAAATGCTATCATATACACCACCAGGCCACCACCTGCTCTTACAGAAGTCCAACTGGCATTTTTGTAACTGGCTTTCGATCATGCTGTTGATTGTCATAAAAAACCCATCTAGTTCATTCAGAAAATCTGCCATCCTTACCTGGTCTGGTCTACCTGTGACTCAGTCTATCTGTGACAGTGGCACAGCAGTTAGCACTACGGTTAGCACTGCTGCTTCATAGCTCCAGGGACTCGGGTTCGATTCCCAGCTCGGGTCACTGTCTGTGCAGGATCTGCACATTCTCCCCGTGTCTGCGTGGGTTTCCTCCAGGCGCTCCGGTTTCCTCCCACAGTCCAAAAGATGTGCTGGTTAGGTGTGTTGACCATGCTAAATTCTCACTCAGTGTACTCGAACAAGTGCCGGAGTGTGGTGACTAGGGGATTTTCACAGTAACTTCATTGCAGTGTTAATGTAAGCCTACTTGTGACACTAATGGATAAACTAAACTTTATCCAGCATTTTCTGTTTCTATTTCCGATAAGTAAATAAGATCTAACTTCATTGAACATTGGTTTATTGGCGGGATAGTTGGGAGTAGAAAAGTTTGAACTCAGCAAATAGCTCCTCTTGTTTGATATGGGACGGACATCAAAATTGAAAGCATACACAAGAACAGCCTCCTCCTCTCTGAGGAGGTATGGTCAGCGAGATTTGCCATGTGCTTGATGGTGTCATTAATTGCACTGCCAGGCCGCTTCTCCTTAAGTGAGTTTACAACGCAGGGCGTGTTTCAAGCGTCTATTGTTCATGGTGTGGTTAGCTAGTGAGGAAATATAGTAGCACAAATGGATCAAATTGAAAAATGAAAGGAATTGACACACCTCAGGCTAACCACAGGACATGAGGTAAATTAGTAACCCCATTACTAATCTCTTCAATCTCATCCTGCATAAACGCTAGCTCAATCATGGGATTGTATCTTACTTTAGCATTATCAATGTGCATGGAAATGCACACTGGTACAATGTTTGCCCCAATACACTGTGTGTGTGTGTGCATATCTATCGGAGTGTTGAATAATAAACATGTGGTAAACCACTGTTAAGCTTACTGCCTGTGTGTGTGTGTGACATGCCTGGACATGCCCCTGCCGGCCCTGCCTGAGACTCCTCCCCCCCTGGTCCAGGTATAAAGGTGACTGCTCCCCACCCCCTGCCTCAGTCTCTGGACCAGTTCATCGGCATGGGTGTGCTCCAAGTCTTTTGCGTATAAAAGCCTATTTGTTCTTGCATACAAGCTAGTCTTTGCTTGATTGATAGTGCATCAATTTTATTCACAAAAAGTTTTGGGATGGAGCAGATACTAAAACCCGATAGATTAGAATTGGATCCTCAAGCCGTAGGAGCCTCTAACAGCTTCAATCACTGGCTGCGATGTTTCAAAACTGTCCTCACCACCTTTGCCTCCGTCGTCCGGACGGAAACCGACAAGCTACACGTGCTCCACGCCTGGGTAAGCGGTCAAATATTCTCGATGATTAGAGACGCTGAAACTTACGAGGATGCGATCGAACTTTTAAAAGGCCAATACAACAAACAGTCTAATGTAATCTACGCCAGACATCTTCTGGCTACTCGCAGACAACAGCCAGGAGAATCGGGCAACCAATTCCTGCGTACGTTGCGAGCACATGGCAGGGCCTGCAACTGCAAGGCTGTAACAGCCGCCCAAAACAGAGGACTTAATCAGAGATGCCTATGTCATGGGTATCAGGTCAAACTATATCCGACAACGACTGCTGGAACAGGGTGGGCTGGATCTATAAAGGACTGTAGCGCTTGCCGACTCGTTAGAGGTGGCCTTCCGTAATCTCGAGGCCTACACCCCCGACCACGGGGGCGCATCGTGGACGCCGCAGTCGCCGCCACCTCTGTACTCGGGAGGGCTGCAGGCTTACGCCACGCCACGTCCCACCAATGACCCGACCGCTGTGGCAGTCTCTGGAGGCCCGAAGTGCTACTTCTGCAGCCTGGGGAAGCACCCCCGACAATGCTGCCCGGCGAAGGATGCGATCTGCTCCGGGTGTGGAAAGAAGGGCCATTACGCGAAGGTATGCAGGGCGAAATCGACCTCCAAGGCCAGTGCGACCCGTGGGGGCCGCCATCTTGGGCACCGGTAGCCGCGTGTGAGCCGTGCGGGCCGCCGCCATCTTGGACGCCTTCAGCCGCGTGTGAGCCGTGTGGGCTGCCATTTTGGATGCCGTCAGCCGCGTCGCAAAATCCAACGGTGGCTTCGGTTACGCTGGACCAATCCAGGCCTCACCAACTCGCCAGGTCCATGATGGACATCGAGGTAAACGGTCGCACTACAAACTGTTTATTTGGCTGTGGGAGTACGGAGAGCCTTATTCACTCTAACCCAGTGAGTCGCTACGCCCTTTCAGTACTGCCAGTGAAGCAAACGATCTCCATGGCTTCAAAGTCCCACTCGGTGGATGTCCTCGGGTACTGCGTGACAACTCTGACTGTACAGGGCACAGTGTACAAAAACTTCAGGCTCCTCATGCTGCCACAACTCTGCGCTGCCGTACTCCTGGGGCTAGATTTCCTGTGTCACCTTAAGAGTGTCACCATGGAGTATAATGGGCCTTTTCCCCCACTCTCTGTTTGCAATCACCAGTTCTTAGATCGCCCACCATGCACCACCTGCAGCCTCTCGACCCTTAAAGTCGCCCCTCCCTCACTGTTTGAAAATCTCACCCCCAACTGCAAGCCCATCGCCACCAAGAGCAGATGGCACAGTGCTGGAGACAGGGTTTTTATCAGGTCTGAGGTACAACGGCTCCTAGGGGAGGGGATCATCGAGGGCAGTACCAGCCCCTGGAGAGCCCAAGTGGTAGTTGTTAAGACTGGGGAGAAACATCGCATGGTCATTGACTACAGTCAGACCATTAACCGATACACGCAGCTGGACGCGTACCCCCTTCCCCGCATATCTGACATGGTCAATCAGATTGCGCAATATCGGGTGTTCTCCACCATCGACTTAAAATCTGCATACCACCAGCTCCCTATCCGCCCGGAAGACCGCCAATATACTGCCTTCGAGGCGGATGGCCGCCTCTATCACTTCCTTAGGGTCCCCTTCGGCGTCACAACGGGGTCTCGGTTTTCCAGCATGAGATGGACCGAATGGTAGACCAGAACGGGCTGCAGGCCACCTTCCCGTATCTGGATAACGTCACCATCTGCGGCCATGATCAGCAGGACCACGACGCCAACCTCCACAAATTCCTCCACACCGCCACACTCCTAAATCTGACCTATAATAAGGAGAAGTGCGTATTCCACACACGCCGCCTCGCCATCCTTGGTTGTGTTGTGGAAAACAGGGTCATCGGTCCCGATCCCGACCGCATGCGTCCCCTCCTGGAACTTCCCCTCCCCACCAGCCTCAAAGCACTGAGGAGATGCCTGGGCTTCTTCTCGTATTACGCCCAGTGGGTCCCCAATTACGCGGATAAAGCCCGTCCGCTCATCAAATCCACCTCTTTTCCCCTAACGGCAGAGGCCCGTCTGGCCTTCGACCGCATCAAAGCAGACATTGCGAAGGCCACAATGCACGCTGTAGACGAATCCATCCCGTTCCAGGTGGAGAGCGATGCGTATGACTTCGCCCTAGCCGCCACCCTTAACCAGGCGGGCAGACCCGTGGCCTTCTTCTCACGAACCCCCCCAAGACCCTGAAATTCGACACTCCTCTGTCGAGAAGGAGGCCCAAGCCATAGTGGAAGCTGTACGGCACTGGCGCCACTACTGAGCTGGTAAACGATTCACCCTACTCACGGACCAATGGTCAGTTGCATTCATGTTTAACAACACGCAGCGGGGCAAGATCAAAAATGATAAAATATTGAGGTGGAGAATCGAGCTTTCCACCTACAATTACGACATCTTATACCGGCCCGGGAAGCTCAATGAGCCCCCAGACGCCCTGTCCCGGGGAATATGTGCCAGCACACAAATAGACCAATTGCAGACTCTCCACAACAACCTCTGCCACCCGGGGGTCACTAAATTTTTCACTTCATTAAAGCCCGTAACCTGCCCTACTCCATTGAGGAAGTCAGGTCTATAACCAGACACTGCCAGGTCTACGCAGAGTGCAAGCCGCACTTCTATCGGCCAGACAGAGCACTCCTCATAAAGGCCACCCGCCCTTTCAAATGCCTAAGTGTCGACTTCAAAGGCCCCCTCCCTTCTTCTGACCACAACATATACTTCCTCAATGTCATTGATGAATATTCACATTTCCACTTTGCTGTTCCCTGCCCGGATATGACCTCGGCCAAGGTTGTCAGGGCCCTGCACAGCCTCTTCACCCTGTTCAGTTTCCCTAGCTATATCCATAGCGACCGGGGATCCTCCTTTATGGGTGATGAGCTGCGACAGAACCTGCTCTCCAAAGGCATAGCCTCGAGTAGGACCACCAGCTACAACCCCAGGGGGAAGGGACAGGTAGAGAGGGAGAACGCGACAGTCTGGAGGGCCGTTTTACTAGCTCTGAGGTCTAAAGGTCTTCCAGTCACCCGCTGGCAAGAGGTCCTCCCTGATGCACTACACTCGATTAGATCACTCCTTTGCACAGCTACCAATGCTACCCCTCACGAAAGAATGTTTGTTTTCCCCAGGAAGTCCTCCTCGGGGACCTCACTACCATGTGGCTGACGTCCCCAGGCCCTGTCCTGCTCCGGAAGCACGTGAGGACCCATAAGTCGGACCCCCTGGTCGAAAGGGTCCAGCTCCTCCAGTCTTTTGCGAATAAAAGCCTATTTGTTCTTGCATACAAACTAGTCTTTGCTTGATTGATAGTGCATCAAAACATTTATCTTTCTTTTGAAAAAACTGTTGAGAAAACCTGTCATTTGTTTGTTCCTGACAGGTTTTCTCATCAGTTTTTTTAAAAGAGCCGGCCAAGAGACCATCGAGCTCGCCGGGTCTGGAAGATAAAGCTGACGGGAGGGGCCGGATAATCCCGCCCGCTGTCTTCAATCAGTCGACAGGCGGAAAAGTGGGAATCACCCCCTCTGTAATAGTGACACCACTTCAAAAGAGACTTGTTGCCTGTGAACTCTTTTCCGCATTCCAAGTTCATGAAGGGTGTTATGTAAATGCAATTCCTTCTTTCAGATCCGAGCTGTGTGCCTGAAGGGTCAAAGCTGGGACCTGTCATTTGTATGGTTTCGTTACAAACCTCTTGGTTCTTTTGCTCCGAGGCGCAGGGAAGAAACTGGCCGGTTATTACTTTGCGCCCTTTCATTGTAGCTCAGCAGTGTGAGAAGTGAAAATCTGCTTGTACAGGATATGAATTCGGTAAACAGGCTGATTATCTAATTGGCCCCTCAGGGGCTCCTCCAATCAATTTCCAACCCATCAGGTTCTGATTGTAAATGCAACAGTCCGGCGATGACCTTTCCACAGTGAACACACGCCTCTCATCCTGGCTTCTTCTCATGAATCTTCTTGTGTTAATCCGGTTCCCCCTGTCCTGCCTGATTGTTTTATTGATGACCATTGCAGCAGTAGAAGTGGGTGTGCCCGTAATGTTAATCTATTCTTTTCACATTCAGTGCTTTGTGTGTGATGAGCTGAAGGATTGTAATTCACATCATTAGAATCCTGCTTCTGTCAAAGGCTCTCTCTCTCTTAATATTTCATTGATGTGCTCTCTGGGCTGGGAGATGCTATTGAAGGGAGCACTTTCACCTCATAGACTGAAGTGGTTTGGAGGAGGGGGCTTACTTTGATTTGATTCATTATTGTCACAGGTATTGGTATACAGTGGAAAATATTGTTTCTTGAGCGCTCTGCAGACAAGACATACCGTTCATAGAGAAGGAAACGAGAGAGTGCAGAATATAGTGTTACAGTCATAGCTAAGGTGTAGAGAAAGATCAACTTAATGCAAGGTAAGTCCATTCAAAAGTCTGACAGCAGCAGTGAAGAAGCTATTCTTGAGTCGGTTGGTACGTGACCTCAGACTTTTGTATCTTTTTCCTGACGGAAGAAGGTGGAAGAGAGAATGTCCCCATATCAAGCGCAACCAGACTTGGGTAATGAATGAATGTCAATAATATCCACATCCAGAGAATTAATTAACACAAGAACGAGGGATTCAGAGAAGAGTGATGTCTGATGTATCTCCTGTTTATCTCGGTGACTTTTCCCTTTATTCCCTTCACAAATCATCCTGTGCCAGAGGAAATGCAGTTTTTCAGTGCGTACATGTCCATTTGGAACTGGGGTCAAAACTGCCCTACTTAATGCAGACATGATGTGGAGATGCCGGCGTTGGACCGGGGTAAACACAGTAAGAAGTTGAACAACCCCAGGTTAAAGTCCAACAGGTTTATTTGGTAGCAAAAGCCACAAGCTTTTGGAGCCTTAAGCTCCTTCTTCAGGTGAGTGGGAATTCTGTTCACAAACAGGGCATATAAAGACACAAACTCTAAACATGCCACACTATCTATAACCCCCACAGCTTGCCTGGACTTGCAGAATCTCACTGGCTGTCCTGTCTGGAGACAATACACATCTCTTTAACCTGTCTTAATGCTCTCTCCACTCACATTGTTTGTACCTTTAAGACTTGATTAGTTGTAAGGATTCACATTCCAACCATTATTCTGTAAATTGAGTTTGTGTCTTTATATGCCCTGTTTGTGAACAGAATTCCCACTCACCGCTCCGAAAGCTTGTGGCTTTTGCTACCAAATAAACCTCTTGGACTTTAACCTGGTGTTGAGAAACTTCTTACTACTTAATGCAGAACAGCCTTAGGACGTCTCAAAGCATTACACTGCTTTAAGTCATGATTACAATTTTAGTTACTGTGCTCACAGCAAGGTTACATAAAGAGAAATGATGTTGGTTGAGGGAAGAACTTTGGACAAACACTGGAAGAACTTTCTGCTTTGATTTGAACACCCGCTTCAACTTAAAAGTCTCATCTGAAAGACAACACCCTCAACAATGCAAAACTCCATCAGTTGCCTCTTGGGTGGGATTTGAACTTACAAACCTCGCCTACTTTAGAAGTGAGAATGCTAACAATTGATTCATCCTGATAGTTTATTAAGTCTCAAACTAAAACTGAAATTTAATCTAGGATTGGAATTGTTTTACCTTTTGTTTCTTGAATTTGTTTTTAACTTGTCCTTCCTCGCTTGCAGTCCCCAGGTGCGGTGAGAGTATTGTCCTTGACATCAAGGCAATGTGCCATTGAGGAGCCCTGGCAAAATTGGAGTCAATGGGAATCGTGAGGAAAACTCTCCATTGGTTGTAGTCATACACAGCACAAAGGAAGATGGTTGTAGTGGTTGGAGATGAATTATTTCAGCTCCAGGACATCAATGCAGGAGTTCCCTAAGTAGTGCCCTATGCCCAACCATCTTCAGCTGTTTCATCAATGATAATGATATAACTCCAGGGGCGAAAGGGATCAAGGGATGGGGGGGGCGGGATCAGGATATTGAATTTGATGATAAGCCATGATCAAAATGAATGGTGGGACAGGCTCGAAGGACTGAATAGCCTACTCCTGCTTCTAGTTTCGATGTTTCTATGCTACCTTCCTTCCATCATAAGAACAGATGTGGGGACGTTCACTGAGGACTGACTGCACAATGTTCAGTAGTATTTATGACTCCTCAGATTCAAAAGCTATCCATGTCCAAATATAGCAAGACCTGGACAATATCCAGGCTTGGGCTGACAAATGGTAAGTAATGTTTGCACCACACAAGTGCCAGGCAATGACTAACTCCAAAAATAGAGAACATAACCATCGCCCCTTCACATTCAATGGCATTACCATTGCTGAATCCCTAAGCATCAACATCCTGGGGGTTACCGTTGACCAGAAGCTTAACTGGACTAGCCATATGGGTGGCATGGTGGCACAGTGGTTAGCACTGCTGCCTCACAGCACCATGAACCCAGGTTTGATTCAGGCCTTGGGCGACTGTGGAGTTTGCACGTTCTCCCTGTGTCTGCGTGGGTTTCCTCCAGATGCTCTAGTTTCTTCCCACAGTCCATGCAGGTTAGGTGGATTGGCCATGTTAAATTGCCCCGTAATGTCCAAAGATGCGCAGGCTAGGTGGATTAGTCATGGTAAGTGCGCAGAATTATGGGGAAAGGGCGGAGGGGAGTCAAAGAGTCATAGAGGTTTACAGCATGGAAACAGGCCCTTCGGCCCAACTTGTCCATGCTGCCCTTTTTTTTAAAAAAACCCCTAAGCTAATCCCAATTGCCCGCATTTAGCCCATATTCCTCTATACCCATCGTACCCATGTAACTATCTAAATGCTTTTTAAAAGATAAAATTGTACCCGCCTCTACTACTATCTCTGGCAGCTTGTTCCAGACACTCACCACCCTCTGTGTGAAATAATTGCCCCTCTGGACACTTTTGTATCTCTCCTCTCTCACCTTAAACCTATGCCCTCTAGTTTTAGACTCCCCTACCTTTGGGAAAAGATATTGACTATCTACCTTGTCTATGCCCCTCATTATTTTATAGACCTCTATAAGGTCACCCCTCAGCCTCCTACACTCCAGATAAAAAAGTCCTAGTCTATTCAGCCTCTCCTTATAACTCAATCCATCAAGTCCCGGTAGCATCCTAGTAAATCTTTTCTGCACTCTTTCTAGTTTAATAATATCCTTTCTATAATAGGGTGACCAGAATTGCACACAGTATTCCAAGTATGGCCTTACCAATGTCTTGTACAACTTTAACAAGACATCCCAACTCCTGTATTCAATGTTCTGACGGATGAAACCAAGCATGCCGAATGCCTTCTTCACCACTCTGTCCACCTGTGACTCCACTTTCAAGGAGCTATGAACATATACCCCTAGATCTCTTTGTTCTGTAACTCTCCCCAGCGCCCTACCATTAACTGAGTAAGTCCTGCCCTGGTTCAATCTACCAAAATACATCACCTCGCATTTGTCTAAATTAAACTCCATCTGCCATTCGTCAGCCCACTGGCCCAATTGATCAAGATCCCATTGCAATTGGAGATAACTTTCTTCACTGTCCACTATGCCACCAATCTTGGTGTCATTTGCAAACTTACTAACCATGCCCCCTATATTCTCATCCAAATTATTAATATAAATGACAAATAACAGTGGGCCCAGCACTGATCCCTGAGGCACACCGCTGGTCACAGGCCTCCAGTTTGAAAAACAACTCTCTACAACCACCCTCTGGCTTCTGTTAAGAAGCCAATTTTGTATCCATTTAGATACCTCACCCTGGATCCCGTGAGATTTAACTTTATGCAACAACCTACCACGCGGTACCTTGTCAAAGGCCTTGCTAAAGTCCATGTAGACAACATCAACTGCATTCATCTACCTTCTTGGTTACCCCTTCAAAAAACTCAATTAAATTTGTGAGACATGATTTTCCACTCACAAAACCATGCTGACTGTCCCTAATCAGTCCTTGCATCTCTAAATGCCTGTAGATCCTGTCTCTCAAAATACCTTCCAACAATTTACCCACCACAGATGTGACGCTCACTGGCCTGTAGTTCCCAGGGAGGACCTGGGTGGGATGCTCTTTTGGAAACTCAGTGCAGACTCGATGGACCGAATAGCCTCTTTCTGCACTGTAGGGATTCTATGATTTTATATAAATACTGTGGCTACAAGAGCAGCTCAAAGGCTGGGAATTCTGCAGCAAGTAACTCATCCCCTGACTCCCCAAAGCCTGTCCACCATCTACAAGACTCAAGTCAGGAGTGTGATGGAATACTCATCACTTACCTGGATGAGTGCAACTCCAAGAAACTTAACACCGCCTAGCACAAAGCAGTCGCTTGATTGGCACCCCAACTATAAGGGATAGCCAGTGGGAGGGTCAGTATAGAATCAATAGAGATACTCAATCGGAGGGCACGGGAAACCCCATCATCTGAAAAATTCTGGCTTTAGATCCATTTTCCTGCCCCCTTCCATATTCTTTCATGGCATGTGGGCATCGCCGGCTAGGCCAGCATTTGTTGCCCATCCTTCATTGCCCATGAGCAGAGTGGCTTGCCAGATCATTTCAGAGGGCAGCTGAGAGTCAACCACGTTGCTGTGGCACTGGAGTCACAAGTAGGCCAGACCAGGTAAGGACAGCAGATTTCCTTCCCTATGGGACATTAGTGAATCTGATGGGTTTTTAAAAATTCTTTCATGGGATCTGAGCATCGCTGGCAAGGCCAACACTTGTTGCTCACCGCTCAATGCCCTTGATCTGAGTGGCTTGGCTGGGCCATTTGAGAGTTGTGTTTTCACGACAATCATCGATGGTTTATTCATTGAATTTAAATTCCACCACTGTGCTATTAGTTAATATATTCAACATTTGGAACATCCACAACCTCTGGGGTAGAGAAGTCCAAAGATTCACAACTGGTGAGTGAAGTAATTGCTCCACATCTCAGTCTGAAATGATCAAACCCTTATCCTGAGACTGCGCCCCTGTGTTCTAGATTCCCTGACCAATAATCTCTCAGTGGCTCCTTCAGAATCTTGTATGTTAAGTGGCCTCCACATGGGGTCAGAAACTCATTGAGTCCAGGCATCAATCACTGACTATCCCGAGACAATGATGAATGAATGTCGTTTATTTGTGTGTGTAAATGTATGACTAATTAAGTGAATTGATTGCACTTATTAATTGATGATTTTGTGAAAATAAAGTCTGTTATTTGAAGAGAGTTGAACTGTTGTTGCTCTACATACATTCTCGCTAAAACTACAAACAGTGCAATGGCCATATGGGCAGTGGATGCTCGTTCCCTCAATGTGTATTATTCACACATCCCGCTGTACTGCATTTGGAGATGGTCACCCATTCTTGCCGTTTATATGCACCAGAATCCTTTTCATTTGGAACTTCCGTTGTTGAATAAAATGTGATCAATTTTCCAGAGCTCCCTCCATCGAACAATTAGCGAGTGAAGCGATTATGTTGCTCAGAAACTGCTGAGCAGAACTGGTTTCAAATACTTTGACAATGCAAGCAAATGTACTGAGGTTAGGGAAGTGCATGTACAAATGGTATATAATAATATTAAGAATGCTCTGAGATATTCCATGGGGACTGCCCTGTTGAAAATAATCAGGTTATTTGGAGACTGGCTGTGTTCAAATAGCACATGCAGGTAATTTTTTAAATTAAGACGATTAAACACAGGGACTGCATACTTGCAATCTTCTGATAAATGTGAGGTTCCTTATTGAAAGCTTGCAATCAGAGAACTTGCCCTTTTAAGGTATCTCCAATCATTTTTTGCTCTTGCGTTTGATTGCTTCTAACTTTATAGTCTGACACAGCGCGCCCTGTAGAGGTTACGAGAAGGAAACAGGCCATTCAGACTAGCCAGTCTGTGTCAGCGTTCATCCTCTTCTTTGGTTACCCTCATCCGACCCGGTGAGAGGTGAATCTCAGTGCTGCAAAGTTCCTGAGCCCAGCACACTCACACTTCCACCGTCAAAAACCTCCTGGAATATACCCGACCAGAGTTAATTAACTGACTTGCAGAGGATGTGTGAGCCAGAGGAAGTAGCAAGCGTGTAAAAAGAGAGCATTTCATAATGAGGCCGTTTATGAATTAAATAGTTGAGTAACCAATTAGAAAATACTATGCAGAGGTATCGGCTGTTCAAAGGCTTCCTCAGTCAGGCATGTCAGAGAGCATTAGGAGGTGAAATCAGAAACTCTCAAATGGAAAGGGAAATGACAAACTACAGCAGGATATTCAGTGGGAGGGAAATAAATAACCAATAAGGATAGTCAGTAGGAGGGGAGTATAGAATCCATAGGGATATTCAGTGGGGGGGGGGTAGTATAAAATCAATAGGGATATTCAATGGGAGGGTTAGTATAGAATCAATGGGACAGTCAGTGGAAGGGTCAGTATAGAATCCATAAGTACAGTCAGTGGGAGGGTCAGTATAGAATTCATTGGGATAATCAGTGGGAGGGTTGGTATAGAATCCATAGGGATAGTCAGTGGGAGGGTCAATATATAATCCAAAGGGATAGTCAGTCCCTATAGTAAATCCATAGGGATAGTCAGTGGGAGGGTCAATATAGAATCCTTAGAGATGGTCAGTATAGAATCTATGGAGATGGTCAGTATAGAATCCATAGGGACAGTCGGTGGGAGGGTCGGTATAGAATCTATAGGAATAGTCAGTGGGAGGGTCAGTATAGAATCCACAGGGACAGTCAGTGGGAGGGTCAGTATAGAATCTATAGGGATAGTCAGTGGGAGGGTCAGTATAGAATCCATAGGGATAGTCAGTGGGAGGGTCAGTATAGAATCCATAGGGAGGGATAGTCAGTGGGAGGGTCAGTATAGAATCCAGCTCAGGAACTGGTGACTGTAATAACTGCAACACTGAAGCATATTTTGGTTTTCTTACTACAAAATGATGTTTCTCCACTGACTTTATCTGGCTGATCAAAGGAATGTTAAGGTGTGTGGGGGAGGGCGGTTGGTGGTGGGTTGGAGCTGTGGGGCTAGATGACTGGTGTAGATCCAATTGATGCCAACAGCATGAGGTTCAGTCTACTGGCTGGGGTAGATTCAAATTTGCCTCCTACCCATGGAGGAGATTCTGGTGATCTGTCTTCAGACAGAGAAATCAAGAAGAAATACTTATTAGAACTGTAGCCAGACTGGTTATAATAAGCCATGCAAAATTGGATCATTATTTGAATTCTGTATAGAAAGGCTATTTCTTCATGTTGTGCTTAGATTAGGTTGCTTATTAGAGCCATGCATCGATTGACTGCTCCTTCGAACTGTGCATTGTCTGGCTAGTTATTAGAGCTATGTCTAATCTGACTATCTATTAGAGCCCGGCATAGACGGGAGCTGTGAGCAATCAGGCTATTTATAGCTGTACTTTGACTGGCTACTTATCACAACAATGCATGTTCTGACTACTTATTTGAATTGTGCTGCCTGACCACTTATTAAAATTAGGCATTAACTGACTTAATTATTGAAACTGCGTATAATTTGGCTATTTATATAACATTGAATTACATAGAAGATAACAGCACAATAGCAGGCAACTTGCCCCAAATCAACCATGCCATTGTTTAAGCTTCACCTTAACCTCCTCACACCCCACTTCTCTTAACCCCATCAGTATAACCTATTTCTTTCTCTCTCATGTACCCAACTAGCTTCTCCTTAAAAATTACCTATGTTATCCATACCTCAACCGTTCCATGTGGGAGCAAGTTGTCACCTTCTCTGAGTAAGATTCCTTTTGAATTCCTTATTTGATGGCTAAAATCAAGCGTTAGATCAAGTCCAAGATTAGGTGTAATGTCTGTTTTTGTCAGGTTGGAGCTAGTATGTCTCTCTTGTGGGGACCATGAATTGGATTAAATTTGAATTTGAATTGTTTTTTGAAGCAAGCAAGGAGATGGATTAAGGGCTTGCCCTGTCCACTCTGCAAGTTGACTTTGTAACTCTGAGACAGGAATAAAAAAAGTTTAAATTCCTTATTTGATTGAGTATTGCCTATTATTGATGTCCCCTAGTTTTGCTTACCCTCTCTAGCACTGACTCAACACTTACTAAAACAGCACATGTTCTGACTGCTTATTTAAACTGTGGTTCATCTCAATATTTTGTTGAACTACACACAGACTCTACATGTCCAACTATGATTAATTGTTTGGCCTCAGGCCTCACTGTACTTGCAGCAGAAGCTCCCAAGGTGTAATCTGCCAGGGATTGGGTTCTCTGTGGGGGTTGGATGTGGACCATTGCCATCAGATTTTTAAAGATTCAAAGCTTTTATTTAGGGGGGAAAAAAGTTGGTGGCAAGTGGTTAAGCAACACTTGCTGGGGGTGTGATATTGGAACAATACTTCAGATCTGGAGCTGTTCTGATCTAGCTGATCTCTACTGGAGAGACTGGAATCAAAGCTTACCTGTAACTTCGTGACAGTACTGGTGTCTCTGAATCACAAGGTCATAAATTCAAGTCTCACTTCAGAGCAATCTGCATAGTGCCTTGGCAAACGTTAATCTCCAAACCAATGCCACCAAAACAGGTCATCTGGTCATTATCCCATTGTTACCTGTTGGATCTTGCTGTGTGCATATTACACAATGACTGCACTTCGAAAATATTTTGATTGACTATAAGACACTTGGCAGCACAGTGGTTAGCACTGCTGCCTCACAGCGCCAGGGACCCGGGTTCGATTCCCGGCTTGGGTCACCGTCTGTGCGAAGTTTGCACGTTCTCCCCGTGTCTGTGTGGGTTTCCTCCAGGTGCTCCGCTTTCCTCCCACAGTCTGAAAGATGTGTTGGTTAGGTGAATTGGCCATGCTAAATTCTCCCTCAGTGTACCCAAACAGGCGCCGGAGTGTGGTGACTATGGGATTTTCACAGTAACTTCATTGCAGTGTTAATCTAAGCCTTCTTGTGACACTAACTAATAAATAAATAACTTTGGAGGCATCCTAAAAAAAATGAAAAGTGCTATAGAAATGTAAGTCCTTCATTTTGCTCTTTAATCCGACAGCAGTACACTGCCCGTGTTTCCACATTTTATTGCATCCCTGTGGAAACATGGGCAGTAGGCATCAGTGGCGGGACTGGAAGATCCCACTGGTGGCCAACGGTGAGTCGTCTCTGCCTCTGGAAACCACGCCGTGGAGTGAGGGGACTGGAAAATCCCACCCAGTGGTTTTATTGGTTATAATCTTCCAAAATTCACAGGATCCTGGAAAGGATTGGAAAAGCACAAATTAAACACCTATATTTAAAAAAGGAGTAAGACTGCAGCCTAATATCAGTTATTGGGAAAAATTCTAGAATCCATTATGATAGAGCTAGTAACAGAACATTTATCATAAATCATAATAAGAACATAAGAACTGGGAGCAGGAGTAGGCCATCTGGCCCCTCGAGCCTGCTCCGCCATTCAATAAGATCATGGCTGATCTTTTCGTGGATTCAGCCCCACTTACCGCCCTTTCACCATAACCCTTAATTCTTTATCTATTAATTAAATTAAAAAATGTATCTATCCTTGCCTTAAAAACATTCAATGAGGTAGCCTCAACTGCTTCACTGGGCAGGGAATTCCACAGATTCACCTCATCAACTAGCAGTCCTAAATCTGCTTCCCCTTATTTTGAGGCCATGCCCCCTAGTTCTAGTTTCACCCACCAGTGGAAACAACTTCCCTGCTTCTATCTTATCTATTCCCTTCATAATCTTATATGTTTCTATAAGATCTCCCCTCATTCTTCTGAATTCCAATGAGTATAGCCCCAGTCTACTCAGTCTCTCCTCATAAGCCAACCCTCTCAACTCCGGAATCAACCTAGTGAATCTCCTCTGCACCCCCTCCAGTGCCAGTATATCCTTTCTCAAGTAAGGAGACCAAAACTGTACACAGCACTCCAGGTGTGGCCTCACCAGCACCTTATACAGCTGCAACATGGCCTCGCTGATTTTAAACTCCATCCCTCTCGCAATGAAAGACAAAATTCCATTTGCCTTCTTAATTACCTGCTGCACCTGCAAACCAAGTCCTTGAGATTCCTGCACAAGGACACCCAGGTCCCTCTGCACAGCAGCATGCTGTAGTTCTTTTACCATTTAAATAATAGTCCATTTTGCTGTTATTCCTACCAAAATGGATGACCTCACATTTACCAACATTGTATTCCATCTGCCACATAATACAATCAGGCAGACTCTGAAAGGGCTTGACAAATTTGTTAATATTCTTTGAGGATGTAAAAGCAGGGTGGATCGAGGAGAACCAGTAGATGTGGTGTACTTGGATTTCCAAAAGACATTATATAAGGTGCAACATCTTGTTACAGTGCAAGATAACAGCTCATGCCTTTGGGGTAATATATTAGCATGGATAGAGAATTTGCTGACTAACAGGAAATAGAGGGTAGGGTTAAATAGGATGGCAAGCTGGTGTGCCACACGGATCAGTGCCAGGGTCTCAACTACTTATGGTCTTGGACGAAGGGACCAGCTGTCTTTTAACCAAATTTGCCCATGATGCAAAGACTGGTAGAAAAACAAGTTGTGAAGGGATCTGGATGGATTAAGTGAGTGGGCAAAAATGTGGCAGATGGAGTATGGTGTGGGAAAATGTGAACTCCTCTAATTGAAAAACAGTGTGTTATTAGAATGGAGGGAGTCGACAGAATGCTGCAATACCGAAGGATCTGGGTATCCTGATACGTGAATCACAAAAAGTTGGAGTGCAGCTGCAGCAAGTGGTTAGGAAGGCAAATACAATAATGTTGTTTATTGCAAGGGCTATAAAAGTAGGGAAGTCTTACTACAGCTATACAGGGCATTGGTGATATCAAATCTAGAGTAATATATACAGTTTTGATCACCTTATTTAAGGAGGGACATATTTGTATTAGAATTAGTTCATTAGACTGATTCCTGAAACAAAGGGGTTGTCTTAAAAGGAAAGGCTGAGTGGGTTGCTATGTTACTGGAGTTTAGAAGAGGCGATCTTATTAAAACATATATGACTCTGAAGGATCTTTACAGAGTGGGCGCCGAGAGGCTTTTTCCCCTTGTGGGGGAATCAAGAACCAAGGAACGCTGTTTAAAAATAAGATGTCTCCCATTTAAGATGGAGATGAGGAGAAATTTCTCCTCTCAAAGAGTCGTTGGAATTCTCTTCCACAGAGAGTCGTGGAGTTAGTGAATCTATTGAAGGCTGCGTTAGACAGATTTTTGATCTATAAGGGAGTCAAGGAGTATATGGGGAGGGCAGGCAGGATATTGGAATTAAGGTCACAATCAGATCAGCCATCTAACTGAATGGTGGAACAGGTCCGAGGGATAGGGGACCTACTCCTTCTCCTATTATGAGCTTATGATGCCCTCATGTCAGTTCACCTGCAGAACCAATTCAAGTGTCTGTTAAATGTTGCATTGGCCTGTTTTTTTTTTTCAAAGAGCTTTTCATCATGATCTCAGCTGAATTATATGTTCCAGTGAATTGGCGAGCCAATTGGAAAATGACCCTCAATTTCCAGTTCCATTTGTACCTGAAGCCCAGTCACCTAATCTCACATACTGTTGTTTTCTGCTCTCATTTACCATGTAGTTCATTGTGAAGCTCAACAATAGTTCAGGGGAATCAAGAAAGAGAATATCTCTGCCAGTCTACCACATAAATTATTTGTATTTCTAATTTTTGTTTGACCTCAGCATATCTGGCATGGCAGAAAGTGGCACAGTGGTTAGCATTGCTGCCTCATAGTGCCAGGGACCCGGGTTCAATTTGGGCGACTGTCTGTGTGGAGTTTGCACATTCTCCCTGTGTCATAGAGTCATAGACTGCGTAGGTTTCCTCCGGGTGCTCCAGATTCTTCCCACAGTCCAAAGATGCACAGGTTAGATAGATTGGCCATGCTAAATTGCCCCTTAGTGTCCCAAGATGTGTAGGTTAGGGGGAATTGGCCATGGTAAATATGTGTGATTATGGGGATAGGACTGGGGAGAGGGCCTGGGTAAGGTACGTGAGTCCATGCAGACTCGATGGGTCGAATGGCCTCCATCAGCACTGTAGGGATTCTATGATTCTCTGATAAAAAACAATGGAGTACATTTGAAGCACCACTATTTTTGTAATGGCGGAAATGTGACAGCCAGTTGGAGTACAGCAAGCTCTCAGTACGTGGGCAATGGACCTGCCCTGAATCTACAACACACAGCAAAACATAAGGTTGTACCGGAACGGGCGTAAACTGAAGTTATGGGAATCTTCCACAGTGTGCTGCTCCCATCAGGAATTTCCTGTTCTGTGCTGCTTGGTTTCTTCGTGCACTTTGCAACTCCTGCTTAATTACAGTACTGACACTGGTTGAGAGGTAGCTGGTTGTAGAAGGCAGTTGCTTTTTTAATTGATGTGGCTGGGAGCAGTCTCCTCATACATTGTCCTTCTCAGGAAGACAGAACTTCACAGTGACAGCACATTCCACAGAAACTGCTCAGAACCTGTTCAAATTGTCATCCTTGCTCCTACTTTAATATCCCCACGACCCTCACATTTTGAGTTCTAAAATCAAAACGCAGCAGCCCTCCTAAGAAACAATACTGTGAAGAAGTTATATTTTTATCCCAAACCCCATCCCTTCCATCGCCAGATAGTAGCGCAGGCTGTTTTCATCAATAAAGGAGAGAATCTCCTGTTTCCTCCACTTGTTCTGAGAAGAAGAAAGTTTATTTGTTAATAAACATGGGAAGTTATTTCTATCACGGGTGATATGATAATATAAAGGCACCAATCACTCATTACGGATTGCGTAAACACGTCATGGGTTCATTTATTAACTCGAGGCACATGAGAGCAGATACATGTGGAAACGATGCTTGAAGACATCAGAGTTGTGTTACTTTTGGGTAACAAAATAAACAAAATCAACAAACTAAGGGATCAATTAAAATGCAGCCCCTTAAAGAGAAACTGCATCCCTACGAATCTCAATGGAAACTGAAAACATCACTGGACATGGAGCTGCAGGGCTGTGCATGTGTGTGTGCGCTGTGTGTGTGTGCACGCTGTGTGTGTGCGCTGTGTGTGCGCGCTGTGTGTGTGTGCGCCGTGTGTGCATGCTGTGTGTGTGCGCTGTGTGTGTGTGCGCTGTGTGTGTGCACGCTGTGTGTGTGTGCGCTGTGTGTGTGCGCTGTGTGTGTGCGCTGTGTGTGTGTGCGCTGTGTGTGTGCACGCTGTGTGTGCGCGCTGTGTGTGTGTGCGCTGTGTGTGTGCACGCTGTGTGTGTGCGCTGTGTATGTGTGCGCTGTGTGTGTGTGCGCTGTGTGTGTGTGCGCTGTGTGTGCGCGCTGTGTGTGTGTGCGCTGTGTGTGTGCACGCTGTGTGTGCGCTGTGTGTGCGCGCTGTGTGTGTGTGCACTGTGTGTGTGCACGCTGTGTGTGTGCGCTGTGTGTGCGCGCTGTGTGTGTGTGCGCCGTGTGTGCATGCTGTGTGTGTGCGCTGTGTGTGTGTGCGCTGTGTGTGTGCATGCTGTGTGTGTGTTTGCACTGTGTGTGTGTGCGCTATGTGTGTGTGCGCACGCTGTGTGTGTGCACGCTGTGTGTGTGTGCGCGCTGTGTGTGTGCTGTGTGTGTGCACGCTGTGTGTGTGCTGTGTGTGTGCGCGCTGTGTGTGTGTGCGCTGTGTGTGTGTGCGCTGTGTGTGTGTGCGCTGTGTGTGTGCGCTGTGTGTGTGCTCGCTGTGTGCGCATGCACAGTGTGTGTGCGCGCTGTGTGTGCGTGCACGCTGTGTGTGCGCGCTGTGTGTGTGTGCACGCTGTGTGTGTGCGCTGTGTGTGTGCGCTGTGTGTGTGCGCGCTGTGTGTGTGTGCGCTGTGTGTGTGCACGCTGTGTGTGTGCGCTGTGTGTGTGCGCTGTGTGTGTGTGTGCGCTGTGTGTGTGTGCGCTGTGTGTGCGCGCTGTGTGTGTGTGCGCTGTGTGTGTGTGCGCCGTGTGTGCACGCTGTGTGTGTGCGCTGTGTGTGTGTGTGCTGTATGTGTGCACGCTGTGTGTGTGTGTGCACTGTGTGTGTGTGCGCTGTGTGTGTGCACGCTGTGTGTGTGTGTGCGCGCTGTGTGTGTGCTGTGTGTGTGCGTGCTGTGTGTGTGTGCGCTGTGTGTGTGCGCACTGTGTGTGTGCGTTGTGTGTGTGCGCTGTGTGTGTGCTCGCTGTGTGCGCGTGCACAGTGTGTGTGCACGCTGTGTGTGTGTGCACGCTGTGTGTGTGTGCACGCTGTGTGTGTGCGCTGTGTGTGTGTGCACGCTGTGTGTGTGCGCTGTGTGTGTGCGCTGTGTGTGCGCGCTGTGTGTGTGTGCGCTGTGTGTGCGCTGTGTGTGCGCTGTGTGTGTGTGCGCTGTGTGTGTGTGCGCTGTGTGTGTGCGCTGTGTGTGTGCGCGCTGTGTGTGTGCGCGCTGTGTGTGTGCGCGCTGTGTGTGTGCGCTCTGTGTGTGCACGCTGTGTGTGTGTGCGCGCTGTGTGTGTGTGCGCGCTGTGTGTGTGCTGTGTGTGTGCGCGCTGTGTGTGCACGCTGTGTGTGTGCGCACTGTGTGTGTGTGCGCGCTGTGTGTGTGCGCGCTGTGTGTGTGTGCTGTGTGTGTGTGCGCTGTGTGTGTGCGCACTGTGTGTGTGTGCGCGCTGCGTGTGTGCGCGCTGTGTGTGCGCTGTGTGTGTGCGCTGTGTGTGTGCGCTGTGTGTGTGTGCGCGCTGTGTGTGTGCTGTGTGTGTGCGCTGTGTGTGTGTGCGCTGTGTGTGTGTGCGCTGTGTGTGTGCGCTGTGTGTGTGCGCTGTGTGTGTGCTCGCTGTGTGCGCATGCACAGTGTGTGTGCGCGCTGTGTGTGCGTGCACGCTGTGTGTGCGCGCTGTGTGTGTGTGCACGCTGTGTGTGTGCGCTGTGTGTGTGCGCTGTGTGTGTGCGCGCTGTGTGTGTGTGCGCTGTGTGTGTGCACGCTGTGTGTGTGCGCTGTGTGTGTGTGTGCGCTGTGTGTGTGTGTGCGCTGTGTGTGTGTGCGCTGTGTGTGCGCGCTGTGTGTGTGTGCGCTGTGTGTGTGTGCGCCGTGTGTGCACGCTGTGTGTGTGCGCTGTGTGTGTGTGTGCTGTATGTGTGCACGCTGTGTGTGTGTGTGCACTGTGTGTGTGTGCGCTGTGTGTGTGCACGCTGTGTGTGTGCGCGCTGTGTGTGTGCTGTGTGTGTGCGTGCTGTGTGTGTGTGCGCTGTGTGTGTGCGCGCTGTGTGTGTGCGTTGTGTGTGTGCGCTGTGTGTGTGCTCGCTGTGTGCGCGTGCACAGTGTGTGTGCACGCTGTGTGTGTGTGCACGCTGTGTGTGTGTGCACGCTGTGTGTGTGCGCTGTGTGTGTGTGCACGCTGTGTGTGTGCGCTGTGTGTGTGCGCTGTGTGCGCGCGCTGTGTGTGTGTGCGCTGTGTGTGCGCTGTGTGTGCGCTGTGTGTGTGTGCGCTGTGTGTGTGTGCGCTGTGTGTGTGCGCTGTGTGTGTGCGCGCTGTGTGTGTGCGCGCTGTGTGTGTGCGCGCTGTGTGTGTGCGCTCTGTGTGTGCACGCTGTGTGTGTGTGCGCGCTGTGTGTGTGTGCGCGCTGTGTGTGTGCTGTGTGTGTGCGCGCTGTGTGTGCACGCTGTGTGTGTGCGCACTGTGTGTGTGTGCGCGCTGTGTGTGTGCGCGCTGTGTGTGTGTGCTGTGTGTGTGTGCGCTGTGTGTGTGCGCACTGTGTGTGTGTGCGCGCTGTGTGTGTGCGCGCTGTGTGTGCGCTGTGTGTGTGCGCTGTGTGTGTGCGCTGTGTGTGTGTGCGCGCTGTGTGTGTGCTGTGTGTGTGCGCTGTGTGTGTGCGCTGTGTGTGTGTGCGCTGTGTGTGTGTGCGCTGTGTGTGCGCGCTGTGTGTGTGTGCGCTGTGTGTGTGTGCGCCGTGTGTGCACGCTGTGTGTGTGCGCTGTGTGTGTGGGTGCTGTATGTGTGCACGCTGTGTGTGTGTGTGCACTGTGTGTGTGTGCGCTGTGTGTGTGCACGCTGTGTGTGTGTGCGCGCTGTGTGTGTGCTGTGTGTGTGCGTGCTGTGTGTGTGTGCACTGTGTGTGTGTGCGCTGTGCGTGTGCGCTGTGTGTGTGTGCGCTGTGTGTGTGCACACTGTGTGTGTGCACGCTGTGTGTGTGTGCGCGCTGTGTGTGTGCTGTGTGTGTGCGTGCTGTGTGTGTGCGCGCTGTGTGCAGCGTGCACAGTGTGTGTGCGTGCCGTGTGTGTGTGCACGCTGTGTGTGTGTGCGCTGTGTGTGTGCGCGCTGTGTGTGTGCGTTGTGTGTGTGCGCTGTGTGTGTGCTCGCTGTGTGCGCGTGCACAGTGTGTGTGCACGCTGTGTGTGTGTGCACGCTGTGTGTGTGTGCACGCTGTGTGTGTGCGCTGTGTGTGTGTGCACGCTGTGTGTGTGCGCTGTGTGTGTGCGCTGTGTGTGTGCGCGCTGTGTGTGTGTGCGCTGTGTGTGCGCTGTGTGTGTGTGCGCTGTGTGTGTGTGTGCTGTGTGTGTGCGCTGTGTGTGTGCGCGCTGTGTGTGCGCGCTGTGTGTGTGCGCGCTGTGTGTGTGCGCTCTGTGTGTGCACGCTGTGTGTGTGCGCGCTGTGTGTGTGTGCGCGCTGTGTGTGTGCTGTGTGTGTGTGCGCTGTGTGTGCACGCTGTGTGTGTGCGCACTGTGTGTGTGTGCGCGCTGTGTGTGTGCGCGCTGTGTGTGTGTGCTGTGTGTGTGTGCGCTGTGTGTGTGCGCACTGTGTGTGTGTGCACGCTGTGTGTGTGTGCGCGCTGTGTGTGTGCGCGCTGTGTGTGTGCTGTGTGTGTGCGCGCTGTGTGTGCACGCTGTGTGTGTGCGCACTGTGTGTGTGTGCGCGCTGTGTGTGTGCGCGCTGTGTGTGTGTGCTGTGTGTGTGTGCGCTGTGTGTGTGCGCACTGTGTGTGTGTGCGCGCTGTGTGTGTGCGCGCTGTGTGTGCGCTGTGTGTGTGCGCTGTGTGTGTGCGCTGTGTGTGTGTGCGCGCTGTGTGTGTGCTGTGTGTGTGCACGCTGTGTGTGTGCACGCTGTGTGTGTGCTGTGTGTGTGCACGCTGTGTGTGTGTGCGCGCTATGTGTGTGTGCTGTGTGTGTGCACGCTGTGTGTGTGTGCAAGCTGTGTGTGTGCATTGTGTGTGTGTGCACGCTGTGTGTGTGTGTGCATGCTGTGTGTGTGTGTGCTGTGTGTGTGCGCTGTGTGTGTGCGCTGTGTGTGTGCACGCTGTGTGTGCGCATTGTGTGTGTGTGCACGCTGTGTGTGTGTGTGCATGCTGTGTGTGTGTGCGCTGTGTGCGCGCGCTGTGTGTGTGCACGCTGTGTGTGTGCGCGCGCTGTGTGTGTGCTGTGTGTGTGCATGCTGTGTGTGTGTGCATGCTGTGTATGTGTGCGCTGTGTGTGTGCGCGCAGTGTGTGTGCACGCTATGTGTGTGTGCGCGCTGTGTGTGTGCTGTGTGTGTGCACGCTGTGTGTGTGCGCGCGCTGTGTGTGTGCTGTGTGTGTGCATGCTGTGTGTGTGTGCATGCTGTGTATGTGTGCGCTGTGTGTGCACGCTGTGTGTGTGTGCACGCTGTGTGTGTGCACGCTGTGTGTATGCACGCTGTGTGTGTGTGCGCGCTGTGTGTGTGTGTTGTGTGTGTGCACGCTGTGTGTGTGTGCACGCTGTGTGTGTGTGCGCTGTGTGTGTGCACGCTGTGTGTGTGTGCGTTGTGTGTGTGTGCGTTGTGTGTGTGTGCGTTGTGTGTGTGTGCGTTGTGTGTGTGTGCACGCTGTGTGTGTGCTGTGTGTGTGTGCGCTGTGTGTGCACGCTGTGTGTGTGCGCACTGTGTGTGTGTGCGCGCTGTGTGTGTGCGCGCTGTGTGTGTGTGCTGTGTGTGTGTGCGCTGTGTGTGTGCGCACTGTGTGTGTGTGCACGCTGTGTGTGTGCGCGCTGTGTGTGTGTGCGCGCTGTGTGTGTGCTGTGCGTGTGCGCGCTGTGTGTGCACGCTGTGTGTGTGCGCACTGTGTGTGTGTGCGCGCTGTGTGTGTGCGCGCTGTGTGTGTGTGCTGTGTGTGTGTGCGCTGTGTGTGTGCGCACTGTGTGTGTGTGCGCGCTGTGTGTGTGTGCGCGCTGTGTGTGTGCGCGCTGTGTGTGCGCTGTGTGTGTGCGCTGTGTGTGTGCGCTGTGTGTGTGCGCGCTGTGTGTGTGCTGTGTGTGTGCACGCTGTGTGTGTGCACGCTGTGTGTGTGCTGTGTGTGTGCACGCTGTGTGTGTGTGCGCGCTATGTGTGTGTGCTGTGTGTGTGCACGCTGTGTGTGTGTGCAAGCTGTGTGTGTGCATTGTGTGTGTGTGCACGCTGTGTGTGTGTGTGCATGCTGTGTGTGTGTGTGCTGTGTGTGTGCGCTGTGTGTGTGCGCTGTGTGTGTGCACGCTGTGTGTGCGCATTGTGTGTGTGTGCACGCTGTGTGTGTGTGTGCATGCTGTGTGTGTGTGCGCTGTGTGCGCGCGCTGTGTGTGTGCACGCTGTGTGTGTGCGCGCGCTGTGTGTGTGCTGTGTGTGTGCGCACTGTGTGTGTGTGCATGCTGTGTATGTGTGCGCTGTGTGTGTGCGCGCAGTGTGTGTGCACACTATGTGTGTGTGCGCGCTGTGTGTGCTGTGTGTGTGCATGCTGTGTGTGTGTGCGCGCTGTGTGTGTGCTGTGTGTGTGCACGCTGTGTGTGTGTGCACGCTGTGTGTGTGCACGCTGTGTGTATGCACGCTGTGTGTGTGTGCGCGCTGTGTGTGTGTGCGTTGTGTGTGTGCACGCTGTGTGTGTGTGCACGCTGTGTGTGTGTGCGCTGTGTGTGTGCACGCTGTGTGTGTGTGCGTTGTGTGTGTGCGTTGTGTGTGTGTGCGTTGTGTGTGTGTGCGTTGTGTGTGTGTGCACGCTGTGTGTGTGCTATGTGTGTGTGTGCTATGTGTGTGCTATGTGTGTGTGTGCTGTGTGTGTGCTATGTGTGTGTGTGCTATGTGTGTGCACTGTGTGTGTGCGCTGTGTGTGTGCACGCTGTGTGTGTGTGCGCTGTGTGTGTGCAGGCTGTGTGTGTGTGCGTTGTGTGTGTGTGTGCGTTGTGTGTGTGTGCGTTGTGTGTGTGTGCGTTGTGTGTGTGTGTGCATTGTGTGTGTGCACGCTGTGTGTGTGCTATGTGTGTGTGTGCTATGTGTGTGCTATGTGTGTGTGTGCTGTGTGTGTGCTATGTGTGTGTGTGCTATGTGTGTGCACTGTGTGTATGCTATGTGTGGGTGTGCTATGTGTGTGCACTGTGTGTGTGCGCTGTGTGTGTGTGCGCCGTGTGTGCACGCTGTGTGTATGCGCTGTGTGTGTGCTGTGTGTGTGCACGCTGTGTGTGTGTGTGTGCACTGTGTGTGTGTGCGCTGTGTGTGGGCGCTGTGTGTGTGCGCGCTGTGTGTGTGTGCGCTGTGTGTGTGCTCGCTGTGTGCGCGTGCACAGTGAGTGTGCACGCTGTGTGTGTGCATGCTGTGTGTGTGCGCTGTGTGTGCGCTGTGTGTGTGCGCGCTGTGTGTGTGTGCGCTGTGTGTGCGCTGTGTGTGCGCTGTGTGTGTGTGCGCTGTGTGTGTGCGCGCTGTGTGTGTGCGCTCTGTGTGTGCACGCCGTGTGTGTGCGCGCTGTGTGTGTGTGCGCACTGTGTGTGTGCTGTGTGTGTGCGCGCTGTGTGTGCACGCTGTGTGTGTGCGCACTGTGTGTGTGCGCGCTGTGTGTGTGCGCGCTGTGTGTGTGTGCTGTGTGTGTGCGTTGTGTGTGTGTGCGCTGTGTGTGTGTGCTGTGTGTGTGTGCGCTGTGTGTGTGCTCACTGTGTGTGTGTGCGCGCTGTGTGTGTGCGCGCTGTGTGTGCGCTGTGTGTGTGTGCTGTGTGTGTGCGCTGTGTGTGTGTGCACGCTGTGTGTGTGCTGTGTGTGTGCACGCTGTGTGTGTGCACGCTGTGTGTGTGCTGTGTGTGTGCACACTGTGTGTGTGCACGCTGTGTGTGTGCACGCTGTGTGTGTGCATTGTGTGTGTGTGCACGCTGTGTGTGTGTGTGCATGCTGTGTGTGTGCGCTGTGTGTGTGTGCGCTGTGTGTGTGCGCTGTGTGTGTGCACGCTGTGTGTGCGCATTGTGTGTGTGTGCACGCTGTGTGTGTGTGTGCATGCTGTGTGTGTGCGCTGTGTGTGCACGCTGTGTGTGCGCTGTGTGTGTGCACGCTGTGTGTGTGTGCACGCTGTGTATGTGTGCGCTGTGTGTGTGCGCGCTGTGTGTGTGCACGCTGTGTGTGTGTGTGCGCTGTGTGTGTGCTGTGTGTGTGCACGCTGTGTGTGTGCATGCTGTGTATGTGTGCGCTGTGTGTGCGCGCGCTGTGTGTGTGCACGCTGTGTGTGTGCGCTGTGTGTGTGCATGCTGTGTGTGTGTGCGTGCTGTGTGTGTGCTGTGTGTGTGCACGCTCTGTGTGTGTGCGCGCTGTGTGTGTGTGTGCTGTGTGTGTGCACGCTGTGTGTGTGCGCGCTGTGTGTGTGCGCGCTGTGTGTGTGTGCACGCTGTGTGTGTGTGCGCTGTGTGTGTGCACGCTGTGTGTGTGTGCGTTGTGTGTGTGCATTGTGTGTGTGTGCGTTGTGTGTGTGCACGCTGTGTGTGTGCTATGTGTGTGTGTGCTATGTGTGTGCTATGTGTGTGTGTGCTGTGTGTGTGCTATGTGTGTGTGTGCTATGTGTGTGCACTGTGTGTATGCTATGTGTGTGCGTGCATGCGTGTGTGCGCTGTGTTCTGCTTCAGGTCGAAGCAAAACCAAGACTGGATCATGAGACACATCACTTAAAGTGTTGGTATGCTGCTATCCCTTAAAGGCACATTACAACGGTTTTGGCACTCAGTCGAGTTCATTCTCTCACTGATTCAAACTGCCTCACTGTATCTCTTTAACAGTTTAGTTAATACTCTCTGAAGCTCATTTCCTCATGGGAATTCAAAATTAAGAAGTGAGGAAGCCAGCAGTTGCGACGACAAGCTAGAAAGGATTCATCCTGTTTCATGGAATAGAATGAATCATGGAATCCCTACAGTGCAGAAGGAGGCAATTTGGCCCATCAAGTTTGTACCGATCATAATCCCACCCAGGTCCCATCCCCACAACCTGATGAATTTACCCTGCCACTCGGGTCAATTTAGCATAGCCAATCCACCTAACCAGCACATCTTTGGACTTTGGATTCTGGAGTATCCCACTTTTGCGATGTGGGAACATTAGTTTTGCCTCTCTCTATTCTGGGCACTGCACCATTAGTATTGGTTAGCTTGCAGCATAGATTCACCATAATGATACCAGACAAAGAGGGCCGAGATTCAAGGGGACATTGCGCAGACCAGGCTCGTATTTCCTTCAGTCTAAAAGATAAAGGATGGGTCTAATCGATAGGGTAGATAAAAAGAATTAATTTCCTTTGAGAGGAGTGAGGGTGTCCAGAACAATTGGCATGACCTTAAAATAAGAATGAGGCCATTTAGGTTCAATGTAAGGAGGTACTACTTCACACACAAAGTGCAGTGGAATTTTAGAACACTCTTCAAAATGTTGTTCTAAATGTTGTTCAGGGTAAGGATGAATCGAAAATGACAATGCAGTGACTGATTATCTCTTTGTTAGGGAATGATGTTGAAGTTCATGGAGACAAGGTGGGTGGATGGAGTTGTGACATAAATCACCTGTAACCAAGCTGAATGGTGGATTAGACTTGAGGAGCAGACAGGGCTACTTACTTCATACTTCTATTCAACATCTGCACATGTACACATTTGTGGATTGTTTTGAGGATGTAACTCGTAGAGTTGATGCGGGGGAGCCAGTGGGTGTGATTTATTTGGACTTTCAGAAGGCTTTCAACAAAGTCCCACATAATGAATTAGTGTGTAAAATTAGAGCAGATGGGATTGCGTGTGGGTATTGTCTTGAGATGAGGAGAAAACTGGTTGGCAGACAGGAAACAAAGAATAGGAATAAATGGGTCGTCTTCCAAATGGCAGGCAGTGACTAGTGAGATACAGCAGAGCTCAGTGCTGGACCCCAGCTATTCACAATGCATATCAATGATTTAGAAGAGGAAAGTAAATACAATATCTCCAAATTTACAGGTGACACAAGCTAGGTAGGAAGGTGACCTGTGAGGAGGATGCAGAGATCCCTTAGTGTGATTTGGACAAGTTGCAAGAGTGGGCAAATGATTGGCAGATGCAGTATAATGTGGATATATGCGAGGTTATCCGCTTCGGTAGCAAAAATGGGAAGGCAGTTTACTATCTGAATGCACATTCCCCTCTCCTAATTTATGGCCTTTTGGCCTTTTGGCTAAGATCAAGTGTAGTATGGAGAAGATGCTGCACTTGGTCGAGGTCATTAGGTTACGCTGAGGCTTCATATGTTTCATATGAAGCAATTTTTAAAAGCGGCATCTCGGCCTTTTGGCTAAGATGCAAATGAGCCCAAGTCTTGGAGGAGGAACCTCCCCCTTCTCCAATCAGCTTGGCTCATGTAGATCAGGCCCAGGACAGGGTGATTTGGTCGCTCGCCCTGTCTTGTCAGCCTGGATCTGAAATGTCTCAACTTGTTGAGACTCTGAATTGGATTTGATTTGATTGAATTGGAAAAGTATATTAAAAAAATTTTTTATGGCCAACAAGACCTGGGTGTCCTCGTACACCAGTCATTGAAGGTGAGCATACAGGTGCAGCAGCCAGTCAAAAAGGCAAATTGTATGTTGGCCTTCATAGTGAGAGGATTCGAGTACAGGAGCAGGAATGTCTTGCTGCAATTATACAGTGCCTTGGGAGACCCCGCCTGGAATAGTATGTGCAATTTTGGTCTCCTTATCTGAGGAAGGATGTTCTTTCTATAGACGGAGTGCAGCGAAGGTTTACCAGACTGATTCCTGGGATGGCGGGACTGATTTATGAGGAGAGATTGAGTCAGTTAGGAGTATGTTTGTTGGAATTCAGAATAATGAGAGGGGGATCTCATAGAAATCTACAAAAATCTAACAGGACTAGACAAGTGATGCGCGATTCATTCACTCGGGAGGCTGGATCGTACCCGGGAAATAAAGGCTTTTATTAGCAATAAGAATGGAGCATACTGCTTAACAATACAATCCCAGACTAAAGGGTCACTAGGAAGTTGATGCGCGACAATCAAGCACGAGGTACAAGGCTTCAGCAATTGAAGGCTTTTATTGACAAACAATGGAACTATCTAAACACGAGTACACCATTCCAGACTGGAGGGGTCCCGCCTGAGCAGAGGGTCTTATACCTCTCCCCAGGAGGCGGGGCCCGACCGGGATGTGCCATAACAGCATCCACCACAGGTATATTAATCCCACAGTGTAAACACCCTAACCCAATAACAACATTATAACAACCCCACAGTGTCAACACCCTAACCCAACAGTAACATTGGAATAACCCCACAGTGGTAACCAACGATGGTTCACCACATTCACCCCTCCTTTTAAAACAAAGGCCGGCGGGGTGCGAAAACAGTTTACATACATACAAAAAAAATCTACAAGTCCAGACGGTCTGGAGGACCGCACCGTCGCTGTGATCTCCTCAACACCAGTTGCGACACCGGAGCAGGTGCTTGCGGTGGCGTTCTCTCCAAAACAGCGTCCGGCTGTCCCCTCGAGGACTCCCGGGCCGGTTGACCCTGGTGAAGCGGTGGTGCAGGGGATCCCGGTACCTTCTGTGGTGGCGCCGATCTCCGAGTCTCAGGCAAGCTGTACATGGGAGTATAACTGTTATGCACTGGTCCCGGTGCTGACCGCGCCACGTCCGGGGAAGAAAGAAGTGATAGGGGATTCGTGACAGGGGGTATGGGAGCGACAGGAGTTGCTACGTCCCCTGCGGGCGCCAGGTCTTGAATCGAGACCGTGTCCTCTCGCCCGTCAGGATATGCCACATAGGCATACTGAGGGTTGGCGTGGAGGAGTTGGACCGGTTCGACCAAGGGGTCAGACTTGCGGGCCCTCACATGTCGCCGCAGAAGGACGGGTCCTGGGTACGTCAACCAGGCTGGTAAGGAGATCCCCGAGGACGACTTCCGAGGGAATGAGAACATCCTCTCGTGGGGAGTAGCATTGGTTGCCGTACACAGGAGGGAGCGAATGGAATGAAGCGCATTTGGAAGGACCTCCTGCCAACGGGAGACTGGAAGGCCCCTGGACTTCAGCGCCAATAGGACAGCCTTCCAGACTGTAGCATTCTCTCTCTCCACCTGTCCGTTACCCCTAGGGTTGTAGCTCGTGGTTCTACTAGAGGCAATCCCGTATGAGAGCAGGAATTGCCTCAAGTCGTTACTCATGAACGACGAGCCCCTGTCGCTATGTATGTAGCAGGGGTACCCGAACAGGGTAAAAAGATCACTGAATGCCTTAATCACTGTGGCAGTCGACGTGTCCGCACAGGGAACAACAAACGGGAACCGGGAGTATTCATCTATGATATTGAGAAAATACACATTCCGGTCCGTTGAGGGAAGGGGGCCCTTAAAATCCACACTCAGCCTCTCAAAGGGGCGAGTGGCCTTGACCAATTGTGCCCGGTCAGGTCGATAAAAGTGCGGTTTGCATTCCGCGCAAATCCGACAGCTTCTCGTTACAGACCTGACATCCTCCACCGAGTAGGGCAGGTTACGGGCTTTTATGAAGTGGTAGAGCCGAGTGACCCCAGGATGGCACAGGTCATTATGGAGGGCGTTCAAGCGGTCCTCCTGCATGATAGCGCATGTTCCGCGCGAGAGGGCATCCGAGGGCTCATTGAGTTTCCCTGGACAATACATAATATCGTAATTATAGGTGGAGAGCTCAATTCTCCACCGCAAGATCTTATCATTCTTGATCTTGTCCCTCTGCGTATTACTGAACATAAACGCCACGGATCGTTGATCCGTGATCAGGGTGAACCGCTTCCCCGCCAAGTAATGGCGCCAGTGTCTGATGGCCTCCACAATAGCCTGAGCCTCCTTCTCCACCGCTGAATGCCGAATTTTGGGACCCTGAAGGGTGCGGGAAAAAAACGCGACGGGCCTGCCTGCCTGGTTCAGTGTGGCGGCCAGGGCGAAATCCGATGCATCACTTTCCACTTGAAAAGGGATCGATTCATCCACCGCGTGCATCGTGGCTTTCGCAATGTCACTTTTCAAAGCCTTGAAGGCCAATTGGGCCTCCGGCGTGAGTGGGAAAGTCGTGGACTTGATGAGCGGATGGGCTTTGTCCGCGTAGTTGGGGACCCACTGCGCATAATAGGAGAAGAAGCCGAGGCATCTCCTCAGTGCTTTTGCGCTAGCAGGCAAGGGAAGTTCAGTAAGGGGGCGCATACGGTCTGGATCAGGGCCGATGACCCCGTTTTCCACCACATATCCCAGGATAGCTAACCTGCGCGTACGGAATACACACTTCTCCCTGTTATAGGTCAGATTCAGGCGAGAAGCAGTGCGCAGAAAGTTCTGGAGGTTTGTGTCATGGTCCTGCTGGTCATGGCCGCAGATGGTGACGTTATCCAGGTACGGGAAGGTAGCCCGCAACCCGTTCTGGTCCACCATTCGGTCCATAGCACGCTGGAAGACCGAGACCCCATTGGTGACACCAAATGGAACCCTAAGAAACTGATACAGACGACCATCCGCCTCAAAAGCCGTATATTGTCGGTCCTCTGGGCGGATGGGGAGTTGGTGGTAGGCGGACTTAAGGTCTATGGTGGAGAACACCCGGTACTGCGCAATCTGATTGACCATATCAGATATGCGCGGGAGAGGATACGCATCCAGCTGCGTATAACGGTTAATGGTCTGACTGTAGTCGATGACCATCCGGGGTTTGTTCCCGCTTTTAACCACCACGACCTGCGCTCTCCACGGACTAGCACTGGGCTGTATGATCCCTTCTTTGAGGAGCCGCTGAACCTCAGATCTGATGAAGATCCGATCTTCAGCGCTGTAACGCCTACTTTTAGTAGCGATGGGCTTGCAGCCTGGTACCAGATTCTTAAATAAAGAGGGTGTGGTGATCTTTAGTGTGGAAAGATTGCATGCGGGGCGCTTTGGACAATTTGGAGGCTGCGGCTGATTCCCTACTGCCAGCGAAGGGAGTGGCCCACCGTACTGTAGGATCACACTCTTCATGTGGACCATAAAGTTTAGTCCGAGGAGAATTGGCGCGCAAAGATGCGGCAACACAAGGAGCCTGTATCGCTCGTAGATTGTGCCCTGCACCTCCAGAGTTACCACACATCATCCTTGGATCGGTACAGACCGGGACCGTGATACCATAGAAATTGTCTGTTTGGCAGGTAGAACCCGGAGTCCACACCTCTTTGCAGTGTCAGGGTGAATAAAACTCTCGGTGCTCCCACTGTCAAACAGACAATACACAGTACGACCATTTACCTTGATGTTCATCATCGAACAGTCAAGCCTGTGATGCTTTGTCTGGTCCAGAGAGATCGACGCCACCGTTGGCCCTTGGACGTCACTGCAGGCAGCCGAGGTTGATGCTGAGGACCCCTGCTGGTCGCTCCTGGTCATCGTCGACCACGATGGCCGCCCCCATGAGTCGCACGTGGGTGAGGGCGCCAAGCGTAGCGACTCCTGGTGGTCATCCTCCTCCTCCGCCAGCCACGATGGCGTCGTCCTGGATTCGCACGTGGTCGGACCTCGTGGGTACTGCGACGCCGATGGAGATGATCTCCGCACGGGAGGGTCACAGGCTGCACTGCCGTTCTTGGGCTTCGATCGGCAGACTTTCGCGTAGTGCCCCTTTTTACCGCACTGACTGCAGATCACCGTTTTAGCTGGACACTGTTGCCGTGGATGCTTGGCTCCTCCGCAAAAATAGCACCGCTGGCCGCCTGGAGCTGCCGCCGTCGTCGGGTCGATATGGGAGCGCGAGCCCGTGGGGCAAGGAGGGATTTGTGACTGCTCCTGCCACGTTGTCTCCACGTGGTCTTCGGGGTACAGAGCCAAGCTTTTCGACGCTGCCTCCAGCATCTCAGCCATCTCCATCGCTTGGGTCAGGTTGAGGTTCCCTTTCTCCAACAGCTTAAGCCGGATGTACGAGGACCCTACCCCTGCTACAAACGCATCTCGGGTGAGGTCGTACATGTACTGCTCAGCCGACACAGCTTTGCAGTCGCAGCCCCTGGCAAGCTGCAAGAGCTCATTGGCGTAGTCCTCCATGGTTTCGCCCGACTGCCGACGTCGTGTAGCGAGGAGGTAACGAGCGTGAATCTCGTTGGGTGGTCTCGTGTATCGTTTCTTCAAGAGCTCGATGGCCCTCGGGTAAGTGGTGGCCGCACGAATCGCGAGATAGACCGTGTCGCTTACCCTCGCGTGGAGGACCTGGAGTCTGTCGTTGTCCGTAGTAACTACTGCAGAGGCCGCCAGGTAGTCCTCGAAACACTTCAGCCAGTGGTCGAAGGTGTTAGAGGCACCGACCGCACGTGGGTCCAGCGTCAGACGCTCTGGTTTCAGCATTTGCTCCATACTCTCTTTACTGTCGAGAGTTTTGTGTTTGTCAATAAAATTGATGCGCGACAATCAAGCACGAGGTACAAGGCTTCAGCAATTGAAGGCTTTTATTGACAAACAATGGAACTATCTAAACACGAGTACACCATTCCAGACTGGAGGGGTCCCGCCTGAGCAGAGGGTCTTATACCTCTCCCCAGGAGGCGGGGCCCGACCGGGATGTGCCATAACAGCATCCACCACAGGTATATTAATCCCACAGTGTAAACACCCTAACCCAATAACAACATTATAACAACCCCACAGTGTCAACACCCTAACCCAACAGCAACATTGGAATAACCCCACAGTGGTAACCAACGATGGTTCACCACAGAAGTGCAGTGACCTTTATACTCCTATAGGAAGGCGGAGCCAACCGGAGTGTACCACAGAACAATACCAACCCTAACCCCAACAGTAACAAGAGTAACATATGTACAAGTACCCATAGTGATAACCATCTATGGTTCACCACATTCACCCCTCCTTTAAAAACAAAAGGCCGGTGGGGCAAAAAAAACAGTACGAACTGTCCATATATTCACAAGTTCAGTCGTATCGGAGGGCCGCACCGTCTCTGTGACCTCCTCAACACTGGCGGTAGCTCCGGTTCTGGTGACCGTGATGACCCTCTCTCCAAGGCGGTGTCCAGTGACTCCCCCAGTTCCTCACGGATGGGTGGACCTCGAGGTGACGACAATCTCCTGGACTCAAGCAAGCCCCGAAGTGGTGACAATCTCCTGGACTCAGGCAAGCTGTACATGGGGGTAAGAGGATTAAGTGGTGGTCCCGATACTGCCCGCGCCGTGTCAGGAGGGGAGATAAAGGGCAAGGGGTCCCTCACCAGGGGTGCGGGAGCGACGGGGGTTTCCAGGTCCCCTACAGGCGCCAGATCTCGGATCGAGACCGTGTCCTCTCGCCCGTCAGGATATGCTACATAGGCATATTGAGGGTTGGCGTGGAGGAGATGGACCTGTTCAACCAAAGGGTCGGACTTGAGGGCCCTAACATGCCGCCGCAGGAGGACAGGTCCTGAGTACGTCAACCAAGACGGCACTGAGGTCCCAGAGGAAGACTTCCTAGGGAAGGTAAACATCCGCTCATGTGGGGTAGCGTTGGTTGCCGTACACAGGAGAGACCGGATTGAATGGAGCGCATCAGAAAGTACCTCTTGCCAACGGGAGACTGGAAGACCCTTAGACCTCAACGCCAGTAAGACAGCCTTCCAGACTGTAGCGTTTTCTCTTTCGACCTGCCCGTTACCCCTGGGGTTGTAACTTGTAGTCCTACTTGAGGCAATCCCTTTAGAGAGCAGGTATTGCCTCAAGTCGTCGCTCATAAACGACGAACCCCTATCACTGTGGATATAACTGGGGTAACCGAACAGGGTGAAAAGATCCCGCAAGGCTTTGATAACCGTGGCAGCGGACATGTCTGAACAGGAAATGGCAAAAGGGAATCGGGAGTACTCGTCAACCACGTTGAGGAAGTACACATTCCGATCTGTCGAAGGAAGGGGGCCCTTGAAATCAACACTCAGTCGTTCAAAAGTGCGAGTGGCCTTAATGAGGTGTGCCCTGTCAGGTCGGTAGAAGTGCGGCTTGCATTCAGCACATACCTGGCAGCTTCAAGTTATCGATCTGACATCCTCTACGGAGTAGGGCAGATTCTGGGCCTTTACAAAATGGAAGAGCCGAGTGATCCCCGGATGGCAGAGATCATTGTGGAGGGCCTGTAGCCGGTCCTCCTGCACACTGGCACATGTTGCACGCGACAGGGCATCTGAGGGCTCATTGAGCTCCCCCGGACGGTACATGATATCATAGTTGTAGGTGGAGAGTTCGATTCTCCACCTCAAGATTTTATCATTTTTGATCTTACCCTTTAACGTGTTGTTGAACATGAAGGCCACGGACCGCTGGTCTGTGAGCAGGGTAAACCGTTTGCCAGCCAAGTAATGGCGCCAATGCCGGACGGCCTCCACAATGGCCTGAGCCTCTTTTTCCACAGCGGAGTGCCGAATTTCAGGGCCTTGGAGGGTGCGAGAGAAAAAGGCGACGGGCCTGCCCGCCTGGTTAAGTGTGGCGGCCAGGGCGAAATCAGATGCATCACTCTCCACCTGGAAGGGGATGGACTCATCGACAGCGTGCATCGTGGCTTTCGCGATGTCGGCTTTTATCCCTTCAAAGGCTAAGCGAGCCTCTGCTGCCAGGGGAAAAGAGGTAGACTTTATGAGCGGACGGGCTTTGTCCGCATAATTGGGAACCCACTGTGCGTAATACGAAAAGAAGCCTAAGCATCTTCTCAGTGCTTTGATGCTAGTGGGTAGGGGAAGTTCAAGGAGGGGACGCTTACGGTCTGGATCAGGGCCAAGGACCCTGTTTTCCACCACATATCCGAGAATAGCTAAGCGGTGCTTGCTGAATACACACTTCTCCTTGTTATAGGTCAGGTTCAGGAGAGCCGCAGTATGTAAAAACTTTAGGAGGTTGGCATCGTGGTCCTGCTGGTCATGGCTGCAGATAGTGACATTGTCCAGGTACGGGAAGGTAGCCCGTAGCCCGTTTTGGTCCACCATTCGGTCCATTGCACGCTGGAAGACCGAGACCCCATTAGTGACGCCAAAGGGGACCCTTAAGAAGTGGTAGAGACGACCATCCGCCTCAAAGGCCATATACTTTCGGTCCTCTGGGCGAATGGGGAGCTGGTGATAGGCCGACTTCAAGTCGAAGGTGGAGAACACCCGGTACTGCGCAGTCTGATTGACCATGTCAGATATGCGCGGGAGAGGGTACGCGTCCAGCTGCGTGTACCTATTAATGGTCTGACTATAGTCTATGACCATCCGGGGCTTGTCTCCAGTCTTAACCAGCACGACTTGTGCTCTCCATGGGCTAGTGCTAGGTTGAATGATCCCTTCCCTGAGGAGCCGCTGAACCTCAGATCGAATAAAGATCCGATCCTCAGCGCTGTAACGCCTGCTCTTAGTTGCGATGGGCTTGCAACCTGGCACGAGATTTTCAAATGAAGACGGCGGGGTGATTCTGAGTGTCGAGAGACTGCACGTGGAGCGTGCTGAGCAATTTGGAGGCTGCTGTTCTGCCACTGAAAGTGGAGGGAGTGGCCCATCGTACTGCAGGGTCACACTCTTCAGGTGGACCATAAAGTCTAGTCCCAGGAGTACCGGAGCACAAAGGTGCGGTAACACGAGGAGCCTGAAGTTCTCGTAAACTGTGCCCCGCACCGTTAGGTTTACCACGCAGCTCCCAAGAACGGTAAAAGATCGGGACCTCGACACCATAGAAATTGTCTGTCTGACAGTCTGTACTCAGAGACCGCACCGTTTCACGGTGTCTGGATGAATGAAACTCTCCGTGCTCCCGCTGTCAAACAGACAATGTATCAGGCGTCCGTTTACCTCTATGTCCATCATGGACTTGTCGAGTCTGTGAGGCTTGGCCTGGTCCAGGATGATTGACGCCACCGTTGAATCTTGAGTGCAACTGCAGGCAGCTGAGATGGTCGATGATGATGACCCCTGCTGGTCGGCTGCGGTCGGTGTCGGCCAAAATGGCTGCGCCCATGGATCGCACGTGGTCGATTGCGTTGAAAGTGGCGGCACTCGCAGGTCGCACGTGTCTTGCGTCGTCGTCCTCAGGAATGGCGGCGCTCGTGAATCGCACGTGGTTAAAGACCTCGACGAAGCCGGAGACGAGGAGACAGATCCTGGAGAGTCACATGCAGCACTGCTTGGTTTCGAAGGTGGTTTCGCTCGGCACACTTTAGCATAGTGCCCTTTCTTCCCACACGAGGAGCAAAATACCGTTCTGGCCGGACATCGCTGACGAGGGTGCTTCGCCAATCCACAGAAATAGCACCGTGGGCCACCTGGAGCTGCCGCCGCCGTCAGGTCCGAGGTTGAAAGCACGATCGCGCAGTTCCTAGGATCCGCTGGGTAGAGTTGAGTCGGTGGCTGTACTTGCCACGATGTTCCCACATGGTCGGTGGGGTAAGTTTCAAGACTTCTGGAGGCCGTTTCCATCGCATCAGCCAATTCCACCGTCTTAGCTAGGTCCAAGTTACCTTGCTCTAGCAGCCGCAGGCGAATATAGGATGAGCCGATTCCTGCCACGAACGCATCTCGGGTCAGATCGTTAGTATATTGAGTCGCCGACACTGGCTTGCAATTGCAGGCTCTGGCTAGCTGCTGAAGTTCGTGCAGGTACTGTCCCGTCGTTTCGCCGGGCTGCCGCCGTCGAGTGGCTAGTAGGTGCCGAGCATGAATCTCGTTTGGCGATTTATTGTACAGCTTCTTAAGTAGTTCGATGGCCCCTTTGTAGTCTTGGGAATCACGGATTGTTGCATACATAGTGTCGCTTACCCTTGCGTGGAGGACCCGCAATCTGTCGGCGTCGTTTTGGACTGCTGTTGAGGCGTCGATATAATCCTGGAAACACTTCAACCAATGGTCGAAAGTGTTCAACGCTCCAGCGGCACGCGGATCTAAGGTAAGCCGATCGGGTTTTAACATTTGCTCCGTGGTTTTTTTTTCTTCAAACAAAATTTATTGCTAATAAAATTGATGCGCGATTAATTCACTCGGGAGGCTGGATCGTACCCGGGAAATAAAGGCTTTTATTAGCAATAAGAATGGAGCATACTGCTTAACAATACAATCGCAGACTAAAGGGTCACTAGGAAGTGCAGTGACCTTTATACTCCTATAGGAAGGCGGAGCCAACCGGAGTGTACCACAGAACAATACCAACAGGTGGAACACCCCAACCCTAACCCCAACAGTAACAAGAGTAACGTATGTACAAGTACCCATAGTGATAACCATCTATGGTTCAGTACCCATAGTGGTAACCATCTATGGTTCACCACAACAAGGTAGATACAAGAAGGATGTTTCCAATGATGGGGGGTCCAGAACCAGGGTCACAGTCTGAGGATACAGGGAAGACTGTTGAGGACAGAGATGAAGAGAAATCTCTTCACCCAGAGAGTGGTCAGCCTATGGAATTCGTTACCACAGAAAGTTGAGGCCAAAGCATTGAATGTTCTCAAGAAGCAGTTACATATAGCACTTGAAGCGAAGGGAATCAAAGGATATGGAGGCGAGGCAGGATCAGGCATTGAGTTGGCTGATCAACCATGATAATTTTGAATGGCGGAGCAGGCTCAAAGGGCTGAATGGCCTCCTCCTGCTTCTATCTTCTTTGTTTCTATGATTTGATGTCTCCACTTGTATTGCTGCTGGGATATTTTGTCCACTTTGCCATTGTTACCATATGCAGTTATGATTTTTTTCAGAAAATACTATTTTGAAGGTCACCTATTGTAAATGTTGGACTAACTTTAAAGACTGTTCCCAAAATGGACTCTGGGGGTCACCTAAATTTCTACTTGTGGGTTTGTACTAGAACCCCTTTCTAGAGCCAGACAAAGAGGAGGTAAATTAGCTGGGCAGCTAAAAGTGCCACACTTGAAGAACCTTCCCTTCTCCCCATAAACCTGATTCCACCTACTGAAGCTCACCTATTAAAGTAACCTCTGGCAATTCAACAGCAGGAGCTTCACAGCTGCAGAGACAATCCTACAACTTCAAAAACCTTCACTTCAGACAACTCAACATCTGGATTTATAAAATCAAACCTGACCAAATATGGATTAAATTCATAGCGTACTTATAAATACCATTTTATCTTTATTTGTGTATGTGTTAGTAACTTTATTATTTCTTAAGTTATTTCCAGAGTAAGAGACTAAAATTAATTAACCATTTCATTTTTTTTCCAAGTAAAACGGTTTAGCTGTTGAATTGTTTTAAGTTGAATTTCTCACTGCATAGGTAAGAAAATGCACACACACACGCATGTGCACACACATACAAATACATGTACACACACACATACACGCACACACATGGATATCAACAAACACATGCATACACATACACACACTTGCATACATATACACACACACATATACATATGAACATCAACAAACACACGCACACACATAGACACACACACATACGCGCACACACATATGAACATCAACAAACACACACACACATACATGTACACACATACGGACCTCAACAAATGCACACACACGCACGAACACGCACATATGCAAAAAGCTTTGTTCATGGGCGACTTTGGGGAAACACCATCAGAAGAGTCTATGACAGTAATGCTCATGGTTCTTCAATGCCAGTTGTCATTGGTTTTAGCCCTCTACTGATCTCATATGAGTTACTTCAGTAATGATCTTCTCCCACACCCTGCCGTTTCACCTCACCGCCTAGCAACTGCTCCACACCCCCACTCCAATCACAGAACCAGCCAGGAACAACACCATGGTAACGGAAAGGATATGAGAGAGAATTGAAAAGAGGGAAGCAGGAGTGAGAAGAGGAAGAGAGGAGGAATTGAGAAAGAACAAAAGGAACAATGAAAGAGAACAACAGTAAACCAGAAAATAATAAGAAGTGAACAGAAAGAAGAAAAAAGAAAGGAAGGTGGGAAGGGAAGTCAACAAGCGAGGAAGAAGGAAAGGAGAGAGAGAGGCAGAAATTAAGAAGGAGAAGACACAGGAAAGAGAACGGGGAGGAAGGCTGAGCTAGATAGATTACTGATTAACAAGAGGGCGAAAGGCTATCGGGGATAGGCAGCAATGTGGAGCTGAGGTTACAATCAGATCAGCCATGATCTTATTGAATGGCGAAGCAGGCTCGAGGGGCCGAATGGCTTTCTCCTGCTCCTAATGAATAAGTTTGTATGAAGTGGTAAGGGAGAATAAAAGATAAAGGCAGAGACAGGAGGTGGAAAAGAGACACTCTGAAATGATGAAGCTGTGAGAAACAGAAGGAGATTGACTGAAAAGGATATTGAAACTTACCGACATCAATAGGGTGTGAAAGATGTGTCATAGCCACATCTTCAAAGGGCTTTGCACACAACCTTGTTGTAACAAAACAGCTGGATGCATGGCCTGATGTTGTTCCAAGGCACACTGCACTCATTGGTGTAGTGGAAAGCATGGATATGAAATAAAAACAGAAAATGCTGGAAAAACTCAGCTGGTCTGAGAGCACCCGTGGAGAGAATCCCGAAATGTTCAGATGCGATTAAAGAGAATGTATTGCTTTGTCCAAAAGTAAAATCAAACTGCTATGTGATTTTTGAAAATCTATTGGGCAAATTTAGCCAGTGACTGCCACATTGTATAAGTAAACAGGACCTGGGAATGGTCTTCAGTTCAGCAAAGAAAAGGATCTTTTGCACAAACTGGCTTTTGCCTTCACTATTTCATCTCTGGCTGAGTTGTTTCCTGAAGATGCCCAAGTCCGGGCAGCAACTAATGGAACAGGACGTTCTCTGCATACATTTTAGTTCTCAGAGCGCTGTGTTCAGGAAGCAGTAGACAGATGCTGATGAGGTGCTGAAGAAGACAGAGAGTTGCAGCCATCTTCAGGAAATATTAAGTGGCTTGGAGAGGAACTTGGAGGTGGTGTTCCCATGAACCTGCTGCCCTTGACCTTCTAGATAGTAGAAATCCTGGATTTGGAAGATGCTGCCGAAGGAGCCTTGGTGAGTTCCCGCAGTGCATCTTGTCAATGGTACACATAGCTGCCGCTGTGTGTTAGTGGTGGAGGAAGTTGTTGTGGAGGATGTTTGTGGCTGGGGTGCCAATCAAACAGCTGCTTTGTCCTGGGTGGTGTTAAGCTTCTTCAGTGTTGTAGGCTCTCATCAAGGCAAGTGGAGAATATTCCACCACATTCCTGACTTGTGCCTTGTAGATGGTGGACAGGCATTGAGGAGTCAGGAGGTGAGATATTTGCTGCACAATTCCCAGCCTCTGACCTGTTCTTGTGGCCATTGTGTTTATCTGGCTGGTGCAGTTAAGTTTCTGGTCAATGGTAACCCCAGGATGTTGACAGTTGGCGATTCAAAGATGATAATGTCATTGAATGTAAAGGGGTGATGGTTGGATCCTCTCTTGTTGGAGACAAGTCTTTGCCTGGCACTTATGTGGCGTAAATGTTCCTTTCCAGTTGTCAGCCCAGTCTGGATATTGTCCAGATCTTGTTGCATTTAAATATGGACTGCTTCAGTATCTGAGGAGTTGCAAATAGTACTGAACATTGTGCAGTTACCAGCGAACATCCTCATTTCTGACCTTATGATGGAAGGAAGGTTATTGATGAAGCAGCTGAAGATGGGGCGGCATGGTAACACAGCAGTTAGCACTGCTGCCTCACAGCGCCAGGGACCCGGATTCGATTCCCGGCTTGGGTCATTGTCTGTGCGGAGTTTGCACGTTCTCCCATGTCTGCGTGGGTTTCCTCCGGATGCTCCGGTTTCCTCCCACAGTCCAAAGATGTGCTGGTTAGGTGAATTGGCCATGCTAAAATTCTCCCTCAATGTACCCAAACAGGCGCCGGAGTGTGGCTACTAAGGGATTTTCACAGTAATTTCATTGCAGTGTTAATGTAAGCTTACTTGTGACTAATAAATAAACTTTAACTTTAATTTAGGACTCTACACCGAGAAGTACCACCCAAGCAGCTAAGGAAATATATTAACCACTGTTGGAGTGCAGGAAACCATCAGTTCAAATCGAGTGGCACAGTGGTTAGCATTGCTGTTTCACAGCACCAGGGACCTGGGTTCGATTCCCGGCTTGGGTCACTGTCTGTGTGGAGTTTGTACATTTCCTTCCTGCCTGCGGGTGCTCCGGTTTCCTCCCACAATCCAAAGATGTGCGGGTTAGATTGATTGGCCATGCTAAATTGCCCCTTAGTATCAGGTGGATTAATAGGGTAAATATGTGGGGTTACGGGGATAGGGCCTGGGTGGGATTGTTGTCGGTGCAGGCTCGATGGGCTGAATGGCCCCCTTTTGCACTGTAGGGATTCTAAAGTCTCTGGAATGGGGCATGAACACATAACCATCTGGCTTAGAAGCAAGCATGCTACCAAGTGAGCCATGATTGACAACATGAGATTTGTTCTTGAATGACTGAGCTGCAGTCAGTTGTTAGAGATCATTCACCCAAGTGGAACAGAGTTACTTTTTGGGAACTGGATTGGAGAATTGTGGAAAGATCTAAATGATGGACATCTAACCTTACTCATTAATAGTATGAATATATTGCATAATGTTGCAGATAATGGGCATTCCTATTGAGAGGTCCAGCAGGTGGTGGGAATTGGAGAAGTATATGTTCTAATATAGATTGTTCTGAGGACACATTATAGAGTAATATAAAGAGAATGTGATCCTAAATCTTTTCTATATTGTGCCTTTCCTGGAAACAACTGATGTTAGCATTGTGTGGTGGAGGCAGGATCAATCCAGGCACTCAGGAGGAAATCAATCTATTATCTGAAAAGGAAGGGTGCGCAGGGAGTACAGGGAGAAGGTCGGAGACAAGCACTAGATGAGTTGCTCATCTGGAGAGCCGGTGCAGATACATGATGGGCCAAATGGCCTCACAGAGCACTGTAAGAATTCTGTGATTCTGTGAGTGCAGAGCACAGAAAAATATCCAATTGCTCAACACAACATCCACAAGCATGAGAAATGAATTTAAGAACTAGTTTGCCTGATAGCAGCAGAATCAGTTAGTGAGCTGCCCAGACAATTCAAATTGCTCAAACCTTCAGTCCATATCATTGTGTTAATAGGCTCTTGGTTTCAGTGCACTCTGAGAATATCATCTTCAGTTTGACCCTTCACCTCCAAAGATTACAACGCTGACATTTTCACTTCTCACACCGGCCAAGCCCGTAGCAGATCTGAGCGAATCTGGGCCCAATTAGTGGCACACTGGTGAACATGTGGGAGGCTCATAACCACTGGGATTGGTTGATTGAGGCATGCTGGCAGGGGGAGGGGGTATGGAAGGTGTGAGGAGTTATGCAGTTGACCAAATATCAGACTAACCACCTTCATAACCATTAAATCCTACGTCCATCCGACCTGGATTTGGAGCAGGGTCAACAAAGTGAAAACAAGAAGTTCTCATCAGAGTTTTATTCCAAAAAAAAGCAACATCTATTAGTGAAGGAAACAAGAACTGGTATAAGGCAAAAAAAAAAGAATCTAACGGAGCAAGAAAAGGACACTGAAGGATTAATGAGAAAAGGATAAATAATAATCTCTGTGACCAGCTGCAGAATTATGCAATATTTCCATTCTGCAAAAGCTAGAAAGAGCTCTTTCCTAACCCCACCACCAATGAAGGAGTAATTGGAATTCATCAGGGCTTATTTCAAACTCACAAACCTGCAACAGAAAGAAGAGGTCCTTCATATTAGTGAGGCAAGCTTCAGGAGCCTTCCTTCTCCATATAGGGAGCTTTACTCTGTATCTAACCCTGTGCTGTACCTGTCCTGGGAGTGTTTGATAGGGATAGTGTAGAGGGAGCTTAACTCTGTATCTAACCCTGTGCTGTACCTGTCCTGGGAGTGTTTGATAGGGATAGTGTAGAGGGAGCTTAACTCTGTATCTAACCCTGTGCTGTACCTGTCCTGGGAGTGTTTGATAGGGATATTGTAGAGGGAGCTTAACTCTGTATCTAACCCTGTGCTGTACCTGTCCTGGGAGAGTTTGATGCGGACAGTGTACAGGGAGCTTAACTCTATATCTAACCCTGTGCTGTGCCTGTCCTGGGAGTGTTTGATGGGGGACAGTGTAGAGGGAGATTTACTCTGTACTTAACCCTGTGCTGTAGCTGTCCTGGGAGTGTTTGATGGGGGACAGTGTAGAGGGAGACTTACTCTGTATTTAACCCTGTGCTGTACCTGTCCTGGGAGTGTTTGATGGGACAGTGTTGAGGGAGATTTACTCTGTATTTAACCCTGTGCTGTAGCTGTCCTGGGAGTGTTTGATGGGACAGTGTTGAGGGAGATTTACTCTGTATTTAACCCTGTGCTGTACCTGTCCTGGGATTGTTTGATGGGGATAATTTAGGGGGACCTTTTCCAAACCATAGCTTTATTTGTTGTGTAGATACACTGGTAGTTGAAGCAGTGCTGGAGGAAGCCATTGTGTAATGTCCAACTTTTGGTGTGGTCCCTTTGTGGAATCTATTCCTGAATCAACACATTCAGGTGCCTCATGCGGCCTGTACATCCTGTGTTTCTCCTTTTGGTCCGAGCACTCCAGTAATACTTCCTCTTTCTCTTGGCAGAGTAGGCACATTACCACAGTTCGATTTCTGCAGATGAAATGCTTCAGTCCCACATTGCCGGCAAAGAATGTGGGTCTTGTTCTGCCTCTCACTAAATGATGATAAAGTTAAAGGTTTTAACGTTTTAATTATTAGTCACATGTAGGCTTACATTAACACTGCAATGAAGTTACTGTGAAAATCCCCTAGTTGCAACACTCTGGTGCCTGTTCAGGTACACTGAGGGAGAATTTAGCATGGCCAAAGCACCTAACCAGCACATCTTTTGGACTGTGGAAGGAAACCGGAGCACCTGGAGGAAACCCACGCAGACACAGGGAGAACGTGTGGACTCCGCACAGACAGTGACCCAAGCCGGGAATCGAACTCAGGTCCCTGGCACTCTGAGGCAGCAGTGCTAACCACTGTGCCACTGTGCCGCCCATATGATATGATGTTCCCTTTGTCATTGTCACTGTGCGCTCGAGAGCAAAACCAGCTTCTGCATACTCCTCGATTCAGCTTGTGGACTCCCTTTGCATGGACAACTCTGTACGGTAACTGCAAGTGAACAATGTGGACATTTTGCTATTTCAAGGAATACACTTCAGCCTGTAGCCCTCAACCCAGCAAGTAAGGCTCACTAAAGCCTACCTAGTCTGACAAGCATCATTTTACTGGGCCCACAGCCTCTAGTATGACTCTAGCTCCCAATTCAATCAGGAAAGCTCCACCTGAGGGGGTCTCAGTCCCCACGATTTGGAGGTTCCACCCTTTACAAGACAGTTGGGAAAATACCAGAAACAGCAGAGATCCAGTTCTTGTTCCTTGCGGAGGCAGGTAAAATCCCCATAGCTTCTCAGGGCTGAGATGTGTAACACAGTTGTAGATCTTAATTGTCAAGCCGCCCAGTCACTTTTGCATACGTTTTCTAAAATCTCACCTTTTTTACTGTGACCTTCCCAAATAGCTCAGTTAAGTCGGAATACAACCTTCTCCTGTTAGTGTCTCAAAGGATTTTATTTCTTGATGTAAAATAAAGAAAAATGTAAGGGCTGGAAAAACATTTTCTGATACACTTAAGTGATTTATCAATTGCACTTGACCAGACTTGAAATCTTTGCATGTTAATTGGATTATTGCAAACTAAAATACTTATTCGAGGAAAGTCACTCTCATCTCTCCTACTCTGTCATTTCCATTAACAGCAAACACAGTGTGCGACCCTGAGAATGTTATCACTTGCCTTTGTCAAAAGTATATCTATTTTCCTTTCGACTTACTTTATAATGTAGCAGTTTGACATTGTCTGTATGTAAGTGCAATTTGGACCTCATTTGGTTCCCAATTTGTTTCATGAAAGGATGGTGGACAATGAAATGTCCCAGGTTCCTTTTTCCTGTCATTCTTTTTATTATTGGGAAACTGCTATGGTCGTAAAGTGCAAAAGTAAAGAACAAGTCTGTCAGGAAACAAAGATGAGTTAATGCCTGAGGAGTTTGCAGGAGGTTGAATGACTTGGGGAAGAGTGTTGGTGTAATGGATGGTACACATTACAAAATCTGGCTGCCAGCCTTGGTTCTATCATTTTAAGAAGCCATAATTTCCCTGAATAAAACTTTTTCCCTCTTTCTTCTCTCTCTTCTACATTTAATCTTTATTCTCCATAATATCTTTCTTCTCACAGTTGCTTGTAGTTTTTTAATCAAGTCTTAGATTATTTTTATAACTTGATCCATTATTTAATTCCAATTCCCTTCTCACACCTAGCAGTACACTGAGGCAGACTTTCATCTGCTTCCATAGATAGTTATTCCCAGAATAGGTCACCAGGAGGTTATAACTTGAGGGGCATCACTCCACATCAAGTGTGGCTGACCAAGAGTCTCTACCGCTCTTACCGCCAGCCATTGGTGTGCTTGGAAGGATTTGCAAGTGGACACACTGTTTGACTATGCTGTGGATGCAACTTCCTTGGCCATCAAGTTCTGGGTGGGACTCAAACCCGATGCTACCACTGCGCCACAAGACCTCCTATATTCATATATTCATATAGGAGGTCTAGGGTGTACGTTAAGTTTTATTCTCCTGTGCCAAGTTCTACTTTCGAGTCCCCTCCAGGTTTATTAAATCCCATCTCAGTCCATTTGGCATTTTTATTGTCATATCATCTGTTGTCTGCCTAAAGGACAATTCTTGGCTCGTTATCTGCTAAATTTTCATCCTAAGCAGTTTTTTGTCAGTAGTGGTTTGTGCTTGCCTTCCACTCTCAGGGTCAAGGTGAGGAGGCAGGTTTCAGGTTTACCTCAGCCGGAATGGGAATCACACCTTTGGCATTATTCTGAATCACATGCCAACCATTTAGTTGCCCTCTATTTTATTATGTAATCAAAACAGGAAGTGCTGGATACACTCAGCAGGTCAGGCAGTATCAATGGAAAGAGAAACAGAGTTAACGTTTCGACTCTTATTTTTCTTCAGTTCCGAAGAAGAGTCATTTTGTACTCAAAACGTTAACTCTGTTTTCTCTCTCCACAGATGCTGGCAGACCAGTTGAGCTTTCTTTACTTCTGGATTTTATTTCAGATCTACAGCATCTGCAGTATTTTGCTTTTATTACCCCTGCCATTTTAATTGTTCCGTCTTAGCCCATTATTATCTATTTCAAGGAATCTCTGTTGTTTTCTTGTCTCCTCCCTCATAAAGTACAAGAATGGTTTTTGTTGACCCAAGCTTTTGACTCAATGCTTTTCCTCTGTCCAACGCTCTGTGACATCACTGAAAAGATGGACTTGATTTCTGGCTTTTCCCAATCTGCAAAAATAAGATTGGCAAAAATATATTACCAAGAAGCCAGTATCACCTCAAGACTAGAGTTCAAGTATCAGACTTCTGGTTTAGTTTCATGGTTCAGAACAACTTAAGTTGAATCATGTGATGTCCTCCCAGCCCTTGTACCATTTACAGGAATGGTCAGTGGAAACCAAAGCTTTACTTTTGAGGTGTAGTCACTATTGCAATGTAGGAAACACAGGAGTAAATGTGTGTGCAAATGACAATGAAAGCGAGGTTATCTATTTTTTTTGGAAGGTTGTTTGAGGAAAAGGCATTGGTTGGGGCAATAGGGGGAAATGACCCTGCACTTCTTCAAGATAAAACTATAGGATCTGTGATGATACTGTGCCTTTAAGAAATGTATTTTTATCATGTTTCTTCTGAGGGGCATGTTTAAAATTCAGCTCTGTTTTACACGGTGCCAATTTGTCTGCAAACCAGGCAGCTCACATGCTGAGAATGCAGGCTAATGATTGATTTAACTAGGGATGTGTTTGTGTTAATCTGAGTTAATGCATTTTTGTTTATTTGGTTTTTTCCCTGTGGTTTCAGAGTAGGATTTTGAATAGGTTGATTGAAAGAGACAGCCATGTATTTAAGGGGAGGAGCTAAACTTACAGGGAAAAGAAGGCAGTTACTCTCAGTTCTGAAAGAAGCAAGTGGTCTCTCTCTCCCTCTCTCTCTCACACATTATTTCTCTCTGGAGGCTGCTCTTTGGGGCCTACTGCAAGAAATAGTACTCGTTCAGCCTCTGTCTCTCTCTCCAAAGGTGTTCTGGTGGCTCGAGGACTGGCAGCACAAGTATCAGCACATAAGCCTGTGTGTTCCTAGCTGATTTTGAAGAGGAGTACCTCTGACAATGGGGTACTCCCTCAGTAAGGCACCAGATTGTCAGCCTGAATGTAGTGTTCATGGATCTGGAGTGGCGTTCGAACCCACAACCTTCTAACTCAGATTAGAGATTATTGAGATATAGCTGTTCTAATATAAGGCAATAAGAGAGATAATGCCTCTCCCTGTTCCCTGATGCAAGACAGCATTTGCCAAGTGGCTTCTGTACCCTGTTTCATGGAATTATCATTGTCTCTGACTATGGCAATAATCAGATGGATCCCGTACTTCATTTTTGACTTATCTTTCCTAATGTCAAATCCAATCTTCCTATGATTCCTGACAACAATTATATTAGGAATGTAGGAGGATGCTGTCAGGGATTTCTTCTCTCTGTAAATTGTGAATTAAGTTTTCTACTGCCAAATATAAAATATTGCAGATTGAAAAGAAATATGCAACAAAGGCATCCAAAGTGAAAGGTGTAGGAAAGCACAGAGAAACTCTAGAAGGGACCTGAATTGTAACAATAGACCCATCATGTTCAACAATGTGGCAAAGCATTTTGGACAAATCCACTACACATCACGGCTCTCTACTTAACTGATAATTGCTCTGACCATAGTGTTTGCTATGACTCAGTGGGCACATTCTCACCTCTGAGTTTGTTTCAAGTCCCACTCAGTTGGCTTAAACACAAAATTCAGGCTGTCACTCCAATGCAGTTTTAATGGAATACCACACTGTTGCGAGAGCCATATTTGGGTGAAATGTTAAACTGAGACTATTGCCTACTCTTTTAGGTGGGCGTAAAAGATTCCACAGCATCATTATGGAGAATGGTAGGGGAGTTCTATCCGATGTCCTGACCAATATTTATCCCTCATCCAATATCACGGAGTTCTTCTGGCACAGTGGTAGTATCTCTGCCTCTGATCCAGAAGCTCCAGGTTTGAATCCCACCTCAGGACTTAAAGGCCAAGGAAGGTGTGTCCATAACGCAACCAAACAGGTTTGAGTGTCAACCTGTAAAATGCCAGTGGCCAGTGGGAAGAGTGGGAGAGACTGCTGATCAGCCACACTTGATGTGGAGTGATTCCCTTCAAGCTATAAACCCCCTGGTAACAGACTAGCAACCTATTCGGGGAATTATGAGCTATGGAAACAGACTAAAATCTGTCTTTGTGCACTGTTACGTGCGGGAAGAGAATTGGAATGAAACCAGCACCACTAAAGTAGATTATCTGGCTCTTCGTGTGAGCTTACTGTACAAAAATTGGTTTCCTGCATTATAGCAGGGACAAAGATACTTCATTGGCTGCCCTGTGCTTGGGGATGCCCTGAGGTCATGAAAGGTGCTACATAAATTCAAGGTGCAACCAATGATTCTTGTAACATTAACCAGGATGTCTTGGTCTTACATCAGCCAAGCTCTCAATGTCATCTTCACAAAATAGTGTGTGTCTTCTCATTGGTGATTTCAATAATCTATCAATCATACCGTCTTTACTTAGAAATGTTTCATTAACTTGAGCAGAAAGCTGCCTGATTATTGTGAAGACCCAACTGATTCATTAATGTCCATTAGGAAAGGAATCATGTCACTCTTAAGTCAGACTAGTCAACCTGTTGCTCCAGTCCCACAGCAACATTATTAACTTTCAACTATCTACTGAAGCTGCCTGGTTAGCCACTCAGTTATATCACCAGCAGTTCACGAAGGAGGCCCATATACATTTCCTCAAGGCACCTAGGGATGGACCCTCATACCAGAGAATGATTAAGTATAAACCTACCAGGCGCTAAAGCCTGCATTATTTTTATGTCAACTGAAATTGTTTGAAACTAGCCATTGGACTAAACTTGCTGAATATTGAAGTTGCTGTGTGTCAGCCATTGCTGGGAGACGTGATTCACTGTTATTACACTTTGGTTGGACAGAAACATGTCATTAATTTAAACATAGAGCTTTTCATTTTCCAAGTTATAGAAACAACAGATGTTCCCGAGGTTAGATCCGAGCGTTATTTGTTGATAGTTGTTTTAATTTTATGTCTGCGAAATCGTAGACAGTGCAAGACAGCACATTGGAAATGCGTGGCTGCCTAATGCCTAAAGAAAACTTGCTGACACTCATTTCCAAATTCACTTCTTGAAATATGACAAATCTTTTTGCTTGACACGCAATTTCTAATTTGAAATCATTACTCACCTAAACAGCAGGACCATTTAATAAATATTACTCCCTAGGAATTCTGTACAAGATTCCACAACTAGGACTCCTCCATCACTCTCACAGTTGTGTTTTTGCGACACCTTTTCGGAGGGATCTTGTCTTGCTATCCACGCATCTTGTCTTCCTTTACCCCTTCTATAAACTGCTCTTTAATCTCTGCATCTCCCATGTCTATTCTGAAGACACCCAGTTTTAGCGCCCCACCACTTTTCTTAGCACAGTATTTTCCTACCACGCTCGCCCCAAGGCTGGAAATTCCTGCCCTAGGTCAATGTACCTTTGCATGGTCTGGCCCCGCCCACTACAATTCCGATGGTGGGTGGGACGGGAAAATTCCGCCCTTGGTGTCACCTCTGGGCCTAGCTGACATCAACTCTTCATTGAGTGACACTTCTCTTTCTGGACATCATGAGTACCAAAGCCATCGCTGTGGCAGCCTTTCGTCTCATAAGACAATGGTATTAAGCATTGCCTTGTGTGACTCAGGAGTCTGCTCACCCCTTCCAAAAAGTCAGCCTGCAAAGCCCATGGCCATCTAGTACTCACTGTCGATGTTTGCCATCTTCTTACCTCAGTTGTAGGTGTCCTTGTAATGGAGGCATGGATGTTTGGTAGGTCATGACCCTGTTGCCTGTTCACCATACAGAAGGCTTTTGGGTATATGGCTGTCATCTGTCCAAGGGATATGGTTGAGCCAGAGCAGACAGTGTTAGCTTAGTAAGGAGGGTATGTTGATGTAATTCAAACACTCCAGCACCTCTGCATTGATTTCCTGGACTTGCTGAGAATTGGCGAGCATACATCTGAGAAAGCAAATATGGAAACTGTTCAGCTTTTTATCCGATCCAGCCAACGTCACCCAGATCTCACCGTTATAGAGCAGTGTGCTGGGGAGATAGACTTGGTAAACCTGCATTTTGACTTTTTCAGTCAGATTGCTGTTGTTTCACTCTCTTACTCAACTTCAACAAAATAGCTGCAACTTTTGCAATATATGTGTTTAATGCAGCATCAATTGGCAAGTTGTTGGTGATTGTGGAGTCTAGATATGTGAAGAAATCAAGAGCCTCCAGTATCATGTTGTCAGGGCTGATAGATGGTGGTGTATCCAACAGATCTAGTGTGTGGGTGGAGAGAGTTAGCATGCTTCCTGCTTGTGTGATAGTTTGTTCCTCGTTTGAAGACTGCAGTGTTGGATAGCAGCAATATCAAAAAGAAAGACACATGTGTAAGTGTCCCCCTGCCTCCCATTGGCAAGTCCCCAGCTGTGGCTCCTCACAGACACAGAAGCTGGGTCCCACGCAGGGTCAGGTTAAAGTTTCAAAGGAACCTGGACAAGGTTTGAGCCATCAGCCCGAATCAGGCAGACCTGGATTTTCAGTGTCAGGATGACTCGGGAACCCATTGGAAATGGCAGAGATGTCCAATTCTGGGATTTCCAACCCTATTCCCAGGCTGTCTAATTTTCAGGACTGCCTTTAAAGGATGCCAGCTGATTCCTGTCAGAAGCCCACATCTGGCACACCGGACCTGGTCAGTTCCATTGTGGAGATTGGTATCTTCTACTCTTCCACAATTTCCATGAAGTCAGGCCTGGTTTTTAAGGAGTTGTAGTTCACGGCCCCTTGGAGGAGTCTTGAACCCAAATGTACATGAGGGGACCTCGTTAAAGGAAAGTTCAAAAGGTGTTCCGATGCCCCCTCTGTCAAGATCTGCCTTTCCACCCATCCCCAATGCCCCTCATGCCCCCATGTCAAGCTCTGGCACTTCCATGCTAATTGACCTACTGTACACCTTCTGCAACCAATGAACACCACTGTGTAATGTGGGCTGTATAAAAAGAAAAAGCTCCAGAAAATGTAATCAATTGATCGCTTTCTCCTGTGAAAAAAGTCTAGTCACAAGCTGATAGAAGTATCAATCATCCAGGCCCTTTGAAGTATCAAAAACCACAAACACTTGAAACCATTTGCTTATATCAACCGGCTGAGAGCCCCGACAGCTATAAAAATAAGAGAACACTATACCCCACTGATTGACAGCTCAGGCTTTATGATCACTCTGTTCAATTTCACAATGTTTGCTGACATATGTTGAGCGGAATCAAGTGTTTGTGGTTTGAGAATTTTGAAATTTCAAGGGCCTGGATGATTGCCACTTTTATTAGTTTTCAGCCCAGATTGTATCTCACAGGAGAAATTTATCAATGCATTACATTTTTTCAAAACTTTTGTTTACACGGACCACTTTTCACTGTGGTGTTCACTGGTTGTACAAAATCTACAGTTGGTCTCTTATCAGTGTATAATTACAAGATTAAATACAGAAGACCTGAGCAACATGCAAATGCCAATGTTCTATCACGTCTACCAATTCGGGGGAAAAAACTGAATCAAGGAGAACCATGTGAACATCTTGGGTGGAACTTTCCGGCCACACTCGCTCAAAACCGGAAAATCCCGCCCGAGGTCAACAGATTCCTGTGGCATGTGGAACAGGAAAGCTCCCCCCCCCCTTGTACTTTTTCCAAGTTGATAGTGTACCTATTACAGCCTTTCAAGTGCAACGATGCCCCAGGTTTGATCCAGTGATGGGGAAAGTCATGGACACGATCCTGAAATATACCACTGGATAAACAGAGGAGGAATCTGGGATTCAAGCCGCATTGAACAAGGGACCTTGAATTAATGGTACAATATGGGGGACTTCTATGGGAGATTAGAGTGATTACTCCCCCATGCTTGTGGAGTTGTAAACTGGATCAATTCTACAAAGGACAGCCAGGAATTGTACATATGAAAGAATTCGGAAGGAGTTATTTCTGGTGGTCAGATCTAGACTCTCAGATTGAAGAGCAAGACAATGTCAGTCTTGTGCTGGGATACAAAATACTCCACCTCTTCAACCACTTCATGGGATTGGCCGAGACAACTTTGACAAAGAATTCATATTTACTTTGAGGGACATGTTTCTCATTCTAGTGGGCACACATTCCAAATGGCCTGAAATCAAGAAGTCAACAACTACTGAAAAGACAATCGAACGACTAGACAAAGTATTTGCACAATTTGGCAAACTGGAGTAATTAGTTAGTGACAGTGGGACTCAGTTTATGTTAAGGGAATTTGTGCACCACCCCAGAAACCATGGCATACAACATGTCAAAACTGCGCCTCATCATTCTTCCACCAGTGAATTGGCAGAGAGATTGATACAATCTTTGAAGGATGCCATTAAAGCATCAAAGGATGAAGGACCTTTAGCCAGGGGTGGTACGGTGACACAATGCTTAGCATTACTGCCTCACAGCGCCAGGGACCCAGGTTCTATTCCGGCCTGGTTTATTGTCTGTGTGGAGTTTGCATGTTCTCCCTGTGTCTGTGTAATGCTCCTATTAGTTTACTGCAAGGATGACAAACACAGTAACCCTACCTCACGGATTAGCACCAGATTAATGACCCTATTGTTCTACCAGAATGACTGGAGGCAGGATAATGCTCCAATTACTAACCCAGAATGTCTAATCTACTCGTGTAAAGAATCCCAAATGCAAGTTTGTGTATATTTTCCAATTCCCTCATTGGGAAAAATGGCCTTCTTGCATTCATTACGTGGTCCAACAGAAAGAAGATGGTCTGAATTATTCATGATTCTATGAACACCTCCCCCCATTTGGACCACATTTGTATCACTGTTTCTTTTTATTAATTTCTCATCTTCTTTATTTATGCCAATTGCAGATAATTAACAGCAACTGGAGTTACCCATGATTCAATTTGCCACTACATGATCATTTACCAGCCTGCCAAGTCTCCTCAATTGGACACACATACTAATTATTGGTGGCTCTCCTCCAAATGAAAGTCAAAAGGGATTGTCTGATACAGGGAAAAAAAACACCAGCCAAGAAATATTCCTACCAAACTACCATAATGAACAACCTAAAGCTAACAACAACTTTGCAGAGAAAAGAATTGTAGAGGCACCACTCCCCAGCGCTCTCCAATCCAAGCAGCAGCCATTGTCTCTCCTGTCCATTGATTAATTTTCTCTTCAAATCAGAGTTATTTTGCCAGCCTTTCCTCCTGTTGTATAAATCATTATTGTTTGAAATTTGGAATTCCTGTATTTGTCCTGATGTGTGCAAGACAATAAACTTTGGCAACATGTCTCTCAATATTCAAACTCTTGTAATAGTTGTCTCCAGTGTCGAAGACGTTGATTAGCAATAATTAACAATTATCATTAAATGGTATTATACACTATCCCTCAGTATCTGTGGCATTTTTGATCACATCTACTGTGCAAATACAGCAAAGCCACACATTTCAAGAGTGAAAAGCAAATCTTTACAATGCTAATCGCGGAACAGCACAACTTGGACAAGTTTAGAATATTCACATCTGTGTACGGTTTTAGTGGAAGGTTTAATCTTACTTGACATCGCTGTACCATTTGCACATAATTACCATCGAGTACCATTAGCTTCCCCATTATTTTGACAGAAAGTTTTCACCGAAATCGAGGTCACAGATTAAGGCTCTGATTAAAGTCCATTAAAAGATTCATTGGGTTAACATTGAACTAGAGTAAAGATACAATGAAACTTGTAAGTGAAAATTTCAATACTTATCTCCCAATCACTCCTGCTGACATTAGACACCAAAGTCTTCTGGTCTCACACACCACAAGATTCTTGTACTTGGTGTTTGACATCTAGCTTTCAGCCCAGCTCAGTGTTGAAGTGAAGACATAGCTGTTTGCAGCCACAATGCACAGAGCAGAATTCCACCACAGCAAAGGAAATAAGTGAGCATTTCCCTTTTCTTGTGTGCTGTTGGTCAAGGGATGAATATTGGGCAAGACTCCGGGAGAGCTCCCTGCTCTCCTTCAATTAGGCCACAGGATCTTACGTTGAAATGGCCTTGATTTAATATCCCCTTCAAAACTGGCACTACCCCGAAGGGCCAGCCTTGTTTTGGTAGCACTTAAACTCAGAACCCAATGAAACGAGAGCGTTAAGAACTTAGCCTTATTTTAGAATTGCGAGCAAATTTGCCAAACTGATCAGAGAATTGATTTGATTTATTATTGTCAAATGTATTGGGATGCAGTGAAAAGTATTGTTTCGTGTGTGCTCTACAGACAAAGCATACCATTCATAGAGTACATAGGGGAGAGGGAAAGGAGAGGGTGCAGAATGTAGGCCACGATTCTCCCAACATGCTGCACTACATTTTTAGCACAGCGGGCCAGGAGATTGTCGCGTCAGCCAATTCGCGGGGTTTGCGCTAGCTTTCACGCCCCACTAGCATCTCCCAGCGCTGAATTTCCAGCAGTGTCTGCTCCGCGCTGGAAATCGGCGGGGAGGCGCAAAGACCATTAAAATGGCCATTTTAATCTAATTTGAATGCCATTAGTGGGTCCGGGACTGAAGTCTCTGGGCTCGCTAGTATCTTCACCCCCCACCCCCCCCCCCCAAAGAGTATTTCACTCCAGCAGGGTTTAGAGTAGCTCCCCACTAATGGGGAACAAGAAGCCTCACACCACTGGAGTGAAGGGGGAAATCCAAAACCTCCAAGGGTCGGGCAGCAGGGCATGCCCCATGGACATTGGTACCCTGGCAATGCCAGCATGTGCCCCAGCACGGCCCAAGGGGCAAAGTACCAACACCCAGAGGTCACCTTGGCACTGCCCCTCGGGCATGGGGCAGTGCCAATTGGGCTGGTCACATGGGGGGGCAGGGCCTAGGGGTGATTGCTGGGTGGTCCCACTGTCACTCTGCATAGGAATCAGTTTGGGAAGGATGGAGGCCAGCAAACGAGGCAGGCTGCGGGGGTGGCTCAGCCAGGGAGGGCGGTCAGCGCTGAGGGGAGGGGGGGCCACGACTCTGGGGGGTAACAGAGGTGAGTAGCGTGATCCGTGCCCGCCTCCACGCCTGTTCCACCTTAACCAAGGCACGAAAATGGATGCGATCGGGACCACACTCAAAATGGGCGTGACAACCATTTAAATTGAATTAATGGGCTGCACGCCCAACTTTACCACCAATTCCCCCTTCATCACTACGTTCGCCAATCCGGAATTGGCGTGAAACAGACATGCTCCATAGAAGTCCGATTCAGGTGCTCCATCAGTGAAGGTTAGTGAGGAGGTAAGTGCCTAGCATCTGACTGCTCTCTGATGTTCACCGGTGTCCTTTTGTTGCGGCCATTTTCTGTCTCGGGTCAGTGGGGGCTCTGCGAGTGTGTGGGGGTTTGAGGGGCTTTTGCTCTGCAGGGTCTCCGATGTCCGACTCGCAGCACGGACCCGGGTCTCAGCACTGACCTCGGGTCTTGCGGTGCTGCTGGGTCCTAATGCACACAGCTCACTTCCAGCTGAAGGATTCCTATTCGAGACAAATCTAAAACAAATTAGTCACAGGTGGGTGGTGAAAAAACACTCAATTGCAATAAAAGTGTTTAAATAAAACATTCTAACATTAAAAACTTGTGAACAGAAAACGTTAAGGTGCTTAAATATCTTTCGATCTAGTGCAGCCCTTCATCCGTGCCATCTCAGTGCAACTACAACTTCCTAACTTTATGTGGTTTACCACTACGTCTCAGTGACTCCCCAGACTGTACATCGGAAGTGGAGGGGGCCAGCAGCCTATTATGCCCTGTGGTCTGTGATGCGTGTGGCGGGCATCCTCTGGATGCCCTGGACCTTGAGGGCCCTGGCCGGCTTCCAGGTATCTGGAATGTTTCCATGATGCCCTCTTCATCCCGCTGCCCCTGAGATGCCCCGGTGTCAGGAAGGGGGGAGTCAGAAAGTGTAGCCACAGCCACAGTCTCCTGGCTGGAAGGCCCCGGCATGGGCTCAAGCCCTTCCTCCTCCCTTGGGGTTCCAGTGGGCCCCTGGGTCATTCCATGGGACGGCAGTGCTTCTGCAGCGAGCTCCAGAAGCTCCGGCATCACCTGGCCCTGCCAGTCCTGGACGACCACCTGCGTCCTACCCATGGTGGTCAAGTCCTCTGCAATGGCCAATTGAGTCAGGGGCCACCTCTCAATGACCACAGAAGGTGCCCTTTGAGACTGGGCCACGTTCTGCAAGTCCTCAGCCATGACCCTCTGTGACTGGGCCACCTTCTCAAGGGCTGTTGCCATAACCCGCTGTGTCTCAGCGCTGTCCCACTGGGTCTCCTGCAAGCTCTCAAGCCTCAGTCATGGGCCGCAGAATCTCAAGAAGCCTCTTCAGTTCTCCAGCTGTGGGCCGCTGTGACTCAGCCATTGCTTGGAACCTCCCACTCATGGTGAGGATCCCCTGCCCCAGGCTTTCCACTGCAGACGCCACCCTTGCAGTGTTGGCATGGGAAGCATGCAAGACGGACAATAACTGGTCCACCTGAAAGCTTTGAGACTTCTCCAGTGGCCCTTCGAGGGCAAGCACAGTGGGGTTCCTGGGGCTGGGGGGGGGGGGGGGGGGGGGGGGGAGGGAGCACAGTGGGGTTCCTGGGGCGGGGGGGGGAAGCACAGTGGGGTTCCTGGGGTGGTTGAGGGGGGAGGGGGGTAGGAAGGAGGTGGAAGCATGCAGGGTGATGGGGATGGGAGGATCTGGGGCAGATTTGGGGGAAGATGCAAAATGGAGTTCAGCACTCACCCTTGCTGCACGGATGAGGTCATTGACTTTTTTCCGGCACTGGGGGGGGGGGGGGTGTGCCCTGGCATTGACCGAGGTGGCAACTGCCTCCCAGGCCACATTTCCATCAGAACCCCTGGGTCTGCATCCTCCTGGGGGAAGAGGGTGTCCCACTTCAACTCTGCTGCATCCAGCAGCTTCCTCAGGTCGCCCTCAATAAATCGGGGGTCTCCTGCTGCTCGTGCGTACATTTTGTGCAGGAATGCCTGCCTGCCTGTCCATTCTTGGGTTTTTTATGGAGCTGCCCCTCGTTAGGGCAGATCAGCTCCAGGCAGTTTGGCCGAGCATTCCAGCAAGTTCCATGCAGTTTGCTTGTTAGCATTGAGGGGAAGGCAAGTGAGCACTTGCCAGTGTGCTGATGGGGCAGGGGGGGGGGGGGGGGGGGGGGGGGTGGTAGATCAGTGCCTCAATGATGGGGGACAGGGGAGAGAGAGAGAGGTGTCACACAGCCATTGGAGTCCGGAGGAGATGGGGGCCTTGTGCAGGAGGGTCCGGGGTGGGGGTGAGGGGGATCACCATGCTTGGTATCAGTAGGGGGGAGGGGGGACGGGGGATCTCTCTGCCTGAGATCAGTGGGGGGGGGGGATCGGGGGTCCATTGCCACTCTGCCTGAGATCAGTGGGGGGAAGGGGGAGGGACCTGTAATCAGTCTGGGTGGCGCGGGATTGAGAGAATAAGGTGGTCAGTAATGTTGTGGGGGTGGGGCAATGTCTGTGGGGGCTAGGGGGAGGCATTATCCGGCCTGGGAAGAATGTGGCAGGGGAGAGTTATTCTATCATTTGTTTTCTGTACAATCGAATTTGGAGGCACCGATTGGAGCTGCAGGGTTTTGGGCGCGTTAAGCCCCGCCCACAGGCTTGTGCAGCACGATTAGGAATCATTGATATTATTGCAGGTAGAGTGTGTACGGGGGCACCTGAGAATGGGTCTAAAAGTCAGATCTGAAACACTCCCAGTTTCAAGTCTGCTCAGCACTTTGAATCAAAATGGTAAAATAGGACCCATAGTGTTGCAGTCATAGCTAAAGTGTAGAGAAAGGTCAGCTTAATATATGGTAGGTCCATTTAAAAGTCTGATGGCAGCTGGGAAGAAACTATTCTTGAGTACGTGATCTCAGACTTTTGTATCTTTTTCCCAAAGGAAGAAGGTGGAAGAGAGAATGTCTGGGGTATGTGGGGGTCCTTGGTTATGCTACCTGCTTTCTCCAGGCAGCGGGAAGTGTAGACAGAGTCAATGGATAGGAGGCTGGTTTGCGTGATTACAGCAATTTAGCTGGCAAATTAAAAACCTAATTCTTAAACAAGTATCAAAAGAGCTGTGATAAAAGCAAATTACTGCAGATGTTGGAATCTGAAACAAAAACAGAAAATTCTGCAAAATCTCAGCAGGTCTGACAGAATCAGACAGTGGAGAAAGAATAGAGCTAATGTTTCGAGTCCAGATGACCCAAAAGAGTTGAATTTTATCTCGGCCAATCTTCATCGAAGTGCCACATTGGAATCAGTTGTTGGATAAACCAGCCAGAGTGTATTCTTCCCTTTCATATCTCAGCTTAAGAATGCGAATGTTTGCTGAGACAGATTTGCAAAAAGTTGTAAACCCGCTCCGAAATACGAAGAGCCCACCCTGCATTCCAGGGTCAATCTTGTGAGCTGGGTCTTCTTCCACATGACTTCACCCACCAGGAGGCGAAGGTTAAAGACTCACAGATATCTGCCCCGCCCATTGGCAGAGATGCCTTTATCCTGTCGGTTTTAATGACCAGGAAATCTATCTCTCCTGTCGACATCTCAATCACCATTCATTCCTGACAAGTGAGATACCACTAAGGAGCCTTGATTGGCTCCTTTGGGGCCCAGGCTCGTGCACGAACCATGGTGACTTGCTACAAGGCAGTCAGAGCCAGAGCGGGCTAACACCAGAGCAAGAGGATGACACTTACAGGAGGGGAAGGAGAGAGAAATTGGAATGGCAATGTCATGGAACATATTTCACAACATTGTCCAAAAACAGACAGGATTGCTTTTATATAATGAATTTGAATAAAAGGTTCCTTGGGACTGACATATGACAAGAGATTGAGTCGGTTAGGATTATATTCACTGGAGCTTAGAAAAATAAGTGGGGACGGTGTTTGATCTCATAGAAACCTATAAAATTCCACTAAGACTAAACTGGGTAGATGCGGGAAGGGTGTTTCTGAAGACAGGCGAATCCAAGGATCATACTCTGAGGATACGGGTTAGACCATTTAGGACTGTGAGGAGTCATTTCTTCATCCAGCGAGTGGTGAATCTGTGGAATTCTCTACCACAGAAAGCAATTGAGGCCAAAACATGATTTCAGGAAGGAGTTAGATATAGCTCTTGGGGCTAAAGGAATCAAAAGTTATGGCGGGAAAGCGGGAACAGATTACTGAGTTGGATGATCATACATGATCATAATGGATGGAGGAACAGGCTTGAAGGGCTGAATTGCCTACTCGCTCTTGTTGTCTATGTTTCTATGGTTCTATGACTCACATATCGGGCATGCATGTTAAAGACTGCAGGTTTCCTTCTCTAAAAGACTTTAGTGAGTGGGTCATAAGCAGAGTGTATAGCAACATGCAAAGCTTGGAAATTCAGTGGGGAGAAGTGCTGCCTTCTTTGCCTCCAATGGTTGTACCGTTTTGTGTTACAGCTAAATATCTGATCGACCCATAAAGTAAACTAGATCAAGTAATCAGCTAACAGACTAAAATCCATTTGCTAAGTTGATCAAATGCATAGACTAATTAATTAAATAATTAAGGCAGCATTATATAGGGGTGGCAAGAGAAATGCTGTGCTATGGCTGCAGCATGTGGGAGATTGTGGAGAGCATTGTGATCCTGAAAAGCCGCATCCACAATAAGCATTTGCATATTGAGGGACACAAGCTCAGAATTGTTGAGCTGGAGTCAGAAGATCAGACGTTGTGATGCATCAAGGGAAGGGAGAGTTACCTGAATATTTTGATTCAGGACCCTCTCACACCATTTACGTTCAGGATTGGCGTGGGTGTGCTTAGTGGTCAGGGACAGGAAGTTGCGACTGTGAGTCAGGCAGGTAAGGGTGCCCCAGAAGCCATGCTAGAGGAGCCTTGGCCTTTGCCCTTATCCAACAGGTAAGTTCTTGCTGCCTGGGTGAATGAGAGCAGAGTCTGCATGGTGCATGTGAAAACCAACGGCACAGTACAGGAGGCCATTTTAAGTAAAGTTTATTTATTCGTCACAAGTAAGGTTTACACTAACACTGCAATGAAGTTACTGTGAAATTCCCCTAGCCGCCACACTCAAGCGCCTGTTCAGGTCAATGCACCTAACCAGCACATCTTTCAGACTGTGGGAAGAAACCGGAGCACCCGGAGGAAACCCACGCAGAACGGGGAGAACGTGAAAACTCCACACACACAGTCACCCAAGTCGGGGATCAAACCCGGGTCCCTTGCGCTCTGAAGCAGTGCTAACCACTGTGCCACCGTGCTACAAAAAGTGTTTGCTGTAGAAAGACAGGGACGGTGTAGTCAGGAGAATAGATACTGATATCTGCAGGTGTGGGCGATACAAAGAGAGAGAGAGAACAGAATATCACACCCTTTGTCTCAGACAGACATTTGGAAGAAGTCATTCAAATGTGAACTTCTATCTCCTGTGGGGATAATGGAAGCTGATTATCATTTCAGTTGGAATTATATCCTGTAAGTTACATCCTAGACCAATTTGGGGATTCTCACCTTCCAGGAATTTATGAAAAACTGGGATTAAAAAGCCAGCTGCAAAACTTGGTGTGTGGATGAGTGCTGGGTGTGTCAGAGTGTGGGACACAGAAACAAAAAGACAGCAGAGTCCCCCTTGCTCTGGCGGGGCAGTGGCACAGTGGTTAGCACTCATAGCACCAGGACTTGGGTTCAATTCTGGCCTTGGGTGACTGTCTGTGTCGAGTTTACACATTCTCCCCCGTGTCTGCGTAGTTTCCTCTGGGTGCTCCAGTTTCCTGTGTGGGTTAGGTGGATTGGCCTTGGTAAATGTGTGGGTTTATGGATATGGGGGTGGGCCTAGGTAAGATCTCCTCTCCGAGAGTCATTGAAGACTCGGTGGGCCGAATGGCCTTCCTGTGTACTGTAGGGATTTTATGAAAAGGCAAAGGTTGACTACTAGAACTAATAAATAAAGAAAACAATGAATTTGAGAGTAAACTAATTTGAAGTGTAAAAATACATTTTAAGAGCATCCACAAGGATTTACAGAGGAAGAGAGTAGAGAGCATCAACATGGTTTTCTTAAAGGCTGAGTCAAGAGAAAAATTCCCAAGATTGGAAGGCAGTAAATACAACACCATGGCCAGAATTCTCCAGCTGTTCACGCCCCACTGCCACTGCCAGAGAGGACGGAGAATTTGGCGCTCAGCCAAATCTCCATTCATTGTAATGGGACAGGAAAGTGCTGCTGGCATGAACGGCCAGAGCATCCTGCCCCCCAATTGAAGAAAGGAAGGAGAAAGAAAGCAGGGGACAGGCCACTTAGCCTGTGGGAGATTCAAGTGTTTCATGTGAGAGTCTTTGTGTCCAATTTCTTCTCACTCAAGGGGCAAATTTCGGATAAGCTTTGGCATTAAATTCAATAAACAGTTGAGGTATGAAGAAATGGAACAATGCCAGGTGGTTTCCACCTCCTTTAAAGTTGTACTCTTTTTTTTACATTGTTCCTCCATGTCCTTCCTACTGAAATGTATCACTTCACATTTTTCTGCATTAAGAAGTGCCTGCATTGAGATAGAAACATAGAAAATAGAAGCAGGAGAAGGCTACTTGGCCCTTCGAACCTACTCCGCTATTCATTATGATCGCAGCTGTTCCTCTGTTCCTCCAACTCAGCAATCTGATTCCATTTTCCCCCATATCCTTTGATCTCTTTAGCCCCACGAGCTATATCTGGCTGCTTCTTGAAAACATACAATGTTTTGGCCTCAGTTACTTTCTGTGGTAAAGAATTCCACAGGTTTACTATCTCCGGGTGAAGAAATTTCTCCTCATCTCAGTCCTAAATGGTCTACTCCATGTCCATAGACTGTAACCCCTGGTTCTGCACTCCCCCCACTCTCGGGAATATTCTTCCTGCATCTACCCTATCTAGTCCTGGTAGAATTTTATACATTTCTACAAGACGTCCCCCCCATACCCATTCTTCTAAATTCAAGCGAATATAATCCTAACCAACACAACCCTGCCTCACATGTCAGTCCTGCCATCCCGGGAATCAGTCTGGTAAACCTTCACTGCACTCCTTCTATAGCAAGAACATTCTTCCTCAGATAAGGAGACCAAAACTGCAGGTATGGCCTCACCAAGGCCCTGGATAATTGCAGCAAGACATCCCTGCTCCTGTACTTGAATCCTCTCACTATGAAGGCCAACATTCCTTTTTTACCACTTGTTGCATCTGCATGCATACCTTCAGTGACTGGTGGCATAGTGGTTAGCACTGCTGCCTCACAGCGCCTGGGTTCGATTCCTGGTTTGGGTCACTGTCTGTGTGGAGTCTGCACATTCTCTCCATGTCTGCATGGGTTTCCCCCGAGTGCTCTGGTTTCCTCCCACAGTCTGAAAGATGTGCTGGTTTGCTGTACTGGCCATGCTAAATTGTCCCTGAGTGTACCCAAACAGGCACTGGAGTGTGGTGACTAGGGGATTTTAACAGTAACTAACTGTAGTTTTCATGTAAGCCTACTTGCGACAGTAAAAATCAAACGTTAAATTGGTGTAGGAGGACACCCAGGTCTTGCTGCACATTCCTCTCTCCCAATCTATAGCAGGATCCAAATATATGGATATAAATTGTCTCATTGGTAAGACGCAGCATGGGTTCATGAAGGGAAATCATGTTTGACTAATTTGGTGGAATTCTTTGAGAACATTACATGTGCAGTGGACAATGGGGAACCTGTGGATGTGTTGTATCTGGATTTCCAGAAGGCATTTGACAGGGTGCCGCACCAAAGACTGCTACATAAGATAAAGATGCACAATGTTACGGGTAATGTATTAGCATAGATAGAGGATTGGTTAACTAACAGAAAGCAAAGAGTGGGAGTAAATGGGTGTTTTTCTGGTTGGCGATCAGTGACTAGCGGTGTGCCTCAGGGATCAGTGTTGGGACTGCAATTGTTTACGACTTATATGGATGATTTGGAGTTGGGGAGCAAGCGTAGTGTGTCAAAATTCGCAGATGACACTAAGATGGGTGGAAGAGCAAAGTGTGCAGAGGACGCTGAAAGTCTGCAAAGGGATATAGATAATCTAAGTGAGTGGGCGAGGGTCTGGCAGATGGAGTACAATGTTGGTAAATGTGAGGTCATCCATTTTGGTAGGAATAACAGCAAAATGGACTATTATTTAAATGGTAAAAAGTTGCAGCATGCTGCTGTGCAGAGGGACCTGGGTATCCTTGTGCAGGAATCTCAAGGAGTTGGTTTGTAGGTGCAGCAGGTAATTAAGAAGGCAAATGGAATTTTGTCCTTCATTGCTTGAGGGATGGAGTTTAAAAACAGTGAGATTATGTTGCAGCTGTATAAGGTGCTGGTGAGGCCACACCTGGAGTACTGTGTACAGTTTTGGTCTCCTTACTTGAGAAAGGATAAACTGGCACTGGAGGGGGTGCAGAGGAGATTCACTAGGTTGATTCCGGAGTTGAGAGGGTTGGCTTATGAGGAGAGACTGAGTAGACTGGGGCTATACTCATTGGAATTCAGAAGAATGAGGGGAGATCTTATAGAAACATATAAGATTATGAAGGGAATAGATAAGATAGAAGCAGGGAAGTTGTTTCACTGGCAGGTGAAACTAGAACTAGGGGGCATAGCCTCAAAATAAGGGGAAGCAGATTTAGGACTGAGTTGAGGAGGAACTTCTTCACACAAAGGATTGTGAATCTTTGGAATTCCCTGCCCAGTGAAGCAGTTGAGGCTACCTCATTGAATGTTTTTAAGGCAAGGATAGATAAATATTTGAACAGTAAAGGAATTAAGGGTTATGGTGAGCGGGCGGGTAAGTGGAGCTGAGTCCACAAAAAGATCAGCCATGATCTTATTGAATGGCGAAGCAGGCTCGAGGGGCCAGATGGCCTACTCCTGCTCCTAGTTCTTATGTTCTGTTCAAATGGCAGATTATCAGTCGATTGCGGTAGGGAATGTTAATTGGTTCCATTCTTGTGAGGTGGAGGAGAGCATTGCCTCTGGCTCTATACTTAATTCAGATTTACACACTGATAGTTGGGGCGAGTAAATGACCCTGATACATTTTTCCGAGTGAAGCTGGTTCCCCAGGCCAACTACTGGAGAGAGCGAGACTCGAAAATGCTTCATCCCTATATTTAAATATACAAAGGGCCTTAACCTGCTTGATGTGTGGGGAAAGGACTCTTACTTTTATCTTCCAATTTGACAGGGGAACACTCCTGGCCAGGAATGTAGACAAGCTGCCAAAAGAACCTTAATAAAACATTCGTCTGGCCTCAGCTTAAAGTTTATTTATTAGTCACAAGTAAGGCTTACATTAACACTGCAATGAAGTTACTGTGAAATTCCCCTAGTCACCACACTCCGGCACCTGACCGGGTCAATGCACCCAACCAGCACATCTTTCAGACTGTGGGAGGAAATCAGAGCACCCAGGGGAAACCCACGCAGACACAGGGAGAACGTGCAAACTCCACACAGACAGTGACCCAAGTCCGGGAATCAAACCTGGGTCCTTGGCACTGTGAGGCAGCAATGCTAACCATCGTGCCACTGGAGTATTGTCCCCAATTCTGGTGCCTCTTTAGGAAGGCTGATGAGTTTTTTGAGAGGGTGCAGAGGAGAGTTACCAAAATAGTACCGGGGTGGGTTACTTTAGTTACAGATAGAGAGTAGAGACGCTGGAGTTCTTCTCCTTAGAGAAGAGAAGGTTTATGGAAATTTAATAGAAATGTTCAAAATTATGAAGGGTCCGGATAGAGACAATCAAGACAAACTGTTTGTACGGACAGGGATTTGGTTTTCAAATGATCACAGGTTGAAGTGAACGTGCAGAAGAATGATTGAGAATTGCGGGAAAATGGTTTCACGCCATCCATCCACATTGGGTAATCGTAACCTGGAAGTATTTTGCTTTGGTTCATTCCCGGGTGCTGCTGGGAATGTTTACGGTATTAGTCAGTCTGCAATGTATCAGAGTGTTGAGCTCATGATGGTGGTTTTGTTCATTTTAATCGTGTTCAAACCCTGATTAAATGTCTGAAATTGTGGCCATACTAGGCCTACACTGGTCTGAAAATACCTGATTTATCTAATCATGGAAGCTCAGCAGACTCAGGTCTGGCTAGTATTTGGATGGGAGGCCACCTGGCAATACGAAGTGCCATTAGCTTTGATGGCAAGGTGGCCAAGCAGTTAATATGATTGACTACTAATTCATTCTGCTCTGCGTGAGTAGGTTTAAATCCCATCGTTGTCGATGATTCATTTGATCTGTTGCTGTACTTGTCCTTAGTGGAGTTGCTGCTTTTACTGTCGTGGCCCAGGTTCAATTCCCGATCCGGGACTAATAAATCAATTCATTGCGTAAAAACGAGAGAGAATTTTGAAGTTATTGTTTACCTTCAGGTCTTGCCGCTGGTTATCAGCAAGTCAGCTACGCATTGCTGCGGGATGCCTCTGTCCAAATTAGTGCTCCTGTTTTTGAAAGTTGTTGGCTTGTCATGGATAGAGTAATATGTAACTTGCCAGTGGACAAGATTTGCTCTTCTGCCAATGTGATTCCTGCTCATTGTATCTGCTTTTTAACCGGCCGTGCTGATCATCATTTGTAAACATCAGTCCCTGGGAACTGGACAACAAGTGACGAGAGGTTTCACAAACTAGTCATTGATGAACTGTTTTGTATTTAATAAAATATATTTGTGACTTAAAAAAAACATTCAGATATGTAAATAGAAATACTTAAATCACACCTTCCACAATCACATGACAGCCCAAAGCATTTTACAGCCAATGAAATACTTGTGTAGTCACTGTTGTAATGTTGGAAATACAGCCACTATTTTTTGCATAGCAAGCTCCCAATGTGAGAATGACCTGATCACCTTTTTGGTGATTTTGGTCATAGTAACCTGCTCTTCTTCCAAAGACCTTTATGTCCACCTGCAAGGGCAGGGGAGGCCTTAGTTTAACAACAGTGCAGCACTCCATCAGTATTACATGAGATTGCTGGCCTTGACTCCAGTGCTCATGTCCTGGAGGGGAACTTGAACTCACAACTTTAACCGAGAGGTGACAATGCTAACCACTGAGCTACAGATCCTTGGAACGTTGCAGTGAATTACGTGACGGCACCATTTATTCATGTTCACCCAAAATCACCAATTTATTGGTGTACCCCACCTCTAATTCCATCAACTGTCTCCTCTCTTGCGCCCCAACCTCCCGACCCCCAACCTCCTGACCCCCAACCTCCCAACCCCCAACCTCGCGACCCCCAACCTCCCGACCCCCCAACCCCAAACACCCAACCTCCTGACCCCCAACATCCTGACCCCAAACCTCCTGACCCCCAACCCCAAACCCCCAACCTCCTGATCCCCAACCTCCCAAACCCCAAACTCGTGACCCCCAAACTCACAACTCCCAACCTCCTGACCCCCAACCTCCTGACTCACAACCTCACGACCCCAAATCTCCTGACCCTCAATCTCCCAACCCCCAATCTCCCCACGCCCAATCTCCCCATGCCCAACCTCCTAACCCCCAACCTCCCAACCTCAGCATGGGATGAGTGGGGGGGGGGGGGGCAGGGGAGGAGGCAGGAAAATGGATTTGAGGGCGAGGATTGACCATGATCTTATTAAAATGGTGGAGTAGGCTCGAGGGGCCAAATGGGCCGACTGCTTCTTGTGTTTTTGTGAATCAGCTGCAAATTAAGAACTGATAGCTTTACCTCATCTTTATTTTATTATTTCCACATTATTTTAAACCTGCATTCACATTCTCAAACTGCTCTGGGTGTACCTGAGTTCATATTCCCTGGATTCTGAATCCAGTAACATGATTCACCGCAGCACTATACCCGCCAAGCTGTTTCTCCAACCTGAGTCTTTGTACCACAGCTCTAAGCGAGGGCACTTTGGCCCAGAGAGCAAGTTACTAAATTTAGCAAAATGTCTGAAAATCAATGGGAATTATTTCTAAACCTTCTGTGCACAATGATGTCCTTGATGCTGAGGCTCCTGTTTCTAAACAGAAGATTGAATGTTTGATTCTCCCTTGAATAAAGATCCTATTATAGTGTCTCAGCAAGCTGCTGGGCCGTTGTAGGGAAAGCAGTGGGTGGATTGAGGAGGGAGTCAACATCTGTTCAGTTTTAATCTGGGTCCTTTTGACGGAACTGTCCAAATATTTCCAAGATATAAATTCGATGCCAAATGTCTGACTTTTTTAAAAAGACAGATCAGCTGTTCTCCCAAGCGTCTCATCATTCAAAAGGATGGCTCGGAAAAGGTCCAACCTTAAGTATGTCACATCAGCTGCATCCATGACCTCATCTGCTGCCAGGTTCTTAACGTGGTGTGCGGTGCATATGCTGGGAGAGGAAACAAGGTCAGCCAATGAAAACAGACCAAACACAAGGGAGAAAGAATAACTGCCTCTTTGAGAAAAAATAATGGTTTGCTTTCCTCTCGGCCTCTGTAGGCAGATTGGTAATTGTCATCTTTGCTGAGCCTTGGATAACAAACTGGATTTAGTTACAGGGAAAACATTCTCCCTCACTAGCTTAAAGCAAAGGGCATGGTTATATCAAACCCAACTCTCACACTAACTGAGTTCACTCTCACTTAGCACAAGTTGGGAATGGATCCCTGGATGTTCCCGGCCTGTGAAGCTCAGAGGTCCATGGACAATCTCACTGAATCAGGCAATTTGGAGATTTGGATAAAGACTGAGAAAGAAAAAGAAAATTCCAAATCATTGAAAAATGAAAGCAGCAAGTGCTGGCAGCTCTATTAGCAAAATAATAACTAAAGACAAATTGGTATTTTGGAAGCAGAGACTTCCTCAGAAATCAATACCAGAGTGAAAGGGACAGTGTCCAGTGTCCAGGACATCATCAGAGTCAAAGGGACAGTGTCCAGTGTCCAGGACATCATCAGAGTCAAAGGACAATGTCCAGGACATCACCAGAGTCAAAGGGACAGTGTCCAATGTCCAGGACATCACCAGAGAGAAAAGGACAGTGTCCAGTGTTCAGGACATCACCAGAGTGAAAGGGACAGTGTCCAGTGTCTAGGACATCACCAGAGTTAAAGGGACAGTGTCCAGCATCAGGACCACTTCACTGAAGGTAATACTCTCATTTCTCAGTCAGAAGGTTGTGAATTCAAGTCCCCAGTAAATCAGGACTGTACTTCAAATCGCAAGCTGTGAGTACTACATTGTAAACCTCTGTAAATATACAGACAAGGAGTAGGCCATTCAGCACCTCGAGCCTGCTCTGCCCTTTAATAAGATTATGGCTAATCAGACAGTAACCTCAAATCTACATCCTGCCAACCCTTGATAACCTTTCACCCCCTTGTTTCCAAGAATCTCTCCACCTCTGCCTTAAAAATATTCAAAGATTCTGCTTCCATCACTTTGTCAGGAAGAGAGTTCCAAAGACTGACAATCCTCTGAGAGAAATCATTTCATCTCAACCCCATTTTAAATCGATGATCCCTTACTTTTAAACAGTGACCCCGATTTCCTCCCTCATTTTAACCATGTCAAAATACAGATTAGCTGATTGCCCACCCGACTATGGAATAATTACAACAGTGCGGAGCCAGGATACATAATAACAAGAGAAAATATTCAATCTTCACCCCAGATCTTCAATCATTTTCCTGGTGTACTCGGTTTGGGATAGAACTCATCTGCTACTCTTTGATCAATTTTGACCGGGTTTCTTCCTGCTGAAAGTTTATGGATTTGATGTCAATGTATTGGTGCCTCATTAGGATAAATAAACATGAAAGGTTTTGGTAAAATGACCCACTATGCGCTTGTTTCAGATTATTTACCACATAAGGGAACCAAGTTGAGTACTGGTGTGTAGGTAATGAGAAACAACATTTTGGTATTGATTATTTTATGGTTCTCTGTCAGACACAGCCATTAAAATGAAAAGGGCAGTTTAAGATTTTAAAAAAGACTGCAGGAAAACCTGCTGCTGGCCGACTCAATAGAGTCAATCACCTCATTCAGTACAATTCCACATATACCAGACTTTTCCTACTCCCTTCCAAAGTTGTATCGATGTGCTGCTTGTGCTCGAACTTGCACCAAGTCATGTTCAGCCACCAGCTTGTTGATCCACGTGGACTCCCAGCCTAGAAATGCCTCGATATTGAAACCCTTATCATTGTATTGAAATCCTTTCCGGGCCTCTACCCTCCCCATCTTTAACCTCCTACAGCCCTACAATCCTGGAGATAAATGCACTCATCTAATTTAGGGGTAGGACTTGGCATAGAAGTATTGTCACTGGGCTAGTAATCCTAGACCCAGGGTCATGCACTGGGGACCCACGTTTGAATCCCACCACAGCAGATGGTGAACTTTGAATTAAATAAAAATGTGCAATTAAAATTCTAATGATGTTGATTGTCATAAAAACCCATTTGGTTCATTAATGTCCCTCAAGGAAGGAAATCTCTTATCCTTACCTGGTCTGGCCTATATGAGACTCCAGATCTATAGCAATGTCGTTGACTCTTACAATACCCTCAGAAATTACCCATCAAGCCACTCATTCAAGGCAATTAGGATGGACAATAAATGCTGACCCAACTATGATGCCCACATCACATGGACAAATAAAACAAAATTGGGTATTCCTGGTTTTAATCACTCCACCACCATTGATCACTGTGTCTTCAATTGCCCAATAACCTCCCTAAACCACCCTGTCACTCATTCTTGCTTACCTCCTCTAAGACACACATTAAAAGCTTTGTCCACTTGTCTAAGTGTCTCCTTGTGTACCTCGGTGTGAAAATGTGTTTGGTAATTGTAGTAGTGTGGCCCTTTAAGGGGGGTAGGACATTTCCCGAGAGCCGTGTGATCGGTGAATACCCTATAGATCATCCCTGTGGGAGGTGGAGCCAATTGGCAGGAGGGCGTGTACCACGGGTTAAGGAGGGGCTGGCAGTTGGAGCCAGGGAGTCGAGTGAAGCAGTCGCATTATAATTTAATCTGACTTTGTTGTATATATATTAGTCTTTATTTGATAATAAAACCTATTGTTGATTCAGGCCACATCAAACTGCCGTCGATCTATTATATTGGCAATGAGGCAAAACTTTGAATTCATCAGGGATCACAGTGTCCAGCGAGAAGGATAGGAGATTTGAGAATCACAAGTAAGAAGAAGTAAGGCATACTCACTTAGCAATTCATTTGTCTCTGAAATAGATAACTGGGGACAATACATAGAAAAGCTGCGTTACTTCATTGTGGTGAATGAAATAACCGCTGAAGAAAAGCATAAGGTTATTTTATAGCCCACACACTTACAGTTTAGTGCAAACATTAACATCATCAAATGCTGCAGACACAAAGTCTTTTGACCAGATTATGGAGCTAGTCAGAAATCATTTTAACCACGTCCTTCAATCATTATGCTGAAATACACATTTCATTTGGCAATCCATGAGCCAGGGGAATCAGTCTCACGCTTTGTGGCAAGACATAGGGAAATGGCACAATACTGCAAATTCAGCCCAGTATTAGCAGGAATATTAAGGGACAGAATGGTGTGTGGTATAAGCAGCTTAAGAATACAATCCAAAGTTACTGCCAGAAACCAAAATTACCTTAGAAAAGCTGTGGAGCTGGTGAGGTGACTGAATGCGCAGAGCAGGGCGTAACAGAGTTGCAATGTTTGTGAGGTGGGCCAAACAAGGTCAATTGTTTGTGCCGGAAACGGCTGTGGTGCAAAACAGCCCAGGAGTGGATGCAACAGGGCACGATAGAAGAGGAGCAACAGTGAAGGTGGGAGTGTGTTTTTGAGGTGGGGGGAACACGCCCATGAAGTCTGTCGATGCGAGAATTATGTGTGCTTCAGGTGTAATAGAAAAGGTCACTTAAAAGCCTTGTGTAGAGCAAAGCAACCAATACAGTCAGTGCAAAAAAAAAAGACAGCGACTATTAGCTTAACTCCCTTAAACAAGGCAATTGGTGGCACCGGTTTATCTCCTCTGAAGAGACCTAGCAATATTGGCCAAAAATACACAGATGGAACTTTTTGACCACAGAGTTGAAGCTTTCCTTGTCTATTTGGGAGTTTTTCTTCTCCGTGTTGGACAACATTCTGAAAGTGAAGGCAATGGGCCTTTCTACACCATCCGGCATCCGATGGGACTAAACTGCTCCTGCTCCATACAGTGAACCGGTTCCAAGTCTGTCAAGTGCGCACGCCCGATGGGTGAAAAATTCAGACAACGCAGAATCGCTGAGCAGAAACTGATAGCTAAGTTCCGCACACATGAGGATGTCCTCAACCGGGATCTTGGGTTCATGTCACACTATCTGTAACCCCCACGACTTGCCTGGACTTGCAAAATCTCCCTAACTGTCCTGGCTGGAGACAATACACATCTCTTTAACCTGTGCTTAACCCTCTCTCCACTCCCATTGTCTGTACTTTTAAGACTTGATTACCTGTAAAGACTCGCATTCCAACCATTATTTTGTAAATTGAGTTTGTGTCTTTATATGCCCTGTTTGTGAACAGAACTCCCACTCATCTGACGAAGGAGCAGCGCTCTGAAAGCTTGTGGCTTGTGCTACCAAATAAACCTGTTGGACTTTAACCTGGTGTTGTGAGACTTCTTACTGTGAAAAATTCAGGCCATGAAGATAATTCTGTAGCTCAATCCTGCAGCTGGCTTGTTGCTAGCTGCAACTATATTGAGAATCAGGGATTATTTGATTAAGCTGTTTGAGACAGAGACGAAAGTTGGGGGTTGTAGGGGTCAGGCTCTGAGCCTGGATATGGTGAATATGGCAGAGGTCGTGGTGCGCGTTTACCATTTTTTAGGGTTCTTTATGTGTAGTACAGGCAGATCAATGTTCCAACAAGAATTTGGAACAGGTAACAAATCCTTTATTTATCTATGTAAAGCGATGAACTCTTCGTGGGTTGAAGGCACCACTTGTCTGGCCTTTCCCTATGGGGCTAATGGTACACCTTCTTCCTGCCTGCCATTTTGTGACCTTAGGTGGGTGTGTAGCCATGAAGTTGGCCATTTTTCTTCTCAAATTAACTCCATTATCTCTCAGACGACACATTAAACTGACTTCACTCTTCGGCAGATGTCAAAATCTATATGGGTTCTATTTGAGTAAGGCCTCCGGAGTTCCTCAGGTGTCTCTGACATTTTAATTTGAGTTTCCTTGCTCTGGCATACGAGCAAACTGTTTTTCAATTTGTCATTGGGATGTGAAAGGCAGCATTTATTGCTCATCCACAGTTGACAATGATCCATATATGGCAGATTTAATGTCCCTCCATGCAGATTTTGGTGGCAAGGGGCAATTAATCAGGCAGGGCAGTGGCGGGTGGGTGCCTCAACACCTTCTAACCTTTGACCCGGTAAGTCCAGGATGGCTGGATTCATGTTAGAATCATAGAAACCCTACAGTGCAGAAAGAGGCCATTTGGCCCATCGAGTCTGCACCAACCACAATCCCACCCAGGTGCTACTCCCATATCCCTACATATTTACTCGCTAATCCCTCTAACCTACGCATCTCAGAACACTAAGTGACAATTTTAGCATGGCCAATCAACCTAACCCGCACATCTTTGGACTGTGGGAGGAAACCGAAGCACCCGGAGGAAACCCACGCAGACACGAGGAGAATGTGCAAACTCCACAGACAGTGACCCAAGCCGGGAATCGAACCCAGGTCCCTGGAGCTGTGAGGCAGCAGTGCTAACCGCTGTGCTACTGTGCCGCCCTTGGACAGCATTCCCACCCTGCCACCAAATGAGACCCTTTTTGGTGGACAATGAATGCCCACTTTATGGCTCCATCCCATTGCTGCTGTTATTCAATCAATGGAAGACAGAGGGCTTGTCATGCAGAAGTCCGAAAAGCAAACCCTGTCTGAGCTCCCAGCTGGGATGTGAGTCCCTCATTCATAGGCGCTAAGTGCTTGGTGGTGGGGACGGGCATTGGGAAGGGCCAGAATTCATAGACAGCCAGCTCCCTGTCCTTGCAGCTGACCCACTGATGCAGTGCGGGCAGCACCCACTGCCTCCCCAGTAATGCTGCCAAGTCATGAAGAGCTGCCAGTCTCTGATTGGCCCACAGCTCTCAGTGGTGGAATTTCCACCTGGGGGGGCCCTCAATCCCAAGGAAGGATGGTCATTGAAAGTTAAATGCTTTATTGGTACTTGATGCGGCAGGCCTTCCTGAGAAGAGGTGAAGGAAGGCTCTCAATGGGTTCCCCAGCTAGCAAGCAAGATCCCATCACTCCACATTACATTGTTTGTGTAGTGTGCCACATATAGGCCAGACTGGGTAAAAATGGAAGACTTCTTTCCACTAAGAGGAGTGAGATGGATTACTCCTCACCTGCTGGGGTGAATACTGCTCCAATAACACTTGAAAAGCTTGATATTATCAAGAATAAAACAGCCCTAGTTGATTGGTACCGCATCCCCCTCCATCATTTTAAACATTTACTCTGTCCCCAGCACACAGTTGCAGCAGTGTGTACCATCGACAAGATGTACTTGCTGCAGCAACTCATCAAGCATCCTTCGACAGCATCACTCAAACCCGCCACCTCTACCACCTAGAAGGATAAAGGCAGCAAAGACATGGGAACACCACCACTGCAAGTGCCCTTCAAGTCATGCACCATTCTGACTTGAAACTGTATTGCCCGCCCGCCCATCATTCCTTCACAGTCACTGGGTCCAAATCCTGGAATTCCCTTCATGACATGTATTGCAAGGACTCAGGAAGGTGGGTCACCACCACCTTCTCAAGGACAATTAGAATGGGCAATTAAAGCTGTACGTGCTAGTGACACCCACACCCAATGAACAAATTGAAAGTCCAATTTGATGTTTTAAACCCCCAGCTAGTTTAGTGTAGAGATCTTCAATTCTGGGTATGGGGTGCCTGTCTATCTGTGCTCCTCTATTGACAGTTAATTTGTAATCCCCGCAAATTCACACTGTCTGATTCAGCTTTAAAATGGGGGCTATGGGTGCAGCCTATGTGGAGAATTGTATGGGTTTTATGATTCCTAAATATTCCAATCTCTCAAGCTTGATTTCCGCCTTTTGCTGAAGGGCATTAGGCACTGGGCAGGCTTGAAAAAATGTAGGCATCACTTCCTGAGTCAGATAGATTTCAGCTTTAGTTCCCCCTTATACATACTAATTAGTCTAGAAAGACCTCGGAATATTTGTACAGTATCTCCTGAAAACCTCCATCCCACAGGTTTCATATTTCCAGCCAACTTAGTCGGATTTGCTGTAACCAATCATGTCTCATTAAACATGTTCTGTGACCCATGATTACCAAGACTGGCAGCTTCGCTGCCTGGTTCTGATATGCCACAGTTACTGTTGCTGCACCTGAAGTCTGCAGTGTCTCTCTGGTATATGTGGACAAAATGGCACCCGTCTCATTTAATCCTAATGGTTGGAGTCCCTTTTTGAACTAAATGCCTATTTCCCTATGACAAAGAACAAAGAACAATACAGCACAGGAACAGGCCCTTCGGCCCTCCAAGCCCGCGCCGCTCCCCAGTCCAGGATTGAATCCTGAATCCAGGATCCCCGCCCAATTTCCCAGCCTATCTACATACCAATCACCGAGCTGTCCCTCACAGCTACGATGCTTTGTTCATTACAACCTATTAACTCACCCCCACCCCCCCATTCCAGACCATGTGATCTCCAGGGAGAGGCGAAAACCCAGAGTGAAAAACCCCAGGGCCAATATGGGGAAAAAAAAAATCTGGGAAATTCCTCTCCGACCCCCTGAGGCGATCGAAACGAGTCCAGGAGATCACAATGGCCCTGATCGGAAAATGCTTCCCAACCCTAGTCATTTCCACTTCCACGAACACCATATGAATTCCCTGCCCCCGAGACAGGTTCCCAACTATCCGCAGTCTCGCTCTGTATTGGCACCAGCAAGATGATCATAGAATGAAGCCTTGAAACGAGAAACAAGGAACAATTAGCCCGCGCCGCTCCCTGGTCCAAACTAGACCACTCTTTTGTATCCCTCCATTCCCACTCCGTTCATATAGCTGTCTAGATAAGTCTTAAACGTTCCCAGTGTGTCCGCCTCCACCACCTTGCCCGGCAACACATTCCAGGCCCCCACGACCCTCTGTGTGAAATATGTCCTTCTGATATCTGTGTTAAACCTCCCCCCCTTCACCTTGAACCTATGACCCCTCATGAACGTCACCACCGACCCGGGGAAAAGCTTCCCACCGTTCACCCTATCCATGCCTTTCATAATTTTATACACCTCTATTAAGTCTCCCTTCATCCTCCGTCTTTCCAAGGAGAACAACCCCAGTTTCCCCAATCTCTCCTCATAACCAAGCCCCTCCATACCAGGCAACATCCTGGTAAACCTCCTCTGTACTCTCTCCAAAGCCTCCACGTCCTTCTGGTAGTGTGGCGACCAGAACTGGACGCAGTATTCCAAACGCGGCCGAACCAACGTTCTATACATCTGCAACATCAGACCCCAACTTTTATACTCTATGCCCCGTCCTATAAAGGCAAGCATGCCATATGCCTTCTTCACCACCTTCTCCACCTGTGACGTCACCTTCAAAGATCTGTGGACTTGCACACCCAGGTCCCTCTGCGTCTCTACACCCTTTATGGTTCTTCCATTTATCGTGTAGCTCCTCCCTACATTATTCCCATCAAAATGCATCACTTCGCATTTATCAGGATTGAACTCCATCTGCCATTTCCTTGCCCAAATTTCCAGCCTATCTATATCCTTCTGTAGCCTCTGACTATGTTCCTCACTGTCTGCAAGTCCTGCCAGTTTTGTGTCGTCTGCAAACTTACTGATCACCCCAGTTACTCCTTCTTCCAGATCATTTATATAAATCACAAACAGCAGAGGTCCCAATACAGAGCCCTGCGGTACACCACTAGTCACAGGCCTCCAGCCGGAAAAAGACCCTTCCACTACCACCGTCTGTCTTCTATGACCAAGCCAGTTCTCCACGCATCTAGCCACCTCCCCCTTTATCCCATGGGATCCAACCTTTTTCACTAGCCTACCATGAGGGACTTTGTCAAACGCTTTACTAAAGTCCATATAGACAACATCCACGGCCCTTCCTTCGTCAACCATTTTGGTCACTTCTTCAAAAAACACCACCAGGTTAGTGAGGCATGACCTCCCTCTCACAAAACCATGTTGACTATCGTTAATGAGTTTATTCCTTTCTAAATGCGCATACATCCTATCTTTAAGAATCTTCTCCAACAACTTCCCCACCACGGACGTCAAGCTCACCGGCCTATAATTTCCCGGGTTATCCTTCCTACCCTTCTTAAATAACGGGACCACATTGGCTATCCTCCAATCCTCTGGGACCTCACCTGTGTCCAGTGACGAGACAAAGATTTGCGTCAGAGGCCCAACGATTTCACCTCTCGTCTCCCTGAGCAGCCTTGGATAGATTCCATCAGGCCCTGGGGATTTGTCAGTCTTTATATTCTCTAACAAACCTAACACTTCCTCCTTTGTAATGGAGATTTTCTCCAACGGTTCAACACTCCCCTCCGAGACACTCCCAGTCAACACATCCCTCTCCTTTGTGAATACCGACGCAAAGTATTCATTTAGGATCTCCCCTACCTCTTTGGGCTCCAAGCATAAGTCCCCACTTTTGTCCCTGAGAGGTCCAATTTTTTCCCTAACAACCCTTTTGTTCCTAACGTATGAATAAAATGCCTTGGGATTCTCCTTAATCCTGTCTGCCAAGAACATTTCGTGACCCCTTTTTGCTCTTCTAATTCCCCGTTTGAGTATTTTCCTACTTTCATTGTACTCCTCCAGAGCTCCCTCCGTTTTTAGCTGCTTGGACCTAACATACGCCTCTCTTTTCCTTTTGACCAGTCCCTCAATTTCCCTGGTTATCCACGGTTCTCTAATCCTACCCTTCCTATCCTTCTTTTTTACAGGCACATGCTTGTCCTGTAGCCCTAACAACCGTTCCTTAAAAGACTGCCACATACCAGATGTGGATTTACCCTCAAACAGCCTCTCCCAATCAAGAGCTGCCAATTTCTGCCTGATCCCAATAAAGTTAGCCTTCCCCCAATCCAACACCTTACCCTTGGGACACCGCTCATCCTTTTCCATCACTATCCTAAAGCTAACAGAATTGTGGTCACTATTTGCCACATGTTCCCCAACCAATGACTGTGGCTGCCGCCTCTGCAGCGACCCCCACCTTGAGTACTTTGACATTTACCAACAAGGTTACCTCTATTGGGGCCACTTTTCTCCGCTGGACCTGCTGGAGTGAACGAGTAGAATCCCTTGCCAGGCACCTCATTCAAAGATGCAGTGATAGGCTCTTTTGTTAGCAGCCTACAGTTACATGTTCAGCATCGCCCTGGAACACAGATGTCACATACAGACGCATTTGCTACAAATAGTAGCATCGCCACTGAAGCGCATCAATTGGACACGAGGCTCAAAGCTTCGGTAAAAGAAGGCTTTTATTAACTAACAATGGAACTATCAGAACTTTAACACACTATCCCAGACTGAAGGGGTCCCGTCCGAGCAGGGGGTCTTATACCTCTCCCAGGAGGCGGAGCCCGACTGGCATGTGCCACAACAGTAACAACCACAGGTGTATCAATCCCACCCTAGCCCAACAACAACATTAGTACAATCCCACAGTAACCTATATACATTCCCATAGTGCTGGCCAGCCCTGGCCCAGTACTATCCAGTGGGAACCAACAATGGTTCACCACAGCCACCGGTTCCTCTGGAGATTATCCTGCGTTTGTATTTGGTAGAGACTTTGCTAGTCTCGGCAAAACACAAAATTTTGGACAGAAAGAGACCCTGTATTGGCAAAAATAAGAAAGATGGTTATGCGAGGGTGGCGCTATGAGAAGTCAGAGTTCTTCAAATCCTACCAAAATAGAAGGTCGGAAATAACCTATGAAGACAAGATGTTACTGTGGGGGGATTGAGTTACAGTCCTGCCCCAGGGGAAATCACCCCTGTTACAAGAATTGTATGGCTCTCATCCAGGACAAAGTAGAGTGAAGGCCAGAGCCAGGAGTTATGTGTGGAAGCCGTGCATTGACAAGGAAATACAAAAGATGGTTAGTCAATACACTAGTTGTGAAGCTCAATTGGCTATATCACTATTGGCAATTTTGTATCCATGGGAGCAGCCAGGCCATCCACGGGTGAGGCTAAATATAGATGTTGCTGGGTCATTTATGGTCACATGTTTCTTTAGTTTAAAATTTACGGTTAAGTTTAAAGTTTAAGTTTAAAGTATTTCAGATTTTAGGGAGAAGGAGTGTAGTAGCATGGCCCTTTAAGCTGGGGTTGGGGGGGTGGTTTCTGAGGGTCACGTTATCTGCGAGGACCCTTTGGATCGTCCGAGTGGGAAGCTGAGCCAATCAGCAGGAGGCCGTATAATTTATTCTGACTTAGTTGTAAATATTATTCTTTATTTGGCAATAAAGTATATTGATGATTCAAGTCACATTGAGTGGCCCCCGATCTATTACAAGAACTCTCCTGTGAAATGAATTGGGATTTTTGATTTGATTTGATTTGATTTATTATTGCCACATGTATTAACATACAGTGAAAAGTATTGTTTCTTGCGCGCTATACAGACAAAACATACCGTTCATAGAGAAGGAAACGAGAGAGTACAGAATATAGTGTTACAGTCATAGCTAGGGTGTAGAGAAAGATCAACTTAATGCAAGGTAAGTCCATTCAAAAGTCTGACAGCAGCAGTGAAGAAGCTGTTCTTGAGTTGGTCGGTACGTGACCTCAGACTTTTGTATCTTTTTTCCAACGGAAGAAGGTGGAAGAGAGAATGTCCGGGGTGCGTGGGGTCCTTAATCATGTTGGCTGCTTTGCCGAGGCAATGGGAAATGTAGACAGAGTCAACAGATGGGAGACTGGTTTGCGTGATGGATTGGGCTACATTCACACTTTTTGTAGTTCCTTGTGGTCTTGGGCAGAGCAGGAGCCATACCAAGCTGTGATACAACCAGAAAGAATGCTTTCTATGTGGCATCTGTAAAAGTTGGTGAGAGTCGTAGCTGACATGCCAAATTTCCTTAGTCTTCTGAGGAAAGTAGAGGCATTGGTGTGCTTTCTTAACAATAGTGTCGGCATGGGGGGACCAGGACATGTTGTTGGTGATCTGGACACCTAAAAACCTGAAGCTCTTGACCCTTTCTACTTCGTCCTCATTGATGTAGACAGGGGTTTGTACTCCTTTAAGCTTCCTGAAGTTGATGACAATCTCCTTTGTTTTGTTGACATTGAGGGAGAGATATTGTTGCTGCACCAGTTCACCAGATTCTCTATCTCATTCCTGTACTCTGTCTTGTCCTTGTTTGAGATCCGACCCATTACGGTGGTATTGTCAGCAAACTTGAAAATTGAATTGGAGGGGAATTTGGCCCTTCAGTCATAGGTGTATAAGGAGTATAGTAGGAGGCTGAGAACACAGCCTTGTGGAGCACTGGTTTTGAGGGTGATCGTGGAAGAGGTGTTCTTGCCTATCCTTACTGATTGTGGTCTGTGAGTTAGGAAGTTCAGGATCCAGTCGCAGAGGGAGGAGCCGAGGCCCAGGCCACGGAGTTTAGAGATGAGTTTTGTGGGAATAATAGTGTTGAAGGCTGAGCTGTAGTCAATAAATAGGAGTCTGACATAGGTGTCCTTGTTATCTAGGTGTTCCAGGGTTAAGTGCAGGGCCAGGGAGATGGCGTCTGCTGTGGACCTGTTATGGCGGTAGGCAAACTGTAGTGGATCCAGGTAGTCTGGGAGACTGGAATTGATTCATGCCATCACTAGCCTTTTGAAGCACTTCATAATGATGAATGTCAGAGTCACCGGCCAATAGTCATGAAGGCACACTGCTTGGTTTTTCTTAGGTACCGGGATGATGGTCATCTTCTTGAAGCAGATAGGGACCTCAGATTGTAAAGAGAGGTTGACGATATCTGTGAATACCTCCACCAGCTGATCCCCACAGGATCTGAGTGCACATCCGGGTACCCCATCTGGGCCAGTTGCTTTCCATGGGTTGACCTTCAAGAAAGCTGCTCTGACATCTGCAATGGTGACCCCAGATCCAGGTTCATCCAAGGCTTCCAGGGTGGAGGGCATGCTCTCGCTGATCTCTTGCTCAAAACGGACGTAGAATGCATTGAGCTCATCAGGGAGGGGTGCGTTGGAGCCGGCGATTTTACATGCCTTCCATCTTGTAGCCTGTTATGTCTTGTAGACCTTGCCATAGTCGGTGGGGGTCGGTGTGGCTAGCCTGGAACTCTAGCTTTGTCCGGTACTGTCTTTTGGCATCTTTGATGGATCTCCTTAGATCGTATCTGGCTTTCTTGTATAGGTCAGTGTCGCCTGACTTGAACGCCTCAGACCTGGACTTCAGCAAGCAGTGGATATTCCTGTTCATCCATAATTTCCGGTTGGAGAACACACGGATTTGTTTCTTTGGTGCACAGTCTTCTACACACTTACTAATGGGCAGCACGGTAGCACAGTGGTTAGCACTGCTGCTTCACAGCTCCAGGGACCTGGGTTCGATTCCCGGCTTGGGTCACTGTCTGTGTGGAGTTTGCACATTCTCCTCGTGTCTGCATGGGTTTCCTCTGGGTGCTCTGGTTTCCTCCCACAGTCCAAAGATGTGCGGGTTAGGTTGATTGGCCATGCTAAAATTGCCCTTAGTGTCCTGGGATGGGTAGGTTAGAGAGATTAGTGGGTAAATATGTAGGAACATGGGGGTAGGGCCTGGGTGGGATTGTGGTCGGTGCAGACTCGATGGGCCGAATGGCCTCTTTCTGTGCTGTAGGGTTTCTAAGATTTCTAAGATAATGAAGTCAGTAACTGTAGTGGCGTACTCGTTCAGACTGACCACAGAGATTTTAAATACTGACCAGTCCATTGACTCCAAGCAGCCCCATAGAAGATCATCCAATTCCGCAGACTAACATTGCACGACTCTCTTTGATGGACTCTCCCGCTTCAGTTTTTGCTTGTAAGCTGGGAGCAGGAGCACAGCCTTGTGGCCTGATTTGCCAAAGTGTGGGAGGGAGATAGAGCGGTAGACATGTTTGATATTTGTGTAGCTGTGGTCTAGGATGTTTTGGCCTCTGGTGGAGCAGGAGACGTGTTGGTGGTAACTTGGTAGTACGCTCTTGAGCTTGGCCTGATTGAAGTCCCCGGCCATGATGAGCAAGGCCTCGGGATGTTTCGTCTCAAGGCTATTCGTAGTGGTGTATATTTCGTCCAGTGCGATCTTCACGTCCACATGGGGTGGGATGTAAACTGCCATCAGGATAACAGAGGTGAACTCCCGTGGAAGGTAGTAGGGGCAGCATTTCAGCGTCAGGTATTCATGGTCCAGAGAGCAGAAACTCACCAGTGTTGCTACGTCTAGGCACGACAAGGTGTTGATTAGGAAGCAGACCCCACCTCCCCTAGCCTTGCCTGAGGCCGCTGTTTTACTATGTTAAGGTTGCTATATAAATGCAAGTTACCAGGTTACCAGGTCATAGCGGGTAATGCTTTAATTGTCATAGGTACTTCCAGTGACCTTAGAGCAGAAAGAGGACATTCAGCTAGGACTGTTTCCCCCGCTCCCCACTCCCCCTCCCCCCGTCCCACCCCCTCCCCCAGACTATCTTCTGTCTGTTGACTCATGCTGGAGGGACAGGGTGAGTCCTGTCTCTGATGCCCTCTGCCCTCAAATGGCTTGTTGGCACACTCTGGGCTTTGCACTGGACAAAGCTGCATTTGCCTTCTGGTTATGGGAAAGCAAGGAATAAGTGTAACCAAAGTAAGTTCTACCTTTTTCTAATGACAGTACTGTGCAAGAATGGGCCACTGTGCCTGTAGCAGTGCCACTTCAAGGGGGCAAGTTCTCAGAGAGTCATGTGACCAGTTTAGTCAATTGGACCGCAGAGTGCGAATCCTGGAGCTAAACGTGGGTTTTGCAGTTGGGAGTCTGGAGTCGTGGAGTTGCAGCAGCCTTTATATCACTCTCTGTACAAAGTTACTGTGATAACCCCCATGAGATCCATGGGAAATCACAGATTGATCTTCTGTAGGGCACATTGAGTATGAATTTCCCTGGTAACCGGCAATGGCTCATCCAGCTGGAATTACCTGAGCCTTTTATAAGACAGGCTCAGGACAGGGCCTACTGAACTACTTGTCCCAAGCAGGGCTAACATAGAAACATAGAAGATAGGAGCAGGAGGAGGCCTTTTGGCCCTTCGAGCCTGCTTCGCCATTCATTACAATCATGGCTGATCATCTAACTCAATAGCCTAATCCTGCTCTTTCCCCAAACCTTTGATCCCATTTGCCCCAAGTGCTATATCCAGCCACCTCTTTTGAATATAAGCAGTGTATGTACACCACGGGAGTGATTTTACTTTGCATTCTGTCAATAAATTATGCTCCTTTTCAGTCAGGCTTCCGGAGTTATTGCAGTTACTTACCTTAATAAACCGTTCAATCATTAAGCTGCTTGGTGGTCTCCCGTCTTTGCAAGATACAACAGTGTCCTTGATAGACAAGTGCAAAATGATAAATTATTCCAATTTTCTCCAATTTTGATGGCAGAAATTTGTATTCAATCCAGTTTCATCTCGCAACCAACAATAATGACACCGAGTTGCAATTGTTTTTTTCATTTCAAGTGCTTTGACTTGTTATGCATGACCGAGCAAACATTATGGATTAAGGATGACTCACTGAAGTGGTTTGGGGCTTTAGAAAGACTTCTGATAGCATTAATCATGACATCTTGCTTAGCAGGCTTGTGATCTACAGGGTTCTAGAGATCTCAAGCTGCTCAGGCCCACATCCTTCAGAAGCCTGTGTGCTTATAATAGCAATTCTGGAAGAGGCGGTGAAGGGAAATAGTGAGGCCTGGAGGACAAAGAGGTTAGGCCACTTCAGGAGTATCTGATTCAGTTTGGGACACCTCACCTCATGAAGGATAACCTCTTGGGCGGCACGGTGGCACAGTGGTTCGCACTGCTGCCTCACAGCGCCAGGGACCCGGGTTCGATTGCCGGCTTGGGTCACTGTCTGTGTGGAGTTTGCACATTCTCCCCATGTCTGCATGGGTTTCCTCTGGGTGCTCCAGTTTCCTCCCACAGTCCAAAGATGTATGGGTTAGGTGGAATGGCCATGCTAAATTGTCCTTTAGTGTCAGGGGGACTAGCTGGGGTAATTAGATGGGGTTATGGGGATAAGACCTGGTTGGGTGGGATTGTGGCCGGTGCAGACTCGATGGGACAATGTCTTCCTTCTGCACTGTAGGATTCTTTGATAGGGGTTATCAGAATGACAATGGGGCTGCAAGGATTAAATTAGTAGGAAGTGCAACATAGCCCAGGCATGTATTCTCTTGAATACAGAAAAGTAAGGACCAATGATTAATGGATTAGGAAAACTATTCCTCCAGCCAGAGAATTCAGGATAAGATTATAATCTAAGAGTTAGAGCTCGATTAAAGGGGAGGTATCATGGAGCTCTCCTACATACAGAATCTGGAATTCTCACTCCAAAAATTCATTGAGACTGGGGTTTAATTGTACAAGTTAATATATGAATTAGGAACAGGAGCCGGCCACTCGGCCCCTCGAACCTGCACTGCCATTCAGTAAGATCATGTCTGATCTCATTTTAACATCAACTCCACATCCCTGCCTACCCCCTTTTACCCCCTTGTTAATCGAGAAACTTTCCAGCTCAGCCTTAAAAATATTCAAAGACTCTGCTTCCACCAGCTTTTGAGGAAGAGTTCCAGAGATTCATGAGCCTCTGGGAGAATAAAAAATTCTCCTCATCTCTGTCTAAAGTGGACGATCTCTAGTTCCAGATTCTCCACAAGAGAAAACCTGTAAATTTCAAAATTACGGTAATAGATTGTTAGGCAATGGTATAAGAGTTATAGAAAAAGAGCTCACAGATGGTGTTGGGAAAGCAATCAAGCACAATTTAATCAAATAGAGGTTGCAGGTACAAGGGCCGATGTTCCTGTGCTCCCCAGGACTGCATATTGCTGATTTGTATTCTATTTAAATGATTTGCTGAGTACAGCGCATTACTTTTACATAAACTCCTCTGCTGACGATGATGTGCTGTGTCTGTGCCAATATAGAAATAGTAACAGTTTCTCTACGAACATTCATTATGACCCAGCAACCAGCCCAAAGTGACTTAACAAGCAAACTGGCAATGAGTGTGAGTAGAACTTGCAAAGCGTGGGTTATGTTCACAATTCAAGCTTGTTCCTCACTGTCCGCTCTCATTAGGAAGGAAGTACACTGCCTCAGGTAACTCGCTGTTGAAAGGCTTTCTCAGTTTAGCACTGAGCACAGCAGATCCCAGCAACTGTCATTACTTCCACTTCCAAGCTGTAGAAGGCAGCCCAGCAGCAGAATCACTGACATTGGAAGCTCTTCAGTTTGAATCTCAATTGATACTCTTATTCCGTTTGTCAGTTCATTCTTGGGATGTGGGCATTCACTGGTAATGATGACATTTTAATGCCTTGGCCCAATTACCCTCAGAAAGTGGTGGTGGATCTACTTTTTGAACCTTTACAGTCCATGATGTGGAGATGCCAGCGTTGATTGGGATAGGCATGGTAAGAAGACTCAGATCACCAGGTTAAAGTCCAACAGGTTTATTTGGGATCACAAGCATTCGGAGCACTGCTCCTCACACACCTGGTGTGAGACTTCTTATCATTACAGTCCATGTAGTGAAGATACTCCCAGGAGTTCCATGTGTGTTGAGTGCTAGTTTGGGGTGGTGGGTTTGGTGGTGGGTTGGGGTGCCGTGTTTGGGCGCTGGGTCGGAGTGCTAGGTCAGGGTTTGTTGCCGGGCCGGGTGTTGGGTGCCGGGTGTTGGGTTAGGGTGTTGGGTTGGTTCTGAAGGCCGCATTGTGTGGATGCCACTTGAAGACTGTTTGGCACTTGCTTCACATGCAGTTACCCCTGAGGAGTCGGGTCACGAGTGACAGGAATTATTGGGAGCTCTCCAAGAGCAGCAGCAGATCCATGAGTCTGATTTTCTGAATCACCTCAGGTCCAAATTGACCTTTTGGGAAATTTAGAAGGATGAAGTTTGTAAAGTTAATGGGAGAAAAGGTTTGAACAAATCTGACCTGTACCCTGAGAGGCCAATTAGTGTAGACCAGATTAACCCAGATTGGATAGGCTGTTTTGAGAGGCGTTCACAGCCTCGGCAACAGGAAGGGCACTGCAATGCTGGATTCGAGAGAGGTAGGAGGCCAAAGTCAGCCAAGGTTCCCATTCCTCAACTCTCCTATAAACTCCACTCGGTTAAGTGCTCCTATTTATTTTTATTTATTAGTCACAAGTAAGACTTACATCAACACTGCAATGATGTTACTGTGAAAATCCCTTAGTTGCCACACTCTGGCACCTGTTCAGGTACACTGAGGGGGAATTTAGTATGGCCAATGCACCTAAACCAACACGCCTTGGACTGTGGGAGGAAACCCACACAGACACAGGGAAAACATGCAAACTCCGCACAGACAGTGACCCAAGCCAGGAATCGAACTTGGGTCCCTGGAGCTTTGAAGCAGCAGTGCTAACCACTCTGTCACCCCTGCCTCCCTTTATGTAGAATGTAGTGTTACAGTCATAGCTAGGGTGTAGAGAAAGATCAACTTAATATGAGGTAGGTCCATTCAAAAGTCTGATGGCAGCAGGGAAGAAGCTGTTCTTGAGTTGGTTGGTACGTGACCTCAAACTTTTATATCTTTTTCTCGATGGAAGAAGGTGGAAGAGAGAATGTCCGGGATGCATGCAGTCCTTAATTATGCTGGCTGATTTGCCAAGGCAGCGGGAAGTGTAGACAGAGTTAATGGACGGGAGGCTGGTTTGCATGATGGACTGGTCTACACTCACCTCCTTTTGTAGTTCCTTGCGGTCTTGGGCAGAGCAGGAGCCATACCAAGCTGCGATACAACCAGAAAGAATGCTTTCTCTGATGCATCTGTAAAAGTTGATGAGGGTCGTAGCTGACATGCCAAATTTCTTTAGTCTTCTGAGAAAGTAGAGGCGTTGGTGGGCCTCCTTAACTATAGTGTTGGCATGGGGGGACCAGGACAGGTTGTTGAAGCTTGAAGCTTTCAACCATTTCTACTTTGTCCCCATTGAAGTAGACAGGGGCATGTCCCCCTCTATTCTTCTTGAAGTCGATGACAATCTCCTTCGTTTTGTTGACATTGAGGGAGAGATTATTGTCGTCGCAACAGTTCACCAGATTCTCTATCTCATTCCAATACTCTGTCTCGTCATTGTTTGAGATCCAATCCACTACAGTGGTGTTGTCAGCAGAGGAGTTGCTCTGACATTTACTGGCAGTGGGATCTTTCAGTTCTCCTGCTGTCAATGAGTTTTCGCACCCTCTGCCACTGGGGACATCCACGGCCAGGGGTCACCATCGGCGGGGCCCGGAGATCCTCCAGTGGGAATGGCCGGAAAACTTCAGCCTCAGATGGGATGGTGAGTATGGGTTAATCAGGCACAGTCAGCATAATTTGTTAAGGGAAGGTCAAGTCTGACTAAGCTAATTGCATTTTGGGAGGAGGTAGGAGGGTCGATGAGGGTAGCATATTTGAGGTACTCTACCTAGATTTTCTTGGCAAGGGCCCATTCCAAAAGCTGGTTAGGATTGACACTGGCATGAGTGCTTATCATTGGCACATTGCAGAAGCAGCAGCTGTTATTGGATAAGGGATAGAACAAAGAACAAAGAAACTTACAGCACAGGAACAGCCCTTCGGCCCTCCAAGCCTGCACCCATCATGCTGCCCGACTGAACTAAAACCCCCTACCCTTCTGGAGACCATATTCCTCTATTCCCATTCTATTCATGTATTTGTCAAGATGCCCCTTAAAAGTCACTATCGTATCTGCTTCCACTACCTCCCCGGCAATGGGTTCCAGGCACCCGCCACCCTCTGTGTAAAAAATCTGCCTCGTACATCTCCTTTAAACCTTGCCCCTCGCACCTTAAACCTGTGCCCCCTAGTAATTGACTCTTCCACCCTGGGAAAAAGCTTCTGACTATCCACTCTGTCCATGCCTCTCATAATCTTGTAGACTTCTATCAGGTCGCCCCTCAACCTCCATCGCTCCAGTGAGAACAAACCAAGTTTCTCCAACCTCTCCTCATAGCTAATGCCCTCCATACCAGGCAACATCCTAGTAAATCTTTTCTGTACCCTCTCTAAAGTCTTTACATCCTTCTGGTGTGGCGACCAGAATTGAACATTATATTCCAAGTGCGGCCTAACTAAGGTTCTACAAAGCTGCAACATGACTTGCCAATTTTTAAACTCAATGCCCCAGCCGATGAAGGCAAGTATACCGCATGCCTTCTCGACTCCTTCTCCACCTGCATTGCTACTTTCAGTGACCTGTGTACCTGTGCACCCAGATCCCTCTGCCTATCAATACTCTTAAGGGTTCTGCCATTTACTGTATATTTCCTATTTGTATTAGACCTTCCAAAATGCTTTACCTCACATTTGTCCGGATCTGGCCTTCTAATCGAGGGGATTGGCTTCTTTCCTGATTAGAGTTTGTAGCTTCAGTTGTTGAAATGGGTGAAGTAGTAATAGGTAAGGGGAAACAAGTGAGGGTAAGTGCCACCCCAGCCTTCCTTGTGCCTAGATCCTGGCGCCTTCCAATTGACTCCTCATGTCTGTCAGAAGCTGTAGCTTTCTCATCATCCTCCTCATCTGAGGATGACTGCCTCTCCATGATATGGAAATTCCCGCCCATAGTAAACGGACTTTTGGGGCTGGTCTGTCAAATTTTGCATCCTGCCCATGTCGGTTCCTGCCACAGAAGGGACCGGAAAATCCCGGGCCTATGACTTTGTCAGCCCGGGCCTCTCCCCGCTGCAGAGTCAGGCTGTGTAAAGCACAGACAACCAATCACAATCAGCGTGACCCTTACTGGGCATACCGAAATATGCCATCCAATTGATCTGAATCTCAGTTTGAGGAGACTAATGAGGTCCTTGATGCTCACTTTGGAGCTGTTACAGAACAGTTATGTCATTTATATTAATGATTTGGATGAGAATTTAGGAAGCATGGTTAGTAAATTTGCAGATGACACCAAAATTGGTGACATCGTGGACAGTGAAAAAGATTATCTAGGATTACAACGGGATCTTGATCGATTGGGCCAGTGGGCTGACGAATGGCAGATGGAGTTTAATTTAGATAAAGGCAAGGTGATGCGTTTTGGTAGATCAAACCAGGGTAGGACTTACTCACTTAATGGTAGGGCACTGGGGAGAGTTATAGAACAAAGAGATCTAGGGGTGCAGGTTCATAGCTCATTGAAAGTGGAGTCACAGGCGGACAAGGTGGTGAAGAAGGCATTCGGCATGCTTAGTGTCATTGGTCAGAAAGTTGAATACAGGAGTTGGGATGTCTTGTTGAAGTTGTACAAGATATTGATAAGGCCACACTTGGAATACTGTGTACAGTTCTGGTCACCCTATTATAAAAAGGATATTATTAAACTAGAAAGAGTGCAGAAAAAATTTACTAGGATGCTACTGGGACTTGATGGTTTGAGTTATAAGGAGAGGCTGGATAGACTGGGACTTTTCTCCCTGGTGCATAGGAGGCTTAGGGATGATCTTATCGAGTTCTATACAATAATAAAGGGCATAGATAAGGTAGATCATCATCTTTTCCCAAAGGTAGGGAAGTCTAAAACCAGAGGGCATAGGTTTAGAGGGGAGAGATACAAAAGGGTCCAGAGGGGCATTTCTTTTACACAGAGGGTGGTGAGTATCTGGCAGAGGTGGTAGTTATAGGGGTGGGTACAATTTTGTCTTTTAAAAAGCATTTAGACAGTTACAAAGGTAAGATGTGTTCAGAGGGATGTAGGCCAAACGCAGGCAATTGGGACTAGCTTAATGGTAAAAACTGGGCGGCATGGACAAGTTGGGCCAAAGGGCCAGTTACCATGTAGAACAAAGAACAAAGAACAGTACAGCACAGGAATAGGCCCTTTGGCCCACTGAGTCTGTGCCAACACTGGTGCCTCTCTAATCTAATATTTTCTTGCCTCTATGTGGTCCATATCCCTCTATTCCCTGCCTATTCATGTATCTATCCAGATGCCTCTTGAACACTGTTATAGAATCTGCTTCCACCACCTCCTCTGGCAATGCGTTCCAGACATTCACCATCCTCAGTCTGAAAAACTTGCCCCTTTACATCTCTTTTCAACTTTCTCCCTCTCACTTTCAACGTATTCCCCTGACCTTGGGAAAAAGACTCTGACTATCAAAGCCTGTCATAATCTTCTAAACCTCTATCAGGTTCCCCCTCATCTTCCGACGTTCCAATGAAAACAATCCACGTTTGTTCAAACTTTCTTCATAGCCTATACCCTCCAAACCAGGCAACATCCGAGTAAATCTCTTCTGCACCCTTTCCAATGCATCAGCATCCTTCTGGTAGTGTGGCAACCAGAATTGTACACAATACTCCATATGTGGCTTAACCAAAGTCTTATACAGCTGCAACATGATTTTCCAATTCCTCGACTCAACACCCAATTGATGAAGGCCTGTATGGCCTCAGGTGGCCACACTTGACCACCTGAGTTGCCACCTTTCTTGACCACCTGAGTTGCCACCTTTAGGGAACTGTGGATCTGCACTCCTAGATCCTTCAGTGTGCTAATATCTCTAGGGCTCTACCATTTACTGTATACTTTCCTTCTGCAGTAGACCTTCCAAATCGCATCACCTCACATTTGTCTGGGTTGAATTCCATCTGCCACCAATTGGCCCAGGTCTCCAGCCAATTTATATCCTGTTGTATCCTCTGACAACTCTCCTCACTATCCGTTATTCCCCCAATTTTTGTATCATCTGCAAATTTACTAATCAGACTATCCACACTTTTCTCCAAATCATTGATATATATTACAAACAACAGAGGTCCCAGCACTGATCCTTGTAGAACACCACTTGTCACAGACCTCTAATTAGAAAAGCACCCTTACACTGCTACTCTCTGTTTTCTATACCCAAGCCAGTTTTGTATCCATCTTACCAACTCACCTTGGATCCCATATGACTTCACCTTCTGTATCAGCGTACCATGAGGAACCGTATCGAAGGCTTTACTAAAGTCCATGTATACAACATCCACTGCCCTGCCCTGGTCAATTTTTCTTGTTACTTCCTCAAAGAACTCAATCAAGTTTGTGAGACACGACCTCCCCTTCACAAAACCATGCTGCCTATCGCTAATAAACCTATTCTCTTTTGGATGCGAATAAATCCTGTCCCTAAGAATCTTCTCCAATAATTTCCCCACCACTGACATAAGGCTCACAGGCCTGTAATTTCCAGGTTGTCTCTTCTGCCCTTCTTAAACAGAGGAACAATGTTAGCTGTTCTCCAATTGCTCTGGTACCACACCCGTGGCTAAAGAGGATACAAATCTTTGTATCCTCTATGACTCTAATTGATCTACCTGAGTCCTTGGATTCCTCTTTCTTGGATAGCCCTTGAGGTCAACTATCATCCCTGAAGGGACGCGGTGGAGGGGTGAGGGGTTGCAGTGAAAAGCTGCAGCTCCTGGGATGCATTGATGTTACCACAAGATATTAGTGGAGAGGTTCTGGAAAGGCTTTACGCGGACCCTTTGGTGCAGGCCATTATTTGGATGCATTACCAGGAGCTGTCAGTGTGAGGTGTGAGTGAGACATTAGTCTGAGACATAACCAGGAACTGTGACTGTCACTGTAGTGTCTGACCCCTTTAAGGGGCGATTGGCCAACATGGTCACATGACCTGGGAAAACCAATCAGGGACCAGGCTGGGGGTTCACCCTTGCCAGCGCGAGCTTTTCCTCGGATTGATTAGGACGCAGGCTAGCAGGTATGAAGCTGCAAGACTCTGTAAGATTGTATGTTGTTAATAAATGTTAATTGTTTCATGTTTAGTGGGTGAGATAACGTTATTACAAAGACTTTGGCTGAAATTTTACCAACATGCCCGCCTGAAGCTCGTAAGATCGCACCTGAGGCTAACAGAGAATGCTGTTCTGCAAGCCTCAGGGGAATGGCGGTAAAATCAGGGCCATGAGCACCAAATGTTACTGTTACACATCACTGCACACTTCAGCCCCTGTCGGTTGATCCTTTCTTATGGTCCAGTTCCCAGTTTTCAAAGTTTATTCCAGGTTTTGATTTCTTACATCGTGTTTTATGATGAAATGTGTTCTCGCCAGCCTGCCACTGAAACACTATTTTTAAAAAACAGTTTCAGATCACAGTTCCTGCAGTCAGGGATGTCCATATTCCTCTGAATCTGCATGCACAAGTGCCTGAGACAGTCACAGCTGCCTGCAGTCCTGATAAATCACCCTGGCTATTTAAAATGTTCTTTTGTGATAGTCCATGAAATACGGCAGGTCCTTAGGGGGAACATAATGGAGAAGAAACAATTTTCCCCTGCTGACAACCTGAACGCAGTCATGATGTGGAGATGCCGGCGTTGGACTGGGGTAAACACAGTAAGAAGTTTAACAACACCAGGTTAAAGTCCAACAGGTTTATTTGGTAGCAAAAGCCACACAAGCTTTCAGAGCCTTAAGCCCCTTCTTCAGGTGAGTGGGAATTCTGTTCACAAACAGAGCATATAAAGACACAAACTCAATTTACAGAATAATGGTTGGAATGCAAATACTTACAGCTAATCAAGTCTTTAAGATACAAACAATGTGAGTGGAGAGACCATCAAGACAGGCTAAAGAGATGTGTATTGTCTCCAGACAGGACAGCCTGTGAGACTCTGCAGGTCCAGGCAAGCTGTGGGGATTACAGAAAGTGTGACATGAACCCAATATCCCCGTTGAGGCCGTCCTCATGTGTGCGGAACTTGGCTATCAGTTTCTGCTCAGCGACTCTGCGCCGTCGTGTGTCGTGAAGGCCGCCTTGGAGAACGCTTACCCGAAGATCAGAGGCCGAATGCCCATGACCGCTGAAGTGCTCCCCAACAGGAAGAGAACAGTCTTGCCTGGTGATTGTCGGGCGGTGTTCATTCATCCGTTGTCGTAGCGTCTGCATGGTTTCCCCAATGTACCATGCCTCGGGACATCCTTTCCTGCAGCATATCAGGTAGACAACGTTGGCCGAGTTGCAAGAGTATGTGCCGTAAACCTGGTGGATGGTGCCATCATCTCACGTGAGAACACCATCCACCAGGTACACGGTACATACTCTTGCAACTCGGCCAACGTTGTCTACCTGATACGCTGCAGGAAAGGATGTCCCGAGGCATGTTCCATTGGGGAAACCATGCAGACGCTGTGACAACAGATGAATGAACACCGCTTGACAATCACCAGGCAAGACTGTTCTCTTCCTGTTGGGGAGCACTTCAGCGGTCACGGGCATTCGGCCTCTGATATTCGGGTAAGCGTTCTCCAAGGCGGCCTTCACGACACACGACGGCGCAGAGTCGCTGAGCAGAAACTGATAGCCAAGTTCCGCACACATGAGGACGGCCTCAACGGGGATATTGGGTTCATGTCACACTATCTGTAATCCCCACAGCTTGCCTGGACCTGCTGAGTTTCACTGGCTGTCCTGTCTGGAGACAATACACATCTCTTTAGCCTGTCTTGATGCTCTCTCCACTCACATTGTTTGTATCTTAAAGACTTGATTAGCTATAAGTATTTGCATTCCAACCATTATTCTGTAAATTGAGTTTGTGTCGTTATATGCCCTGTTTGTGAACAGAATTCCCACTCACCTGAAGAAGGGGCTTAAGGCTCCGAAAGCTTGTGTGGCTTTTGCTACCAAATAAACCTGTTGGACTTTAACCTGGTGCTGTTAAACTTCTTACTGTGACAACCTGAACCACAGAGGTATAATGTTCAGAGATGCAGAGTGGGTCAGTCAGGGTATAAGAGCAGTGTGTGCACACTTTCCACTTCTCCATCTGTGACCCGCTGCCTCAGATGGTGATGAGCTGTAGCCCAGTCACCACTGTCAAGATTGTGAAGGCTTTCAAATTTAAAGATGGCTGCCAATGGTAGTCTGTCAGAAGCTTGGTCCCATTATTTGAGGAAAGATGTAGGGGCATTGGAGGCAGTTCAGAGGAGGTTCACTAGATTGATTCCAGGGATGAGGGGTTTGTCGTATGAAGAGAGATTGAACAGTTTAGGCCTATACTCTCTGGAATTTAGAAAAATGAGGAGAGATCAAATTGAAGTATATAAAATGATGAAAGGTATGGATAAAGTAGACATGGAGCGGATACTTCCTCTTATGGGGCATTCTTGGTCGAGAGGTCATAATCTTAGGATAACGGGTAGCAAATTTCAAACAGAGTTGAGGTGAAACTACTTCTCTCAAAGGGTTTTGAATCTGTGGAATTCGCCACCCCAAAGTGCAGTGGATGCTGGAACAGAGTAAATTTAAAGGAGGAGTTAGACAGATTTTTAATTGGTAATGAGTTGAAGGGGATGAGTAGCACATCAGCCATGATCGAATGGCGGAACGGACTCGATGGACAGAGTGGCCTAATTCCGTTCCTATATCTTATGAACTTATAGGGGGCTGGTGGGGTGGGATGGGGGTGGGGGGCGGTGGCTGCAGAGTGATTCTTTTGTCTCTGAGTTCAAAGTTTGTGGGTTCAAATCCTACTTCAAAAAATTTATCACATACAAACATACAAATGAGGAGCAGGAGTAGACCATTTGGCCCCTCGAGCATGCTCTGCCATTTAGTAAGACCATGGCTAATCCGATTGTGTTGCCAGCCCAATCCTCCCATAACCTTTGACTCCTTTGTTAGTCGAGAATCTATCTAACTCAGACTTCAGAATCTTCAATGGCTCGCTATAGGGAAGAGAATTCCACTGACTCTTGACCCTCTGAGAGAAAACAGTTTCTCCTCACCTCCATCTTAAATGGGAATCCTATTATTTTTAAATGGTCTCTCCACCCAGTTCTCATCCCTCCCACAGGCGACAACATTCTCTTCACTTTCACTGTGTCAATCCCCTCAGGATCTTATATGTTTCAATCAGATTGAAACAATCATATAGTCCGGGTTGCAATTCCAGCAAAATACAAAGAGACTGCACTGTCAGAGATGTTGCCTTTTCCATTTGTTTTAATTCTTTCACATCTGTGGGCTTCGCTGGCTAGGCTATTTCCCATCCCCAATTGCCCTTGAGGTAGATGGTGGTGAGCTGCCTTCTTGAACTGCTGCAGTCCATGTAGTGTAGGTACACCCACAGTGCTGGTAGGGAGGCAGCTTATGGATTTTGATCCAGTGACTGCGAAGGAACGGTGATATATTTCCAAGTCAGGATGGTGAGTGACCTGGAGGGGAACTTCCAGGTGGTGGTGTTCTCATGTATCTGCTGCTGCTCCTGTCCTAGATGGTAGAGGCTGCGGGTTTGGAAGGTGAGGTCTAAGGAGCCTTGGTAGGTTGCAATTGGACGGGATGCTAAACTGAAACCCCATCCGCCCTCCCGGTGGATCCCATGGCACTATTTGAAGAAGAACAGGGGAGCTCTCCCCAATGTCCTGGCCAATGTGGTATGGACTGCAGTGGCACAGTAGCACAGTGGTTAGCACTGCTGCTTCACAGCGCCAGGGATCTGGGTTTGATTCCTGGCTTGGGTCACTGTCTGTGTGAGTTTGCACATTCTCCCCATGTCTGCGTGGGTTTCCTCCAGGTGCTCCGGTTTCCTCCCACATTCTGAAAAGACATGCTGGTTAGGTGCGTTGACCTGAACAGGCGTCGAACTGTGGCGACTAGGGGAATTTCACAGTAATTTCATTGCAGTATTAATGTAAGCCTTACTTGTGACTAATGAATAAACTTTACTTTACAATATGTGTCCTTCAACAGACAACACTCCCCAAAAAAAGGATCATGTGGACATTCCTGCATTACTGTTTGTGGGATCTTACTGTGCACAAGTTGACCATCCAGTTTCTGACTTGAAAATGGGGACTATGCATCAAAAGTATTTAATTTGCTGCAAAGCCATTTGAGATACCTTATGAAAAGCCTTGTGGAAATGCACTGCTCCTTATAATGCGATGAGAAGCAACAGTCACATTACTGTGTGAAAAGGATAAAAATAGACCAACTTTGGGCTTCATTTGCTGCTGTCACTTTGCTTATTCATCGTTGGTCTGGACATGCCAACAGAAACCAAAAGGCAGCCAGAGGCTGGAAGAGTCAGTGCTTGACTCCTGAACACAAGGTCATGATTCAGCACAGACACTCGAGCTGAGGTTGCCCCCTCATTTCTTTGGCCCTGATTGGTGGCCAGTAAAGGACTCCCTGCGGAGTGGAAGGGAAGATGCTGCCAGCCAATTGGAGGCAGGGACTGAGGGTGCCAAACCTGCCCAGCATCGTGGGTGAAAGCAGGTGCAGAGCAATAGAAAACCCAACCAGAAGGAAGAAATTACGTAGACAGAGAGAAAATAGAGGCTCAGACTTCTGCAGTGGAACCGATGCCAGTCAGAAGTAAACTAACTATATCAATTATTAATATTGTTTTAAAAATATAGATGGTTGATAGAAAGTAGAGAGGACTCTGCTGGTGAGTTGGGAAGAGATAGCAAAACACCATCGACGAAATTGTTCGACCTCATCGCAGCAGGGGAGGGACTGTAAAATGCAGCCGTACGTAAGCCCATTGATTTCGATAGGACCAGAAAATCCCACCCATCTTTGAGAAGGTGACTACAGTAATTGTGCAAAGCTAACAGAGAAATGGCTGTGCCACCTTTCCTGAACTGGATAACTATAGTGCAAGGTGATTTGTGCGACTGATAGAATAGGTAATAGTGACTTTGTTCGAAGTGTGGCCCACTTTTGAAATGTCCCAACTACCAGCCTAGCAACTAGCCACACTGTCTTCTCATTCGATCCATTTGTTTTCGGCCAATGAAGCACACACTTTGGCTGGAATTCTCTGATGTTGTACACCCCGCCAGCCCTACCAGCAAGAACAGAGAATATAGTGCTCAGCCAAATCTCCATTCACTACAGCCGTGTTGGAGAATCCCAGCCATGGGCGAGGTCGGAGAAACCTGGACTTTGTCTCTGAAGATATGATGCAGATGTTAATTATCAACAGGGATGGGGAAGAGTTTGAATAACAACCGCACTGTCCTAATATTGGCTTGTTGTGTCATTTCCAGCATTGCTCCAATCTCTGTGGTAAGTGCAGAGTTCTATAGTTTAACTCATCTGTTTAGTTTATTATTCATCAGTCACAAGTAGGTTTGCATTAACACTGCAATGAAGTTACTGTGAAAATCCTCCAGTTGCCACAATCCGGCGCCTGCTCGGGTACATTGAAGGAGAATTTAACATGGCCAACTCACCTAACCTGCACATCTTTGGACTTTGGGAAGAAACCGGAGCGCCCGGAGGAAGCCCACGCAGACATGGGGAGAATGTGCAAACTCCACACAGACAGTGACCCAAGCTGGGACTCGAACCCGGGTCCCTGGCGCTGTGAGGCAACAGTGCTAACCACTGTGCCACCATGCCGCCCCATGTTTGATTGTGTTGACTGATCTATATACATTGCGCTTGATTGATTAAGCTTAGGTGTAGCCTCTGAGAGTTAAAGTAAACTGAAGCTTCCAGAAAAACCTGAGCTGTGGACTTGTAACATGTCATTGAAAAGATATTCTAAAGCGCGGCAAATAAGCCAATTCTAGACTTAGAACAGGAGTCATGTCTGCATTCCCCGGAGGTAGGTCAGAGAGGTAACAAATATACAACAAACTGGTGAATGTGCAACTGGGAGCAGCTACAGGGTGATTGTACTGCACATCCACTGGCACCAGTGAGAAGCACTTTCACAGATGGTCCGCATTTTGATTTGGTCATCAGGTTGCCAACAGCAACAAATGCTAATAGGCAGCTCACACCTAGGGAGGGGATGTGAGACCTAAACTGTTTGAAATGATAAAGAAACCCAGCATACAGAGCAGCTATTGCCTCCCCCTGGAGAAGCCCAGGAAAAGGTGATATTTTCTTAGAATTAGAGCCAAGCCATTCTGAAGTGAATTCAGGAAACTGTTTTTTACAGAAAGGCAAGTGGAAGTCTAGAGCTTTCTTCCCAGAGTTCTGGGGGTGGAGGGGTGGGGTTACCGTAGCTCTGGTGCCCACTTCATCTCCTGCTGGCGCTCTTTGTAAACATTGGAATTCATTTTTACCTCACAGTGCTGATCGGCACATTCGAGAAGTGACTCCAGGAGAAGTAAGTATCAAGCTTTGAAAGCTCTCTTGGGAACATTACACGAGGGAGAAATCAGACTGTTAAACATAACAGCAATTGGACCTAGCCAATTACAGCTCGGTTTATTCATGTAACCTTGTCAGAGTGGTGGCCTGGTATTTACTGATCTCAGTTCAGCTTCTGAGTCGAGTTTGGTATCTCCATTACAGAGAGAACAGATACAGGCAATTATACTTGGGTGTCTTTGACACAGTGCTTGTAATGACATTCTCCACATACATTAAAGGTCCCTTCTCACTGCTGACAAATACTCAGTTTCAGACAGTGGACCTCTTTCTGCCACTCAAAGGAATGAGCATTGTTCAAGGCAGATCTCAATACCTTGTTTAAAACGCCCTTAATGTAGTAAATCATTCCAAGGCACTTCACAGGGGAGTTGTGGGACAAACTTTGACGCAAAACACCTCAGAAGATATTAGGAGAGATGAGAAGATGCTTGGGTAAAGAGATAGGTTTTAAAGAACATCTTAAAGGAAGAAAGAGAAAGGTTTAGGAGGGAGTTCCAGAGCTTGGGGCCTTGGCAGTTGAAGTGCAACTGCCAATGGTGGAGCCCTGGAAGTTTAGGCCTCAGGCTGCATCCTATAGTGGTGTTGTTTATATACACTGAACAATTTGTCCTGAAGAATATTCCCCACAAATTCCTCCTCACCTGCCTGTGAGTGTCTGTTTGACAAGACAGCACGCTAAATATATTTAACAGAAGCTCAGTAACTTGCCTCGCCTCTTTTGAATGCAAGAACATGGTCACAGGGATAAGCGAGCAGGGCAAGGAGGAATGTCTTAACTCGGAGGTTTGTGAATCTTTGGAATTCAGTTGTTGAGTATGTCCAAGGCTGAGAAAGATTTTTGGACCATAAAGGATATGCGAGAAAAGCCGATTTTTTTCTTAATTCTTTCATGGGATGCAAGCTTCACTGGCAAGGCCAGCATTTGAGGCCATCCTTAATTGAGAGGATTATGAGGCATCAGACCATATCATCAGTGCTCCAATCAGTTGAGGTGATGCCCACCCGGGCTGCAGAACTGGAAGAATGGACACTGATTATGTGCCAAGATTAGGCTTGCCTGAGATAGCTGAGATGTTGGTATAGTGATTAGTTAGTGTTATGAACATTATTAATTAGTGTCTGATTGAATTGGTGGTAACCAGACAGATTGTGGTATGCTGTGGATTTACGTCCCCCCCAGAACAAACTAGGTGAGGGAATTGTTTAGACTCAACAGTGGAATTTAATGGAAACCATTGCATTCCCTCTCACTCAGCATTGCAGGCCTTTCTATAGCTCCACCTACTTGTGCCACGCCACCCGCTTTCCACAACCTCACTCCTGCCAACTACCTACCATGTCACTACCATCAAGCTCTCCTGGAATATATCCAGCCAAAGTTAGCAACACTGTAGCTGATGGTGTGGCAGGGGGTGGGGGTGGCGAGGCATTAGTGGGAAGCTGTGAATGCACAGCTGAGCACTGGGTCGAGGCTGGAGAGTCAGAGTGTAAAAGTTGGCAAAGGCAGGTGGAGACAAGTTCTGAAGAGGTGGTGGGGCTGCATTTTAACTCCCAGCGGGCTGAGGCATCATATTGGCATAGTGGTTAGCACTGCTGCCTCACAGCGCCAGAAACCCGGGATCGATTCCAGCCTTGGGTGACTGTATGGAGTTTGCACATTCTCCCTGTGTCTGTGTGGGTTTTTTCCGAGTGCTCCGGTTTCCTCCCACAGTCCAAAGATGGGTAGGCTAAGTGAATTGGCCATGCTAAATTGCCCCTTACTGTCCAAAAGTTAGATGGATTAGCCATGGTAAATCCACAGGGTTACAGGGATAGGGCGGGAGGGGTGGGCTTGGGTAAGATGCTCTTTCAGAAGCTCAGTACAGCCTTGAAGGACTGAATGGTCTCCCTCTGCACTGTAAGGATTCTATGGAACTTCAGACTAGGATTGCAATCGGGCCTCAATTAACTCTCCGGTTTTTGTGTTTCACAGAGATGAGTCTAAGGCTTGAAAAATGTTATTCTCTTCCTGGCCACAGTAATGGAGGCAAAAATCCTGGAATCTTTTAAGAAACAATTGGAGGCTATTTCTTCTATGCTGATGAGTTAAAATGCCCCAAATCATTTTCTTCATCTCTCTTGTGAGTGTGTTCAGGGAGCCAGCGTTCGCCATCACTGGCACCGTGAATTTGTAAATTCTTGTGACCATGAAGACAATTCTACATGACTAACAGGGAGGAACTAACATTCCAGAGGTTATGACAGGGAAGGAGGCTGCATTGTAAGTTAGAAACGTGACATAATGTGAAAAACCAATCAATTGATAAGGTTAAAGACAGCAGCATCAATGCAGAAGGACTTGGAGAGTTCTGATCGAGTCAATACCAGAAGTATCCATTATCAGGTACTCATGCCAATTGAACTGACTACACCGTACTCTTCTCACTCATTTAGGCTGGGTTTGAACTCCATTATTCCAAGTCTGTGAAGGATACTCAAAGCAAAAGTGCAGAATGCTAAATTAAGTGCATGAGAGAGGGAAGGCTGCAATCTCCAAGTGATACTTACTGGTGAATCAATCACAAAAAATCCCATCCGTTTTGTGCTACGTGCATTTTAACATGAACAAAGGCTGTGTTATGTAAATTAAGTGCACAATGCATTTTTGTTAGATGCTTAAAGACGTGATGCAAGTTTAATGATCTGGTTGGACTTTTCCTGCCTGTAATTTTTGTAAATTTGTATTGTATAAGGACATTTAATGGGTTTTGGTTAGTAGCTCCTGAGCAACACAAGGCTCAGTGGTTTCATGTACCCTCAGAATCATTCAGGGCCCAGTTCCAGAGAGTTAAACATGCAGCCATGGTTGGACATGTTTATCTTTTGGACAAGATATTTAATCCCAAATCCCCTTTCTGCCCTCTCAGGCAGACATAAAAGATCCTATGACACTATTTGGCGAAGAGCAGGGAAGGTGTCCTGGCCAATATTTATCTCTCAACCATAACCAAAAAACAGATTATCTGGTCATTTATGTCATTATTGTTTGTGGAAGCTTACTGTGCACAAATTGGCGGCCGTAATTCCTACATTACAGCAGTGGCTGTACTTCACAATAAATTTTTATGCAAGTACAGCAAGTAATTAAGGAAGCTAATGGAATGCTATCCTTTATTATGAGAGGAATTGAACATAAAAGCGAGGCTGTTATGCTTCAATTCTACTGGGTATTGGTGAGGCCACATCTCGAATACTGTGTGCCGTTTTGATCGCCTTATTTAAGGAAGGATATAAAAGTATTCAGAGGAGATTTACTAATTGATTCTAGAATGAGAGGGTTATCTGATGAGGAAAGGTTGAACAGACTCGGCTTGTTTCCACTGGAGTTTAGAAGAGTGAGAGGTGATTTTATTGAAGTATAGAAGATCCTGAACAGTCTTGACAAGGTAGATGTGAAAAGGATTTTCCTCTTGCGGGTGAGTCCAGAACTAGAGGACATTGTTTTAAAATTAGGGGTCGCCCTTTTAGGACAGGGATAAGGAGAATTGTTTTCTCTGAGGGTTGTGCGACTTTGGAACTCTGAATCAGAAGGCAGTGGAGGCAAGGTCATTGAACATTTTCCAGACAAAGATAGATAGATTCTTCACAGAAAGCTATTCTGAGAACCATCTCTGTGATTTCATAGAATCCCTACAGTGCAGAAGGAGGCCATTCAACCCATCAAGTTCACACTGACCACAATCCCACCCAGGCCCTAACCCCATAACCCCATGCATTTACCCTAGTTGGTCCCCCTGACACTAAGGAGCAATTTAGCATGGCCAATCCACCTAACCCGCACATCTTTGGACTGTGAGAGGAAACCAGAGCACCCGAAGGAAACCCACACAGACATGGGGAGAATGTGCAAACTCCATACAGACAGTGACCCAAGCCAGGAATCAAACCCAGGGCCATGGCGCTGTGAAGCAGCAGTGCTAACCACTGTGCCATCATGCCTAGTCTAAAGCAAGGGAATCAAAGGTTATTGGGGGAAGATGGGAATGTGGAACTCAAAACACAAACAGATAAACTTCCTGGATCCCCCATGTTAGATTTGGGGGATACTGCAAAGCTGACCTGGGGAATCCCTCAGTGAAGTTCCCAGGGAAGGGTTTCCCGACAACTGTTCAGAAGTGCTAACTTCCCCTCGACAATTACACTGTGCTGGGATTCTTCCGAGAAAGTGATTTAAATCAGTAACTTTGGATGATTCTGGCAGGATTGCATTAATAATTATTCAATAAATGTTAGAAGAAATAAAATCTCTTCTAACCTCTGCATAACTATTTTAAATACCCAGAACTGATCCCTATATGCGACACCCTCATTAACACTCCCCCACCCCCCCCCGACCATTCACCACACCAGCCCCCAACAATCCATGGACCTGACTCTCATCCTTGACCCAACTGACCCAATCCCTCCACCTCCTCACCTCCAACCTCTGAACTCCCTCACACCCTCCAACCCCCTTCCACCCCCTGACCTCCGATCCTGCTGACCCCCCAAATCCCATTCACTTATCTCAGACGCTTATCTTCTCCCTGGCCTGTCACTTTCACTGGGCCCTTTAAACGTACCTACTTTATGGCAGCCAGTGCAGTAAAAAAAAGGGACAGGGCCTCCCTGAATCTGATGCTGTTTGACTGTGCTGGGGCCTGCAGAAACACTTCCAATTCAGGCCCCAAGCTGCTTCAGGCATTGGAGCTTTCAGTGCAGCTTTCAAGAGCAGGTAAATATGCTTTAAAGTCTTGTCATTCCAACGGGCCATCGCTTTCTGATGCTAGTTAGAGGTTATGGCCCAATAGCTGACAGAGCAGCTCAAAGGGTCTATGTCTGCCCCAATTTCCTAAGCTTGTTTATTCAAAAGTTCCTTGTCGGCTGTGAAGCTCTTTGGGTTATCTTGAGATCATGAAAGGCGCTATATGTAAATGCCTTTCCATTGGCGGCCTAAGATTCCCACCAGTCAGAGAATGATCCTTTCCCATTAACTCTGAGAGATAAAAGCACATTCAAAAGATCACTGTTTTATTATTGCAGAAGATTAGAAATTGTTGGATTTACACAGCACCATCTACCAACCTGAATGCTGCATAACCAGATATCCAGCTGCAATCAACGGCATGTCAGTACCTTTTCATTTCAAAAGCGGCACAGAGAGGAAATGTGGAGAAGGAAATATTTTGTGGTGCGGGATGGACCCAGAATTTCCATTCACCTTTATCCTGGAACTCCCTCCCAAACAGCACCATGGATGTACCTACACCACATGAACTGCAGCGGTTCAAGTAGGCCGCTCTCCACTGTTATATATGTAGTTTGGATGTGCGTACTGCCCCTTTAAAAGGGTGGTTCAGGTGACCCAGGGAACAAGCTTCACCCAGGTGGAGCTTGGGGGAGTTAGTCTAGGGCTGTAAAGATATAAAATAAACTGTTCCTTGTTGAAGTTATAATGACCTACCTCATGATCTTTTTATAATTTATAATTCGACCCAAACATAAAACATAAAAAGGGCGGCACGGTAGCACAGTGGTTAGCGGGCGGCACGGTAGCACAGTGGTTAGCACTGCTGCTTCGCAGCTCCAGGGACCTGGGTTCGATTCCCAGCTTGGGTCACTGTCTGTGTGGAGTTTACACATTCTACTCATGTCTGCGTGGGTTTCCTCCGGGTGCTCCGGTTTCCTCCCACAGTCCAAAGATGTGCGGGTTAGGTTGATTGGCCGTGCTAAAATTGCCCCTTAGTGTCCTGAGATGTGTAGGTTAGAGGGATTAGTGGGTAAAATATGTAGGGATATGGGGGTAGGGCCTGGGTGGGATTGTGGTCGGTGCAGACTCGATGGGCCGAATGGCCTCTTTCTGTTCTGTAGGGCTTCTATGATGATTTCTATGATGATGACCACCTTCTCAACGGGCAATTGGGATGGGTAATAAATATTGGCCTTGCCAGTGGCACATGAAAGGATTTTTAAAAATCCCCGACAAAAACAAAACTGAAGAGCTGAAGGCCGTGTCCAGGATGTGAGGGAGAAGGTGAGGTGCTTGAGGATGGAGCAAGCGGATAATGTGAGGCTTGAATTTTAAAAATCTCGGGTGATCGTTAAGGTTGACTGCTCCATTCCCAGCACTGGCTGCTTGGAGATTGATCAGCCCCTAAAATCACTGCAAAGATCGAAGCATCTCACACAACCTTCCGAACTATGTGGAATTAGAATGCCAGAGCGAAATGCTAATGTGGTAACGTGGGGAGAATGCAATAGAACCATCTTTAAAATGGCCAGGAGTGACAGGTTCAAATCTTTATGGTGTTAAAGTAATTGTGGAAGGAAGGTTTGTTGAATAGAGTTAGACTGGAGCAGCGGAAAGATTACTGGAGACACAAAATATCTGAGCTGGTGCGGGCTAAAGATGGAGCTCTGATGTAACTTGATATTTTAAAGGCGATTGAAGGGATTGCACTAATTTTACTAATCCCAACACTAATTACATTGACGAATAATTCCAAACAGCAGGAGCTATGAAGCATGCACAGTTCATAATGGTGAATGACAGTTTCAAATGATTGTTCGATGGTTCAAAGGACCCCACCAAGAAAGGACAATATTTGCATTTATATAACCCCTATCACAAAGGGTGTCCCAAAGCACGTTACATCCAATGAAGGGATTTGATGTGTACTGAGTAGGTGCATAAGTAGCTGTGTCATAAAGATGTAACTGACTGAGAGAAGATAAGTGAGCAGCACCTTGGAGAGCAGCTGTAGCGATGTCCTGATGATCCATAACACTAACAGTGATGTAAATAAAGGTATTTTGAAGGAAAGACTATTGCCTCCAGCAAGATTTCTTCAAGAATAAGAAAGCCTGCGTCTCCCGTGACAACCCCACAATAAACAGAGTCACTTAAAAGTTCTAAAACTTAACCTTTGAACAAGACGAATGTAAAGATTCACCATCACTCAGTCCCAGTTTGGTGGCAGAAGTTTCTCTGATAAAATGGGATTGTTGGATGCTCAACGGAATTTACAGGTTGCCCTCGGGAATGGATTGTGATTGGTTCTAGAAACATTCGGTAGGGATTTGAAAACCTCACCTTTCAACAGCACTTCCGAAGAGCAGGTCAGAGGCTGGGAATCCTGTGGCGAGTAACTCACCTTCTGACTGTCCACCAGCTGCAAGGCACAAGTCAGGAGTGTGATGGAATACTCTCCATTTGCTTGGATGAGTGCAACTCCAACAACACGCAAAAAGCTGGACACCATCCAGGACAAAGCAGCCCGCTTGATTGCTACCAGACATCCACTCCCTCCACCACCAGTGTGTACTATCTACAAAATGCACTGCAAGAACTCACCGTGTTTCCTTAGACAGCAGATTTTAAACCTGATGCGCGATATAACTCACGAGGCTAGAGATGCTCGAGGAAATAAAGGCTTTTATTGACTACTACAATATAGCTACCATATATAATACACGGTCCCAGACTGAAGGGTCCCAGACAGAGCAGTGACCTTTATACCTCTCCCAGGAGGCGGAGCCCGACTGGGATGTACCATAATAACTATATTACAGGTAGAACAGCCCAACCCTAACCCCAACAGTAACATGTAGAACAACCCAACCCTAACCCCAACAGTAACATATATACAGACTCATAGTACTGGCCAGACCCTGGCTCAGTACTACCTGGTGGGAACCAACAATGGTTCACCACAAAACCCACGATCACTCCCATCTAAGAGGACAAGGACAGCAGGTACCTGGGAACACCGCCACCTGGAGGTTCCCTCAAATCCATTCACCATCCTAACTTGAAGTATATGGCTGTTCCTTCACTTGGTCAAAATGCTGGAATTTCCTCCCTAACAGCACTGTGGGCGTACCTACACCTCTTAAGCTGCAGTGTTCAAGCTGGCAGTTCACCACCACCTTATATGGAATAATTAAGGATGGACAATGAATGCTGGCCTAGCCAGCGATGCCCTCATCCTATGAATGAATAGAAGAAAACATAAACAGAATGAGACTAGAACTCCTTCTCCTCCGTGCCCTATTCATTAACCAGAGATCATACAGACTCATTGCAAAGCCATTTAGCTCCCAGCTGAATGCAGTCAAATGTAAAAGGTAAGTCATGTTGTATTTGGCTTCCTGGTAACAAGACATGGAAACAATATGTTTGGGAGATGTCACAGCATGTGTACCTGGTAAACCATTGTATTGGCGTCACATCAGCCTTAACTGTTAAAGGTGCTTCTAACCTTCGAATAATGATGTTGCATTAGAGGATAAAACAGAACCATGATTATCATTATCTGTTAGCATCAAGGTATTGCCTAGAGATTTTCCTTCAGCAAAATGCATTCTCTTCATACCTGTATTCCATTTTTGCATCATCTGAATTAGGAGTAGGCCGCTCGACCCCTCGAGCCTGCTCCACCACTCATCGCTGATCTGATGGTAACCTCAACCTCATATTTCCACCTTCCCCCAATAACGTTTCACCCCACTCAAAAGAAAAAGTCAGGAGGAACCTTGGAGACCAAAATCTCACGATTCTTCCTTAGCTATTGTACCACGCCACAATCAACAAGGGGAGTTCCACCAGCAGGACTGCTAATGAAACGTCTGCTCAGATCTTCCCGAAGAACCTCTGCCTTAAAAATATTCAAAGATTCTGTTTCCACTGCCTTTTGAATAATTATAAAATCATAGAATCCCTACAGTACAGAAACAGGCCATCCAACCATCAAGGCTCTATTCCCGTAACCCCACATATTTACCCTGCTAATCCCCTGACACTAGGTTCAATTTATTATGGCCAAACTCCCTAACCGGAACATCTTTGGACTGTGGGAGGAAACTGGAGCACCGGGAGAAAACCTACGCAGACACGGGGAGAATGTGCAAACTCCACATAGAGAGTGACCCAAACCGGGAATCAAACCTGGGTCCCTGGCGCTGTGAGGCAGCAGTGCTAACCAATGCTAAGCAGTGCTAAGTGAGTTCCAAAGACTCATAATCCTCTGACTGAAAAAAATTCTTACCTTGTCTCAATGGCAAAGTTTTATTTTTAATCAGTTATAGTTCTAGATTTTCCCACAAGAGGAAACATCCTCTCCACATCCAACCTGTCAAGACCCCTCAGGATCCTCTATGTTTTGATCAAGTTATCAAGTGTTCCTACTATTTATCATCAATTAATGTTTTTTTCACATAATGCCATTATAAAGATACACTTTCATCGACTTCATTAGGGAACAATAAGGATTATATAGCAGCCTCACGGCTGCAGCTAGCTCCCAAACTGTCTCTTTGCCTGGGAGCCTTTCTCACCATGGGGTGATTCCACATTCTGAGTCCTGATTGGTCACTGAAGCCATATGTCCTTTACTCTGCTGTGTTGCCCTTAAAGGGACAATCACCACGGCCACCAAATCTTATCCCATGGAATTTTCCATTTGGCTATCTTGGCAAATCATTTTGGGCCACTTCAGAAATAAAAACAGGAAGTGCTAGAAAAACTCAACAGATCTGGCAGCATCTGTGGAGAGAGAAACAAAGTTAACATTTTGAGTCCAATGTGAGTCAGCTTCAGAAATGCACAAACACTGCCGGACCTGCTGAGTTTTTCCAGCACTTCCTGCTTTTATTTCAGATTTCAACATTTGGAGTAGTTATTTCAGGTCACGTCCAATTTGGGGTTTATCCGTCAATGTCAGACTCAGCTTGTGATTTACTCAGCAGGTCTAACCAATGGATTGCCCACAAAAAGCAGGAGAAATCCAATCCAGCCAATAGCATCAGACCCCATCTGTCCAATCACAATCATCAGCAAAGTATTGGAGGTATCCTCAACAGTACTATCTAACAACACGCACTCAGCAATACTCAGTCTGGGTTCCACCAGGGCCACTTGGCTCCAGATCTCATTATAGCCTTGGTTCGAACATTGGCAAAAGACAGGGATCACAGCAACTTTATAAAATTGGACTAATTGTCATAGACTATTCCAATTCCAAGTCTCTTCCCGCAGCTAAGGCAGATGTTTGTCTGTTTCCATTGCTAGTAATTCCTGGAATAGGTCACTAGTCTGTTGCCAGAATCATATACTATTACAGGGCATGGAATGGGATTGAGTGTCTAACAACTTCCTAAATGGTAGAGCGTGTAAATGCTCTTCCCAAAAGATGCTGTAAGCACCTTACTGCATCTTTGCTGAATTAGCTTCTCTCGGCTAAGGAAGCAGTTTGAGAAAAGATGGGGTGATGAAATTGTTTGGGAATTATAGGTGGGAAAAGGGGTTTGGGTTCAGCCAGGATTTCCTCCTATTGATCACAATACACTAGCTTTGAACCGCAATGCATCATTCCCCCATTAATGCACTGAAGTAATAGACTCAATTTTCCACATTGTACCAATAATGGAAACACTTCTCCAATCAGAAAATTGCAACCAAAATGCACTTGAAATAAACTTGCTAGGTTACAGGTCATGCTTGTGTTAACATAATCACAAATGTAATATCTTCTGTAAACAGCACAAAAGCTGCTCCTTATCCACTCTGCCTATGCTCTTCATAATCTTGTACACCTCGATCAGGTCACCCCTCAGTCTTCTCTACTCCAATGAAAACAACCCAAGCCTACCCAACCTTTCTTCATAAATTAAATGCTCCATTCCTGGCAGCATCCTAGTGAATACATAAAGGGCAAAAGAGTAACTAGGGAGAGATTAGGACCTCTGAAGGATCAACAAGGTCATCTATGTAGGGATCCGCAAGAAATAGGTGAGATCCTAAATTAATATTTCTCATCAGTATTCACTTAGGGAACTTGGGGAAATAAATAGTGATGTCTTGAGGAGTGTACATATTACAGAGAAGGAGATGCTGGAAGTCTTAAAGCGCATCAAGATAGATAAATCCCTGGGACCTGATGAAGTGTATCCCAGGACATTGTGGGAGGCTAGGGGGGAAATTGCAGGTCCCCAAGCAGAGACCAATAGTCATAGGTGAGGTGCCTGAAGATTGGAGGGTGGCAAATGTTGTGCCTTTGTTTAAAAAGTGCTGCAGGGAAAAGCCTGGGAACTACAGGCCGGTGAACCTCACATCTGTAGTGGGTAAGTTGCTAGAAGGTATTTTGAGAGACAGGATCTACAGGCATTTAGAGATGCAAGGACTAATTAAGGACAGTCAGCATGGCTTTGTGAGTTGAAAATCATGTCTCACAAATTTGATTGAGTTTTTTGAAGGGGTAACCAAGAAGGTAGACGAGGGCAGTGCAGTTGATGTTGTCTACATGGACTTTAGCAAGGCCTTTGACAAGGTACCGCATGATAGGTTGTTGCATAAGGTTAAATCTCACGCGATCCAGGGTGAGATAGCCAAATGGATACAAAATTGGCTTGATGACAGAATGTGGAGATGCCGGCATTGGATTGGGGTAATATGATGACAGAAGACAGAGGGTGATAGTCGAGGGTTGTTTTTCAGACTGGAGATCTATGGCCAGCGGTGTGCCTCAGGGATCGGGGCTGGTCCACTGTTATTTGTCACTTATATTAATGATTTGGATGAAAAATTAGCAGGCATGGTTAGTAAGTTTGCAGATGACGCCAAGATTGGTGGCAGGGTGACAGTGAAGAAGGTTATCTAGGTTTGCAACGGGATCTTGATCAATTGGGCCAATAGACTGATGAATGGCAGATGGAGTTTAATTTAGATAAATGCTAGGTGTTGCATTTTGGGTAGATCGAACCAGGGCAGGACTTGCTCAGTTAATGGTAGGGCATTGGGGAGAGTTATCGAACAAAGAGATCTAGGGGTACAGGTTCATAGCTCCTTGAAAGTGGAGTCACAGGTGACAGAGTGGTGAAGAAGATATTTGGCATGCTTGATTTCATTGGTCAGAACATTGAATACAGGAGTTGGGACGTCTTGTTGAAGTTGTACAAGACATTGGTAAGGTCACACTTGGAGTACTGTGTACAGTTCTGGTCACCCTATTATAGAAAGGATATTATTAAACTAGAAAGAATGCAGAAAAGGTTTTCTAGGATGCTACCGGGACTTGATGGTTTGAGACATAAGAAGAGATTGGATAGACTGGAACTTTTTCTGTGGAGCATGGGAGGCTTCGGGATGATCTTATAGAGGTCTATAAAAATAATGAGGGGCATATATCAGCTAGATAGTTAATATCTTTTCCCAAAGGTAGGGGAGTCTAAAACTAGAGGGCATAGGTTTAAGGTGAGAGGGGAGAGATACAAAAGAGTCCAGAGGGGCAATCTTTTCACAAAGGGTGGTGAGTGTCTGGAACAAGCTGCCAGAGGTAGTAGTAGAAGCGGGTACAAAAGAACAAAGAACAAAGAACAAAGAACAATACAGCACAGGAACAGGCCCTTCGGCCCTCCAAGCCCGCGCCGCTCCCCGGTCCAGGATTGAATCCTGAATCCAGGATCCCCGCCCAATTTTGTATTTTAAAATCCGTTTAGACAGTTACATGGATAAGATGGGTATAGAGGGATATGGGCCAAATGCGAGCAATTGGGACTAACTTAGGGGTTAAAAAAAGGGCGCCATGGACAAGTTGGGCCAAAGGGCCTGTTTCCATGCTGTAAACCTCTATGACTCTATCTCCTCTGCATCCCCTCCAGTGATATCACATCCTTCCTATAATGTAGCGACCAGAATTGCACACAGTACTCTAGCTGTGGCCTCATCAAAGTTCTATACAACTCCAACATGACTTCCCCACTTTTGTAATCTATGCTTTGATTGATAAAGGGAAGTGTCCCATTTGCCTTTTTCTCCACCCTACTAACATGCCTTCAGAGATCTGTGGACAAACACGCCAAACACAAAGTCCCTTTGTTCCACAGAACTTCCGAGTGTCCTGCCATTCATTGAGTAGTTCCTTGTCAAATTACTCCTTCCAAAGTGTGTCACCTCACACTTTCTAGGGTTAAATTCCATCTGCCACTTACCTGCCCATTTGACCATTTCATACATATCTTCTTGTAGCCCAAGACACTCCGCCTCACTCTTAACCACCCAGCCAATTTTTGTGCCATGCGCAAACTTACTAATCCTACCCCCCACATAGTCATCAATGTCATTTATATAAATGATGAATAATAGGGGGCCCAACACAGATCCCTGCAGTACACCATTGGACACTGTCAGTAAAGCAGCCTTCTGTCATCACCATCTATCTCCTACAACGGAACCCATTTTGAATCCACTTTATCAAATTACCCTGTATCCCATGTGCATTTACCTTCTTTACAAGTCTCCCATGGGATCTTGTCAAAGGCTTTGCTGAAATCCATATTGACTACATCAACTGCAATACCCTCATCCACACACCTGATCACCTCAAAAATTTCAATCAAATTTGTTAGTCATGACCTCCCTCTGACAAAGCCGTACTGACTATCCCTGATCAAGCTTTGCCTCTCCAAGATGTTTTCCTTCAGGATTTTCTCCAATAGTTTCCCTACCACTGACGTGTGACTCACTGGGCTGTAGTTCCCTGGCTTATCTCTGAAAGAAGAACTCCTATTGTCCTGGCCAACATTCCTCCTCCAAGGACAACCATCAATAACAGGTGGGTTTGTCATTCACCTCTTATCATTGATGGAATCGTACTGTACGCAAAATGGCCTCTGTGTTTGCCCATGCGGCATATTCAAATAATCATCCTCATGTGTTGTGGATTGAGATGCTCTAGATCAGTGGTGGGCAACCTACTGCGGCCCATCTGGGTTTGGAGTACGGCCCACAAGACATTTTGTTGACATTGCCCACATGCAGGATTGCCATATTCCGCTGATTTCTGTCTACACAGATTTTTTCCTACCGGTTTGACTGAAGTGATACACAGGTAGAGCAAGGGCAAGTGAAGTGAGGTGCATGCTGATTGCTCACAACATTGACCGTGAGAGCTGTACACTCCCTCTGTGTCCAACATGTAAATATTTATTCTGTTTTTACCATTTTATGTTGATGATAGTTCTATTAATATATAAATGATTAAACATTTTCTATAATTCATCACAAAATATTCAGCGTGTATTAAATGTATTTAATCTTATTCATGGGGTCATGGTTAGTGAACAAGCCTGATTTCAATCTTGCGGCTCACTGAGATGAAGGAGGGCCACTCATGCAGCCCACTCACTCGCCTAGGTTACCATCACTGCTCTAGATGCATTAAAAGACACGGTATAGTTATTGATGCTTTCTTTCTTTTTGTTAATAAGAGGACTTGGGATCTCAGAAGAGCAGCAGATTAGTTGGGAAAGAGAGATAATGTGGGAGGCAAAAGCTAAGGAATTGGTTAATGTCAAACCTTCCCAACCTCAGAGTTATTGCTGTCGAAATAACTTTATCCTAACTATTGGCTATCGGACTCTGTGCATAGCTCACCACTGTAAAATGTGTTCCACCCACACTTCTATCTTCCACATTTGAGTCCCTTTCAGTTGCATGAGCTTTTTTCGGCCTGTGCCATCTTTCTTTAATACCACTTGGCTGTTTATCAGTGGAATTTTCAATTCAGGGACATTAGACAAATTGAAGTTTTCTTTCTGTCTTCACAGCGATGGCAGGAAGCAGTGAAGGAGGCAGAAGGGGAGGTTACTGATGATCTCCAGACATCTGCAGTCAAAAGTTCTGCTTTGTCATTATAAGGGGATATAAAGAATCATCAGGCTGCAGATGTGAGACCTGCTCCTACATGATTAGCTCTTGTAGGTTCCTTTAACTGATTTCTGAAATCGGATTAGTCTGAAACAGCTGAGATCAGTCCTTTACTGTTGAGAAGGTTTGCAGAATCCTTGGCTTATATTTCTAAGGAGCAAAAAGAGGCTTTACTTACTCTGAGGATCATGAGTAACAACAGATTGGATAAGGTAGAGTCACCTCAACTCATTGAAGCACAACAGATACAGTAGCAACACAACACTCAGCACTGAAAGATAACGAATCACTAGGTTTCTCTATAACATTGGGGATAGAATTGCCATTGGAATACAAATCAGGAGTAGGCCACTCGACCCCCTAAGCCTGCTCCGCAAACCATTTCCCGTGAGATTTTGAAATCCTTTGTTGTTTTCAAACTTTTCTTGCCCCCTCCCTTACCTGGTCTGACCCAGATGTCACTCCAGACTCGAGGCAACACACTTGCAGAGCGCTCAAATGGTTGTAATGACAAAAATGAAAAATTGTCAGCCATTATTCCACCTCAAGTGAAAATTAAACTTTGAAAAATTATCACCCGAATTCTAGTTCCTTTTTTTCAAATTGAAATTAAACTGAAACCTCATCATTTCAGAATTAATTTGTTAGGATGCCAACATGGAGGTTGTGTCCTTGACATATAGTTCCTGAAATGTATCAAAATGAGGTAAGATGTGTGAATCAGATAGGGATAGCAATTATCACTCGCAATTAATCATGTTATAATCGCCGATAATATACAATTTTAGTTAGTGTGATGTTTAAAACCACCTCAATAAAATATCAGAAACTATCCATCAGACAACAGCCACATGTGTGAGAATGTGAGCTAGATTTGAATATAAGCGTTGCTTTCTCATATACTGAAAAAACCTGGCTGAAGTTCAACAAGAACTCCAAAAGAGTAAAGAGAACACAAGATAAATCAAAGCCGTATTGTCCAGATACTGTGACAACTGGAATGAAAAAGCCTGAAGATTGTAATGGGAAAAGGCGGAAGTAGCTGTTGAACTAATGCACAGAATGAATAGGGGTAGGCAACAGTAATAGATGTCCAGGTTTCGGGAGAGGCTCTGCATTATGGTGAAAATCCAGGAAACGGCTGAATAAAGGCACCCCCCCCCTCCCCCTCCCCCCCCCCTCAAGCCCAGTATTTCCCACCTTGACAGGGCTGGGATTGGAGTTGACCAGAGTTGTACATGCGTGATTTGAGGAGGTAGCCTACCATCTATATCACCAGCTTCCTCCACTGAAGTGGGATCTTGGAAGAACAGGAGCGTGGAATCTGGATTGTGCAGACATTTGGGCAGCCCAGGATACCCCATTGGTGAGTCAAGCTACTCCCTTGCAAAGGGTCCCAGGACGCCCTCAGGACAGTTATGGTACCCTTCGGTATTGTTAAAAGTGGACATGGTTATGCACTGTCCAACTAGAACTGTCCAACTATCAACGGACTGTTAAAGAACTGTCCAGATGTCAAGGAACTGTCCAAGGATCCTAAGTGAGTTGCCATGGAAGGGGTAATGGAAAAAGGTGGTGGGTAGAGGGTAGAGAGCAGCCTTCTTGAAGGTCATCCCATGCAAAGCAACTGGCCTGATGGGGTACCTGGATGAACACTCAGATCCTGCGCAGATCAGCTGGCGGAGGTATTCACAGACATCTTCAACCTCTCTTTACAACAATCTGAGGTCCCTATCTGCTTCAAGAAGATGACCATCATCCCAGTACCATAGAAAAGCCAAGCAGCGTGCCTTAATGACTATCATCTGGTGACCCTAACATCCATCATTATGAAGTGCTTCAAAAGGTTAGTCATGGCATGAATTAATTCCAGCCTCCCGGACTGCCTGGATCCACTACAGTTTGCCTACCGCTGCAACAGGTCCACAGTAGACACCATTTCCCTGGCGCTGCACTCAACCCTGGAACACCTAGATAATAAAGACACTTATGTCAGACTCCTATTTATTGACTAGAGCTCAGGCTTCAACACCATTATTCCTACAAAATTCAGCTCCAAACTCCATGGCCTGGGCCTTGACTCCTCCCTCTGTGACTGGATCCTGAACTTCATAACTCACAGACCACAATCCGTAAGGATAGGCAACAACACCTTCTCCACAAACATCCTCAACACCGATGCCCCACAAGGCTGTGTTCTCAGATCCCAACTATATTCCTTATACACCAATGACTGTGCGGCCAAATTCCCCTTGAATTTGGTTTTCAAGTTTGCTGACAACACCTGTGTAGTAGGTCGGATCTCAAACAATGACGAGACAGAGTACAGGAATGAGATAGAGAATCTGGTGAACTGGTGCGGCGACAACAGTCTCTCCTTTAATGTCAACACAATGAACGAGATTGTCATCTACTTCAGGAAGCATGGTGGAGAACATGCCTCTGTCTACATCAATGGGAATGAAGTAGAAAGGGTCGAGAGCTTCAAGCTTTTAGGTATCCAGATCACCAACTACCTGTCCTAGTCCCCCATGCCGACACTATAGTTTAGAAAGCCAACCAATTTGGCATGTCAGCTATGACCCGCACCAACTTTTACAGATGCACCGTAGAAAGCATTCCTTCTGGTTGTATTACAGCTTGGTATGGCTCCTACTCTGCCCAAGACCGCAAGAAACTATAAAAGGTCGTGAATGTAGCCCAGTCCATTACGCAAACCAGCCTCCCATCCACTGACTCTGTCTACACTTTCCGCTGCCTCGGCAAATAGCCAGCATAATTAAGGACTCCACGCACCCGGACATTCTCTCTTCCACCTTCTTCTGTCGGGAAAAAGATATAAAAGTCTGAGGTCACGTACCAACCAAGAGCAGCTTCTTCCCTGCTGTCATCAGACTTTTGAATGGACCTACCTTGCATTAAGTTGATCCTTCTCTACACCCTAGCTATGACTGTAACACTACATTCTGCACTCTCTCATTTCCTTCCCTATGAGCGGTATGCTTTGTCTGTATAACACGCAAGAAACAATACTTTTCATTGTCTGCTAACACATGTGACAATAATAAATCAAATCAAATTAAATGGGTTAGTATTAATTGGCACTAAATTGGTATGGGGATATGAGAGGCCATGGGGAGGTGGGTAGAGGGGCTTGGGGTGGGGAGATGGGGTGGGGAGATGTTGAGGAGAGCAAAGGTAGTATAACATCTGGCACATATAGAGTTAATGTGGGACTGAGTACAGGAACACTGGCTGATAAATCCAGTGGGTCACTCTCAGAGTCACTCTGAGGAGAGGTACAATGCTGCTCACAGCTCCACGCACTCCCTTATAAAGTAGACCATCGAGCTTCTGAGGATCCGCTTCAGATGCTTGGCCCTTTGCAATAAACTCCCGATAGGGAGTCCCACATCAATACCCTCCATAATCCGGCTATGTCGGGGGGAAGAGGATGCAAACTCATCAGAGGCCCAGGAGCCTCAGGAGGTTGCTGAGGGTCAATGTGAACATGAAGACGCCATGGAGGAAGGAGAACATGGGGAACATGCCCAGGACAGTTTAATTACTGACAAATCCCATTGGGACAACTCCCACAGTCCAAAGCTGTGCTGGTTAGGTGAATTGGCCATGCTAAATTCTCCCTCAGTGTACCCAAACAGGCGCCGGAGTGTGGCGACTAGGGGATTTCCACAGTAACTTCATTGCAGTGTTAATGTAAGCCTACATGTGACTAATAAATAAACTTTAACTTTAAGTCCCAGGAACAGTGAGGTTAAGTGAAGGTATGTCACCACATCTCTCCTAGTCCTCAAGGCCATTACCTTTCATCTGAGGGGATGTCCAACCACTCACTGTGAGAATGAGTCCAGTATTCAAACTTACACATTGTGGCCTCATGAACGGCCAGGCCATGGTCTCTGCTTTGGTCTGTGCTGCTCTGTGAATGCAATCACTCTGGAGCTAAGTCCAGCAAGGGGCAAGGGCGATGTGAGAGGAGACTTGAAGCTTCACCACCAGATAATGATGCAAATGTTAGTGTGACTGAGGTGAGTCCATACCTAAAGATCTCCTCCTCCCCTGCATGTCTTGTGTTCTGCAACTACCGGTGGGGAGACACAAATGCTGCTAGAATATCAATACTGATCAGCTGCTCTCACTCAACGGTGTTCCCTGTGGGGGAAGGGTTAGAAACACTTTCATCACACACTTCAAATATATATCTCCCGGACTTCACACAAGGGTGCGGAGACCAATTCAACTGATGAATGTTAATCTCACAATGCAACACTATCAGTGGGAGCATGGCTAAACATCGAGATAACAGAATTCCAATGTACAAACTCAGCTGACCAAAACATTCACATAACCATCAAATGTTTCCATAAATGTGCAATTTATTTACACTGATAGCACAGCCGTGTCGTCAAATGTTTTTAACTCTCCTAACGCTATCACTATGTCTCAGTGCAGCCCTGATATCCACAGCAAGAGGGAGGAGGAAGCTTGTTGCCTGCTACCTCCTGATTTCCATGATGACCTTGGCAGACATCCTCTGGTGACCTGAAGCCTGGAGGCCTGATGCAGGTGTCCTTCTTGGGGGCAGAAGTGCCTTCAGTGGCATGCGCTGCTGGAGTGGATGTGGGCACAGGCAGAGGGGACTCTGAGTGGCTGTACACTCTTGAAGTATCCTGAATGGAGGCCCCGGGGTGTCTGGCTGACTTGTATTTATGGGCGGCACGATGGCACAGTGGTTATCTCTGCTACCTCACAGCTCCTGGGACCTGGGTTCGATTCCCGGCTTGGGTGACTGTATGGAGTTTGCACGTTCTCCCCGTGTCTGCATGGGTTTCCTCCAGGTGCTCCAGTTTCTTCCCAAAGTCCAAACACATGCTGGTTAGGTGGATTGGCCATGATAAATTGCCACTTAGTGCGTAGTTTAGAGGGATTAGCAGGGTAACTATGTGAGGCTACGGGGATAGGGCCTGGGTGGGATTGTGGTAGGTGCAGACGCAATGGGCTGAATGGCCTTCTTCTGCACTGTAGGGATCCTAGGATTCTATGATTCTGTGCCAGAAAGTCCCGGCCTGATTCCTGTGGGAGATGGGTCACCAGAAGGGAGGTCAACATGCTTCGCCCCCATGTAGCCTACAGCCTGATGGTGCCCATAAGGGTGTGTGGCCATGGAGTGCTGGCCGAGCACAAATCCAGCAAGACCTGCTGGACTAAGGTCTCCATGGTGCTCATCAATCTTCATTCTTCCCATGGTAGCCTCGAGGCACTCGCATCGCGGAGACAGAACCTCCGACAGAAGGTAGATGGAATCCTCCACCATTCACTCGGGTCTATTGAGTGACTGTCAAAACTCTGCCAGATGTTCCATCATCTGTCATCACATCTCTAGCAGTGAGCTGGCAGCCTTTTCACTCATCACTTGACTGGGACTGAGCACGTGGCTTGTCTCCAGCAGCACTCTGAGTGCCGGAGACCTGGACAGTTCCTGCCTCCAACTGCTGCAGGAATGCGTCACTGAGGAGTTCCCCAGAAAGTGGGCCTGAGACTATTCTAGTGCTGTGCCCTACCGAGGTATGTGTCTCTGCACTAGTGGAGGGTGCAGATGAGCGCAGTGAAAGGTCTTCCAGAACTTCCTCTTCATGTGAGGCAGGGTCCTTGTGGGTGCAGAGCGGAGGTGGAGGTGGGGTGGTGGAATTAGTCTGGCTTCCTGTTCCAGACCCTATTGGGGACCTCTAGGCAAGGACAGACTCAGACCCTGCCGCAGTGTAGAACTGCAGTGTAGAACCGACTGAAACATGTCCATGAGGCAGGATTTCTGTGCCCCCCCCCCCCCCGGGAATTGCTTCGCAGGGGGAGAGTCATGCCGCTGTCAACTGGGTTTCCCGTTCTGTGCAAACCCCTCGCCTCCCATCCAGCACTGGGAAATCCGTACCGTGGGTTCACCATTGACAGGACTGGGAGATCCTGCCAGCAAGATGATGCGCGATTGATTCACACGGGGGGCTAGGACGTACCCGGGAATAAAGGCTTTTATTCACAACAAGATTAGAGCACACTACTTAACAATACTATCCCAGACTGAGGGCGACTAGGAAGTAGCAGTGACCTTTATACTCCTGTAAGAAGGCGGAGCCGAACGGAGTGTACCACAGAACAATGATAACAGGTGGAACACCCCAACCCTAACCCCAACAGTAACAAGAGTAACATATGTACAAGTACCCATAGTGGTAACCATCTATGGTTCACCACATTCACCCCTCCTTTAAAAACAAAGGCCGGTGGGGTAAGGAGACAATACGAACTGTCCATATGTTCACAAGTTCAGCCGTATCGGAGGTCCGCACCGTCTCTGCAACCTCCGCAGCAATGGCTCCAGTGCCAGTTCTGGTGGCCGTGGTGACAACCCTCTCTCCGAGGTGGTGTCCAGTGACTCCTCCAGTTCCTCACACGCCTGTGGACCTCGAGGTGGCGACAATCTCCTGGACTCAGGCAAGCTGTACACGGGAGTAAGAGGATTAAGTTGAGGTCCCGATGCTGCCCGCGCCGTGTCAGTAGGGGAGAGAATGGGCAAAGGAATCCTAACCAGGTGTGCGGGAGTGACGGGGGTTTCCAGGTCTCCTGCAGGCACCAGATCTCTGATAGAGACCGTGTCCTCTCGCCCGTCAGGATATGCCACATAGGCATATTGAGGGTTGGCGTGGAGGAGATGGACCTGTTCAACCAAAGGGTCGGACTTGAGGGCCCTAACATGCCGCCGCAGGAGGACAGGTCCTGAGTACGTCAACCAAGACGGCAGTGAGGTCCCAGAGGAAGACTTCCTAGGGAAGGTAAACATCCGCTCATGTGGGGTAGCGTTGGTTGCCGTACACAGGAGGGACTGGATTGAATGGAGCGCATCAGAAAGTACCTCTTGCCAACGGGAGACTGGAAGACCCCTAGACCTTAACGCCAGTAAAACAGCCTTCCAGACTGTAGCGTTTTCTCTCTCGACCTGTCCATTACCCCTGGGGTTATAACTCGTAGTCCTACTTGAGGCAATTCCTTTAGAGAGCAGGTATTGCCTCAAGTCGTCGCTCATAAACGACGAACCCCTATCACTGTGGATATAACTGGGGTAGCCGAACAGGGTAAAAAGACTCCGCAGGGCTTTGATGACCGTGGCAGAGGACATGTCAGAACAGGGGATGGCAAAAGGGAATCGGGAGTATTCGTCAACCACGTTGAGGAAATACACATTCGGATCTGTCGAAGGAAGGGGGCCCTTGAAGTCGACACTCAGTCGTTCAAAAGGGCGAGTGGCCTTAATGAGGTGTGCCCTGTCAGGCCGGTAGAAGTGCGGCTTGCACTCTGCACATACCTGGCAGCTTCGAGTTATCGACCTGACATCCTCTATGGAGTAGGGCAGATTCCGAGCGTTTACAAAATGGAAAAACCGAGTGATCCCCGGATGGCAGAGATCATTGTGGAGGGCCTGTAACCAGTCCTCCTGCACACTGGCACATGTTCCATGCGACAGGGCATCTAAGGGCTCATTGAGCTTCCCCGGACGGTACATGATATCATAGTTGTAGGTGGAGAGTTCGATTCTCCACCTCAAGATTTTATCATTCTTAATTTTTCCCTTTAACGTGTTGTTGAACATGAAGGCCACGGACCGCTGGTCCGTGAGCAGGGTAAACCGTTTGCCAGCCAAATAATGGCGCCAATGCCGTACGGCCTCCACAATGGCCTGAGCCTCTTTCTCCACAGAGGAGTGCCGAATTTCAGGGCCTTGGAGGGTGCGAGAGAAAAAGGCGACGGGCCTGCCCGCCTGGTTAAGTGTGGCGGCCAGGGCGAAATCAGATGCATCACTCTCCACCTGAAAGGGGATGGACTCATCGATAGCGTGCATCGTGGCTTTCGCGATGTCGGCTTTTATCCCTTCAAAGGCTAGGCGAGCCTCTGCTGTCAGGGGAAAAGAGGTAGATTTTATGAGCGGACGGGCTTTGGCCGCGTAATTGGGAACCCACTGTGCATAGTACGAGAAGAAGCCTAAGCATCTTCTCAGAGCTTTGATGCTAGTGGGTAGGGGAAGTTCAAGGAGGGGACGCATACAGTCTGGATTGGGGCCGATGACCCCGTTTTCCACCACGTATCCGAGGATTGCTAGGCGGTGCTTGTTAAATACACACTTCTCCTTGTTATAGGTCAGATTCAGGAGAGACGCAGTGCGTAAAAACTTCTGGAGGTTGGCGTCGTGGTCCTGCTGGTCATGGCCGCAGATAGTGACGTTGTCCAGGTACGGGAAGGTAGCCCGTAGCCCGTTTTGGTCCACCATTCGGTCCATCTCACGCTGGAAGACCGAGACCCCATTAGTGACACCGAAAGGGACTCTTAAAAAGTGGTAGAGACGGCCATCTGCCTCAAAGGCCGTGTATTTGCAGTCCTCTGGGCGAATGGGGAGCTGGTGGTAGGCTGACTTCAAGTCGATGGTGGAGAACACCCGGTACTGCGCAATCTGGTTGACCATGTCAGATATGCGCAGGAGAGGGTACGCGTCCAGCTGCGTGTACCTATTAATGGTCTGGCTATAGTCTATGACCATCCGGGGCTTGTCTCCAGTCTTGACCACCACGATTTGTGCTCTCCATGGGCTAGTGCTAGGTTGAATGACCCCTTCCCTGAGGAGCCGCTGAACCTCAGATCGAATAAAGATCCGATCCTCAGCGCTGTAACGCCTGCTCTTAGTTGCGATGGGCTTGCAGCCTGGCACGAGATTTTCGAATAGGGAAGGCGGGGTAATTTTGAGTGTCAAGAGACTGCATGTGGAGCGCGCTGGACAATTTGGAGGCTGCTGTTCTCCCACTGAAAGTGGAGGGAGTGGCCATCGTACTGCAGGGTCACACTCTTCAGGTGGACCATAAAGTCTAGCCCCAGGAGTACCGGAGCACAAAGGTGCGGTAACACGAGGAGCCTGAAGTTCTCGTAGACTGTGCCCCGCACCGTTAGGGTTACCACACAGCTCCCAAGAACAATAACAGATCGGGACCTCGACGCCACAGAGATTGTCTGCCTGACAGTTTGCACACGGAGAGCGCACCGTTTCACTGTATCCGGATGGATGAAGCTCTCCGTGCTCCCGCTGTCAAACAGGCAATGCTCCAGGTGCCCGTTTACCTCTATGTCCATCATGGACTTGTCGAGTCTGTGAGGCTTGGCCTGGTCCAGGATGATTGACGCCACTGTTGGATCCCGAGTGTAACTGCAGGCAGCTGAGATAGCCGATGACGAGGACCCCTGCTGGTCTTCTGCGGCCGGTGTCGACCAAAATGGCTGCGCCCACGAATCGCACATGGTCGATGATGTTGAAAACGGCGGCACCCACAGGTCGCACGTGGCTTGCGTCGTCGTCGTAGGAAATGGCGGCGCCCGTGGATCGCACGTGGCTGAAGACATCGACGAGGCCGGAGACGAGGAGATGGATCCTGGGGAGTCACACGCAGCACTGCTGGGCTTGGAAGGGGTCTTTGCTCGGCACACCTTTGCATAGTGCCCTTTCTTTCCACAGGTGGAGCAAAACACCGTCCTGGCCGGACATCTCTGGCGTGGATGCTTCGCCAATCCGCAGAAATAGCACCGTGGGCCTCCAGGAGCTGCCGCAGCCGTCAGGTCTGAAGTTGAGAGCATTATCGCGCAGTTCCGAGGAGCCGCCGGGTACAGTTGAGGCAGTGGCTGTACTTGCCACGATGTTCCCATGTGGTCGGTGGGGTAGGTTTCGCGATTCTGGAGGCCGTTTCCATTGCATCGGCCAATTCTACCGTCTTAGCCAGGTCCAAGTTACCCTGCTCTAGCAGCCGCAGGCGAATATAGGATGAGCCGATTCCCGCCACAAACGCGTCCCGAATAAGGTCGTTGGTGTATTGAACAGCCGACACCTCCTTGCAGTTGCAGGCTCTGGCTAGCTGTTGAAGTTCGCGCAGGTACTGTCCCGTAGTTTCGCCGGGCTGCCGCCGTCGAGTGGCTAATAGGTGACGAGCATGAATTTTGTTTGGCTGTTTATTATACAGCTTCTTGAGTAATTCGATGGCATCTTTGTCATTTTGGGAATCGCGAATTGTTGTATACACAGTGTCGCTCACCCTGGCGTGGAGGACCCGCAATCTGTCGGCGTCGGTCTGGACTGCTGTCGAGGCCTCAATGTAATCCTCGGAGCACTTCAACCAATGGTCGAAAGTATTCAACGCCCCAGCGGCACGCGGATCCAAGGTTAGCCGATCGGGTTTCAGCATCTGCTCCATTTTTTCCTCGAACAAAATTTTCGGTATTTTGTTGTGAATAAAAAAGATGCGCGATTGATTCACACGGGACGTACCTGGGAATAAAGGCTTTTATTCACAACAAGATTGGAGCACACTACTTAACAATACTGTCCCAGACTAAGGGCCACTAGGAAGTAGCAGTGACCTTTATACTCCTGTAAGAAGGCGGAGCCGAACGGAGTGTACCACATAAACAATGATAACAGGTGGAACACCCCAACCCTAACCCCAACAGTAACAAGAGTAACATATGTACAAGTACCCATAGTGGTAACCATCTATGGTTCACCACACAAGAACAGCTGGAAAATTTCAGCCATGGCATGCAAACACTTGGGCGAGCAGAGGGACTGGGCAAGACTGCAGCCCAGCAGATAGCGATACCTTCAGCAGAGGACAGGAGAAAAATGAGGAATAGAAGGCAAACAAGGAAAATGAAGATGTAGAAGTTGAAAGTGGAAGAGAGAGACAGATTGTTTTAGCATTAACATATTATTGGGATTACGATTGATGAGGCCATTTTGCTCCAAGTTAAAGTTAGTAATTTATTTGAAACAACTGAAAATCTTTTAAAGTAACTGGATGTTTCACTTAGCAGATGGTTCCAATTAATCAGGTGACACAGTACTGGAGATCCAATTAACACTGTAAATGTAGCTTTTGATGATGCCTGCAACATAGCCCAATATCTTCAAATTGACATTTACCTCATTTATGAGATCTCCTTACGTTTTCCCGATTGCTAATTGGGAAATTTAATCCCAAGCGTCTATCATTTTTGGACTTGTATGGTGCCTGCTTCATCTTGAGTTTAAATTAGTCATAGCTTAACACAGCCTCGGCACATAGAGCAGAATTTCCTTTGGCCAAAATCTTCCACTCTTGTCCACGGCTGGGATTTTCCTGTACCACTAAGAGTGAATATGGTCTTGGCTGGAAAGCCAAATTTTCTGTTCCCGCTTGCAACGGTTCCTGCTACAGACGAGACTGGAGAATCCCACCCCTTGTCTCTGTTGGACTCGCCAAGGCAGTGCTGGGGGGTGATTGGTCACAGTGCCATGGGCTGAGGAGCGACACATCAGCCAAAATCTCTTCCGCTGTTTGGCAAGGGAGACAACATGCTGAAAAACCATTGGATGATCCCCACAGTGGAATAGTCCTCCAATACTGACTGTGACTCATGCAGCACAAATGCCCAATCAGAAAAGGGTGATAAAGTGCAGGAATTTGTCCCCTGGTACTTGGTGCTATCAAAAGAAGAGCAGGGAAGAACATGAGCAAAACGTATGGCAATTTTGACTGCGGAACTACTTAATTTGGGGCTAATTTGCCGCCCAGATTTTTGAGCATCTGAAAGTATAACTAGGATTGGATTCTTCTACTTTGGACCCTAGGTGTGTATTTGATTCTTATACAGACTGTGGTCATACTCTGGGATCTGCTTAATTCTTGTTTGTTTGTACTATATCTAAACCGGTTACAAGGTAGGCACATTGTTCCTAGACATGATTCCAACTCGATAGAGAGAGAGAGAGTGTAATACATGACTGATTAGTGTCGAAGGTATATCATCATCTACATCATATTGCATCTGTAAATCCTTCATGCTGCAGGTATTACTCCAATGCCACCAGCTCCTGACACTTCCACAGGCAATGGGACTAACAAATATACCCAAATAGGCTTCAGTGCAGCTGGCAACAGCAGAGTCCACTTTCGAGGTGCCAGAGGAGCCATTCCTCACCACTGACCTCATTTATGCACCAGAGCACCTTTACCCTCATTACCTCTTGACCATGCCTTGGCTCAACATCAGACTTCAGGGTGATGTTCATTGCCCATGCAAAATGATGACCTGATTACAATCAAACCAGCGCATGTAAGAGCGAAGGCTATAGTTCTCACAAAGCCTGGCTGAGACAGGGATACTGGAATAGATTCACTATACCAATGCTGGATGGAGCTGCACATAACAACAACTTGCATTTATATATCCATTTGAACATGAAGACTAGAAATCTTTATTGCACATACACATCTTTGGACTGTGGGAGGAAACTGGAGCACCCGGAGGAAACCCACGCAGACATGGGGAGAATGTGCAAACTTCACACAGTCACCGAAAGCTAGAATTGAACCCAGGTCCCTGGCGCTGTGGGGCAGCAGTGCTAACCACTGTGCCACTGTGCTGCTCTTGTTTTTGTGGCTATGACTCATCTTTCATTCACTCATCCTACACTGTGAATATCTCCCACTTTCTATGCCTTTTAGCTTTGACAAAGGGTCATCTGGACTCGAAACGTCAGCTCTTTTTTCTCCTTACAGATGCTGCCAGACCTGCTGAGATTTTCCAGCATTTTCTCTTTTGGTTTCAGATTCCAGCGTCCGCAGAAATTTGCTTTTATCAAATGGACGTGAAACGTTAACTCTGTTTCTCTCTCCACAGAAGCTGCCAGACCTGCTGAATTGAACCAGCAGTTTCTGTTTTTATTCCAGATTTCTAGCATCTGCGGTATTTTGCTTTTATTCTCTTTATGGCTTCTGGTTTTGGACTTCCATACATGTAGACCATCAGTTAGGAGATGTTGCGGTGCATCGTTCCTGCCTTTGTTTAGATGCCCCAGGTTCAAGTCCCAATGGGTCGATAATGTCACCAAACAAGTTCAGTAAAATCCTGCAACTGCCTCAAATGTCAGCCAGTGAGAGAGAGATTCCTGGTCAGCCATGAACTTACAAATTAGGAGGAGGCCATTCAGTCCCTCAAACCTGCTTTGCCCTTTGATAAGATCATGGCCAATCTAATTGAGGCCTCAACTCCACTTTTCTTTCCCCCCTCCAATATTCTTAGATTCTTGATTGAGAAGAGTGTCAATCAGCCTTAAAAATATTCACCTCCACTGCTTTCTGGGGAAGAGAATTCCAGACACGATCCTCTGCGGGAAAATAAACTCTCCTCATCTACATCTTAAATGAGAGACCCCTTATTTTTTAAACTGTGCCCCCTGGTTCATAGACTCTCCCACAAGGGGAAACATCCTCACAACACCCACTCTGTCAAGCCCCCCACAATCTTATGTTTCTCGATGAGATCACCTCTCATTCTTCTAAACGCCAATGGATATAGGTCCAACCAATTCAACCTTTCCCCATAGGACATTACCATCCCATCCCCTGCCCACCCCAGGAATCAGTCGGCTGGATTTTCGCTGTACTACTTCCAATGGAATTAGATCCTTTTTTAAATAAGGAGACCATATCTCTACACACTAAAGCAATGGCTCCCAATGTGTGGTACAAACATGTAACCCTGGGATTAAAAGTGTTGCGCTCTTCTGACTGAACTCACCAGACATGTGATGGAAATAAAGTTGGAACCTCTACCATCACTAGCCAGGGCTCCAGATTGCAAAACACATGTGGAGGAGCGTGTTGCCACGGCGACTCAGACTCCCCGAGTGAGTAACACACCACCACTACACTACCAGATCCTTTCATTATCTTAAAGCCTTTTGCTTTCATTATCTTATAAATCAGGCTATATCTCAGCGTGAATTCTCTTTTCTCGAGAAAAAGAAACCCAGCTGTCTTTTCTGTTAGTTTTAACCTGTCCGGTATCCTTGCAGATACCTTCACTTGCTTTCTTCTGTACAATATGGAGAGCAGATATATGCAAAGTGTGGTCTGTGCTAGGATACCAGATCAGAAACCCCATGGTATGTTATGAAGTCAGGGTAGACCCCAAATATTTGCTATTTTGGCATCACTGCAGGCGTAATTCTACGAACACACTAGGAAAACAAACTTTATTTAACAATACAGTTTAACTATAACAAATGAATTAGCTTAACACTTAACAAATGAACAATACTTAAACATGACAGGATAAAATTCTAAATTGCTAACCTATCCCTATGAGTTCCAATTCAAGCAATATTCCTCTTACAGAGTTAAACCCTTCTTCAAAATCAGGTAGCAGAACACAGGCTTACCTGCTTGTAGTTAGGTTGCTAGTCTATGAGCATTTAGAGCATTTCTAGAGAGAGAAACAGAGAAAGAAATGTCTTGTTTCTTTCAGAACCAGGGAGTAATCACTTGTTTTAAAAATGAAAGGGAAACTGTGTTTCTTCCCTAAAAGCTTAGCTCCTCCCATTAAGCACACATCTCTGTCCCTATCAATCAACCTAAACTCTACCCTGCAATCCCAGAGAAAATCTAAGTAAATACAAATGCATTAACTCAGCTTAAAACAAACACACCTAGTACTTATCCTGTTTTCCCAGCTACCAATTTAAAAGATTAATCCAGCACCTTGCAAACCAGATATGAATTCTAGACAAACCCCTTACACAAACATGATATAAATGTATTTCTTAAAGGCACAGTATCATCACATCTAAACAAGTTGAATACACGTTTAATAGGCCCTCTATAAATGAGCAGCAGTGTTTGGTTTGCTTTGGTCTCATTGTTTAGCATCTGTAGCCCTAGATCTTTTTTTTTTGCAAAAATATACATTATTCATAAAATATCTGAAAGAACGTTATAAACATTTCAAAGTGACCATAACACAAAGTGTAATAATATTCATGTCTTCTGCATATATCATGCTGCACTCTGAGGTGCTTCAATCCAGTCAAAGAATCAAAGAATCCCTACAGTGCAGAAGAGGTTATTCAGCCCATTGGGTCTGCATCGACTCTCTGACAGAGTATCTTACCCAGGTCCTCTCCCCTGTCCTATCCCTGTAACCCCACACATTTACCATCCATCTAACCTACGCATCTTGGAACTGTGGGAGGGAACTGTAGCACCTGGAAGAAACCCACACAGACACGGGCAGAATGTGCAAACTCCACATGGACAGTCAGCCAAGGCTGGAATGGAACCCAGGTCCCTGGCACAGTGAGGCAGCAGTGCGAATCATTGTGCCAACATGTTGCCCTTTAAGCATAACAGACATTTCAATATACTCATTACAAATGGTGCCTATATGGATCAAATTGCATTCTGTGGTGTTTCCATACAATTGTGACAAGTGTAATATTCACTGTGTACATTCAATATGAGTCATACAGCCCGAGGGGTTTCTATACAATTCCCCTCCCCTCGGTTCACTCTGGCTGAAAAGGCTTAGATAGCGACCTTCCCCCAATATGTCTCTCTGGTGGCTGCCCCAAACTTTAGTGCGTCCCTCAGCACATAATCCTGGGCTTTAGAATGTGCCAGTCTGCAACACTCGATTGGGGACAACGCTTTGGGTAGGAAGACCAACATGTTTAGGGCAGACCAAAGAGCATCTTTCACCATGTTGATGATCCTCCAGCAACCCCTGTAGCCCTTGATCACTTTGCATCTCAGCCCCATTCATACGTTGATTTTCCAAGCGATTTGTAGCCTCCAGTTCTTCATGTTCAGTCTCACCCTTATTCCTCCAAATTAGAGGGACTGTAAAGGAGGTTTCTGATGCAAAGGCTGTGTCTCTTCTTTGTAGTGTGAGTGAAGCATGTCACCAGAATGACCTAGGCAATGGCACTCTCTCCAACTGTGAGGTAAATACTTAATGAATTCATCAAGATGTGCATGCAGTGTGAAATGTCTAAAATCTGCAGGAGATAATCAGTTATGACAATCCATGTGTTTTGTCCCTACACGTCGAGGGTAGACTGAATAATGGAAAATGGAACTCGAGGGGGAGCCTGTCAGTTTCTTTGTCTATCTGTAATTTGGTGTGGCAGTACATGCACTTCCCATTACCATATCGCTGGGCAACCATACATTATAGATGTTTCATTTCTCCTGCTTTCTAGCTGAAAATAAATCTGTGCTCGCCAGAGATTCTGATTTGTCAGATCAACTGAAGGAGTCAGTTAGTCTTAAAGAAGACAAAGGTAAAAAGCATGCATGAACCTGTCTCAGGGCAAACTAAAGGCACTTTCCAGCCAATGATGTACCTCACAAGTGTAGTCACTGACGATGACCAATCCACACACCACCTGTCCCCACGGACAGCAATGTGAAAATGAACAGGTATTTCATTTATTACTGTAACAAAAACAGAAAGTGCAGGAAAAACTCAAAAGATCCGGCAACTTCTGCGGAGAGAGAAACACAGAGTTAACATTTTGAGTTCACATCCTCACCAGAGCTGTTTTTTTTTATCAGAGCTGTATTTCAGTGAAATAAAAGCAAGATACTGCAGATGCTGGAAAACTGAAATAAAAACAGAAAAATGTTGGTTAAATCTGCCAGCTCTGGCAGCATCTGTGCAGAGAAAAACAGAGTTAACGTTCAGAACTCTCTTTTTATTTTATTTTGTATTTTAGTGATGTGGCGGGGTGATAAATACTGACCACGGCACAATGGACAATTAACACGGCAATAAAAACAGAAAATGCTGGAGAACCTGAGCTGGTCTGACAGTGAAAGTGTTAATAATCACACACGCTAAAAAGTTACATAAACTGCCATGAGAAAAAGGGTATTTTCACAGATAAACACCAAGGCCTTTAGTCTGGGAGAATTCATTAAATCAGACATCTGAAACTGGAAAAAGGGAGTGGTATACACAGGCACAGACACAAGCTGGGTAACTTGTAACAATGCTGAATTAGGTCAGCTAACATGATTAAATCTTCATGTTGATTGGATATTATAATTGTGATTCTGATTGGTTTTAATAAACATGGGCAACTTTATGTAACTTATGATGTAACTTTAATCAATAGCTGTGAGTGGTTAGAGATAGCTCCTATACCTTGATTTTTTTTTTGCTAATTACTTGTAATTGAATTTGAAACTTGTGGTGGACCTCAGTTGTGCCTTTGTCCTATTTGGACCACCGTTGTGTGTGTTTGTCATACCTGGACACATCCCCTTCCGGTTTGGTTCCTCCCCTCGGCACCTAGTATAAAGGTGGCTGTCTCCTCCCCCTTGTTCAGTCCAGGTCTGTTATTTGTTGGGATCTGCTCCTGATTCTGTTGTGAATAAAAGCCTACACTTGTATTGGCATCCCAGTAGTCTTTCGCCTTATTGATAGCGCATCAATTTTATACACAACAGTTTACCAGCATGGAGCAGTTTCTAAAACCCAACAAGTTAGCATTAGACCCTCAAGAGGTTGGAGCCTCTGATAAATTTGATCATTGGTTGGACTGCTTCGAAGCATTCGTCGACACCGCTACGGCTATCGACACCGACGACGCTAAACTCCACGTGCTCCACGCCCGGGTAAGCGAAGCGGTCTACGGTATCTTCCGGGACGCTGCTACATACGCGGACTCTATTGAACTCCTAAAAGGGCAGTTCCGAAAGAGCCCTAACGTGGTCTACGCCAGACACCTCCTAACTACCCGCAAGCAGCAGCCAGGAGAATCGTGTGCCCAATTTCTGCGCGCCCTGCGGGCCCTAGCTCGAGCTTGTGACTGTAAGGCTGTTACAGCAGCTCAGAACGCGGAGGACCTGATCCGTGACGCCTACGTTGCAGGCATTGAGTCTACATACATTCGGCAGCACCTGCTTGAACAAGATCTCCAAAGAACAGCCACGATGGCTGAAACGCTAGAAGCGGCCTCTCACAATCTCGGGTCTTACCCTGCATCACGTTCTATCGACGGCTCCACCGCGACGGCTGTTCCGGCAGGGCCCAAATGTTACTTTTGTGGCCTATCCAAGCACCCTCGACGTCGCTGCCCGGCGAAGGACGCGATTTGCTCCGGATGCGGTAAGCTAGGCCACTTCGCTAAAGTCTGCCGGGCAAAGCCGCTTCCGAAGTCTCGTGGCGCCATGTGTGTTCCGCGGGCGCAGCCATCTTTAAGGTAGGCGGCGGCTGCGCGCGAATCGCCATCTTTAATGCAGTCACCGGAAGTGCGGGAATTGCCATCTTTGATGCGGTCACCGGAAGTGCGGGAATCGCCATCTTTGAGACTGGCATCAAGACGCGCCGAGCAGGAAGCTTTATCCGTGATGTCATCAGACGGGGACGAAGATGGATTCTTCTTGGATTCGACGGTGGCATCGATTTGCCTGGACCAGTCGCAGCCTCATCAACTCTCCAAGTCAATAATGGAGATCAAGGTAAATGGTCATGCAGAAAACTGCCTGTTCGACTGTGGGAGCACAGAAAGTTTTATACACCCTCGCACAGTGCGTCAATTTGCCCTTCCCATGCAACCCTAGAGCCAGACCATCTCCATGGCCTTGAATTCCCACTCAGTGGAGGTCCTCGGGTGCTGCTTGGTGACACTGACGGTACAGGGCACAGTCTACGAGCGTTTTCGGCTCCTCGTGCTGCCGCGACTCTGCGCAGCTGTACTGCTGGGGTTAGATTTCCTCACCCATCATAGGAGCGTCACCCTGCAGTATGATGGCCCTTATCCCCCGCTCTCCGTCTGCAAGGCGCCGTCACTGCAGCGCCCCTCGCGCACCACCTGCAGTCTCTCGACCCTCAAGATCATCCCCCCGGCCTTATTTGATAACCTCACCCCGGATTGTAGGCCTATAGCCACCAAAAGTAGGCGCTATAGTGCGGATGACCGGGCCTTCATTCGGTCCGAGGTACAATGTTTGCTACGGGAAGGGATTATCCAGGCCAGCACCAGCCCCTGGAGGGCGCAAGTGGTCGTAGTTAAATCGGGGGAGAAACACCGCATGGTGATTGACTACAGCCAGACCATAAACAGGTATACCCAACTAGATGCGTACCCTCTTCCCCGTATCGCGGACATAGTCAACCGCATCGCGCACTATAGGGTTTTCTCGACGATCGATTTGAAATCGGCTTACCACCAGCTCCCTATCCGCTCGGAGGATCGCCCATATACTGCCTTTGAGGCGGACGGCCACCTCTACCAGTTCCTCCGAGTCCCCTTTGGTGTCACCAATGGGGTCTCAGTCTTCCAACGGGCCATGGATCAAATGGTAGACCAGCACGGGCTATGGGCCACTTTCCCGTATCTGGATAACGTCACCATCTGCGGCCATGACCTGCAGGACCATGATGCCAACCTACAAAAATTCCTTCGTACGGCCACTCTCCTGAACCTCACATATAATGAGGCGAAGTGTGTTTTCCGGACACGCCGCCTCGCCATCCTTGGGTACGTGATAGAAAATGGTGTCCTTGGCCCCGACCCAGCCCGCATGCGTCCCCTTATGCAGCTTCCCCTCCCTACTACCCTCAAAGCACTGAGGAGATGCCTGGGCTTCTTCTCCTACTATGCCCAGTGGGTTCCCCGTTACGCGGATAAAGCCCGTCCGCTTCTAAAATCGACCTCTTTTCCCCTGGCGGAGGAGGCCCGTCGGGCCTTCGACGACATCAAAGCGGACATCGCGAAGGCTGCGATGCATGCTGTGGATGAATCCATCCCATTCCAAGTGGAAAGTGATGCGTCTGACTTTGCCCTAGCCGCCACCCTTAACCAGAGGGGCCGTCCGGTGGCCTTCTTTTCCCGGACCTTACAAGGCCCTAAGATTCGACACTCCTCGGTCGAGAAGGAGGCCCAGGCCATCGTGGAAGCCGTCCGGCACTGGCGCCATTATCTTGCGGGCCAACGATTCACCTTAATTACGGACCAGCGGTCAGTTGCCTTCCTGTTTAACACCAGGCAAAAGGGCAAGATTAAGAATGACAAGATCTTGCGGTGGAGGATTGAGCTCTCCACCTACAGATATGACATCATGTACCGGCCCGGGAAGCTCAATGAGCCCCCAGACGCCCTGTCCCGTGGATCATGTGCCAGCGCCCAACTAGACCAGCTACAGTCCCTCCATAACGACCTCTGTCATCCAGGTGTCACCAGATTTTTCCACTTTGTCAAGTCTCGTAACCTGCCCTACACCCCCGAGGAAGTCCGGATGATTACCAGGCAATGCAGGGTCTGCGCTGAGTGCAAACCGCAGTTCTACCGGCCAGGTAGGGCGCACCTTGTAAAGGCCACTCGCGCGTTTGAGCGCCTTAGCATTGATTTTAAAGGCCCCCTCCCCTCCTCTAACCGCAATGTTTATTTCCTGAATATCATTGATGAATACTCACGTTTCCCTTTTGCCTGCCCCTGCTCGGACATGACCACGGCTACAGTGATTCGGACCCTGAACACGCTCTTCACCCTATTCAGCTTCCCAGCCTATGTTCATAGCGATCGTGGGTCCTCCTTCATGAGTGACGAGCTGAGGCAGTACCTGCTCGCCAAAGACATTGCCTCCAGCCGCACCACTAGCTATAACCCCAGGAGAAATGGTCAAGTAGAGCGGGAGAACGCAACCATCTGGAAGGCCGTTCTATTAGCGTTATGGTCCAGGGGACTTCCAGTCAGCCGTTGGCAAGACGTCCTGCCGGACGCATTACATTCCATTAGGTCACTCTTGTGCAGAGCGACCAATACGACCCCTCACGAGCGGATGTTTTCGTTCCCCAGGATGTCCTCCTCGGGTACTTCGCTCCCGGATTGGCTGATGTCCCCAGGGCCCGTCCTGCTTCAGAAGCATGTCCGGACCCATAAGGCAGATCCCTTGGTCGAGGAGGTCCAATTGCTCCACGCTAATCCTCAATACGCTTATGTAGCGTACCCTGATGGGCCGGAGGACATGGTTTCTGTCCGTGACTTGGCACCCGCGGGTGCCCCTGAGGTCATCACATTCTTCTGCCCCACGGTCCCCGGTGCAGTCCACTCGGAGATTGCTACGGCTCTTCCTCCCTCAGTCCCTGTCCCCAATGTAGTGTGCCCAGAGCCTGTTGCGGCCCCCCACTCCCCAGCTCCGGTTCCCACTGTTCCCCATACGCCACCAGGGCCACAGCTCACTCCTCTCGCCCCTATGTACAGCTCGCTTGAGTCACCGGTGCCGTCGCCACGCAGTACCCGACGACTGGACGGGACGACGGATCGGTCCGCTTCACACCACCTGGCGCCTTCTCTCGACGCTCACTGTACGGAGCCTGGGCCGACATCGCTCCCTGATCGGACGACTCTGCGACCTGCACTACGACGATCGCGACGGTGGATCAAACCACCGGTTCGTCTGGACTTGTAATATTGTTTCCGCTTCACCCCCGTGTTGTTTTTTTTTAAAGGAAGGGGTGAATGTGGTGGACCTCAGTTGTGCCTTTGTCCTATTTGGGCCACCGTTGTGTGTGTTTGTCATACCTGGACACATCCCCTTCCAGTTTGGTTCCTCCCCTTGGCACCTAGTATAAAGGTGGCTGTCTCCTCCCCCTTGTTCAGTCCAGGTCCGTTATTTGTTGGGATCTGCTCCTGATTCTGTTGTGAATAAAAGCCTACACTTGTATTGGCACACCGGTAGTCTTTCGCCTTATTGATAGCGCATCAAAACTATTACTCCTTGTGTATTCCTGAATTCTGGGCTCTGTCTAATTACTGGCACTGACCTGAAACTTTCCAAGGACCAAGCCATAGCTTGCATTAAAATAGCTGTTTAAGAGAACTCTGTGACTTGGTCTGGTTACTTGAAGGGTAAAGTTATGATCAATTAAAACATCAAAGCCCGCAACAGACAGCATCTGTGGAGGGAGAACAGAGCGAACACTTCAAGTCTAGATGACAAAGGGTGGAATTTTCTGGTTGCACTCGCCCTAAGGCTAGAAATTCCTGCCTGAGGTCAACAGACATTTGTATGGTCCGCCCCTGCCCGCTATGATTTCCGCCCAAAGGGTCTGACAAAGGATCATCCAGACTCAAAACATTAGCTCTGTTCTCCCTCCACAGATTCTGTCAGACCAGCTCAGATCTTCCAGCATTTTCTGTTTTTGTTTCAGATTCCAGCATTTGCAGTAATGAGCTTTTATCACGGCATTCCTGCTGTACTGCACTGGAGCATCCAGTTTGATCTGACACAAACATATTTGGCATGGGGCTCAAACAGGCAAGCTTCTGAGTCAGGGGCACAAGTGTTACCACCAAATCACAATTTTAAATCTCATTGTGGATTGAGTGTAAGGTTTGTTGCTGAAGCAGAAGTTTGGAGGGAGATGAGATGCTAATCCAGCATTGGCAGGGTAGTAAGAGAGTGCTTCATTGTTGGACCTCACTGGAGGCCCTGGGGTAGTTTGCCAACCTGTTGCCCGTGTGTAGAACTGGCATTATGGATCAACTAGAAACCGTCTTGATCTTCATTTCTACTGAAGTCAAAGCTACACTTTCATGGTGGAATTTTCTCATGTGCATCAGGGACTTTTACAGCTGCCAGTGTGTGATGTTGTCAATTTAGCGATTCGTCTGCTGTTCCTATGTGGTTACTGCACTTGAATACGGCACTTCAGGTCATCTTAACGTTTTGCAACCAATGATTCCTTTTATTATGTGGACATATTCAGCAGCCAAACTGCACACAGCAAGATTCCACAATTAGCAACATCAGTGAGAGGATGACCAGGTAATTTGTTTTGTATTAGCAGGTGGAGGAATGCTGGTCCCCGGACACCAGGAGGAAACATTCCCTTTGTGGCCCAACGGGGCACTTAAAATGGCGATTTGTAAAGCACTCTGGGACAATTGGGCAAGAACTAAAATGACAGGCTGCAGTTTAAAAGACAGAGATAAACAGGCTGCAACCCAGACGACTGAATACACAGGAAATAGGCCATCCCAAAGACAATGGACACTTTCTGGTCAAACATACTTATTTACTTTAACCCCTTATTTGGGAGGGAAGTATGTGACCTACGTGCCTCCAGCACCTACGGACATGGCCGTTGAGTGCACACACCGGTGTGGCAGCACCTGATTGGACTCTTATTGATCAGGGTGATCAAGCCCTGATCGATTGATTGACAAGAATCAGGAGACCGCCCTAAAAGGACACAAACCCAGGGAGGGATAAAAGCTTCTGCACAACAGAAGCTCTCTCTCTCTCTCTGACCCCACGAACGAGCTACAACAACGGTGACCATCGCCAGCAACAACCAGCACGAGGAGAGCCACCACACTCGAGAAGGAAGGAAGACCAGAGCCAGAGTGCCAGACCAGACTAAACGACCAGACTACGCAGAGGACGACCGAGACCAATGCACAGATAAAGGCCAATATCTGCTTGGGTACTTGCCAGTCATGCAAAGTTAAGTCAAGGTCTCGTATTGGACTTGAACTTTAGTATTTTCTGTAAATAACTTATTGTTGGTTGGGTGGGGGATTAATGATTGTGTGTTTTAAATAAATATTAGTTGTACTAACAAGATGTCTACTCGCAGTTCTTTGTCCATTGTATAAGGGTTAAAAGAGACTGTGCGACAGGCACAACAATTGGCACCCGTGATGGGACATCGACAAGAAGTAACTTTGTTGCTCCGATGTCGAATCCCACAGAATCTATATTGAACGATTACTTAAAACTCAGAGCCAACAGGTATGCACTCCTCATTGGACAAATAACTGCTTTTCGGAAATTGTTTATTGTGTATGCTTTGTTACTAACAAGGAGGATAGGGTAAACTCCCTAGGTTTACATTAGAATCCGGAGGGATTAGGACCGGAACAGCCCAAAGCCGTACCTGCAGTCCGATCGACTCTCTACCCCTTGTCGTTGAATATAGAATGGCAGGAAACAGCACAGAGACAGAGAAGTGTCCCATATGGGAAACAAAAATCAGAAGAAAGGGTGGCCCATATGGGCAGAATCTTGCGCCAACACTGAGACGGGACCAGGATCCCGAGGGCAGAAGTATTGAGACAATTTTTTTAAAGTTCAAGGAAAACGGGCAGGCAAATGTGAGAAAACGAATGCCATTGTGAGCTGCTTAGGACAGCTGCTAGGAACAGAAAAGGAATTAAACACAGTTCGTAAGGAACTGGAGGAATCGAAGCGGGCACAGGAGGAAAAGGAGGAGGATATTAAGAAATAAAAGGAACAGCAGCAGGAGAGGATCGAGCAAATAAGAGCCGAAAAGGACAGAGAGGGAGATGAATTAAAGAGAACCAACCAGGCAAATTTATTACATCTGGGCAATTTTCAAACCCAGTACGAGAGAGCCTACCAAGATGCCCAGTGCACTGTCTTGGCTAAAGGTGAAGCTGAGCGGGCTGTAGCACGATTGGAAGCTAAGTGCACTGATCTGCAGGCAGCAATAAAAGCGTTACATCAAGCCAATAAAGAACAGAGACAGGCAACCGCTGACCACTCCAAATGCCAGTGAGAAATTTCACGGCTGGAATCCCTATTATTGGTTCAGAGCGGATTTATGTGAACCTTCGGGACAGGAGAGGAAGAGGAGATAGAGAATGCGGATTGGGGAGTGTTAAAGGAGAATGCTAAGCTGTACGTTATGTGAACCGAGGGGTGGGGTCCACCACCATCTTTCCCAGGGGAAGTCATACTCCCAGATTCACCTCCAGTACCAATGCACCCAGTGACGACTGAAAGTCGGGTAGGAGAGTCTCAGGGCCCAGCTGTTACATATACAACCCCATTTACAGTGGCACAATTGGCCAAAATCACAAATCACAATTGGCAAATAAAATCACAACCTTTGAGCCATCGGCTGACCCAGACAGTTTCTTTGAGGATGTTAGGCAGCAGAAGATAATGCATGGGCTAGATGAAAGGGAAGAAGAGAAGCTGATAGTCATGTGCTTAAGCAAGTCTGTACGGTCTGCCCTGCCAGCCCCTCAAAATGTCAGGGAAGGAACCTTAAATGAAATTAAGGAAGCGATATTGACCGCAGTGGGGTTTAATAAAGGGGATCCTGTAGATGGGTTAAATAAATGTAGACAGAGGAAAGGGGAACATCCGACTGCCTTTGCCGGTTGTTTATGGATCCACTTCACGGGAGTTTATGGGGAATTAGATCGGGCTAGATTAAATGAAGCTGATTCATCCAAATGGGCTAGGACATTAGTCACGCACACCACAGAGGAAGGCAAGAAAGCCTGTGCTAATTTTGACCCCGCAGAAACCACACACAACGAGGCATGGGTTCTCCGATGGTTAGCTCAAGTCTAGGAACAGGTAGTTCAGGGAGCCCCAATGTCACGGTCAGAAAGGGAGGCGAGAATGCTTCTGCTGAGGGCTAGCCAGAGTCCAGTATGGAGAAATGAGGGTAGAGGGGATCCCCAACACCAGAGAGGGACAGCTCCACCTTACACAGCAGCCCCGGGGAGAGATAGAGGGACATGTTTTAATTGAGGGCAGCCAGGACACTTCGCCCGAGATTGTAGGAGATCTCTACCACCATATACACAGTCCCTGAGACCACCAGGACCACCGGCTCCACCAGTTAGGCCAGCTCCTAGAGCTTCACACACTCACGTGCGCAGCAATCCCGCCACCATGACTGAAGCAGGAAAGTTGTTCATTGGCGGCCTGAACTTCGACACAGACGAGCAGTCTCTGGAAGAGCTTTTCTCCAAGTACGGGCAGATCTCTGAGGTGAAAGTGATTAAAGACAAAGACACAATGGCATCCCGCGGTTTCAGCTTCATCACCTTCAAAAACCCAGAGAACGCCAGGGACGCGCTCCAGGCGATGAATGGAAAATCCCTCGATGGGCGCCAGATCCGGGAAGGCCATGCCAAGAATAGGTCTGGAGGCGGCTGCGGGTATGGTTGAGGCGGCTATGGCGACGGCTACAGTAACAGTGGCCGCAGGAGAGGAGCAGGAGGTGGCTATTGGGATAGTGACAGGAGCGGCGGCTATAGCGGCGGAGGCCGGTATGATACAGGAGACTGGGGTAGCTATTCGGGTAGGTACAAGGGCCAAGGTGGTGGTGGTTATGGAGGCCGCTCATGCCAGGGACTATGACTGATCAAAGCAAGAGAAGCATTTCTGCCAGATTCAGGATCAACCTCCCATCTTGTTCCTAAAATGGCTCCTGGAACCGCAGAAAGCAGTATCTGATGAAATTTGATTTGCCTTTTTGTTAAAATGCGAGAAACCATATGTGACCTACGTGCCTCCAGCACCTACAGGCATGGCCGTTGAGTGCACACCCAGAGACCGGTGTGGCAGCACCTGATTGGACTCTTATCGATCAGGGTGATCAAGCCCTGATCGATTGATTGACAAGAATCAAGAGACCGCCCTAAAAGGACACAAACCCAGGGAGGGATAAAAGCTGCTGCACAACAGAAGCTCTCTCTCTCTCTCTGACCCTATGAACGAGCTACAACAACGGTGACCATCGCGCGCGGCCTTTTGGCTAAGATCAAGTGCAGTATCGACATGCTGTACTTGGTCGAAATCATTAAGTTACATTTTAGCTTCATTTGAAGCAATTTTTAAAAGCGGCATCTCGGCCTTTTGGCTAAGATGCAGATGAGATCAAGCCTTGGAGGAGGAGCTATGCCTACTCCAATCAGCTTGGATCATGCAGATCAATCCCAAGACAGGAGGTGAGAGCCCTGTCTTGTCAGTTTGGATCGGGAATGTCTCAACTTGTTGAGACTCTGAATTGGACTTGATTTGATTGAATTGGAATAAAAATAAAAACAAACGGTGACTATTGCCAGCGACGACCAGCACGAGGAGAGCCACCACACCCGAGAAGGAAGGAAGACCAGTATGGAGAAATGAGGGTAGAGGGGATCCCCAACACCAGAGAGGGACAGCTCCACCTTACACAGCAGCCCCGGGGAGAGATAGAGGGACATGTTTTAATTGCGGGCAGCCAGGACACTTCGCCCGAGATTGTAGGAGACCCCCACCAGAGTGCCAGACCAGACCAAAGGACCAAACTGCACAGAGGACAACAGAGACCAGCGCACAGATAAAGGCCAATATCTGCTTGGGTACTTGCCAGTCACGCAGTTAAGTCAAGGTCTCGTATTGGACTTGAACTTCAGTATTTTCTATAAAATAACTTATTGTTGGTTGAGTGGGTGATTATTGATTGTGTGTTTTAAATAAATATTGGTTGTACTAACAAGAAGTCTACTCGCAGTCCTTTATCCATCGTATAAGGGTTAAAACAGACTGTGCGGCAGGCGCAACACCTTCAAGTAGCCCGATGGAATTTTATGCGTCCACCTGAACAGGTTAAAACATAAAGGATTATTTCACCACCCCTTGCATACAGCTGTACTTCTCTCTCTATTTCACACTGAGCAACACGGTGGCACAGTGGTTAGCACTGCTGCCTCACAATGCCAGGGACCCGGATTCAATGCCAGCCTTGGTTCACTGTCTGCGTGGAATTTGCACATTCTCCCTGTGTCTGTGTAGATTTCCTCTGGGTGCTCTGTTTTCCTCCCATAGTAAGAGTTTTAACAACACCAGGTTAAAGTCCAACAGGTTTATTTGGTAGCAAATACCATTAGCTTTCGGAGCACTGCTCCTTCGTCAGATGGAGTGGAAATGTGCTCTCAAACAGGGCACAGAGACACAAACTCAAGTTACAGAATACTGATTAGAATCCGAACCCCTACAGCCAACCAGATCTTAAAGATACAGACAATGTGGGTGGAGGGAGCATTAATCACAGGTTAAAGAGATGTGTATTGTCTACAGACAGGACAGCCCACAAGTCCAGGAGGCAAGCTGTGGGGGTTACTGATAATGTGACATAAATCCAACATCCCGGTTTAGGCCGTCCTCATGTGTGCGCAACTTTTAAGCACAGGTTAAAGAGATGTGTATTGGGATATGGTTGATCTGGTTGGTTGTAGGGATTCGCATTCTAATCAGTATTCTGTAACTTGATTTTGTGTCTCTGTGCCCTGTTTGAGAGCAGATTTCCACTCCATCTGACGAAGGAGCAGCACTCCAAAAGCTAATGGTATTTGCTACCAAATAAACCTGTTGGACTTTAACCTGGTGTTGTTAAAACTCTTACCCCTGTCCAACACCAGCATCTCTACATCATTCCTCCCATAGGCCAAAGACGTGCAAGTTAGGTGGATTGGCCATGCTAAATTGCCCCTTAGTGTCCCAGGATGTGTAGGTTAATTGGATTAGCTATAGTAAATGTGTGGGTATAGGGCGGGGGCTAGGGGTGGGTGCTGGGAGAGGGGGGGTGGAGGGTGCCTGGATAAGAGGCTCTTTCGGAGAGTTGGTACAGAATCAATGGATGAATGGCCTCCTTCTGCACTTTAGGGATTCTATGATATGTCAGAACATGAATTTAAAATCTGGACAAGGGATGAAGTAACAACCATCTCACTCAGAGGAGTGAAGCTCTCAACTTGAGGTAATCTGTATCTTAATTCAGACTCTAAACAAAGCAATGCGTTGTTCTGATGCATTGCAAAGAATCTTCCCAGGTTTATTGATTTGCTCCATTCCCTATTCTCCACTTGCCTAAACAATACAGCAACTATGGTGCAAAAGTCACCTACATCCAACTGCTTATCAGCTTGTGGGCCACATTCCTGCTTTACACTATGAATTAATATAATCTGCTGTATTAGCCCCAGTACAACAGCCAATAGCATTCCACGTTATGGTCATTTAATCTAACCATTCTGCTATGAATCGGTGTCCCATTTAGCAACACCAGAGCCATATCATTAACAGGGTAAACTTTTTTTTTCATTCTTCCATGGGATGTGAGTGTCACTGTTTAAACTAGCACTTATTGTCTATCCCTCCTTCTCCCTTGAGAAGGTGGTGGCGAGCTTCCTGAACCGCAGCAGTTGCTGAGGTGTAGGTTTAGCCACAGTGCTATTAGGGAGGGAGTTCCAGGATTTTGACCCAGCGACAGTGAAGGGACGTCAATATATTTCCAAGTCAGGATGGTGATTGGTCTGGGGGAGAACCTCCAGGTAGTGGTGTTTCCATGTATCTGCTGATCTTGTCCTTCTGGCTGGTAGAGGTCGTAGGTTTGGAATGTGCTGTCGGGTATGTAATGGTGATGTTATTGACTTAGTAAATGTGAAATGTAAGTTCAATCCCATCATGGCAGTGTTGTGATTTTGGATTCAGTTTTAATAGAGCTGGTTGGGGTAAAAAGTGACCATGAAGTTGACGGATTGTCCTAAAAGATTAACTAGTTGAAACCTGAAACACTGGCAAGGAACAGTTGGGCTGAAATGTAAGCTTCATAATGGTCCTGGGTGTCTCCAACATTGATCCTGCACCCCATGGAGGCTTGGATGAACCTGTATCTGAGGTCACCATTGCAAATGTCAGAGTAGCCTTCTCAAAGCTCAACCCACGGAAAGCGACTGCCCTGGATGGGGTACCCGGACAAGCTCTCAGATCCTGCACGGATCCACTTTCCCGCTTTATCCCCATAACCCTCAATTCCCTTACTGATTAAAAATCTATCTATCTCAGCCGTGAACATACTTAATGACCTAGGCTCTGCAGCCCTCTGCGGTAAAGAATTCCACAGATTCACTACCCTCTGGGAGAAGAAATTCCTCCTCAACTCAGTTTTAAATGGGTGACCCCTTACTCTGAGATTATGCCCTCTGGTCCCAGACTCTCCCACAAGGGGAAATAACCTCTCAGCATCTCATACAATTTTAGAAATGTCCAAAGCTTGCAACTTTAAACAACCTTAATAGTTCCCAATAGTTCATCCTCTCAGCCGTCTGTTCTGATCACTCAGCGAGCTTGCTTCTGAGTTGCAAACCTTCACTGCAGTTAGATAGCAGTGGGACGGAGGTTGAGGGGTGGGAAGAGGGCAGCCGCAAGGGGAAGGCCAGTAAAATTAGATTCCACGTCCTGGGATATGGAAGGGAAAAGAACCAGAGTCCTTTCTCCATACTGGCACTCAATGACCCAAGTTGGCAAGCGCTTAACTGAACAGAGAGAGGTGGGTACAATTAAAACATTTCAAATACATTTGGACAGGTACATGGATGGGAAAGGTTTAGAGGGATATGGGCCAAACACAGGCAAATGGGATGAGTTCAGTTTAGGAAACCTGGTCGGCATGGATGAGTTAGGCTGAAGGGCTTGTTTCTGTGTTGTATATCTCTATGACTCTGTTGGCTGAGGATAGGATTGACTGAGATGCCTTTTGCAGTTGAATAGTCAGCGAGCATTCATCCTTGTGACATGACGAATGGCCTAGTGGGGAAGGTAACAGAGGCCAGTACCCCAACCAGAGTCAAGAGAAGAGTGTATCAAACTCCAGATGCAAAAGTTTTAAAATTCCACTTGTGATTTGGTTGAAAATAATGAAACTGCTCATTATATTTCAGTTGAACAAAGTCCTGGAGGTGTAACTGACCTGAACTTGCAGCGGTAAAAAGATCCATCATGCTCATTTTACCAGCTGGCCAGGGTGAAACATTAATGCTCGGGGAAGCCAAAACATGGTGTGGGAAATGGACAAATGTCCCATTCTGCAGCCGAGGGTCTAAATAGAAACCGTGACTGAGGTCGTCTTTGGCGGGCAGGGGAGGGGGGGGGGGGGGGGGGGGTGTGGTGAGGGTGCAGAGTAGAGGCAACTTTATTGTGCCTCAAACCGTATGCAATCGATCACTGCTGTGGAAGCACTAAAAAAGAAAATGTACCTTCTCCAGCACCAATATGTCACACCATTGACGGGAACAAAACTGGGGAACGAAACAAAATAATGAAGGGTGATTAAAGCTTCGGCTGCTGAATGAGAATCTGTGCGAAGCACTTTTTAAGAAATAAATGTGCAATGTTTCATTCCAGGGATAGTAAAGAGATAAATGAGTGGTTTGTAATGAAGATCAACAGATGTAAGACACTGGAAGTGAAGTATAGACAGAGGATAAAATCTATACCCTGACATGGGAAATACTATAAAACAACTTTCTCCTGGAGGAAATAAAGGAAGATCTATAGGTTAAATAATTACTAACATCAACTTCACTGTCTATCAGAGGACAGCTCAGCGATTTCCATGCACACACTATTGATTCAGAGGCAGACATTTCCAATCAAAATATCGAAAATTAACCAAATGTTGCTTAAAGTCAAAAGCAGGCTGTCAACATCCACATGCCAATTCATCAGGAAATGAGTTATTTTATTAAATTGGATGCGCCGGTTTAAACAGAAACCAAAGTGCTATCATAGACAATCATAGAAACATAGAATCCCTACAGTGCAGAAGGACACCATTCAGCCCATTGTGTCTGCACCAATTCTGTGACAGAGTACCTTACCCAGGCCCTCTCCCCTGCCCTATCTCCATAACCTCATACATTTACCGTGATTAACCCATCTAACCTACACAACTTGGGACACTAAGGGGCAATTTTACTATGAACAATCCAACTAACCTGCAGTTTTTGGACTGTGGGAGGAACCTGGAGCATCCGGAGGAATCCCACACAGGCACAGGGAGAACGTGCAAACGCCACTCAGACTGTCACCCAAAGCGGGAATTGAGCCCACTTCCCTGGTATCGTGATGCAGCAGTGCTAACCACTGTGCCATCGTGTCACTCCATAATGTGCCAATTTTCAATCTTCCATGTGCAAAGCCCTTTTTGCTCCAATCTTCTCATAACAGATTGTGTCTGATGCGTGATTAAATCACTCGGGAGGCTGGATCGTACCCGGGAAATAAAGGCTTTTATTAGTAACAAGAATGGAGCATACTATATAACAATGCAATCCCAGACTAAAGGGTCACCAGGCAGTGCAGTGACCTTTATACTCCTACAGGTAGGCGGAGCCAACCGGAGTGTACCACAGAACCATACCAACAGGTAGAACACCCCAACCCTAACCCCAACAGTGACAACAGTAACATATGTACAAGTACCCATAGTGCTAACCATCTATGGTTCAGTACCCATAGTGGTAACCATCTATGGTTCACCACAGTGTCCAAATTGATTCCTCACATCCCAGGGGAGAATCCCCATTTCCTCCAAATCCAGGAGAGACAGTGGTATATTGGGAATGTTATCCAACTAGTAATCCAGAGACCTGGTCTAATGCTGTGAGAAAAGGGTTCACATTCTACGACAGCAGCTGGAATATAAAGCCAGCTTGTCTCAGTCATGGTGATCGTAAAAACTAATATTGATTTATTTTGTCAAAATCCAGTTGGTTCACAAACAACCTTCAGGGAAGGAAATCTGCTGTTGTTACCGGGTCTGGCCTACATGCAACTCCAGACCCACGTCAATATAGTTGGTCCTTAACTGCCCTCTGAAATGGTCTAATTCAGTTCAAGGGCAATTAGGGAAGGGCAACATACGTTGGTTTTGACAGGAGCACTCACATCTTACAGAAGAATGAAGGAAAATAAAATCACCTCCCACCTCCTCAGAGTGGCCCCTCAGCTCCTCACACTCCCCGTAATCCCCATCTCCTCACACTCCCCATCACCCCCCATCTCCTCACACTCCCCGAGATCCCCCATCTCCTCACACTCCCCTTGACCCCCCCCATCTCCTCACACTCCCCGTAATCCCCATCTCCTCACACTCCCCTTGACCCCCCCATCTCCTCACACTCCCCGTAATCCCCATCTCCTCACACTCCCCTTGACCCCCCATCTCCTCACACTCCCCGTGATCCCCCATCTCCTCACACTCCCCTTGACCCCCCATCTCCTCACACTCTCCGTGATCCCCATCTCCTTACGCTCCCCGTGATCCCCCATCTCCTCACAGTCCCCTTGACCCCCCAGTTCCTCACGCTCCCCATGATCCCCATCTCCTCACACTTTCCGTGATCCCCCATCTCCTCACACTCCCCGTGATCCCCCATCTCCTCACATTCTCCGTGATCCCCCATCTCCTCACACTCCCCGTGATCCCCATCTCCTCACACTTTCCATGATCCCCATCTCCTCACACTTCCCGTGATCCCCATCTCCTCACATTCTCCGTGATCCCCCATCTCCTCACACTCCCCTTGACCCCCATCTCCTCACACTCCCCTTGACCCCCCCATCTCCTCACGCTCCCCATGATCCCCCATGAGGCTTGCAGAGAAGTCAGTGACGGGGGGTGTCGATGGGAAGTGATTGACGGAAGGATTAATGGGGAAATGAGGAAAAATTGTGTTCACCCAGGGGTTGGGCGGGGTCTGGAACTTGCTTCCTGAAAGAGTGGCAGAGGCAGAACCCCCATCATTTAAAAGACGTCTGGGGATGCATCTGAGGTGCTGTGACCTCCAGGGCTACGGACCAAGCACTGGAAAATGGGATTACTCTGGGGGTGGCAGTGGTGGTGGGGTGGGGGGGCGGGGTGTGTGAAGTTTTGGACAAGGGGAATTGCAATATATGAATTGTTCCTTAGGAGTGCTAGTAGGGACACAATGGGGCGAATGGCCTTCTCCTATGTTGTGACGACGATACAAATACCAACTAAACTGGCACAGCCGACAAGTGCATGACCAGTGGTGAGAACTTGCAGTAAAAGCTGAGGTTGATTACTTCCAAGTCAGATGGGCTGTTCCCAGGTCACTGGCCAGACTGTCAATCAGCAAGCCTGATATTGAAGCACTGCCAGGCCAGGGGCTTTTTGACCTTGCCCTGGCTCCAGGAGTCATATTTAATCTCAAACAATTCTTGGGAAACTTGGCACTCAAAGTCATTAATGAAACATTCATTTCAGACCAATTATGTGACTGTACTTCTTTAATGTTCAACCAAATGTAAAAATTCTGCTGCATTGTAGGGAATGACTGGTGGTAAATTTCCACAGGGGTAGGCCCTACCTGTGGGGACATATTCAGGGCTGCTAGGAAGTCTGACTCCACATTAGTAATCAAATGGCACAGATTGAAATCAGAGTTTTTTTATTTTTTAAATTTCAGCTGGAAGTAGTGTCTGACGCCCGCTCGCTCCCCTGAGGCCTAGCACGGATGCTGGGTCCAATCCCAGGGTTCGTTCAGAGCTTGCCATTGGCAGACATGGGCAGTGTTAACACAGTGCCCCCTGACCCAGAGCTTCCGATCCCTGCCTGTGACCCCTGCCAATAAGTGCAGATTTGTATGTGGGCCATTGGACAAGAACGGGGCTGCGATATAGGGTTAAAGAGAATCCTAAGGCGTTCTATAGGTATGTCAAGAACAGAAGGTTGGTTAGGGCAAGTTTAGGGCCAGTTATAGATGGCAGAGGGAAGTTATGTGTGGAACCGGAGGAGATTGGTGAAGCATTGAACCAATATTTCTCTTCGGTGTTCACGCAAGGGGACATGAATATAGCTGAGGAGGACACTGGGTTGCAAGGGAGTAGAATAGACAGTATTACAGTTGATAAGGAGGATGTGCAGGATATTCTGGAGGGTCTGAAAATAGATAAATCCCCTGGTCCGGATGGGATTTATCCAAGGATTCTCTGGGAGGCAAGAGAAGTGATTGCAGAGCCTCTGGCTCTGATCTTCAGGTCGTCGTTGGCCTCTGGTATAGTACCAGAAGATTGGAGGTTAGTGAATGTTGTCCCATTGTTTAAGAAGGGGAACAGAGACTTCCCCGGGAATTATAGACCGGTGAGTCTCACTTCTGTTGTCGGCAAGATGTTGGAAAAAATTATAAGGGATAGGATTTATAGTTATTTGGAGAGTAATGAATTGATAGGTGATAGTCAGCATGGTTTTGTGGCAGGTAGGTCGTGCCTTACTAACCTTATTGAGTTTTTTGAGAAAGTGACCAAGGAGGTGGATGGGGGCAAGGCAGTGGACGTGGTATATATGGATTTTAGTAAGGCGTTTGATAAGGTTCACCATGGTAGGCTTCTGCAGAAAATGCAGATGTATGGGATTGGGGGTGATCTAGGAAATTGGATCAGGAATTGGCTAGCGGATAGGAAACAGAGGGTGGTGGTTGATAGTAAATATTCATCATGGAGTGCGGTTACAAGTGGTGTACCTCAGGGATCTGTTTTGGGGCCACTGCTGTTTGTAATATTTATTAATGATCTGGATGAGGGTATAGTTGGGTGGATTAGCAAATTTGCTGATGACACCAAAGTCGGTGGTGTGGTAGACAGTGAGGAAGGGTGTCGTAGTTTGCAGGAAGACTTAGACAGGTTGCAAAGTTGGGCCGAGAGGTGGCGGATGGAGTTTAATGAGGAGAAGTGTGAGGTAATTCACTTTGGTAGGAATAACAGATGTGTTGAGTATAGGGCTAACGGGAGGACTTTGAATAGTGTGGAGGAGCAGAGGGATCTAGGTGTATGTGTGCATAGATCCCTGAAAGTTGGGAATCAAGTAGATAAGGTTGTTAAGAAGGCATATGGTGTCTTGGCGTTTATTGGTAGGGGGATTGAATTTAGGAGTCGTAGCGTTATGTTGCAACTGTACACAACTCTGGTGCGGCCGCACTTGGAGTACTGTGTGCAGTTCTGGTCCCCACATTACAGGAAGGATGTGGAGGCTTTGGAGAGGGTGCAGAGGAGGTTTACCAGGATGTTGCCTGGTATGGAGGGGAGATCCTATGAGGAGAGGCTGAGGGATTTGGGATTGTTTTCGCTGGAAAGGCGGCGGCTAAGAGGGGATCTTATTGAAACATATAAGATGATTAGAGGTTTAGATAGGGTGGATAGTGATAGCCTTTTTCCTCTGATGGAGAAATCCAGCACGAGGGGGCATGGCTTTAAATTGAGGGGGGGTAGTTATAGAACCGATGTCAGGGGTAGGTTCTTTACCCAGAGGGTGGTGAGGGATTGGAATGCCCTGCCAGCATCAGTAGTAAATGCGCCTAGTTTGGGGGCGTTTAAGAGATCCGTAGATAGGTTCATGGACGAAAAGAAATTGGTTTAGGTTGGAGGGTCACAGTTTTTTTTTAACTGGTCGGTGCAACATCGTGGGCCGAAGGGCCTGTTCTGCGCTGTAATGTTCTATGTTCTATGTTCTATGTTCTATGCCCTCTGTAGTGGGTTAGCTCGTGAATACTCAGCACCCAAACTCTGATTGGCTTCTAAGGGCCAGGGGGTGGGTACCACTGGCGGTGTTGAATCCCTATGTGAATTCATATCTTCAAGTTTCAGAAAACTGGATTTCACCAAATCTGATTTTGTTCTTATCGACTGCTTCATTTTGAAAAACCCGTTCATTTTAACCTCGGCTTTCCAGCTGCAATGTGGCTTGATTTATCAAAAAGCAAATCATTGCAGATGCTGGAAATCTGAAATTAAAACAGAAAATGCTGGGAACACTCAGTAAGTCTGCAGCATCTGTGGAACTTGTTTAATTTATGTTTTCAAACAGGAGGGTGAGGTCAGACACTACTCCCAGCTGAAGTATTTCTTAACTTATCTCCTGAATGGGGCCACGCTTTGTCCCCTTGAGCCGAAATCCCTAACCAGCAGACAGACTCTCCCTCCACCTGTCTACCGTAACAATTCCTGGCAAAATTCTAAACATTTTCATTCAATCATTCATTAACCCTTCATATTCCAAAAAATATAAACCCAATTTCTATAATCTCTCCTGTCATGATTGAATAACTAGCTGTATCTGTGGGACATGGCGGTAAGGCTTGCAGCAGCACTACGTGTGTGAGGGTGAGGTGGAACGATGCATGCGAGCTATGAGAGCAGACTGATAGAGATTGTTGGTGGGTGAGTGAGGAGGTGTGGTGCTCTGAGCAGTGGCGGAGGCTAGTAGTGCAGTTGGTAGGATATGCCATTTGCAAACGCATTCACTGACCTCGAACACCCTTGTGAGGCCATTGGACTTTTTCTACCACGCTATCCAGGTCTTCAGGGCTTGACACTTGGCATTGACCTCCATGGCCATCTTTCCTTTTGATCATGTGTTCGGAGGACGTCCTGCGCTGCTGTGGATACAGGACATCACTCCTTATTTACACTTCCTGCAACAAGTCCTCCAGTGCAGTGTCCAAATAACTGGGGGTGTGCTCTGTGCTATGTTATACCGTTGTGGTGAACCATCGTTGGTTCCCACTAGATAGTACTGAGCCAGGGTCTGGCCAGTACTACAAGTATGTATATATGTTGCTGTTGGGGTTAGGGATGGGTTGTTCTACTTGTTGCTGTTGGGGTTAGGGTTGGGTTGTTACACCTTTGTATTATAGTATTGTGGTACATCCCAGTCGGGCTCCGCCTCCTGGGAGAGGTATAAAGGTCTCTGCTCTGTCTGGGACCCCTCAGTCTGGGATCGTGTATATAATTAGTAGCTGCCTTGTTACAGCAAATAAAAACCTTTATTTCCTGAGCATCAAGCCTCGTGTGTGATAACACGCATCAACCGTGAAAGCTGAAGGTAATGTCACCATCATCCCAGAGGACCATAGGTTGCTCTCTGCTTTGAGGGGCAGAGCTGACTGGTGGTGATTTAATCTGAGGATCACTAGGTTGAGAAGACGGGTATGGAAATTGTCGGTACTGGAATTGAACCTGTGCTGAAGGCGTCGCTCCACATCATAAACCAGCTGTGCAACCAACTGAGCTAATACAATTCCCCCACTGATTCTGAGGACAGATTAACTTCCTACTTATTTCCCAGCACTTACCCCAACTACAACCCTTTTAAAAAGATACAGACTAGCTTTAAGTGATGCTGTAAGGTTAAGATTCTGGGCTCCCCCCTGTTGCAAGCAGTCAATAAACAGCAAGGTATCTGCATGCAGAAACATTTATACAGTAAAACGCAGGATAGAATAAGCACTCTGAGCCCTTTGGTGGTCAGCCAGGTGAATAAAGCAGTTAATAAAGCACATGGGATCCTGGGCTTTATAAATAGAGGAATAGAGTACAAAGGCAGGGAGTTGTGTTAAATCGGTATCAAACTAATTTACCCTCAGCTGGACTATGTGGTATTTCGGGGGACAAGACTTTGGAACAACACAAAAGGTTTTGGTGAGAGGACCCAGGATCTGTGAAGAGATTTACCAGAAAGAGTTTTTAAAAATTCTTTCATGGGATATGGGCATCACTGAGAGTTTTTGCTGTTCATCTCCAGTTGCCCTTGAACTGAATGGTTTGCGAAGCCATTTCGGGAGTTTTTCAGAGTCAACCACATTGCTGTGAGTCTGGAGTCACATGTAGGCCAGACCAGGGTAAGGACAACAGATTTCCTTCTCTAATGCAATTGATGATAGTTGCCATGGTCACCGTCACTGAGACTAGTTTTATATTCCAGATTTATGAACAGAATTTAAGTTCCACCAGCCTCCGTGGTGGGATTTGAACCTGTGCTCCTAGAGCATTAACCTGGGCTTCAGTGTTACTAGTCCAGTAGCATTACTGCTATGCTACCGTTCCAATTGGAATGCCAAATGACTATTTCCAGCACTTCCTGATATAGAGGGCTGGGGTTCTCCAGTGGTGTCCATGGCAGGACCTGTGGTGAACAAGAACGGAAAATTTGGCAGTTCCAGCCAAAACTCCATTCACTCTCAGCAGCACCCGGAGAACCACAGACAAGGATGAAAGATTTTGGCCAGATTGTGTGCTCTCTCCCTGCAGGGACATACCCCACCAAACACCAGGTTGGAAAGGCCTGGTACATGAAAGCACTCGAGTGTACAGGGGTTTTTGGCTGCAGTTCAGCCAATGAAAACCCTGCAGTTACTAACATAGATCACTGGTAAACACTCCACTGCCATTCAGCTGGGACAGGATTGGCTTGCTGCATTGTCTGGGGTCATGTAGCAAGAATTTCAGTGACAGGTTTAGCCAAGTTAACGAGTCAGTCAGTCACAGTGACCTGACATGCAGCACACCCGTCTCAATCTAAATACTCGTCTTATCGAAATTTTAAGAAAGGAAGATAGTGGAAAAGCATTTGAAAAGAAAAGAAAATGGGGGCAATGATTCGAGTATAGGTCCTAAGAATGAGATTAAGAGAACTGTCCTAACACAATTCAAGGAAGTTATACTGAAACTTTATGGCTGGAATTTTCCAGTCCCACCTACTAGTGGGATCTTCCAGTCCTGCCAATGTCAATAGGTATTTAAATAGCTTGTCGCATATATCACTGGGGGGAACCCGCTGCAGAGGGAGCGGGGGGAACCCATCGCAGGAGGTACCTGCCGGGGGAACTCGCCGGGGTAGGAACCCGCCCTGGGGTGAACCTGCCACAGGGGGACCAGAAAAATCCCAGCCTATATATCAACTGCAGCGTAATGTCCAATTCTGGGCATCATATTTTAGGAAGGATGTCAAGACCATGGGGAGTTGGATGGGATGGTATCAGGGATAAGGATAGTTTGTTATACGGAGAGATGGGAGAAGCTGTTATTGTTTTCCTTGGAGAAGAGAAAAGATTAAGGGGAGATTTAATGAAGGTGTTCAAAATTAAGAAAGGATTTGATAGAATACATGGTGGAGGAAACTGTTTCCAGAGGAGACAGACTTCAGGTAATGGACAAAAGAACTTGAAGGAGAATTTTTTTTTTGATGTAGCCAGTTGATTTCACCTGGAATATTCCAGCTGTAACGGTGGTGGAAGCCGATTCAAGGGTAATCAATAAATCCTTGATGGGGGAGAGTGTGAGACTTGAGAAAGAGCAGAGGAAGTGATTGTTTTGAAGTGGTGCACGGGGCCAAGTTCCTTTCATTTTTGCTTTATGATCCTGTTGCAAATTGTTTCTCAGACGATGAATTGCTATTGAAGTGCTCTGCCTGTTGTAAGGCATGGACTGCCCACAAGTATGTGCTTGAACATTGTAGCAGGTGGATATATATACCATATCCTGTTCAACAGAGATTGGACAATGGAAGATACTTAATGGAAGATACTTAGTGGCTGAGATCTTCCAGCCCTTCCTGTCGGTGGGATTTTCCACTCATTTCAAAGGCGACCCCCCTCCCCCCACCCGACTGCGGCAGGTTCCCCAGCAACCTATGCAGATGGCCATTGACTTCAATGGGACCAGAAGACTCTGCCAGCAGCCAATGGTGAGCTGCCTCCAGAGCCAGAAAATCCACTGTGGGACTGGAAAATCTCAGCCATTGTCTCTCTTGCAACCAATGTTGGTGGCTATTTACAAATATGAACAAACAAGAACCTTAGAGGGGTCAATATTGAGCAAGATAGGGGAGAACTTTCCCCTTCTTCGAAAATAGTACTGCGACATTTTGCATCCATCTGAGAAAGCAGATGGGACCCTTGTATAAAGACAGCTCCTCTGATGGTGCAGAACTCCACTGAAGTGTTAACAGAGGAGGGGCGAGGAGAGGTGGGGAAGTAGCAATGCTGGTTAGGAAGCATATTACAGCGGTACAGAGGGTGGACAATTTGGAAGGGTCAGGTAACGAGTCACTGTGGGTGGAGCTCAGAAACAGGAAGGGCGCAGTCACTATGCTGGGGGTATACTACAGGCCTCCCAACAGCCCACGGGAAGTTGAGGAACGGATATGTAGGGAGATTCTGGACCGGTGCAGAAAAAATAGGGTTGTTGTAGTGGGAGATTTTAATTTCCCCCACATAGACTGGAAATCGCTTAGGGCTGGGGGCCTGGACGGGGAAGAATTTATAAAATGCGTGCAGGAAGGTTCTTTGGAACAATATGTTGAGAGTCCAACTAGAGAGGGGGCTATACTGGACCTAGTACTGGGGAATGAGCCCGGTCAGGTCATCAAAGTTGCAGTAGGGGAACATGTGGCAAATAGTGACCACAATTCTGTAAACTTTCGGATAGTCATGGAAAAGGATGAGTGTTGTCCTATGGGTAAGGTGCTGAATTGGGGGAAGGCTAACTACAGCCGGATTAGGCAGGATTTGGTGGCTGTTGATTGGGAGAGGCTGTTCGAGGGTAAATCCACATCTGGCATGTGGGAGTCTTTTAAGGAGCAGTTGATAGGACTGCAGGACAGGCATGTGCCTGTAAAGAGGAAGGATAGGAAAGGTGGGATTCGAGAGCCGTGGATAACCAGTGAAATTGTGGGTCTAATCAAAAAGAAAAAAGAGGCATACATGAGGTCCAGGCAGCTAAAAGCAGGTGGAGCACTGGAGGAATACAGAGAAAGTAGAAAAGAACTCAAACAGGGACTTAGAAGGGCAAAAAGGGGTCACGAAATGTCCTTGGCAGACAGGATTAAGGAGAATCCTAAGGCATTTTATACATACGGTAGGAACAACGGGGTTGTTAGGGAAAGAATCGGACCTCTCAGGGACAAAGGAGGGGAATTATGCTTAGAACCAAAGGAAGTAGGTGAGATCCTAAATGAATATTTTGCATCAGTATTCACAAAGGAGAGGGACATGTTGACTGGTATTGTCTCAGAGAGATGTTGACCCGTTAGAAAAAATCTCAATTACAAGGGAGGAAGTTTTAGGATTTTTAGGAAACATTAGGACAGACAAATCCCCAGGGCCGGATGGCATCTATCCTCGACTCCTCAGGGAGGCGAGAGATGCAATTGCTGGGCCTCTAACAGAAATCTTTGTCTCTTCACTGGACACAGGTGAGGTCCCAGAAGATTGGAAGATAGCAAATGTGGTCCCGTTATTTAAGAAGGATAGCAAGGATAACCCGGGTAATTATAGGCCGGTAAGTTTGACGTCCGTGGTAGGGAAGTTGTTGGAGAAGATTCTTAGAGATAGGATATATGCGCATTTAGAACTGAATAATCTCATTAGCGATAGACAGCATGGTTTTGTATGAGGGAGGTCATGCCTCACAAATTTGGTTGAGTTTTTTGAGGAGGTGACAAAAATGATTGACGAGGGAAGGGCCGTGGATGTCATCTATATGGATTTTAGTAAAGCGTTTGAGAAGGACCCTCATGGCAGGCTGGTGCAACAGGTTAAATCTCATGGGATAAAAGGTGAGCTAGCTAGATGGGTGGGGAACTGGCTTAGCCATAGAAGTCATGATGTGGAGATGCCAGCGTTGGACTGGGGTAAACACAGTAAGAGTTTTAACAACACCAGGTTAAAGTCCAACAGGTTTATTTGGTAGCAAATGCCATTAGCTTTCGGAGTGCTGCTCCTTCATCAGATGGAGTGGAAATCTGCTCTCAAACAGGCACAGAGACACAAAATCACCTGGTGTTGTTAAAACGCTTACTGTGTTTAGCCATAGAAGACAGAGGGTAACAGTGGAGGGGTCTTTTTCCGGTTGGAGGTCTGTGACTAGTGGTGTTCCGTAGGGCTCTGTACTGGGACCTCTGCTGTTTGTGATATATATAAATGATTTGGAGGAAGATGTAGCTGGTGTGATCAGTAAGTTTGCGGACGACACAAAGATTGCTGGAGTTGCGGATAGTGATGAACATTGTCAGAGAATACAGCAGGATATAGATAGGCTGGAACATTGGGCGGAGAAATGGCAGATGGAATTTAATCCAGATAAATGCGAAATGATGCATTTCGGTAGATCTAATGTAAAGGGGAGCTATACAATAAATGGCAGAACCATCAGGAGTATAGACACACAGAGGGACCTGGGTGTACAAGTCCACAGATCCTTAAAGGTGGCAGCACAGGTGGAGAGGGTGGTCAAGAAGGCATATGGCATGCTTGCCTTTATTGGACGGGGCATAAAATAAAAAAGTTGGCATATAATGTTGCAGCTGTATAGAATGATGGTTAGGCCACATTTGGAATACTGCATCCAGTTCTGGTCGCCACACTATCAGAAGGACGTGGAGGCTTTGGAGAGAGTACAGAGAAGGTTTACCAGGATGTTGCCTGGTATGAGGGTCTTAGCTATGAGGAGAGATTGGGTAAACTGGGGTTGTTCTCCCTGGAAAAACGGAGGATGAGGGGCGACCTAATAGAGGTGTATAAAATTATGAAGGGCATAGATAGGGTGAACAGTGGGAAGCTTTTTCCCAGGTCGGAGGTGACGAACACAAGGGGTCACGGGTTCGAGGTGAGGGGGGCAAGGTTCAACACAGATGTCAGGAGGATGTATTTTACACAGAAGGTGATGGGGGCCTGGAATGCACTGCCAAGCAAGGTGATTGAGGCGGACACGCTGGGATCGTTTAAGACTTATCTAGATAACCACATGAACAGACTGGGAATAGAGGGATACAAAAGAATGGTCTAGTGGGCACATGGGCGGCGCAGGCCTGGAGGGCCGAAGGGCCTGTTCCTGTGCTGTATTGTTCTTTGTTCTTTGTTCTTTGTGTGGAGATTGTACTTTCTCCCCGTGTCTGCATGGGTTTCCTTCTGGTGTTCCGGTTTCCTCCCACAGTCCAAAGATGTGCAAGTTAGGTTGATTGGCCATGGTAAATTGTCCCTTAGTATCCCAAGATGTGTAGGTTAAGGTGATTAACACCTTAAACCTATGCCCCCTAGTAATTGACTCTTCCACCCTGGGAAAAAGCTTCTGACTACCCACTCTGTCCATGCCCCTCATAATCTTATAGACTTCTATCAGGTCACCCCTCAAACTCCATCATTCCAGTGAGAACAAACCAAGTTTCGCCAACATCTCCTCATAGCTAATGCATGCCAGGCAGCATCCTGGTAAATCTTTTCTGGACCCTCTCCAAAGCCTCCACATCCTTCTGGTAGTGTGGTGACCAGAATTGAACACTATATTCCAAGAACGGCCTACCTAACATTCTGTAAAGCTGCAACATGACTTGCCAATTTTTAAACTCAGTGCCCCAGCTGATGAAGGCAAGGATGTTGTATACCTTCTTGACTACCTTCTCCACCTGCTTTGCCACTTTCAGTGACCTGTGTACCTGTACATCCAGATCCGTCTGCCTATTAATACTCTTAAGAGTTCTGCCATTTACTGTATATTTCCCATCTTTATTAGACCTTCCAAAATGTATTACCTCACATTTGTTCAGATTAATCTCCATCTGCCATCTCTCCGCCCAAGTCTCCAACTGATCTATATCCTGCTGTATCCTCTGACAGTCCTCATCGCTAATTCCACCAACCTTTGTGTCATCTGCAAACTTACTGATCAAACCAGTCACATTTTCATCCAAATCATTTATATATATTACAAACAGCAAAGGTCCCAGCACTGATCCCTGAGGAACGCCACTTGTCACAGCCCTCCATTCAGAAACGCACCCTTCTACTGCTACTCTCTGTCTTCAGTGACCAAGCCAATTCTGTATCCACCTTGGTAACTCACCTCTGATCCCATGCGACTTCACCTTCTGTACCAGGGGCCATGAGGGACCTTGTCAAATACCTTGTTAGACAATATCCACTGCCCTACCCTCATCAATCCTCTTTGTCACTTCCTCGAAAAACTTGATCAAGTTAGTGAGACGCAACTTCCCCTTCACAAAGCCATGTTGCCCTTGCTAATACATCCACTTACTTCCAATTGGGAGCAAATCCTGTCCGAAGAATCCTCTCCAATAATTTCCCTACCAGTGACGCAAGGCTCACCGGTCCATAATTACCTGGACTATCCTTGCTACCCTTCTTAAACAAAGGAACAACATTGGCTATTCTCCAATCCTCTGGGACTTCCACTGTCGCCAGTGAGGATACAAAGATTTCTCTCAAGGCCCCCAGCAATTTCATCCCTTGCCTCTCTCAGTATTTTTGGGGTCTATCCCATCAGCTCTGGGGACTTGTCTGCCTTAATGTTTTTCAAGAACCCCAATACCTCCTCCTTTTTGATCTCAACATGACTTAAAATATTTACACATCCTTTCCCAGACTCATCATCCACCAAATCCTTCTCTTTGGTGAATACTGACGCAAAGTACTCATTTAATACCTCACCTATTTCCTCTGGCTCCACGCATTGGTTTCCTCCCCTGTCCTTGAATGGGACAACCCTCTCTCTGGCTACCCTCTTGCTCTTTATATATGGATAAAAAGCCTTGGGATTTTCCTTAATCCTGCTGGCCAATGACTTTTCGTGACCCCCTTTAGCCTTCCTAAATCCTTGCTTAAGTTTCTTTCTGCTTTCCTTGTATCCCACACTTGCTTCGTGTGTTCCCAGCCTCCTCGCCTTGACAAATGCTTCCTTTTTCTCTTTGACTAGGCTCACAATATCTCTCATTGTCCAAGGTTCCTGAAACTTGCCATTCTTATCCTTCTTCCTTACAGGAATGTGCCGGTCCTGAATTCCTATCAACTTACACTTGAAAGCCTCCCATATGTTGATTTGCCCTCAAACATCTGCCCCAATCTACATTCTTCAGTTCCTGCCTAATATTGTTGTAATGAGCCTTCCCCCAATTTAGCACCTTCACTTGAGGACTACACTAATCTTTATCCTTCAGTACCTTAAAGCTTACTGAATTGTGGTCAGTGTTCCTGAACTGCTCCACTACTGAAACGTCGACCATCTGGCTGGGCTCATTCCCCAATACCAGGTCCAGCACGGCTCCTTCCCTAGTTGGACTATCTACATACTGTTTCAAGAAGCCCTCCTGGATACTCCTTACAAATTCTGCCGCATCCACACTCCGAGCACTAAGTGAGTCCCAGTCAATATAAGGGAAGTTAAAATCTCCCACCACAACAAAGAACAATACAGCACAGGAACAGGCCCTTCGGCCCTCCAAGCCCGCGCCGCTCCCCGGTCCAGGATTGAATCCTGAATCCAGGATCCCCGCCCAATTTTCCAGCCTATCTACATCCTAATATCCTATCCACCGAGCTGTCCCTCACAGCTACGATGCTTTGTAACAACCCTGTTACTTTTACACCTTGCCAAAATCTGCCTACATATCTGTTCCTCTATCTCCCGCTGGCTGTTGGGAGGCCTATAGTAAACCCCCAACATTGTGACTACACCCTTCCTATTCCTGAGCTCTACCCATATTGCCTCACTGTATGTGCCCTCCAAGGTGTCCTCCCGCAGTACAACTGTGATATTCTCCTTAACCAGTAGCACAACTCCCCACCCCTTTTACACCCCCCTCTATCCCCCCTGAAACATCTGTATCCTGGAATGTTAAGCTGCCAATCCTGTCCTTCCCTTAACCAAGTCTCTGCAATGGCAACAACATCATAGTTTCAAGTACTAATCCAAGCTCTAAGTTCATCTGCCTTACATGTTACACTTCTCGCATTGAAACAAATGAATTCGGTCCACCAGACCCTCTTTGATTAGCAACAATACCCTGCCTGCTCTTTCTCTGAGTCTTACTGGCCCTACTCTCTAGTTCCTCTTCAGTTAATTCACCTTTGCTTTGGTTCCCACCCCCCTGCCAAACAAGTTTAAATCCTCCTATGTGACACTCCCGCTGGCCTGTCAAATTTTCCATCCACGTGGCAGATGGGACCAAAACATTTAGGCCTACGACCCTGAATAGTACAAACCATTGGACCTATCAAACACTTTGGTGCAGTTTTTGAAGGTAATTTTCAGTGATTTTATGTCAGATTATTCACAGGAGGTGATTAAAAGATTTTTATTAAAAATGCTTAATTTTTTGGTGATTGTGGTGAACCATCGTTGGTTACCACTGGGGGTTGTTCTTATGTTACTGTTGGGTTAGGGTGTTGTCACTGTGGGGGTTGTATAATGTTGTTGGGTTAGGGTGTTTACCTGTTGCAAATGTTATTATGGCACATCCCGGTGGGGCCCCGCCTCCGGAGGCGAGGTATAAGACCCTCTGCTCCGGCAGGACCCCTTCAGTCTGAACTGGTGTACTCGTGTTAGTTAGTTCCATTGTTTGATAATAAAAGCCTTCAATAACTGAAGCCTTGTTCCACGTGCTTGATTGTCGCGCATCAGTGATAAACCTATTTTCAGGTGTGTTGTTGAAACACCGCCTGGGCAACACTCTTAAATACGTCAAGGAATGTATTTAATGAAAAAAATAAGAAACATGTACTTTCTATAATCCTACTCGATTGCCCTGTTTCTTAGAAGATCGAACATTTGCAAATGTTTGTAAATGAATTTTAGTGGACTTTTGAAGGCTGACCTTAAGACTACAATTTCAATGGCATTTTCCAATTCTATCCAAATCAAGACCTAAGTGCATTGTGCATGTTGTATTGTACTGTCCCAGATACAATAGTTCCTCTCAGCTAAAATTCTGGCATGATGGAGAAATCAATGCTACTAATTAGCTTCAGTGCTGTTCATTATTTGTTGTTTCTTTTGCCAAGTGATCTTTCTGACCAAAAAAGCCCTGACCCCTTGCTGAAATTTGCTTCCACAGGAGCCTAGCACCATCCGTTAATCTGCCCAGCCAGTCATTCTTAATGAGACAGCCTTGCCAGAGGGTGTTGGCAGGCAGTTTGGCAGCAGGGGCATCACACCAGAGGTCTCTACTGAACCTCTGATGCCATTCAGGAGGCGAGCTCTCTGGCAATAAGGAGTGAAATCCCTGGTTAATACACTTTGTTCCTTCTCCTAATCCGGATCTGTGGAGCCTCACGAATGGTGGCATAGCCAAGGTGAGGGATTGAGCCAGGAACATGCCAGAACAAGCCGAGCCTTTGGGACAGCCATCAGCAGCTTTGATTTGAAGTGGTTTTGTACAGGGATTGCAAAGGAAGCAGCAATTTTTTTAAAAATGCACAAGAAAAAGAGAGGCAATAAAGTCACAGCTGGAGCTAAAGTGAAAAAAGAGCTTTATTGTTTCACTTCAAACAAACTTGCATTCACACCACACCTTTCACCAAATGTCCCAAAACACCTTGCAACCTATCAAGTACTTTGGAAATGTAATTGCTATTGTAATGTAGGGAAATGCCACAAACAACCAACTCACAGCAAGATCCTACATCAGGAAAGAGATGAACATTCAAAACATCCATTTTTTAGTGATGTTGGTTGAGGGATAAATATTGGTCAGGGAGAACTGCCCTGATCATCCAATAGTGGCCTTGGTGGACAACCGTCTCTAACGTATAAAGGAGGGCACTCATGGTGGTTAAAGGGACATCACTATATAACTCTGGGTTGCAATATATGTGGGCACAGATCCAACACTATGTAACATTGAGATTTATTACTGATGGGGACAGGTCTGTCACCACTTAACATTGGAATACAGTACTAGTGGGACAAGTCTGTCATTGATAACACCAGGGACAGTCTGTCACTGTATAACATTGGGGTGCAGTATTGGTGCAGACATGTCTGTCACTATATAACACTGATTGAATTGATTTATTATTGTCACATGTATTGGGATACAGTGAAATTTATTGTTTTTTTGTGAGCTATACAGACAAAACATACCATTCATAGAGTACATAGGGCAGAAGGAAAGAATAGGGTACGGAATATAGTGTTGCAGTTACCGAAATGGTGAAGAGAAAAATCAGCTTAGGATAGGACTTTGTGATAGGACTATTTCGTGCCCCTGTCTACATCAATGGGGACGAAGTAGAAATGGTCGACAGCTTCAAGTTTTTAGGTGCCCAGATCCCTAACAACATGGCCCTCCATGCTGATACTATAGCCCACCAACATCTCTACTTTCTCAGAAGACTAAGAAAATTTGGCATGTCTGCTAAGATTCTCACCAACTTTTACAGATGCACCATAGAAAGCATTATTTCTGGCTGTATCACAGCTTGGTATGACTCCTGCTCTGCCCAAGACCGCAAGAAATGACAAAGGGCCGTGAAGTAGGCCCAATCCATCACTCAATCCAGCCATTGACTCTGTCTATGCTTCCCGCTGCCTCGGAAAAGCAGCCAGCATAATTAAGGACCCCACGCATACTCTTCTACCTTCTTCCGTCGGGAAAAAGATACAAAAGTCTGAGGACACATATCAACCGACTTAAGAACAGCTTCTTCCCTGCTGCCAACAGACTTTTGAATGGACTTACCTCATTGATCTTTCTCTACACTCTAGCTATGACTGTAGCACTACATTCTCCACTCTCTCGTTTCCTTCTCTATGTACAGTATGCTTTGTCTGACAGTGCGCAAGAAACAATACTTTTCACTGTATACTAATACATGTGACAATAATAAATCAAATTCAAAAGTCTGATGACAGCAGGGAAGATGATGTTCCTGAATTAGGTGGTATGTGTTTTCAGACTTTTGTTTCTTTTTCCCAACGGAAGAAGGTGGAAGAGAGAATGTCCAGAGTGTATTGAGTCTTTGGTTATGCTGGCTGCTTTTCCGAGGCAACGGGAAGTACAAATGGAATCAATGAATGGGAGGCAGGTTTGCATGATGGATTGGGCTTCATTCATGATCCTTTGTAGTTTCTTGCAATCTTGGTCGGAGGAGAAGCCATACCAAGCTGTGATGCATCCGGAAAGGATGCTTTCTATGGTGCATCTTGAAAAATTGGTGAGAGTCGTATTGGACATGCTGAATTTCCTTAAGCCTTCTGAGAAAGTAGAGGCATTGGTGGGCTTTCTTGACTATAGCAATGGCATGGAGCAACCAGGTCAGATTGTTGGTGATCTGTACACCTAGAAACTTGAAGCTCTCAACCATCTCAACTTCCTCACCTGTGATGTAGACAGAGGCATGTGCTCCACTGCGTTTCCTGAAGTCAGTAAAGTACTGGTGGGTTCAGGTCTATCGGTGTGTAACACTGCGGTATAGTACTGCTGGGGACAGGTTGATACTGTTTAACACTGGGGTACAGTACTGGTGGGGACAGGTCTGTCACTGTGTAACACTGTGGTATCGTACTGCTGGGGACAGGTCTGACACTGTTTAACACTGGGGTACAGTACTGGTGGGGACATGTCTGCCACTGTGTAACAATGGGGTACAGTATTGGTGGGGACAGATCTGTCACTGTGTAACACTGGGGTACAGTATTGGTGGGGCCAGGTCTGTCACTGTGTAACACTGGGGTACAGTATTGGTGGGGACAGGTCTGTCACTGTGTAACACTGGGGTACAGTAATGGTGGGGACAGGTCTGTCCCTGTGTAACACTGGGGTACTGTACTGGTGGGGATAGGTCTGTCACTATGTAACACTGGGGTGTAGTACTGGTGGGGACAGGTCTGTCATTGTGTAACACCAGGGTACAGTACTAGTGGGGACAGGTCTGTCATTATGTAACACTGGGGTGCAGTGCTGGTGGGGACAGGTCTGACACTGTATAACACTGGGGTACAGCACTGGTGGGGCCAGGTCTGTCACTGTATAACACTGGGGTACAGCACTGGTGGGGCCAGGTCTGTCACTGTATAACCCTGGGGTGCAGTACTGGTGGGGACAGGTCTGTCACTGTGTAACACCGGGTTATAGTACTGGTGGGGACAGGTCTGTCATTGTATAACACTGGGGTACCGTACTGGTGGGGGCAGTCTGTCACTGTATAATACTGAGACACAGCACTGGTGGGGACAGGTCTGTCACTGTATAACGCTGGGATACAGTATGGTGAGGACGAGTCTGTTATTGTATTACATAGTGATACAGTACTGGTGGGGACAGGTCTGTCACTGTATAACACTGGGGTACAGTACTGGTGGGGACAGGTCTGTCACTGTATTGCACTGGGATGCAGTATGGTGGAGACCAGTCTGTCACTGTATTACATAGGGATAGACTACTGGTTGGGACAGTATATAAGGCTGGCGTACAGTACTGATGGGGACATGTCTGTCACTGTATAACACTGGGGTACAGCACTGGTAGGGGCAGGTTATTACTGTATAATACTGGGATACAGTATGGTGGGGACCAGTCTGTCACTATATTACATAGGGATACAGTACTGGTGGGGACAGGTCTGTCACTGAATAACATTGGGGTACAGTACTAGTGGGGACATGTCTATCACTGTATAACACTGGGGTACAGCACTGGTGTGGACATTGCTGTCACTGTATAACAGTGGGGTACAGCACTTGTGGGGACAGATCTGTCACTGTATAACACTGGGGTACAGCACTGGTGTGGACAGGTCCATCACTATATAACACTGGGGAACAGCACTGGTGGGGACAGGTCTGTGACTGTGTAACAGTGGGGTATAGGACTGGTGGGGACAGGTCTGTCACTGTGTAACACTGGGGAACAGTACTAGTGGGGACAGGTCTGTCACTGTGTAACACTGGGGAACAGTACTGGTGGAGGTAGGTCTGTCACTGTAGGAGCAGGAGTTCCAAAGTCTAAAGGTCACTGCCTCTGCCCATACTTCACCTCACCTCACCTCCACGTCTAACCTGACAGTAGCTGCCAGGGAGCCCAGCAGCCCAGATTCATTCATGGGAAGGCTGAGAACTCATCATCCACTAAAATGAGGCCTAGGGTTAATTTTAGCACTTGCAGTTTGGGTTTGCTGAGCCTGCACTGTCACTTGCACTGGGAATTGATAGCATAATAGTTTTATCACTGGATTAGCAACCCAAAAGCCCAGTCTAAATGCCCTTTGGACAGAAGTTCAGATCCCACCAAGGTAGCTGGCAGAATTTAAATTAAGTTCACCACTTTCCTTTACAGAAGGAAATGTGCTGTCCTTACCTGGTCTGCCGTTTACATGTCTTCAGACCCCACTGTGCTCCCTCTGAAATGGCCAAGCGAGCCATTCAGTTCAAGGGCAATTAGGGATGAGTAACAAATGCTGGCCTAGCCAGTGATACCCACATCCCATAAAATTGTCAATAACAAAAGTTCCCAAAAACAGGCCATAAAAAAGTCCCCATTGCCATGATATCCAAACACATATGCCACCTTTTTTTTTACATTAAAAAATGAGGCAGATGTTCGACTGCTTCAGTTGGGACACGAAAACAAAATCTGTGAAGCTCTTCAAAATTCAGTGAGTCTCACCGTATCTGAGACTTAGATCATTGCAAATTAACTATTCATGACAGAAACCTCAGTAGATACAACAAGCTTCATTTATCTCTTGTTTTATTGCCTTCACAATAACATATTGTAATGCTTTATGCCTATGAGGCACATCCATCACTGCCCCATCTTGGATCAAGGCCACTCATTTGAGGAGAGTTAAAAAGCACTTAAAAATCCCAGGATGGACTATAGTTTGTCGTTCTATGTATGTTCACAGCTGCAGCATGTCACAATTCATAAGAAAAGTTTGGGATGATAAAAGACTGTTCATCTCATCAAAGTCCATCCCCCCAGTAATTAACTCTCCATCATGGAGTCTTTTTGCATTTTAATAAGTCCACTGCATTGGTCTCCCTTACCTCATGTGGAGATTACTCAGCACAGTAAAGGAGATTTTATTGAATTTCCATCCATTATCTGTTCAGTACTTTAAACAGTGCTTGCTACCCTTTACTAACCTCTCACGGGATGTGGGCATCGCTGGCATTGCCAGTATTTGTTGCCCATTCCTAATGGTCCTTGAACCTGTCCCCACAAGGTCAGTTTTCGGTGGGTAGTTAAGACCCATATTGCTGTGCATACATGGAGGCCTGGCCAGGTAAGGGCGGCAGATTTCCTTCGCATTTGTGTGTATCTGTTTGGAACTCATGTCAATGGGGAACTTTTTTTAATGGTCTGTTTTTGGATGTTTTTGTTATTGACAATTTCTGGGGATGTGGACATCATTGGCAAGGCCGCTATTTGTTGCCTTTCCCTAAATCAATGATAGCTTCACGGCCCGTGTTACTGAGACATTCAATTCCAGATTTATTAATTGAATTTAAACCACACCAGCTGCAGTGGTGAGATTTGAACTCTGCCACCAGAGAATTTGGCTGTGTTCTGGGATGGTAGTTCAGTGATATTATCACTGTGCCACCATCTACCCTTCAGTCTACCTCGAGGTTCTCTAGTCTTTCTTCACAGGTCCAAGCTGTCGACTGCGGATCTGTCGGCGTCACTAGTATCACTGTCTAAAAGTTGGCAGTTCCAGCCCCACTCCAGAGGTTTGTGCACCGCGTCAAGGTGGATGTTTTGATGCCATACTGATTACCAGGCCATTTGTTTTATTGTTGTTACAGTTTGTACATTTGAACAGTGACTGCATTTCAAAAATACTTTACAGCCAATGTGTTTTTGAAATAGTGGAAGGCAAAGTAGAGCTTATTTTGTCCAAATGTTGTAAACAGGAGATGAATGTGTGTTATGTTAATAAGAAGGTTCCGATATAGCCCACAACATTGATCCTCATTGCTGATTACTATCATTTGAACTTGCCTGAAGGTGCTAATTCCGACACATGCAGCTCTATCCCAAAGTGCTCCTTCGAAACAATTTTCATGCGGCAGCTACCAGCTCCTCACATCAACTTCATCATCAATCAAAGGTTTATTTATTTAAAATCAAATTCTATCACAGCCAAGGGCCGAATAGAGATATGTTTTACAATGTATCATTTTTCCAAGATACAGAAGAGGTTATAAAGAGCGGAGCAGATTAAGGTCTTTATGTAATCAGGATTTAACGTTTAATAATCGCCAGACTTTATTCCTTGTGTTGATGAGATATGGCCTTGAACGATTCATAAATCTTGTCATTTTACATCTTAATTCAGAGAGTTGTGAGTTTCGTAGCTGGTAGCCACTATGAGATCTATCTGCGGGTAATCATTGAATCCCTACAGTGCACGAGGAGGCCATCTGGCTATTAAGTCTGCACCAACTGTTCGAAAGAGCATCCCCGCAACCCCACATATTAACCCTGCTAATCACCCTAACCTACACATCTTGGGACACTAAGGGACAATTTACCATGGCCAATCTATCCAACCTGCACATCTTTGGACTGTGGGAGGAAAGCAGAGCACCCAGAGGAAACCCACGCAGACACGTGGAGAATGTGCAAACTCCACACAGACAGACAGTTACCCGAGGGCAGAATCGAACCCAAGTCCCTGGTGCTGTGAGGCAACGTTGCTAACCACTGTGCCACCGTGCCGTGGAGTTTGGCACTAATCTTGAAAGATTGATCATATCCCGTTGTTGCATGATTCCAGATCCCACTTGTGTGAGGCATTTTAGTAACTGTGGTAATCAGGGCCTAGAATGACCCTGCAAGCCATGAAGCTATGGAATGTCCTGTATGACACAGTGGCACGTCCCAGTATGGCACAGGTACCAATTAAGGGAAAGGGCATTTAGGTTCACGACTGCTGCGTTGCTGGTTCTGGTGGAGGAGGTCCGGAGATGGAGGGATGTCCTGTACCTCCAGGAGGGGAAAGGACAGAACGTTACCCTCCTCACCTTGCGGAACCTCACTCCAGCAGCAGCTGTTGTCCCTGCCCTCACCTCCTCCTCATATTCATCAGCCAGATTGAGTGGGACAACAAAGTGCCCATGACCAATCACTCCCTTTCTGCTGGTGACTCCTACAAGGTGCCCAAGAAAACAGAGTTGCAGAACCTGCACTCTAGAATTTTCAGAATAAACGTGCTCAGTAGTTGGTGAAGACTTGACCAAGTCTCCCAATGTGTTTCTTGTCACAGTTCTAGTGACAAGGAATGGGATTCTCTGATCTCGTTCGCCCTGCCACCGCTGTCAGCGAGAACAAAGAATTTGACACTCGGTCGCACTGGAGAATCCCAGCTGCAGACAAGGGCAGATGTTTCCGGTGAAAGGGGGAGTACTGTACCACAAAATAGCTTGCAACACATTTCCCCTAAAGAGTTGGTCACTATTAGGAAAAGAGTTAGGCACCCAAACTGCCATTGTTGTGTCCTCAAGGATTTTATGTATGCCCGTATGGACTAAGGGTGCATAAAGAATCAAATGGTAGGCTTGATAACTTGAAGACAGAGCTCTTTATCAGAGGCTCAGTCAGATATCAGACTGCCCAACTGGGTCCCACACTGGGAGGAGCTAATTGTCAAAGGTCACCTGACCCACACTCTTAATGGGGCAGTCCACATCCCAAATCCCAACATTCAATATATACACATATCACAAAGAGTTTCAAAGAGAAATTTGAATGCTAATTATTAATTGATGTGGAGATGTTGACATTGGACTGAGGTGGGCACAGTAAGAAATCTCACAACAGCAGGTTAAAGTCCAACAGGTTTATTTGGAATCATGAGCTTTCAGAGCGCTGCTCCTTCATCAGGTGAGTGGAGGTAGGTTCACAAACACGGCATATATAGACAGAGATACAGTTGCAAGATAATTACAGATTGGAATGTGAAGAATGGCTGAAATGTGAGTCTTCACAGGTAATCAAGTCTTTACAGGTACAAACAATGTGCGTGGAGAGAGGAATAATCACAGGTTAAAGAGGTGTGAACTATTTCAAGCCAGGACAATTAGTAGGAGTCTTCCCAGCTTGGGTCACTGTCTGTGTGGAGTCTGCACACTCTCCCCGTGTCTGCATGGGTTTCCACCAGGTGCTCTGGTTTCCTCCCACAGACTGAACGACGTGCTGGTTAGGTGCATTGGCCATGCTAAATTCTCCCTCAGTGTACCCAAACAGGCGCTGGAGTGTGGTGATTTTCACAGTAACCTCATTGCAATGTTAATGTAAGCCTACTTGTGACACTAATAAATAAAGTTAAAACTTAAATCCTTGTCCTTCCAGCTGATAGAGGTCACAGGTTAGGAAGGTGCTGTCAAGGGAGCCTTGGTGAGTTGCTGCAGGGCATCTTGTAGATGGTGCACCCAGCTGCCACTGTGCGTCAGTGGTGGAGGGAGTGATTGTTTGTGGGTGGGATAACGATCAAGTGGGCTGCTTTGTCCTTAATGGTGTTAAGTTTCTTTGAGTGTTGCTGGAGGTGCACTCACCCAGGCATCACTCCTGACTTGTAGATGGTGGGCAGGCTCGGAGGACAGGAGTTGAGACGCCACTGGATTCCCCTAGCCTCTGTCTTGTAGTCACAGCATTTATATGGCTGGTCCTGTTCAGTTTTTGGTCAATGGTAACCCCCAGGATATTGATGGCAGGGGGATTCAGCAATGGTAATGACTGAATGTCAAAGGTTACCTGACATTTGAATGCTTCCATCTAATTGCTTCCCAATTTATTCTGAACGAAATCTTCCACTTGAACCTTTGTTCAGCTCTCAAAGAGGATTCTGACAGGAGGCGTATGAAAAATTCATTAAGGTCTTGAAGGTTATTCTAATGAATGGAAAGTTAACACAGATGAGTTTTTAGAACTCCAATCTCAGCTGCTTCAATACAAATTCCAAGCTTGGAATTCTGATTGTCTGCCCGTCCCTGCAGGACTGTTTTAGAGCAGAAACACAGGGAGCATGTTTTCTTGTAGAAGAGGAAGACTTGTCCTTAAACAGGAAGCTGCATCTACAGATCCAGGCAGTGACCTGAGAATGATTGAGGAAACATTGTCCTTGCACGCTTCACTTCACCAGAGAGACAGTGATAAAGTCAGACTATCTGCTCAAGCCTGATGTGCAGACAAGATGGGCCGAGGGGGCTGTGCGGGTAACCGCAGCACTGAACATCATCGCCTCTGGATCCTTTCGGGGGACGTTTGCAGCTTCAGTCAATCAGCAGTGCACTGATGTATTCAGCAGATGACAAATGCTAGGGCTAATTCCTTCATAAGCTTCCCCGTGGAGAGCCTACAACAGAATAAAAAGACATAGCACTTTTTAAAGGGCCAGGTTTCCCCATTGAAGAAGGTCTTCAAAATCACATACACACTCAGGGTCTCCATTAACCTCATTTTCAGTGATTGCGGGGGCGGTCCACGTCAGCACAAAATCGTGCAAGTGAAGGGCGGCAAGTCCAGTAACAGTGTTCATGCCGAGGGCTGTTGGTCATTGCCTTTTTTGGAAGTTAATGGAGACTGGATGTGGTTTATTTAGATTTTCAGAAGGCTTTCAACAATAGCAGATTACTGCGTAAAGTTAAAGCGCATGGGATTCTAGGTAGTGTCAAGATGGATAGAAAGCTGGTTAGCAGACAGGAAGCAAAGAATTGGCATAAATGGGTCTTTTTCTGATTGGCAGGCAGTAACTAGTAGAGTACTGCAGGAATCTGTGCTAGGAACCCAGTTGTTCACATTATATGTTAATGATCTGGACAAGAGAACTAAATATATTATCACCAAATTTGCAGATGGTACAAAATTGGGTGGAAGGGTGAGCTATGAAGAGGATACAGAGATGCTTCAGCGTGATTTGGACAGGCTGAGTGAGTGGTCATACGCTTGGCAGTATAATGTGGATAAATGTGAGGTTATCCAATTCGATAGCAAAAATAAGAAGGCAGATTATTTGAATGGGTGTAAACTGAGAGAGGTGGATACTCAGTGAGACCTTAGTGTCCTCGTGCATCAGTCACAAAGTAAATGCACAGGTACAGCAGGCAGTAAAGAAGGCAAATGGTATGTTGACCTTCAAGAGGATTTGAGTATAGGAATAGAGATGTTTTACTGCAGTTGTATAGCGTGTTGGTGAGGCCACATCTGGAGTATTATGTGCAGTTTTAGTGTCCTTATCTGAGGAAGGATAATCCTTGCAATAGAGGGAGCACAGTGACGGTTTACCAGGCTGATTCTTGGGATGGCAGGTCTGTCACACAAGGAGAGACTAAATCGGTTAAGATTATATTCACCAGAGTGGGAGGGGATCTCATAGAAACTTATAAAATTCTAACAGATTAGACAGAGTAGATTCAGAAAGAATATTCCCGATAGTGAGGGACTCCAGAACTAGGGGTCATAGTTTGAGAATAAAAAGTAAACCTTTTAGGACTGAGGTGAGGAGACATTTCTTCACCCAGGGACTGGTGAATCTGTGGAATTCACTACCACAGAAAGTAGCTGAGCCCAAGACATTGCCTGATTTCAGGAAGGAATTAGATGTAGCTCTTGGGGCTAAAAAGGGATATGGGGCGGGTGGGTGGGGAGAGGGGTGGCGGGAGGTGGGAATTTGATGATCGTAATGAATAGTGGAGTTTTATGGCTTACTCCTGCTTCTACTTTCTATGTATGTTTCTATGTAAGCAGTTTACAAAGACCTCATGGTAAGTAGATGGTTTTCTGGATACAGGTTGTCGTGTGTCTTGCTCTCTTGGAGCCTCTTGATCATCTGGCTCTAGATGCCACGCTTACATCATCATTAACCTCAAAATAACCATTGATCCTTTAATCTACATTTCCCCCAGGTAGTCTCAAAACTGTTACATTATTTTGCTAAAACTATTTACATTACATTCACAACATTTGTAAACTGCATGTATTGGGTACAGTTTCTATCCAACTGCTACCTCCCCATCCACCGCACCCCCCCCGCCCCCCCCCCCCCCCCCCCCGCACCAGTCACTGTCACCAAGAGGCATCAATCCCCAACTCTGTTGAAGACTGTCTTGGAGGAGATGTTGAGTCCGTATGTTCCTTTATTTCCTTCTTGGAAGACAAACCCATGCATGGAGTGGGGAAGCAGCTTCCCAGGATAGCCACTTCCTGGCCTAGGGCTCTTAGATCAACTGAAGATAAAGGCTGTGGAAATCAATCAAGGAAAAACTGATTCAAGACAGAAATCTTCATGAATTGACTGATCACAACCCCTTGAAAAGGAAGGTGATAAGCTGACGTTCTCTCTGTAGTTCTGTTCTGCATTGCACACTGGCTTGAGATAACGGAGCACATTTCCTATGAGAAACCTCGCAGCTACATCATTCACCATTTCTGTGACTACAAAAAAAGTATTCAATGCCTGAGACGTAAATGAATCTGGTCGATGAAAAGAACAAAGAACATCCGAATGACACTGGAGCAGAGGAAGATTTCCCTACTCCTCTCAGGGTAAGATGTGTGGTGAACCATCGTTGGTTACCACTGTGGGGTTGTTCTAATGTTGTTGTTGGGTCAGGGTGTTCACACTGTGGGGTTGTTCTAATGTTGTTGTTGGGTTAGGGTGTTCACACTGTGGGGTTGTTCTAATGTTGTTGTTGGGCTAGGGTGTTTACACTGTGGGATTAATACACCTGTGGTTGTTGCTGTTGTGGCACATCCCAGTCGGGCCCCGCCTCCTGGGAGAGGTATAAGACCCTCTGCTCGGGCGGGACCCCTCCAGTCTGGAATGGTGTACTCGTGTTCAAATAATTCCATTGTTAGACAATAAAAGCCTTCTGTTACCGAAGCCTTGTGTCTCGTGCTCGATTGACGTGCATCAATTTTATTGTCTAACACTAAACTCTCGACGGAAAGGAGAGTATGGAACAAATGCTAAAGCCAGAGCGTCTGACGCTGGATCCACGTGCGGTCGGCGCCTCTAACACCTTCGACCACTGGCTGAAGTGTTTCGAGGACTACCTGGCAGCCTCTGCAGCAGTCACCACGGATGACGACAGACTCCAGGTCCTCCATGCGAGGGTAAGCGACACGGTCTATCTCGCGATCCGTGCGGCCACCACTTACCCGAGGGCCCTCGAGCTTTTGAAAAAGCGCTACACGAGACCTCCCAACGAGATCCACGCTCGTTACCTCCTCGCTACACGACGTCGGCAGTCGGGCGAAACCATGGAGGATTACGCCAATGAGCTCTTGCAGCTTGCCAGGGGCTGCGACTGCAAAGCTGTGTCGGCTGAGCAGTACATGTACGACCTCGCCCGAGCTGCGTTTGTGGCAGGGGTAGGGTCTTCGTACATCCGGCTCAAGCTGTTGGAGAAGGGGAATCTCAACCTGACCCAAGCTATGGAGATGGCTGAAATGCTGGAGGCGGCGTCGAAGAGCTTGGTCCTGTATCCGGAGGACCACGTGGAGACAACATGGCAGGAGCAGTCACAAATCCCTCCTCGCCCCACGGGCTCGTGCTCCCATATCGACCCGACGACGGCGGCAGCCCCAGGCGGCCCGCGGTGCTATTTCTGCGGAGGAGCCAAGCATCCACGGCAGAAGTGTCCTGCTAAAGCGGTGGTCTGTAATCAATGCGGTAAAAAGGGGCACTACGCGAAAGTCTGCAGATCGAAGCCCAAGAACGGCAGTGCAGCCTGTGACCCTCCAGAACGGAGATCATCTCCATCGACGTCGCAGTACCCACGAGGTCCGTCCACGTGCGAGCCCAGGACGTCGCCATTGTGGTCGGCGGAGTCGGAGGAGGATGACCACCAGGAGTCGCTACGCTTGGCGCCCTCAACCATGTGCGATTCATGGGGGCGGCCATTTTGGTCGACGACGACCAGGAGCGACCAGCAGGGGTCCTCAGCATCGACCTCAGCTGCCTGCAGTGACGTCCAAGGGCCAACGGTGGCGTCGATCACCCTGGACCAGGCTAAGCACCACAGGCTTGACTGTTCAATGATGAACATTAAGGTAAATGGTCGTACTGTTTATTGTCTGTTTGACAGCGGGAGCACTGAGAGCTTTATTCACCCTGACACTGTAAAGAGGTGTGGACTCCGGGTTCTACCTGCCAAACAGACAATTTCTATGGCATCACGGTCCCGGTCTGTACCGATCCAAGGACGTTGTGTGGTAACTCTGAAAGTGCAGGGCACAATTTACGAGCGATACAGGTTCCTTGTGTTGCCGCATCTTTGCGCGCCAATTCTCCTCGGACTAAACTTTATGGTCCACATGAAGAGTGTGATCCTACAGTACGGTGGGCCACTCCCTTCGCTGACAGTAGGGGACCAGCCGCAGCCTCCAAATTGTCCAAAGCGCCCCGCATGCAATCTTTCCACACTAAAGATCACCACACCCTCTTTATTTAAGAATCTGGTACCAGGCTGCAAGCCCATCGCTACTAAAAGTAGGCGTTACAGCGCTGAAGATCGGATCTTCATCAGATCTGAGGTTCAGCGGCTCCTCAAAGAAGGGATCATACAGCCCAGCGTTAGTCCGTGGAGAGCACAGGTCGTGGTGGTTAAGAGCGGGAACAAACCCCGGATGGTCATTGATTACAGTCAGACCATTAATCGATATACGCAGCTGGATGCGTATCCTCTCCCGCGCATATCTGATATGGTCAATCAGATTGCGCAGTACCGGGTGTTCTCCACCATAGACCTTAAGTCCGCCTACCACCAACTCCCCATCCGCCCAGAGGACCGACATTACACGGCGTTTGAGGCGGATGGTCGTCTGTATCAGTTTCTTAGGGTTCCATTTGGTGTCACCAATGGGGTCTTGGTCTTCCAGCGTGCTATGGACCGAATGGTGGACCAGAACGGGCTGCGGGCTACCTTCCCGTACCTGGATAATGTCACCATCTGCGGCCATGATCAGCAGGACCATGACACAAATCTCCAGAACTTTTTGCGCACTGCATCTCGCCTGAATCTGACCTACAACAGGGAGAAGTGTGTATTCCGTACGCGCCGGTTAGCCATCCTGGGATACGTAGTGGAAAACGGGGTCATTGGCCCTGATCCCGACCGTATGCGCCCCCTTGCTGAACTTCCTTTGCCCGCTAGCGCAAAAGCACTGAGGAGATGCCTAGGCTTCTTCTCCTATTATGCGCAGTGGGTCCCCAACTACGCGGACAAAGCCCGTCCGCTTATTAAGTCCACGGCTTTTCCACTCACGCCAGAGGCCCAATTGGCCTTCAAGGCATTGAAACGCGACATTGCGAAAGCCACGATGCACGCGGTGGACGAATCCATCCCTTTTCAGGTGGAAAGCGATGCATCTGATTTCGCCCTGGCCGCCACACTAAACTAGGCAGGCAGGCCCGTCGCGTTTTTTTCCCGCACCCTTCAAGGTCCCGAAATTCGGCATTCAGCGGTGGAAAAGGAGGCCCAGGCTATTGTGGAGGCCGTCAGACACTGGTGCCATTACCTGGCGGGGAAGCGGTTCACCCTGATCACGGACCAGCGGTCCGTGGCGTTTATGTTCAATAACACGCAGAGGGGCAAGATCAAGAATGACAAGATCTTGCGGTGGAGAATTGAGCTCTCCACCTATAATTACGATATTATGTATCGTCCAGGGAAACTCAATGAGCCCTCGGATGCCCTCTCGCGCGGAACATGCGCTACTATACAGGAGGACCGCTTGAACGCCCTCCATAATGACCTGTGCCATCCTGGGGTCACTCGGCTCTACCACTTCATCAAAGCCCGCAATCTGCCTTACTCGGTGGAGGACGTCAGGTCAGTGACAAGGAGCTGTCGGATTTGCGCGGAATGCAAACCGCACTTTTACCGACCTGACCGGGCACATTTGGTCAAGGCCACTCGCCCCTTCGAGAGGCTGAGTGTGGATTTTAAGGGCCCCCTTCCCTCAACAGACCGGAACGTGTACTTTCTTAACATCATAGACGAGTACTCCCGGTTCCCGTTTGTTGTCCCCTGTGCGGACACGTCGACTGCCACGGTGATCAAGGCATTCCGTGATCTTTTTACCCTGTTCGGGTACCCCAGCTATATACATAGCGACAGGGGCTCGTCGTTCATGAGTAATGACTTGAGGCAATTCCTGCTCTCATACGGGATTGCCTCTAGTAGAACCACGAGTTACAACCCTAGGGGCAATGGACAGGTGGAGAGAGAGAATGCTACAGTCTGGAAGGCTGTCCTATTGGCGCTGAAGTCCAAAGGCCTTCCAGTCTCCCATTGGCAGGAGGTCCTCCCAAATGCGCTTCACTCCATTCGCTCCCTCCTGTGTACGGCAACCAATGCTACTCCCCACGAGAGGATGTTCTCATTCCCTCGGAAGTCGTCCTCGGGGATATCTTTACCAGCCTGGTTGACGTACCCAGGACCCGTCCTTCTGCGGCGACATGTAAGGGCCCGCAAGTCCGACCCCTTGGTCAAACCGGTCCACCTCCTCCACGCCAACCCTCAGTATGCCTATGTGGCATATCCTGACGGGCGAGAGGACACAGTCTCGATCCGAGACCTGGCACCCGCAGGGGACGTAGCAACTCCTGTCGCTCCCATACCCCCAGTCACGAATCCCCTATCTCTTATTTCTCCCCCGGACGTGGCGCGGTCAGCACCGGGACCAGTGCATAACAGTTATACTCCATTGTACAGCTTGCCTGAGACTCGGAGATCGGCGCCATCGCAGAAGGTACCGGGATCCCCTGCGCTACCGCTTCATCAGGGTCATCCGGCCTGTGAGTCCTCGAGAGGACAGCCGGACGCTGTTTTGGAGAGAACGCCACTGCAAGCACCTGCTCCGGTGTCACCGCCGGTATTGAGGAGGTCACAACGACGGTGCGGTCCTCCAGACCGTCTGGACTTGTAGATTGTTGACTTTTTTTAAATATATATAGTCTGTTTTCGCACCCCGCCGGCCTTTGTTCTCAAAGGAGGGGTGAATGTGGTGAACCATCGTTGGTTACCACTGTGGGGTTGTTCTAATGTTGTTGTTGGGCTAGGGTGTTTACACTGTGGGGTTGTTCTAATGTTGTTGTTGGGCTAGGGTGTTTACACTGTGGGGTTGTTCTAATGTTGCTGTTGGGCTAGGGTGTTTACACTGTGGGGTTGTTCTAATGTTGCTGTTGGGCTAGGGTGTTGACACTGTGGGGTTGTTCTAATGTTGTTGTTGGGCTCGGGTGTTCACACTGTGGGGTTGTTCTAATGTTGCTGTTGGGCTAGGGTGTTGACACTGTGGGGTTGTTCTAATGTTGTTGTTGGGCTCGGGTGTTGACACTGTGGGGTTGTTCTAATGTTGTTGTTGGGCTAGGGTGTTGACACTGTGGGGTTGTTCTAATGTTGTTGTTGGGCTAGGGTGTTGACACTGTGGGGTTGTTCTAATGTTGTTGTTGGGCTCGGGTGTTGACACTGTGGGGTTGTTCTAATGTTGTTGTTGGGCTCGGGTGTTGACACTGTGGGGTTGTTCTAATGTTGTTGTTGGGCTAGGGTGTTGACACTGTGGGGTTGTTCTAATGTTGCTGTTGGGCTAGGGTGTTGACACTGTGGGGTTGTTCTAATGTTGTTGTTGGGCTCGGGTGTTCACACTGTGGGGTTGTTCTAATGTTGTTGTTGGGCTAGGGTGTTTACACTGTGGGATTAATACACCTGTGGTTGTTGCTGTTGTGGCACATCCCAGTCGGGCCCCGCCTCCTGGGAGAGGTATAAGACCCTCTGCTCGGGCGGGACCCCTCCAGTCTGGAATGGTGTACTCGTGTTCAAATAGTTCCATTGTTAGACAATAAAAGCCTTCTGTTACCGAAGCCTTGTGTCTCGTGCTCGATTGACGTGCATCAAGATGTCCACTTTCCATAGGTATCATTCCTACGCTTGCTTCAGCATCAGGCTGCTCCATTGCAGTCAATGTGATTGTGGGGCTGGCATGAGAATGTAGGATTCTACTATCATCCAGAATAAACCTGGACCTTTATGAAGTTTCTACATAGTAACTGTAGAATCTCTATACATTGGGTCACTGCTTTATGTGAAAGAAGTTCTGAGAGTATCTATGATAGATTTGATCCAGCTTGGAGTTATTCATCTCATTCTCCCCGGATAGCTTGGCTTTGCTAGCTGCATGCAAATGTTGAAGTATGTCATCAGGGGCTCAGTGGGATACGTATCTAAATTTGCGTCTTTATTACCTTCTTCAACAAAAGGATGGCTCTAAGAGAGCGGAGAAGAAAATACTGCGAGGAGATAATTGGAATATATTTTATTCTTTCCCATGAACTCTTTGTTCCATCGGCTCTGGCCTCTTGTCCACTTTCATGAGCCCACCACTGGTGGTCTTTTCTTTCACTGTCCAGTGCCCATGCTCTGAAAATTCCTCCCCAGTCCTTTCCACTTCTCTCTCATCTTTTAACACGCTGCTTTAAGCCTAATTCTCTGTCCAAGCATTTGGTCACATTTTCTCAAGTCGTCTTCTTTAGTCAATTTCAGTTTGCCAACTCTCTTGGGAAGTGCCTTTGAAAATTTAGCTACATTATATGTATTAAACTCATAAATGAGCAAAAACTGATAAAAGACATTAAAAAAAAAGGTAATTACATGAAACTGCAGTGGGACAACAGACAGGACGGCAAATTAAGCTGTAGGAATATAGCCAACAATCTTTTATTCATATTGGGGAAGCTGGAGACAGCGACAGAAGTTAAACCAAATGTGGAAGACTAAATGAAATACGTTTGTTGAGTTCAAAAGATTTTATTTGGGGGATGGTTTGGGAGCATTTCTCCCTCTTGTCTTTATAATTTTTAATGTTTTATTTCTTGCACTTTCTAATATTTTGGAGTTGATAATGAACTGGGGTGTTGTATTTTTTTTAATGGAAGAGAAATGGACAACGGCTTATAGAAACATAGAAAATAAGAGGAGGAGTAGGCCATTCAGCCCTTCAAGCCTCCTCCACCATTCATTATGATCATGATTGATTATTCAACTCAGTAACCTATTCCACTTTTCCCATATCCTTTGATCCCTTTAACCCCATATCTAACACTGTTTTGGCCTCAACTGTTTCTTGTGGTAGCAAATTCCACAACCTCACCACTCTCTGGGTGAAGAAATTTTTCCTACTCAGTCCTAAATAATTTGCCCCTCATCTTCAAACTATGACCCCTAGTTCTGGACACTCCCACCACCGGGAACATCCTTTCTGCATGTACCCTGTCTAATCCTGTTAAACCTTTATAGTGTTATAGGTAAAAAAACCTCTGACACGATTAGTGGACCAAAGTGCAGGTTTATTTTCACAATTGTGGGAGAAGTGAGGTTCCTAACAGTGGACCCCCACCAAGCCGGTGGTAGCAGAAAGAACTCTGGCCCTCATCAAACCTGCCAAATGCTAGAACCTTGAAACTCATGCCTCCAGACTAATTCACTCTCCATGACTTCTCCTGTTGTGAATGTCTCACTCTGGAAAGTCGGAGCATTCTACAATCAACCAATCTCCCCTCAGAAGGAACATTCCCATTGACTCATGATTCTGGACTCTAGACACCTGTAAAACCCACACTTATATTTTATTGCGGCCGTTCCCGAGTCCTCTTTCTTTATCCCCTATTTATCGTGAGTGAAAAAAGGAGTGGATGTTGCGAAACCCCTCTCGCATGTGTGCATACATGTAAAAATAAACCAACCCTTTTATTTTCTTACCTCAAGTTTGCTGTGCAAGTTATTAACAGAGAATTTGAACATTCCAAATTTAAGAGTTGGGGAAAATTTATAAAGGGGGAAAAATTCAGGATTTAAAAAAACCAGTCTTTGTTTATGAATAGGTAGAGAGTGGGAAATCCGGTGGTTTAAATTGATTCTCTTTCCTCCACCACCCCACCCCCATCGTCTGTGACAAAAAGAAGATGGAGTCAAATAGATTTTCGTTAGCTATAGATATTACAGGAACTTGGGACTTAGGAACAGGATGTGGTAAACCACTGTTAGCTCTAATCTGTTGTGGTTAACCACTGTTAGTTAGTATCTGTTATTATCTGTATACGTGGCACATCCCTGTCGGCTCCGCCCAAGACTCCTACCCCTGGTCCGGGTATAAAGGCGGTGGCTCCTCCCCCTAGCCTTTAGTACGGACCAGATCTCCGACAGGGATGGCTCCAAGTTCTTGTTAATAAAAGCCTATTTGTTCTTGCATACAAACTAGTCTTTGCTTGATTGATGGTGCATCAATTTTATTAACAAGATTTTTAAATGGAGCAGATGTTAAAACCTGACAGATTGAATCTGGATCCTCAAACTGTAGGAGCGTCAAACACGTTTGTTCATTGGCTGAAATGCTTCGAAGACTACATCGACGCCTCCGCTATTGTCCATTCGGATGCCGACAAACTACGAGTGCTCCACGGCTGGGTAAGCGACGTAGTATATTCTACGATTCGGGACGCAGAAAATTACAAGGACGCCATCGAACTTTTAAAGGGCCAGTATAACAAACGGCCTAATGAAGTCCACGCGAGACATCTCCTAGCTACGCGCAGACGGCAGCCAGGAGAATCGGTTGACCAATTCCTGCGCGCGTTGCGACTGCTTGGCCGGAACTGCAACTGCAAGACTGTGACTGCCATCCAATACACAGAGGACTTAATCAGGGATGCCTTTGTCACGGGCATCAGAACGACCTATATCCGACAACGGCTACTGGAACAGGGTGCGCTGGACTTGAAGAAAACGGTGGAACTGACCGAACCCTTAGAGGTGACCTCCCAATATCTCGAGGCCTACTCACCTGACCATGTGGGCGCATTGTGGACACTGCAGCCGTCACTACCCCTGTACTCGGGAGAGCCACAGACCTACGCCGCGCCACGTCTCACCGGTGATCTGACCGCTGCAGCAGCCTCTGGAGGCCTGAAGTGCTACTTCTGCGGCCTGGGTAAGCACCCCCGACAACGCTGCCCGGCGAGGGAGTCGTTCTGCTCCGCATGTGGGAAGAAGGGACACTATGCCAAAGTCTGCCGTAAGTCCATCTCCAAATCCACAAGCGCCACGTGTGACCCGCAGGGGCCGCCATCTTGGATGACCCCGGCCGCGTGTGACCCACAGGGGCCACCATCTTGGATGACTCCGGCCGCGTGCGACCCGCGGGGGCCGCCATCTTGGATGACCGTCATCGGCTTCAGGTGACCTGCGGGGGCCGGCCGCCATCTTGGACGACTTCGGCAGCGAGCGACCAGCAGGGGCTGCCATCTCCTACCTCATCAGCCCCCTATGACTATCTGCAAGATCCAATGCTGGCGTCGGTTACCCTGGAACAGTCCAAGCCTCACCAGCTCACCAAGTCCATGATGGACATCAAGGTAAACGGGCACAGGGAGCATTGTTTGTTTGACAGTGGGAGTACGGAGAGCTTCATTCACCCTGATACGGTGAATCGATACGCCCTTTCCGTGTGGCCCGTCAAGCAAACGATCTCCATGGCATCGCAGTCCCGCTCTGTTAATGTCCTCGGCTGCTGCGTGGTGACCCTGAAGGTGTGGGGCACAGTATACAAGAACTTCAGGCTTCTCGTGCTGCCACATCTCTGCGCTGCTGTACCCCTGGGGCTAGATTTCATGACCCATCTGAAGAGTGTCACTATACTGTATAATGGGCCTTTTCTCCAGCTCTCCGTCTGCAATCAGCGGCGTCTAAATTGTCCACCGCGCACCACCTGCAGTCTCTCGACCCTTAAAATCGCCCCTCCCTCCTTGTTTGCGAATCTCACTCCTGACTGCAAGCCCATCGCCACCAAGAGCAGGCTGTATAGTGCTGGAGACAGGGCCTTTATCAGGTCCGAAGTCCAGCGGCTCCTCAAGGAAGGGATCATCCAGGCCAGTACCAGCCCCTGGAGAGCACAAGTGGTAGTCATTAAGACTGGGGAGAAACACAGAATGGTCATTGACAACAGTCAGACCATTAATCGATATACGCAGCTGGATGCGTACCCTCTTCCCCGCATATCTGACATGGTCAATCAGATTGCACAATATCGGGTATTCTCCACCATTGACTTGAAGTCGGCGTTCCACCAGCTCCCTATCCGCCCGGAGGACTGCCAATATACGACGTTCGAGGCGGATGGTCGCCTTTACCACTTCCTTAGGGTCCCTTTTGGTGTCACCAACGGGGTCTCGGTTTTCCAGCCTGAAATGGACCAAATGATAGACCAGAATGGGCTGCGGGCCACCTTCCCGTACCTGGATAACATCACCATCTGCGGCCATGATCCGCAGGACCACGATGCCAACCTCCACAGATTCCTGCACACAGCTAGTCTCCTTAACCTGACTTACAATAAGGAGAAGTGCGTGTTCCATACACACCACCTCGCCATCCTCGGGTACGTAGTGGAAAATGGGGTCATCGGCCCCGATCCCGACCGTATGCGTCCCCTCTTGGAACTTCCCCTCCCCACTAGCCTCAAAGCACTGAAAAGATGCCTGGGTTTCTTCTCGTACTATGCACAATGGGTCCCCAACTATGCGGATAAAGCCCGTCCGCTCATAAAATCCACCTCTTTTCCCCTGAGGGCAGAGGCCCGTCTGGCCTTCGACCGCATCAAAGCTGACATCGCGAAGGCCACGATGCACGCTGTGGACGAATCCATCCCGTTCCAAGTGGAGAGCGATGCGTCTGACTTCGCCCTAGCCGCCACCCTTAACCAGGCGGGCAGACCCGTGGCCTTCTTTTCACGAACCCTCCAAGCCCCCGAAACTCGACACTCCTCTGTCGAAAAGGAGCCCAAGCCATAGTGGAAGCTGTACGGCACTGACGCCACTATTTAGCTGGTAAACGGTTCACCCTACTCACGGACCAACGATCCGTTGCCTTCATGTTCAACAATACGCAGCGGGGCAAGATCAAGAACGATAAGATATTGCGGTGGAGAATCGAACTCTCCACCTACAATTACGATATCTTGTATCGGCCCGAGAAGCTCAATGAGCCACCTGACGCCCTGTCCCGTGGAACATGTGCCAGTGCGCAGGTGGACCAGTTACAGGCTCTCCACAACGACCTCTACCACCTGGAGGTCACCAGGTTTTTTTACTTCATTAGAGCTCGTAACCTGCCCTACTCAGTTGAGGATGTCAGGTCTTTTACTCGAAATTGCCAGGTCTGCGCAGAATGCAAGCCGCACTTCTACCGACCAGACAGGGCACACCTCATAAAAGCCGCCCGCCCCTTTGAACGCCTAAGCGTTGACTTCAAAGGCCCCCTCCCCTCATCTGATCGCAACATATATTTCCTCAATGTCATTGACGAGTATTCACATTTCCCCTTCGCTATTCCCTGCCCAGATATGTCCTCAGCCACAGTCATCAGGGCCCTGCGCAGCCTCTTCACCCTGTTCGGTTTCCCTAGCTATATCCATAGCGACCGGGGATCCTCCTTCATGAGTGATGAACTGCGACGGTACCTGCTCTCCAAAGGTATAGCCTCGAGCAGGACTACTAGCTACAACCCCTGGGGAAACGGACAGGTTGAGAGAGAGAATGCAACAGTCTGGAAGGTCGTTTTACTAGTGCTACGGTCTAAAGGCCTTCCAGTCACCCGCTGGCAAGAGGTCCTACCGGAGGCACTACACTCCATTAGGTCCCTCCTATGCACGGCAACCAATGCCACCCCCCACGAACGGATGTTCGTGTTCCCCAGGAAGTCTTCCTCAGGGACTTCACTACCGTCGTGGCTGGCATACCCGGGCCCTGTCCTGCTTCGGAAGCATGTCAGGACCCGTAAGTCTGACCCCCTGGTCGAAAGGGTTCAACTCCTCCACGCTAACCCCCAGTACGCCTATGTGGTGTACTCCGATAGGTGGGAGGACACGGCATCTATCCGAGACCTAGCGCCCGCAGGTGACTCAGGGACCACTATGGCCCCCAAACCCTCACCTTCAATCCCTAACTTTGTCCCTACCACATCAGAACCACTATTCACTCCTCTCACCCCCGTATACAGCTCGTCTGAGCCCCAGGAGTCACCACCACGCACTCGACGATCAGAAGAGACTACTGATGACAACAACGTCCTGGCGCTTGAAACAACACCGCGGCCACCTGAACCCACATCGGAACCGGCACTACGGCGGTCGTAGCGGCAGAGCAAGCCTCCAGATAGACTGAACCTGTAAATATTGTTCATTCTGCCTCACCCCCGACAGACTCTTTTTTTAAACAGGGGGTGAATGTGGTAAACCACTGTTAGCTATTATCTGTTGTGGTTAACCACTGTTAGTTAGTATCTGTATATGCGGCACATCCCTGCCGGCTCCGCCCAAGACTCCTCCCCCTGGTCCGGGTATAAAGGCGATGGCTCCTCCCCCTAGCCTTTAGTACGGACCAGATCTCCGACAGGGATGGCTCCAAGTTCTTGTTCATAAAAGCCTATTTGTTCTTGCATACAAACTAGTCTTTGCTTGATTGATGGTGCATCACAGGAGTAGGCTATTCAGTCCATCGATCCTGTTTCACCACTCATTAAGATTAGGACTCATCTAGTTGTGGTCTCAACTCTATTTTCCTGTCTGCCCCCCATAAGCTTTGGCTTCCTTGTCGATCAAAAGTCTATTCAACTTGGCCTTGAATATATTCAATGACCTATAAAGAGTTCCATTGACTAACGAGCCTCAGAAAATAATTCTCTTCATCTCCATCCCCTTATCCTTGTATGAAGGGATATAGAGCTGAGATAAATTGAGTTGAGGTACAGATAATCTAAAGGGAATGTGAAACAGGCTCTTCTACTTTCTTATCTTCCTACAGTGGAATAATGAAGATTGCCTTCAATACTGAGAGTCAGCGAGAACGCAAATGTCCTTTACGATAATACAAAGTAATTCAGTTGTGTGGGGACTTTAGTGCATTTTGTAAGGGCAAAAATCAGTTACAGATGTCATAATGTGTGGTTGTTGATTTGATTTGGGTTTTGATAAATTTTCAGTCCTTCTCTCTTGAACAAATCTACTTTGGGGTAACATTCCACCTTAGTGCTGAATACAAATATCATTACATTTTCTGATAATGTAGAAAATGACAACATTTGACCTATCTTTTGCTTGAGGCAGAAACGCTGCCAAAATCACAATGAAGGAGGCGGCACTGGAGAGTGCCTGGACTAAAATGTGGTAAAAAGGGGCATTAAATATTCATTCATGGGTGTTGCTGGCTAGGCCAACATTTATTACCCTTCAGAAGATGGTAGTGAGCTCCTTTCTTGAACCTTTGCAGTCCCTGAGATGTAGGTACGCCCACAGTACTGTTAGGGAGGGAGTTCCAGGATTTTGACCTTGCAACATTTAAGGAATGGCGATATATTTCCAAGTCAGGATGGTGAGTGCCTTGGAGACGAACCTCCAGGTGGTAGTGTTCCCAGGTATCTGCCGCCCTTGTCCTTCTAAATGGTAGTGGTTCCAGATTTGGAAAGTGCTATTTGAGGAACCATGGTGAGTTCCTGCTGTGCAACTTGTAGATGGGACATCAAAAGAGAAAATGCTGGAAAATCTTAGTGGGTCTGGCAGCATCTGTAATCATAGAAATCATAGAAACCCTACAGTGCAGAAGGAGGCCATTCGGCCCATCGAGTCTGCACCGCCCACAATCCCACCCAGGCCCTACCCCCATATCCCTACATAGTTACCCGCTAATCCCTCTAACCTATACATCTCAGGACTCTAAGGGACAGTTTTTAACCTGGCCAATCAACCTAACCCGCACATCTTTGGACTGTGGGAGGAAACCGGAGCACCCAGAGGAAACCCACGCAGACACGAGGAGAATGTGCAAACTCCACACAGACTGTAAGGACTGTAAGGACAGTAAGAAGTCTTGGTGGCTTGTGCTACCAAATAAACCCGTTGGACTTTAACCTGGTGTTGTGAGACTTCTTACTGTGCTTACCCCAGTCCAATGCTGGCATCTCCACAGCACCTGTAAGGATAGAAAAGAGCTATAGAAATGGTCCCTAAGAGTATAATCTAGATTGAGATATTCCAGCATTTTCTCTTTTGGTTCCAGATTCCAGCAGCCACAGTAATTTGCTTTTATATTATTGTAGATGGGACACTTGGCTGTTGCTGTTCAGTGGTAGATGGATTGAATGTTTGTGGAAGGGGTAACAATCAAGTGGGTTGCTTTATCCTGGATGGTGTCAAGCTTCTTGAGTGTTGGGACTGCACCCATCCAGGTAATCCATAACAATCCTGGCACATACCCGGTAGATGGTGAACAAGTTTTTGGGAGGGGATGTGAAGAGGAGAGAAAATGTTTTTACCACACATGAGGAACACAGGGGTTGAGAGGGTTTGGCAGGGAGCTGGAGACATGGCTGAAAAGTGGAAAAACAGGGAAGGCAATGGGAAGACAGAAATAAATGGGGGGGGGGGGGGGGGGCTTTCAGAAGGAATGAGTGTCATGCCTGAAGGAGCATCCTGTTAGGGGGAATGGGAGTGTGGAACACTATTCTGGTGTTGTACAAGTAGAGTACAGATTCTGATGATAAATATTGGCCAAAACACCAAGGAGAACTCTCCTGCTTTTTATTCAAAGTAATGTGTGGATTCTTTTAATTCATCCTGAGGTGTCTAATGGGGCATCAGTTTCACGTCTCATCTGAAAGGTGGCACCTCTGACAGCGTAACATTCCCTCGGTGGGATTTATCCCAGAGTCTCAGGACTAGGACTATGAACCTCCAACCTCAGACTCAGGAAGTAAATGTGCTACTAACATTTAGCTAACACTGCCAACAAAGAATGTGTGCAGGTATGTGGCGGTGACCAAGGCAGGATGGGGGGATTTGCAAAGATGAACAAGAGGTTGAGGTTGACACTGGAACGTGAGGAGATTCAGAACTTGAAGGTGGCATTGCTAGGAATAAGACAAACCTGTGGCAAACTGTGAGCAAATATATTTATTACATTCAAATTTATGTGCAAGGGTTACGTAATTTAAACAAACTTGCAATTGATCTTTTTCTGTATCTCACAAATGAAGGTGTTGATTTCTCATTAAGCTGCAGTATCTCAGGTTCTGATGTGTCCCAGGTTGTCTTTAACAAGTAGCTGTGAGTCATGGCACTGAGTGTTAGAGTACATCACAGCCTCACCCAATGTCTGTTAGCATGTCCTTCCAGTGGCTGTCACTGGGTAGCAATCAGAATAGGAGACCCCGACTGATTCTCCTCCCCGTAACTCTGGGCACTGATGCCAATTGTGACAATCCTGCCATCGCTGTCACTTGACTCTTAACTACCTTCTGAAATGACCCAGCAAGCCACTCAGTTCAAGGGCAATTAGTGATGGGCACCAAATGATGGCCTTGCCAGCTCCCATGAAAGAATAAAAAAATTAGCTAACTCACTGTAAATCAAAGGTTACAAATTTGACTTGCTACTCAACTATTAATACAGTAAAATGTCCCAATTTATTTTTGTTCTTTCATGGGATGTGGGCATTCCTGGAAAGGTCAGTATTTGTTGCCCATCCCTTACTGCCCTTGAACTGAGTGGTTTGCTCGGCCATTTCAGAGGGCATTCACATTGCTGTGGATCTAGAGACACATGGAGGACAGACTGGGGTAAGGATGGCAGATTTCCTTCCATAAAGGACATTAGTGAACCAGATAGGTTTTTATGACCATCAATAATGGGTTCATGGTCATCATTACTGAGATTAGCTTTATATTTCAGATTTATTAATTAAATTTAAATTCCACCAGTTGCTGTGGTGGGATTTGAACTCACATCACCAGAGCATTGTGTAGGCCTCAGGATTACTAGTCCAGTGACCTTACTACTATGGCCCCATATCCTCCATCCTCCATTGGTGTTTCACATAAGTGTTACCAAAACAAAGGCTGACACCAAGCCACATAAGGAGATATGGGGATAAGTGAATGAAAGTTTAGTCAGAGAGGTAGACCGCAATTTTCCCAAAAATGTTGTGTCGAATTCGCAGGAAAACTGGTGCAAATCACTCCAGTTTTTTCAGTGCAGCCTCACACTCGAATCTCCCACTCTCTGTGCAATGCAGGGGTCACAATTGTGAATGTAATTAAAAGTTCAGGGGCGCGGCCAGAGGCTGACAGTTCTGGGTCTCTGCGCATGCGCAGTAGCCTCTATCTATCATCCTTCTGATTGCCGGCTAACAGTTGAACTGGCCAGCCCGAGACCCTCACAGTGCTACCCCTCCCGACACCCCGATGGCCTGATCATGCCCCCACGAGCATTACTGGGTTAGCCCCAACACCCTCCTTCCCAGAGGGGCTGATCTCCAGCCCCCACACCGCAGCAGTGATGATTCTCCCATATGCTGGCCCTCCCCAGACAAACCATCCCACACTAGGCACACCACCATTCGCCCCCCCCCCCCCCCCCCCACAACCCCGCAGAGCCCTCTGGCACAGTCCCTGGCACACCATCCCAGGCTGACCACAACCTCCCCCCCTCCCCGCCCAATCATTGGCCTCCCTCCAGCCCCACTGATCCCAATGCAGAGTGGCAGCGGAACCCCCCCTGCCCCTTATGGATCACTCCCTATGCTCCACCCTCAACTGGCCCCAGCCCCTAGGTCCCACCCTTGGACACTGCCCAATGCCCGATGGGCAGTTCCAAGATGCTCCCTGGGCATGGACACTTAGTCCCTTGGGCAGTGCCAGAGGGCACATGGTGCCCATGCCCAGGGGGCACCACCCCTCTGCCACCCAACCCCCCTGGGGGACTCCGATTGCCCCCCTTTTCACTCCACCTCAAAAGTGGGGAGCTAGTCTGAACCCCACTAGAGTGAAGCAATTCTCCGGGGTGGGAGGGCCTGGAGAATTCAGTTCCAGGCCTGCTAATCACATTAAAAATCAGATTAAAAACAAATGCAAAGTACTTACCTTGTGTTCCGCCCGTTTCCACCGTGGCTCAGATGGCGCCAGATATCCGACACTGGAAGATGCGCACATGGCGGGAATGCATGCGCAAATCGGCCGACACGCGACTCTCTCGGAATGGGAGAATCACCCCGATAGGTTTTAAGAAGCATCTTAAAAGGGGGAGGGAGAGCTCGAGAGGTGGAAAGATTTAGTGAGGGAATTCCAGAGCTCAGAAACTAGACAGCTGAAACATGGCTGCCAATGGGAATGATGAAAATCAGACAGGCAGACGGGGAGGCCAGAATTACACAGTGAGCTCAGATGGAGAAAGTGTAGCTGGACTAGTAAGCAGAACCTCAAAAAGGTAATAATTGCTGGACTGCTCCTAATGCCACATGCTAGTGAACATAGAAATAGAAGGCTAGAGTAAATTATTTGTTAGAGAGGCGATGCACAAGTCTAGATCCCCAGAACAATGGGACCGGTTCCAGGGAGATACAGTTCCCATTTAGACCGGATGGGTTACCCTTTTTTTAAAAATTCGTTCATGGGATGTGGGCATCACTGGCTGGGTCAGTATTTATTACCCATTGCCCTTGAACTGAGTGGCTTGCTCGACTATTTCAGAGGGCATCCACATTGCTGTGGATCTGGAGTCACATCTAGGCCTGATCAAAAGAGGACAGCAGATTTCCTTCTCTAATGGACATTGGTGAACCAGGTGGATTTTTACAACAATCAACAACGGTTTCATAGTCATCATCAGGCTTCGATAGGGCTGGGACCAATGTCCTTGCTAGTGCTGTTGGTGAGAGTTCAAACTAACTTGGTGCGGAAACAGGAACCAGGGCGTATTCATGGAAAGAATAAACAAGGTAAATGAAAGATTGGGACACCCAGATGGCACTGGAGTAGGAAATAGTAACGTATTGGTGGAAATACAGAAACCTTTCATTCAGGTTGACTGTTGTGTACCTAAAGGCACGAAGTGTGGTAAATAATGGTGTTGAGCTGCAGGAGCAACAGGCACATGAGAATATGATGTTGTGATAAAGAAGACCTGGCTCAAAAGGGGCAAGGTTGGGTACTAAATATCCCTGAAAACAATGAGTTCAAGGAAAGATAGGGAAACAAAGAAAAATGGAAGGGTGGGGTTGTGTATTTGGAGATATGACACTTGGAAGCACTGGGTTAAAAATGAACATAATTTTATTAATGGTGTGCGATCTCCTCCATGGCTGCTGCTTCTCTCCCTCTGCGCCCTGCTCTACATCTTACAACATCACTTCCGTCTGTATATATTACTGCAGCAGGGCTCCACGATGAGCCAATAGGAACAAATACATGATATGTGACAGTGCTGGGTATAGAGCTAAAGAGAGCAGGCGTCCCAGAGTGGATGACTGAGTCGATTTGCTCAGAGTGAAGAAACAATAAAGGTGCCATTGCACTATTGGGTGTGTTCTACAGGTCAAGAATTAGTGAGAAAAAAAAAGCAAATTTGCAGGGAAGTCACAGAGAGGTGCAAGAATCAAAAGATTAGCGATGATTGGAGACCGCAATTATCTTAATAAAGACAGAGATAGTAATAGTGCAGAGGGCAGTGAGGGGAAAGAGATTTTGATGCGCTTTCAGGGGAATTTCCTAGATCCATATATTTCCAGTCCAACAAGGAAGAAGACATTGCTGCAATGGCTCTGGAGTGAGTTGAATGGATCAAATGGGAAATATTTAAGCAAAAGTGATCATAGTATAATAGGGTTTAGGTTAGCTATGGAAAAGGACAACAAGTAATCCAGGGTAAAAATTATTAACTGAAAGAGCCAGTTTAAGTGGGGATAAATAAATTAAGGAATCATAGATTGACAGGAGACACTGTTATGGACTGTCTTTAAAGAGGAGATGGTTTGGATACAGTCAAATTGCAAGGGGGAAAGATACGGCAACCAAAACTAGACCTCTCTGGATGACAAATAAAAGTATGAAACAGCAAGAGTATGATTGATGTCAGATTGATAATACAAGTGTGAATGGGGTGGCACAATGGTTTGCACTGCTGCCTCACAGAGCCAGGGGCCTGGGTTCGATTCCCAGCTTGGGTCACTGCCTGTGTGGAGTTTGTATATTATCCCCGTGTCTGCGTGGGTTTCCTCTGGGTGCTCTGGTTTCTTCCCACAGTCCAAAGATGTGCGCATTAGGTGGATTGACAATGCTAAATTGCCCGTTATGGTCAGGGGGACTAGCTAGGGTAAAATGCATGGGGTTATGAGGATAGGGCATGGGTGGGTTTGTGATTGGTGAAGACTCAATGGGCCAAATGGCCTCCTTCTGCAGTGTAGAATTCTATGAAATCTATGGGTCACTGTCTGTGCAGAGTCTGCACGTTCTCCCCATGTCTGCATGGGTTTCCTCACAGTCTGAAAGACGTGTTGGTTAGCTTCATTGGCTATGCTAAATTGCTCAGTGTACCTGAACAGGTGCCAGACTGTAGCGACTAGAGGATTTTCACAGTAACTTCATTGCAGTGTTAATGTAAGCCTACTTGTGATACTGATAAATAAAAAAACTGAGTTGACTATTGGAAATTCAGAGGGTCAGTGAAAAAGGAAATGAAAGCCAAAGAGGAAAGATGAAAAGAGACTGACAACTAAACATAAAAGTGAAACCAAAAGTCTTCTGTCAGCAAATAAATGCTGCAAGAGAATGGGTGGGGCCAATTCAGGAAACAAAAGGGGATCTATGTGTGGGGTGGGAGGGCAAGACTGCCGTATTCATTGAATACTTTGCATCTGTCTTTACCGAGGAAGATGCTGCCAAAATCATCATGAAGGAGGAAGCAGTTGAGAGAGTAGATGTATTAAATTGTGGAAAAAAGGGGGCATTAGAAAGGCTGGTTGTACATAAAGTTGATCAGTCATCAGGACCAGATGGGATGCATCTGAGGATGTGGAGGGAAGTAAAGACGAAAACTGGGGTTTCTCTCCTTAAAGAGAAAAGTGGGAGGAGATTTGAGAGAGGCATTCGAAATCATGGACGTGTTTCAACAGAGCAGAAATTGTTCTCTTTCGTGGAAGGGTCAAGAAACAAAGAACACCTTTAGAAGACAATGGGCAACATAGAACTAAAAGCAACATAAGAAAACATTTTGTTTTGTGCACAGTGGTTAGGATCTGAAATGAGTTAATGAGAATGTGGTGGGCACTGATTCAGTTGTACCTTTCAGTACAGAGTTGATACACACGAGGACAAAGAACAAAGAACAATACAGCACAGGAACAGACCCTTTGGCCCTCCAAGCCCGCGCCACTCTCTGGTCCAAACTAGACCATTCTTTTTTATCCCTCCATTCCCACTCCGTTCATATGGCTATCTAGATAAGTCTTAAACGTTCCCAGTGTGTCCGCCTCCACCACCTTGCCTGGCAGCGCATTCCAGGCCCCCACCACCCTCTGTGTAAAATATGTCCTTCTGATATCGGTGTTAAACCTCCCCCACTTCACCTTGAACCTATGACTCCTCGTGAACGTCACCACCGACCTGGGGAAAAGCTTCTCACCGTTCACCCTATAATAATTCCTTTCATAATTTTATACACCTCTATTAAGTCTCCCCTCATCCTCCATCTTTCCAGGGAGAACAACCCCAGTTTACCCAATCTCTCCTCATAACTAAGCCCCTCCATACCAGGCAACATCCTGGTAAACCTCCTCTGTACTCTCTCCAAAGCCTCCACGTCCTTCTGGTAGTGTGGCGACCAGAACTGGATGCAGTATTCCAAATGCGGCCGAACCAGCGTTCTGTACATCTGCAACATCAGACCCCAACTTTTATACTCTATGCCCCGTCCTATAAAGGCAAGCATGCCACATGCCTTCTTCACCACCTTCTCCACCTGTGACGTCACCTTCAAGGATCTGTGGACTTGCACACCCAGGTCCCTCTGCGTATCTAGACCCTTTATGGTTCTGCCATTTATCGTATAGCTCCTCCCTACATTATTTCTACCAAAATGCATCACTTCGCATTTATTAAGATTGAACTCCATCTGCCATTTCTTTGCCCAAATTTCCAGCCTATCTATATCCTTCTGTAGCTTCTGACAATGCTCCTCACTATCTGCAAGTCCTGCCAATTTTGTGTCGTCCGCAAACTTACTGATCACCCCAGTTACACCTTCTTCCAGATCGTTTATATAAATCACAAACAGCAGAGGTCCCAATACAGAGCCCTGCGGAACACCACTAGTCACAGACCTCCAGCCGGAAAAAGACCCTTCCACTACCACCCTCTGTCTTCCGTGACCAAGCCAGTTCTCCACCCATCTAGCCACCTCCCCCTTTATCCCATGAGATCCAACCTTTTGCACCAGCCTACCATGAGGGACTTTGTCAAACGCTTTACTAAAGTCCATATAGACGACATCCACGGCCCTTCCCTTGTCAACCATTCTGGTCACTTCTTCAAAAAACTCCACCAGGTTAGTGAGGCATGACCTCCCTCTCACAAAACCATGCTAACTTTCTTTAATGAGTTTATTCCTTTCTAAATGCGCATACATCCTATCTTTAAGAATCTTCTCCAACAACTTCCCCACCACGGACGTCAAGCTCACCAGCCTATAATTACCCGGGTTATCCTTCCTACCCTTCTTAAATAACGGGACCACATTAACTATCCTCCAATCCTCTGGGACCTCACCTGCGTCCAGTGACAAGACAAAGATTTGCGTCAGAGGCCCAGCGATTTCATCTCTCGTCTCCCTGAGCAGCCTTAGATAGATTCCATCAGGCCCCGGGGATTTGTCAGTCTTTATATTCTCTAACAAACCTAACACTTCCTCCCTTGTAATGGAGATTTTCTCCAACGGTTCAACACTCCCCTCCGAGACACTCCCAGTCAACATATCCCTCTCCTTTGTGAATACCGACGTAAAGTATTCATTTAGGATCTCCCCTACTTCTTTGGGCTCCAAGCATAATTCCCCACTTCTGTCCCTGAGAGTTCCGATTTTTTCCCTGACAACTCTTTTGTTCCCAACGTATGAATAAAATGCCTTGGGATTCTCCTTAATCCTGTCTGCCAAGGACATTTCGTGTGAGATGGGCCAATTAGCTCTTGCAGCCTCATGTGCCTCCCTCTGTGCTGGAACCACCAAATGATACTATAGAGAAGATTACAGAGATAGGTAGGGAAGAGGCCATGAAGGAATTTGAAAACATGGTTGAGAGCATTAAAAGTTTCTTGCTCTGTATAAATGAATGAAACATCAGTGTAGCAGGGTATCAAGATGAAACATGCCCAAATACTAAGGAGTGATTCTAATTTCTGATTTTATTTGAGCCTTTGGCAAAGAAAACCTCTTAGCAAACATTTTGCAAGAGTTTGTTATTCTTGCTCCAATATATCAACTTTAACACCAATGCCACAGCCCAACAATAAAAAAGGTTATTATACTTTTGAAGTGAACAATCCAAATGCAACATTGTTCTTTTTCATTGGCCCATAACTTCCAACCAATGGAGGAAATCTCCCAAAGGTAGAATTTTTGGCAGATTTCCTGCCTTGGAAAAAAAAAGCGCCCAAACTCCCAATGAGAGCAGCAGCCATCCGCCTTCAGTAGAGCCACCACTGCACGGCCCCGCGTGACACAGGAGGATCCAAACAACGCCCCTTTATAACGTGGCCAAGATGGAAACGCCCATTGAGGTCAAGCTTGGAAATAGCAGTTTTGTACTGAAAACAAAGGCGTTCCCTACTGTTATAAAAGGTATGTTGAAGCTTTAAGTTTTGTTTGCTATTTAAGTAGTTAATCCTATTGTTATTGGCTCATTTAAAATGTAATTTACCTTTTAATGATTGAAGATAAGTATTATTTCATGTATAAATGCACATAGGCGTTGTTATTGCTTCCAAATCTGTGAAACTACTATTTAAATCTGCATATGATGTAACTTTACATGTGGCATGATTAAGTGTTCAAATGTTTTAATTTAGAAGATGGAAACTGAAAATGATGAGGGGTCAGAATTTCTTGGACCATGATTTGGAGACCTTATTGCATGAGGTTGAGTAAAGGAGAGTTCACATTTTGGGCTGTGGAAAATCTAAATGTGTTGTTGCTTACTTCATTTATAATTCTCATTGTTAAGTGTTCTATATATTTCAATAAGCCATTTGTATAATTTCATATTTCAATGCTTTAATAAAGCATTAGTAGAATGTTGTGAAGTTTAATGGAAAACATTTATTGACAAAAATAAATACAAAACTTTGATACCATGTTAACATTTAACTAAACATTTTACTTCAGCAGCTACACTATGACATTTTGTTTAATTGCCTCATCTTTTCAAATTTCTTACAAAATATATTTTTCTCTGAGACAATGATCAATAAAATATATATACATTAACACAACAGTTCGGTTGTCTCTAAACAAGGAGGTGAGGGAGGGATATGAGGAGGGATAAGGTGAGGAAGAGGAGGGAGTGGGGGAAAGGGGGTGAAAGAAGATGGAGAAGGGGAGACAGGGTGTAGTGGGGGATGGGGAAGATGGGGACAGGGGGGGAGGCAAGGGGGAAGAGGGTTTGGACATAAAAACTGCACATTTTACATGCCATCTGCTTCTTCGGCACGTACGTCGAAGCCTCAAAAAGAACTTCAGTTATGAGGCCAAGCTAAAAGCATGATGTACCAGCAGTGGTGGAACATGACTCCACATTTTCAATCTGCCCGAGATTCTGCAATACCTATCAGAGAGATAGTTCACATCAACTTACATATGTCATCTCAAGGAATATACTTTCCTAAAGTATTTGAACTAGCCAAGTAAGATAATGATCAACATTGCATCAGGGAGGCTCTTAAAATTGGGATAAACACTACTTAAAATACATAATAAAATCCAAATGGGCTTCAGCTGAAATTTATTCCAAACACTAACATCCACCTTGTTATATATAAACGTACTTTTTTTTTACTGCAATTAGTTGTCATGGCAAAGTTGTAATTCTTTTAAAAAAAATTTTTTTCACTTTGTGTATTACATATGTTGTGTCTTTTTAAAACATTTACAAAAAAATTTAACCCACCCAAGAATGTCTGCTGCCCCTTTTGCTGCAGCCAGACCAAAAAATAAAAGGTGCAAATAAATAAGTGTAAATACTCACCTATCATCAGCACACATGGCGGAGTTTGGGAGCGATTGCAGCTCAGCACTTCAATATAAGCATGAATTGGAGGTTCAAACTTGGCGCTCTTCCTGCGCCATATCCATACACCGGGACTTGTGTTATCCTGATGTGGATGTGAGGGTCTTAAATCAGGAATTACAGGCCATTTTTCTTTTTAAATTTTTGGCAATGTTTCTGCATTTCATCTATTTGTAGCAAGGGAATTATTTTTTTTTAATGTATTCTTTCATGGGATGTGGGCATCACTGGCAGGGCCAGCATTTGTTGCCCATCCCTAATTGCCCTTGAACTGAGTGCCTTGCTAGGCTGTTTCAGAGGGCAGTTAAGAGTCAACCACATATATGTGACTCCAGACCCACAGCAAAGTCCAGGCCACATAAGGACAGCAGATTTCCTTCCCTAAAGGACATTAGTGAACCAGATGAGTTTCAACAATAATCAATGATAGTTTCATGGTCGTCATTACTGAGATTAACTTTATATTCCAGATTATTTTACCAGCTGCTATGATGGGATTTGAACCATGTGCCCAGGGCATTAGGCTGGGCGTCTGGATTACTAGTCCAGTGTCATTACCATTACTTGCAATGGTTTCTCTCCTTGTTCCCACACCGTAACCTCCGATGTTCCCCAAGGATGAATTCTTGGCTTCCTGATTTCTGATTTACATACATTGGTGACAGTATCTGAAAGCATATTTGTTTTCATATACACACTAGCGACACCCAGTTCTACCTCACCAAAACCTCTCTCAACTCTTCCACTGTTGCTAATGCATGTGATTCCTTATCCAACATCCAGTACTGGATGAGCAGAAATTTCCTCCATTCAAGACATTGATTTTGGACTCACTCCAAACTCTGTTTCCTCCATCCCTGGCAACACTCTGAGATTAAGCCACTCTGCTTGCAACTTTAGTGTCACATTTTCTGACCTCAGATTTGTGTCATCTCTAAGACAACCTATTTCCACCTCTGTAACATTGCTCCATGTCTTAGTTCATCTGCTGCTAAATGCTTATTCATCCTTTTACTACCCACTGGACTCATCTACTGCACTGCCATCGTGCATAGTCTCCTACATTCTTCTCCTCCATCTGGTACTATGCCCTAAGAGAGCACTGGCAACAATGAACTCAGTAAGAAGTCTCACAACACCAGGTTAAAGTCCAACAGGTTTATTTGGTAGCAAAAGCCACTATCTTTCGGAGCGCTGCCCCTTCATCAGGTGAGTGGGAGTTCTGTTCACAAACAGGGCATACAAAGACACAAACTCAATTTACAAAATAATGGTTGGAATGCGAGTCTTTACAGGTAATCAAGTCTTAAAGCTACAGACAATGCAAGTGGAGAGAGGGTTAAGCACAGGTTAAAGAGATGTGTATTGTCTCCAGCCAGGGCAGTTAGTGAGATTTTGCAAGCCCAGGCAAGTTGTGGGGGTTACAGATAGTGTGACATGAACCCAAGATCCCGGTTGAGGCCGTCCTCATGTGTGCGGAACTTGGCTATCAGTCTCTGCTCAGCGACTCTGCGTTGTTGAGTGTCGTGAAGGCCGCCTTGGAGAACGCATACCCGAAGATCAGAGGCTGAATGCCCGTGACTGCTGAAGTGTTCCCCAACAGGAAGAGAACACTCATGCCTGGTGATTGTCGAGGGGTGTTCATTCATCTGTTGCCGTAGCGTCTACATGGTCACCCCAATGTACCATGCCTCGGGACATCCTTCCCTGCAGCGTATCAGGTGGACAACGTTGGCCGAGTTGCAAGTGTATGTACCGTGTACCTGGTAGATGGTGTTCTCACGTGAGATGATGATGTCATCATCAAAGGATGTCCCGAGGCATGGTACATTGGGGAGACCATGCAGAGCTACGACAACGGATGAATGAACACTGGCATCTCCACATCAACAATGAACTCCACAGTGGCACAGTGGTTAGCACTGCTGCTTCACAGCACAAGGGATCTAGGTTCAATTCCAGCCTTGGGTGACTGTCTGTCTGGAGTTTGCACATTCTTCCCATGTCTGCATAGGTTTCCTCCCACATCCAAAGATGTGTAGGCTAGGTAGATTGACCATGCTAAATTTCCCCTTATTGTCCAAAAGTGTGCAGCTTAGGTGAATTAGCCATGATTAATACAAAGAGTTACAGGAGAGCAAACCTAGGTAGATTGCCCTTTCGGAGGCCCAGTGCAGACTCAATTGGTTTAATGGCATCCTTCTGATTCTAAGGAATTGGATTGGTCCCTGATCATGCTTGGCAAAATATGGCAGTGGTTTGCCACTCAATATTCATTTGTGGCTCAGTATCATTTGCTCTTGTGAAGTGCCTTAGGACATTTCATTACAGTAAAGTAGTTATATAAATTTAAGTTGTTGTTGCTGCTCATATTGATAAGAGAAATCAAGTCATGGGGTTGGACTACTTTAATTTTATCACTTTTAAAATACTTTACTTACCTAGAAATGCAGTCAACTGGTGCCTATGCAGGCAAATGCCGCAGGCATTTTTTACAGAGCAAGATCCCACAAACACCATTGAGAACAATGTGCAGCTAATCTATTGTTAAGAGTAATGCTGGCCTGATGGAGCTGCTCTTCATTGGAAAGTGTTTTCGTTTAGCAGCCTTGGTGGCAACAAGGGCCGCCTCAAGGGCAACACGGTGTACAGTGGCTAGCACTGCTGCTTCACAGCACCAAGGATCTGGGTTCGATTCCCGGCTTGGGTCAGTGTGTGTGGAGTTTGAACATTCTCCCCGTGTGCTCTGGTTTCCTCCCACAGTAAGAAGTCTTACAACACCAGGTTAAAGTCCAACAGGTTTATTTGGTAGCAAAGGCCACCTTTTGCTACCAAATAAACCTGTTGGACTTTAACCTGGTGTTGTTAAACTTCTTACTGTGTTTACCCCAGTCCAACGCCGGCATCTTCACATCATTCCTCCCACAATCCAGAGATGTGCGGGTTAGCTTGATTGGCCATGCTAAATTGCCCCTTAGTGTCCTGGGATGTGTAGGTTAGAGGGATTAGTGGGGTAAATGTGTGGTGTAGTGGGAGTAAGGCCTAGGTGGGATTGTTGTCGGTGCAGACTTGATGGGCCGAATGGCCTCCTTCTGCACTGTAGGGTTTCTATGATTCTATCTGCTGTTGAGGCCAAACTGCTTCAGATACAAAACTGCTGGCACTTTGGGCTGCTCTAGCAGCATTGAGTTTCCCTTTTATTCCCACCCCCATCCGCGCCCCCCCCCGCCCCCCCACCCCCCGCCTCCCCCAACCCTGAACTGCCAATTAAGCACCAAATGACAGGTACAAACAACTTTTGGGATTTACTGACAATATCAACAGTGAGTGAGGCAGAGTTGGGTCAGAGTGGGGTCAGTCTAGTGGGTGGAAATTGCAGTCCTGGTGCACTAGTGTACGTGCCGGATCATCGACACAGATGCCATCATCTCACGTGAGAACACCATCCACCAGGTACACGGTACATACTCTTGCAACTCGGCCAACGTTGTCTACCTGATACGCTGCAAGAAAGGATGTCCCGAGGCATGGTACATTGGGGAAACTATGCAGACGCTGCGACAACGGATGAATGAACACCGCTCGACAATCACCAGGCAAGACTGTTCTCTTCCTGTTGGGGAGCACTTCAGCGGTCACGGGCATTCGGCCTCTGATATTCGGGTAAGCGTTCTCCAAGGCGGCCTTCGCGACACACGACAGCGCAGAGTCGCGGAGCAGAAACTGATAGCCAGGTTCCGCACACACAAGGACGGCCTCAACCGGGATATTGGGTTTATGTCACACTATTTCACATAAATATTTCTGCTTTTTTCCTCCTGAGTCTTTATCATGCGATCCTAGAATCAGAATTTATGTCACACTATTTGTAACTCCCACAGTTGCGTGGACCTGCAGAGTTTCACTGGCTGTCTTGTCTGGAGACAATACACATCTTTTTAGCCTGTCTTGATGCTCTCTCCACTCCCATTGTTTTGTTTCTTAAAGACTGGATTAGTTGTAAGTATTCGCATTCCAACCATTATTCATGTAAATTGAGTCTGTGTCTTATAAGTTCTGTTTGTGAACAGAATTCCCACTCACCTGAAGAAGGGGCTCAGAGCCTCGAAAGCTTGTGTGGCTTTTGCTACCAAATAAACCTGTTGGACTTTAACCTGGTGTTGTTAAACTTCTTACTGTGTTTACCCCAGTCCAACGCCGGCATCTCCACATCAGCACTAGTGTAAAACAGCTCGAGGGGAAATGGTCCTGATTTAACCTTTTAAAGAACAGCACTACGCACTAGGACCTGGTTGACACTCACTGGCCTTTTATATGTATATGAAAAAGTGTTGTGATGGATGATCACAGCTAGTAACGACACCCTGGTGATCTGGTTCTACATCTTGCTTAACAGTGCTGCTGTTATGGACAATGTATATACTGAGCTTATCCCTTAAAGTGAGAAATGCTTTTAATAAATGCTCTCACTGTGTCAGCAAAGTACAATTATGCCCACAGATATGATGTCAAAGCAATTAAGTATAAGGTCTGGTGAGTTTTCTTTTGACTCAGCATTGATTTCCCAACTTAGGCACAAAAAGTCGATCTTTGCTTTCTTCAGCTTCATAAATTGAACCCACACTCTGCTGTCTCTGCTGTCAACATATACATAGCTCAGTGTGGAGCACTCTTACTTCGAAGTCAGTAGGGCGTACATTCAAGACCCAATCCAGAGAGTTGAGCACAAAACCAATGCTGCCACTCCAGTACAGTACTGTAGGAGTGCTACATTGTTGGAGGTGCTGTCTGTTGATAATATATGATGATGTGGAGATGCCGGCGTTGGACTGGGGTAAACACAGTAAGAAGTTTAACAACACCAGGTTAAAGTCCAACAGGTTTATTTGGTAGCAAATGCCACTAGCTTTCGGAACAGGCTGTCCCTTCATCAGGTGGAGTGGAGAAATGCTCACAAACAGGGCATACAGAGACACAAACTCAATTTACAGAATAATGATTGGAATGCAGTCTTTACAGCTAATCAAGTCTTAAAGGTACAAACAATGTGAATGGAGAGAGCATTAAGCACAGGTTAAAGGGATGTGTATTGTCTCCAGACAGGACAGCTAGTGATATTCTGCAAGTCCAGACAAGCTGTGGGGGTTACAGATAGTGTGACATGAACCCAAGATCCCGGTTTAGGCCGTCCTCATGTGTGCGGAACTTGGCTATCAGTTTCTGCTCAGCGACTCTGCGCTGTTGTGTGTCGTGAAGGCCGCCTTGGAGAACGCTTACCCGAAGATCAGAGGCCGAATGCCCATGACCGCTGAAGTGCTCCCCAACAGGAAGAGAACAGTCTTGCCTGGTGATTGTCGAGCGGTGTTCATTCATCCGTTGTCGTAGCGTCTGCATGGTTTCCCCAATGTACCATGCCTCGGGACATCCTTTCCTGCAGCGTATCAGGTAGACAACGTTGGCCGAGTTGCAAGAGTACGTACCGTGTACCTGGTGGATGGTGTTCTCACGTGAGATGATGGCATCTGTGTCGATGATCCGGCACGTCTTGCAGAGGTTGCTGTGGCAGGGTTGTGTGGTGTCGTGGTCACTGTATTCCAGAAGGCTGGGTAGTTTGCTGTGGACAATGGTCTGTTTGAGGTTGTGCGGTTGTTTGAAGGCAAGAAGTGGGGGTGTGGGGATGGCCTTGGCGAGATGTTCGTCTTCATCAATGACATGTTGAAGGCTCCGGAGGAGATGCCGTAGCTTCTCCGCTCCGGGGAAGTACTGGATGACGAAGGGAACTCTGTCCACCGTGTCCCGTGTTTGTCTTCTGAGGAGGTCAGTGCGGTTTTTCACTGTGGCGCGCGGAACTATCGATCGATGAGTCGAGCGCCATATCCTGTTCTTATGAGGGCATCTTTCAGTGTCTGGAGGTGCCTGGAAACCAAGATAGAATCCATATTCTCAACTTACGCTCAGGATGAAGACCAGCTGCGAAACTTTGCCAAGCAGCCGAGACAACGGAACTACACCATCTACATGCACACCAAGAACAGGAAACTTGAGAAACTCGGCATCACCACCAACAACAACCAAGCCTCCCCAGGCACCACAGTAGAAAACAGTACCACTGCAGGGAAGTCCATTGTCAACTTGTCGGACTACACACTTCAACCAGATGAAATCGAAGTTCCCAGCCGAGGGCTCAATTTTTGCCCCACCACCAAAATAGACCCCATCAGTCTCGCAGCGGACACAGAGGAATTCATCAGGCGAATGAGGCTGCGGGAGTTCTTCTACAAACCCCAAGAGGCCAACAGCGAACACAATGAGACAGCTAATGAACCGGAACAGCCGACAGAGAGATCCGCAGTGCATCCGAAGAGGAAAGAGTCGAATTGGACTCCTCCGGAAGGCTGCTGCCCTCAACTTGACATGTACGCCCAAGCCATCAGGAGGTGCGTCAACACCAAATTCATCAGCCGCACTTGCAAGACAGCTCCGAACACCACCCAAGCACAACGCAACGCCATCCACGCTCTCAAGACCAACCGCAACATTGTCATCAAACCAGCAGACAAAGGAGGGGCCATCGTCATACTGAACAGAACGGATTACTGCAAAGAAGTGTACCGACAACTAAACAACGAGGAACAGTACAGACAGTTACACGCAGATCCGACCAAAGAACACACCCGTCAACTCAACACTCTGATCAAGACCTTTGATCTGGATCTTCAGAGCACCCTCCGTGCTCTCATCCCACGTACTCCCCGCGTTGGAGATCTCTACTGCCTCCCAAAAATACACAAGGCAAACACACCCGGCTATCCCATCGTTTCAGGCAATGGGACCCTGTGCGAGAACCTCTCCAGCTATGTCGAAGGGCATCCTGAAACCCATTGTACAAAGAACCCCCAGCTTTTGTCGCGACACTACGGACTTCCTACAGAAACTCAGCACACATGGAGCAGTTGAACCAGGAGCACTCCTCGTCACAATGGATGTCTTGGCACTCTACACCAGCATCCCCCACGATGATGGCATTGCTGCAACTGCCTCAGTGCTCAGCGCCGACAACTGCCAGTTTCCAGATGCAATTTTACAAGTCATCCGCTTCATCCTGGACCACAATGTCTTCACCTTCAACAACCAGTTCTTCATCCAGACACACGGAACAGCCATGAGGACAAAATTCGCACCTCAGTATGCCAACATCTTCATGCACAGGTTCGAACAAGACTTCTTCATCGCACAGGACCTTCAACCAATGCCATACACTAGATATATCGATGACATTTTCTTCCTTTGGACTCATGGTGAACAATCACTGAAACAACTATATGATGACATCAACAAGTTCCATCCCACCATCAGACTCACCATGGGCTACTCTCCGGAATCGGTTGCGTTCTTGGACACACGCATCTCCATTAAGGACGGTCACCTCAGCACCTCACTATACCACAAGCCCATGGATAACCTCATGATGCTCCACTTCTCCAGCTTCCACCCTAAACATGTTAAAGAAGCCATCCCCTACGGACAAGCCATCCGTATACACAGGATCTGCTCGGATGAGGAGGATCGCAACAGACACCTCCAGACGCTAAAAGATGCCCTCATAAGAACAGGATATGGCGCTCGACTCATCGATCGACAGTTCCGATGTGCCACAGCGAAAAACCGCACTGACCTCCTCAGAAGACAAACACGGGACACGGTGAACAGAGTACCCTTCGTCCTCCAGTACTTCCCCAGAGCGGAGAAGCTACGGCATCTCCTCTGGAGCCTTCAACATGTCATTGATGAAGACGAACATCTCGCCAAGGCCATCTCCACACCCCCACTTCTTGCCTTCAAACAACCGCACAACCTCAAACAGACCATTGTCCACAGCAAACTACCCAGCCTTCAGGAGTACAGTGACCACGGCACCACACAACCCTGCCACAGCAACCTCTGCAAGACGTGCCGGACCATCGACACAGATGCCATCATCTCACGTGAGAACACCATCCACCAGGTACACGGTACATACTCTTGCAACTCGGCCAACGTTGTCTACCTGATATGCTGCAGGAAAGGATGTCCCGAGGCATGGTACATTGGGGAAACCATGCAGACGCTACGACAATGGATGAATGAACACCGCTCGACAATCACCAGGCAAGACTGTTCTCTTCCTGTTGGGGAGCACTTCAGCGGTCACGGGCATTCGGCCTCTGATCTTCGCGTAAGCGTTCTCCAAGGTGGCCTTCAGCGACTCTGCGCTGTCGTGTGTCGTGAGCAGAAACTGATAGCCAAGTTCCGCACACATGAGGACGGCCTCAACCGGGATCTTGGGTTCATGTCACACTATCTGTAACCCCCACAGCTTGTCTGGACTTGCAGAATCTCACTGGCTGTCCTGTCTGGAGACAATACACATCTCTTTAACCTGTGCTTAATGCTCCCTCCATTCACATTGTTTGTACCTTTAAGACTTGATTATCTGTAAAGACTGCATTCCAATCATTATTCTGTAAATTGAGTTTGTGTCTCTGTATGCCCTGTTTGTGAGCATTTCTCCACTCCACCTGATGAAGGGACAGCCTGTTCCGAAAGCTAGTGGCATTTGCTACCAAATAAACCTGTTGGACTTTAACCTGGTGTTGTTAAACTTCTTACTGATAATATATTAAACAGAGGCTCAGTCTGTCCTTTCATTGGATGCAAACGCATGCATGATTTGAAGCAAAGGTATGCCCAGCATACCTTCTAATTCTATCTTTTACTCTCATTCTATGCTTCTATCGTCCGGTGGCTCTGACATCCATCATTATGAAGTCCTTTGAAGGGTTCGTCATGGCACGAATCAATTCCAGCCTCCCGGACTACCTGGATCCACTATAGTTTGCCTACCGCTGCAACAGATCCACAGCAAACGCCATCTCCCTGGCCCTGCACTCAACCCTGAAACACCTAGATAACAAGGACACCTATGTCAGACTCCTATTTATTGACGACAGCTCAGCCTTCAACACCATTATTCCTACAAAACTCATCTCCAAACTCCATGGCCTGGGCCTCGGCTCCTTCCTCTGTGACTGGATTCTGAACTTCCTAACCCACAGACCACAATCAGTAAGGATGGGCAACAACACCTCCTCCATGATCATTCTCAACACTGGTACCCTACAAGACTGTGTTCTCAGCCCCCTACTATACTCCTTATACACCTCTGACTGTATGGCCAAATTCCCCTCCAACTCGATTCTCAAGTTTGTTGATGACACCACCGTAGGGGGTCGGATCAATGACGAGACAGAATACAGGAATGAGATAGAGAATCTGGTGAACTGGTGCAATGACAATAATCCCTCCCTCAATGTCAACAAAATGAAGGAGATTATCATCGACTTCAGGAAGCATATTGGAAAACATCAATGGGGGACGAAGTAGAAATGCTTGAGAGCTTCAAGGTTTTAGGTGTCCAGATCACCAACAACCTGTCCTTGTCCCCCCATGCCGACACTATAGTTAAGAAAGCCCACCAATGCCTCTACTTTCTCAGAAGACTAAGGAAATTTGGCATGTCAGCTATAACTCTCACCAACCTTTACAGATGCATCATAGGAAACATTCTTTCTGGTTGTATCACAGCTTGGTATGGCCCTTGCTCTGCCCAAGACTGTAAGAAACTACAAAAGGTTGTGAATGTAGCCCAATCCATCACGCAAACAAGCCTCCCATCCATTGACTCTGTTTACACTTCCCATTGGCTTGGAAAAAGCAACCAGCATAATTAAGGACCTCACGCACCCCAGACATACTCTTTTCCACCTTCTTCTGTCAGGAAACATGTACAAAAGTCTGAGGTCACGTACCAACCGACTCAAGAACAGCTTCTTCCCTGGTGCCATCAGACGTTTGAATGGATCTATCTCACACTAAGTTGATTTTTCTCTACACCCTAGCTATGACTGTAACACTACATTCTGCATGCCCTCCTTTCCTTCTCTATAAATGGTATGCTTTGCCTGTTTATCATGCAAGAAGCAATACTTTTCACTAAATGCCCATCCATGTGACAATAATAAATCAAATCAAAAGTAGTGAATCTATGGAATTATTCACCACAGAGGGCTATAGAGACTGGGTCATTAAGTTTATTCAAGGCTGAGATAGACAGATTTTTAATCAGTAAGGGAATAAAGGTTTTATGGGGATAAAGCGGGAAAGTGGAGTTGAGGGTTCTCATTGAATGGTGGAGCAGATTTGATGGGGCGAGTAGCCCACATCTGCTCCTATATCTTATAGTTGTATAGGAGGAGAGAGAAGTTTATAGAGGGAATTGCAGTGTTCAGGGCCTGGAACTTGAAGGCATGTCCAGTGGGTGGGATATCTGAGTAGATACAATCCATTGATCCATGTTGGCCCATTCTTCTCCAGGACATCCCCTATATGGGCAGACTGTACCACTTCTGATAGAGGTAATATATTAACCCATCCTGTTGCTTTCAAATTCTGATTCTCCTGTTGTACTCTTCCAGCATTTTCTGTTTGCACTGCACATTTTGTCAAGAACCTTACTCAATAGTCTGGGCCAAACTCCAATCCTCTCTGCTTCACAAGAAGCTGCAGAAAAATAATAATAACTAGTTGGACTGCAGTGTGGATATGAACAATTTACCAGATGATTGCTTTTAAAAATTACTCGGAAAGGACTGAACTATTTTCTCTCCAAGTCAATGGCTGCTACACAATCAAGTCTGGGTTGTAACTTTAAAAGCTGTGCAGGTGAAAAATTGAAGACAATCTTGAATTTTTTTTAAATCCCCAAAACTGCCATAATCTTCCATTTGTGCAGCAGTTGTTGAGTACGTGGCACCTTTCCTGTTGTCGTGGAGATACTGTGGCTCAAACCCGGTTGAAGTTTATATAATGCAGGGATTGTGTTTTGCACGTGTAGACAAAAATGGACAAATTGCTTACAAGTGTAACTACACTTCAAAAGGCACTTCATTGGCTGTAAAGAGCTTTGTGATGTTCTGGGATCATGAACAGTATTCTACAAATACAAGGTTTGTTTTCCTCCTTTTTTATATATATTGTCTTAAAGGAGAAATGTCACATGATTGAGCAGCCTAAAGTTCCCAGACTAATGTCTGAATCTGCACGTATTTTACAGGCACTACATTTCTTTCCATGCATCTGCTGCCATTATCCTTCAAGATGGTAGAGGTTGTGGTATTTGGAAGAAGCTGTCAAAGGGGGCCTGAGCCCCGAAAGTATAGTGGAGGCAGATTTAGAAAAGATTTGCAGGGCAATGGTGTCAATAGATCATTTTCTCTTTTTAGGCAAGGGCCAGTACAGATGTGACGGGCCAAATTGTCTCCCTCTGTGCTGTAACAATTCTATAATTGCACTAGTTTGCCACATTAATTACTACACTATGGTGCCTGGTACTAATTGCATTGTGTTTCGAACTGGCAGTTAAAATGAATTCTCACAGCCCAACCTCCCTTTCAACAGCTCAATAACCGTCCTCCGCAGCTCACTCCTCAGCTCAATAACCCTCCTCAAACTATTTGCGTTACAGAGCCAGGATGAGGTCTAACAGTAGCGGTTGACAGATGCTGTTCCAACTGCTAGGCCCGAGTAGGCGATTCCTGTATCAGTCCTCAGGCTGCACTAACATTATTCACACAGGCTACCAACCTCTGTCATTCATCCAGTTCAGGAGCTGGAGTGCCTACCCAAAGGCAAGTACCGGGGGAGGGACACAACTGGCAAAAACACACGCAGATACAAACCTCGCTGAGAGCTCCTTCAGCCGTCATTGAACTCAGAGGGTGGTGGATCTTTGGAATTCTCTACCCTAAAGGGCTGTGGAGACTCAGTCATCGAGCATGTTCAAGACAAAGATCTTAAGAAGGATAGCACAGGAAATTGGTGTAGAGGTAGAAAATCAGCCATGATATATCTGAATGACAGAACAGGCAAGGGGCTGAATGGCCTACTCCTGCTCCTATTTCCTCTGTTTATAACCTGAGGGTGAATACAATACAAACAAATTACTGCCACAAACTATCTTTGTTGGTATCTATGCTACCATCCAGAGATCAGTTCAGTTCATGGAGGTTAGTTTAGCTTAGTTGGCTGGACAGCTAGTTTTTCATGCAGAATGATGCCAACAGTGTGGGTTCAATTCCTGTACCAGCTGAGGTTATTCATGAAGGTCTGTCTTCTCAACCTTGCCCCTCACCTGAAGTGTGGTGACCCTCAGGTGACATCACCATCAGGGAGAGCAGCCTATGGACATCTGGTGACTTCTTAAACTGTCCATAAATTTTAAAGTTTATGTGCAGTGAGCATATTTTCACTAGCTCCTGATTCCCCAGCCACTTTCCATTGGATCTTGATGTCCCAGTCCATCATGCTGGTTATTAATCTGAGACAGCACCAACTGATTTAGAATCATAGAATCCCTGCAGTGCAGAAGGAGGCCATTTGGCCCATCAAGCCTGCACTGACAATCCCACATCATGACTGACAATCCCACCCAGGCCCTATCTCCATAACCCCACGTATTTAACCTGATTTGACTCCTTTCTAGCTAGTGGAGGAATAGAAAGCTGTGTTTATTTAACCGTAAATTCCAAACATTAAGGAATTGCAGAATGGCTAAAGTTATTGTATTGTCTAACCCCTGATTAGACACAGGTGTACAAACAGGAGAAGTGAAGCACTTTGGTTGGGTGACTTTTGCCACTTTTCTCTTCCTCCATCCCCTCTGACTCATTCTGGAGTGTTGGGCTTTAACCTGGTGTTGTTAAACTTCTTACTCATTCTGGAGTTCCACTCACACTCCAGTACCACAGCCAAGTGGCCATTTTCTCTGAGCCCCAACAAAGCAAGTGGAGGACCATAGCCGAGGCTCAATCTAAACTAGCTTGGCAACTTACACAGGAGAGGTCAGTGGTTATGCTGGGAAATTCAGAATACTGTGCACGCCCTGTCTGCACAATCTAAAGTCAGTTTAGATTCACATGAAGAACAATATCTAGCCTAAGCCTGGGTTCTGGGAAAGGCCGAGACCTTCAACTAACCGATCAAAACACACAGACAAATTCAATTTAAAATCTAACGCTAGCATTGCGCAAATGGAATGTTTTACTGACGTGTACTTGATGGTTGAATGGCCTCTTACTCTGCTTGAATGACTCTACAGCTGCAAATCCGCACTTTAGAAATTTCAGTTACTGAGAGAAAGTAGCCTATTCAGACAAATAAAGAATATTTTGAATGGTTTTATGGAACCCATAAACTAGATTCCACAATCATCCCAATACATTAGTGGTTTATTGATTATAGTAGTCTATGATAATATGGAGTTACACCTTTATCATTGAAAACACCTGTCATGTTGCCACCTACAGGAGTAACAGGTACTACAGCTATTTAGAAAGTGCGGTAGTGCAGTCATATTGTCACTAAACGAGTGAGCCAGAGCAAGTTGTGAGGATTTCAGGTTCAAATCCCACCATGGCAGATAAAAAATTTGAATTCAATAAAAATCTGGGGTTAAAAGTTTAATGATGAAAATATTGTCATAAAAAAACCCATCTGGTTCACTAATGCCCATTTCATATAATCTACAGTGCAGAAGGAGGCCATTTGGCCCATCGAGCCTGCACCAACAACAATTCCATCCAGGTCCTATCCCCTTAGGGATAGGGAAATCTATCTGATATGTGGCTCCAGATCCACAGTAATGTGGTTGACTCTCAAATGCCCTCTGAACTGGCAGGCATTTAAGGATGGGCAATAAATGCGGACCTGTTTTACATCCCATAAAATGAATTTTAAAAAAGAAAAAATGTAACATTTGATCCCTCAATTTGTACCACTGAAGCAGAATATCTGATTTTTATCACATTGCTGGTTATGGGAGCCTGTTGTGAACAAATTGACCTCTGGGTTTCCTGCATTACACTTCAAAAGTTGCAAAGTACTTTGGATCAAAAGTACATGAAGTCAGAAAAATTGCGATAGAAATGTAAGCTGTGTATACTTAATATAAAATGGATTCATATCATAAAAGCTGATGTGTAAGTTCTAGCCATTTTGCTTGAGGCAGCTTGTGTTACACATTGAATCGCATGTTTGCATAATATCTTTCTCACACTTACCTCATCTAATGTTTTTGTAATAGCATGGCACCCCTCGGGCAACGTCAAGACATTTCAGGCTTCGTTAGGAACAAGAGGAACTTATTGATAAAGAGAAATCAGGTACATGGTTTACAACCCTAGGTTGCCATAGACAGCTGCTCCAGTCCTTACATGCTTACTATGTGGCTCCCCAATGAATTCTGCTCGAGTGAGGACTCCACCCTCAGGGGTGATCACACTATCTCGGTTCCCATTGGTCCCTCAAATCAGGTGATCCACTTCTGCTGTGCTGTCTTTAAGAGTCAGGCACCACAATTAATACAATTTTAATCAAACTGTGGTAACTCACACTTGAACAAAGACGGACAACAATAACTGATCATGAACAAAGTGGACAGGTGAACTTTCAAGTCAATGCAACCACTGTCTGAAAAATCAGTTCAAGAGAACTTGACACATTGCATGCTAAAAGGATCCCCCTTGTGGGGGAGTCTAGCACGGGGCACACAGCTTAAAAATAAAGTAGTCTCCATTTAAAACAGGGATGAGGAGAAACATTTTCTCTTATAGGGTCATAAGTCTGAAATTCTCCAGCCCAGAGAGCAGTGGAAGCTGGGTCACTGAATATTTTTTTAAGGCTGACTTGGATAGATTCTTGATTGATAAAAGGATCAAAGGGTATTGCAGGGGGGAAAGAGTGGTAGGAAGGAAAGTGGAGTTGAGGCCACAATCAGATCAGCCATGATCTCATTGAATGGCAGAGCAGGCTCAAGGGGTCAAATGGTCTACTCTTGCTTCTAATGCGTATAATTGTACATGATTAAATGCATGTTCAAAAATCCTGCAGCCTCAGAGCACATTGCAAACACCTCAAATCACTCAAAATAGTTTGAAACTTTACTGGGCTGCCATCTTATTGCAATAAACTAGTTATTAAATAAAAAGAAAGGCTTGCATTTATATAGCGCCTTTCATGGCTATTTAATGCCCCAAAGTGCTTTACAATCAATGGAGTGGCTTTGAAGTGTAGTCCCCGTTTGTAATGTAGGGAACGCAGCAGTCAATTTGCACACAGCAAGTTCCCACACACAGCAATGCAATAATGAGCGGATAATCTGTTTCTGTCAGGACTCTGGGGATTGGCCAGGACTCTGGGGATTAACTTCCCTGCTGTTCTTTGAATCAGTGCCACAGGATCTTTTGCATCATCCACCAGAGAGATGGATAGCAGACAGCACCTCTGATGGTGCGGCACTCCTTCGGTACTGCACTGATGTCTCAGTCTAGACTCAAGTCCTGATGGAAGCTGAGAGGGTGAGCGCCTGACCAAAACTTAGGTAAAATTGAGCAAGAGGACATTAGGCATGCTCCGTCTTCATTGCGGCTTCACATGATATTTCGGTCAGTGGGCATGCACAAGACTCAGAAGTGGCTCACCCACAATTGAAAGGGCTGTTAAGCCCATTCAGCACACAATGGCACTAATTTTAGGTGGCCCGTGTGCTTTTACAGTTGGCCTATGGGCCAATCAGCCAGTTGGTGTGCACTTTCTTCACCATTCTTGATCCAGGGTGGGGTCAAATGTGCAGGATGAATTAAAATGAAAGAAAATGTTTGAGGGTTGAGGTGTTTAATGTGTTATGTTGCCAGTTGCTTGATTCTATACAGTAGAGAATTTGCAGAACGTTCTTTGCTGTGAATGTCATTGGAACAATCCTGCAACTCAATGAGGGGCAGGTGTCAGCCTTCAGGGAGCTTGCTTGGATACCCCCGGCTGTGCCATCACTTCTCTCAATGCCCGCCCTCTTCCTACCTTCCTTGTCTGCACTCACCATTTCCGAGCACGTGGTTCACACCAATTAACAAGCAGCCGTCGTGAAATTGTGGCTGAAAGCGCATTTCGTGCCCACTTCGAGGCTCTCCAGATGCATGAAAAATTCAAGATTTGGAGTGGGCCTTGAGCACAAAGCTGCCTGATTCAATGAGGACGTAAAATGGACATTGTGGGATATGCGTGACAAAATGAAGCATTTTCATCTATGCTATTGGCTTCTTTCTTACTGTCACTACATGAGGTGTTTGGGGGAAGTGCCTGGAAAGTGGTCCATCTTATTTTAACACACTGCTCTGTCAGAATATGGGTTTTGAGTCTGCCCAGACGTCTGAGTGAAGAGTGAGCAATTTGATTCAAATGATAGAATCAGGGAACAATACAGCACAGAAGGAGAATGTTCAACTCATTGTGTCTATGCTGAAATATAACTATCCTGTGAGAAGTTTATTTTATGTTTACGTTTGACAGCTCTTTTTAAGTTTGAAGCCTGTAACTTGGACTGTGTCTTTACCTTCACTGATTTATTTAAATTTAGTTTTTCTGATTTTTGTTCAAACAGGTTTTCCTGTCCAAATTGAATCGTCCACCTGAAGTCATCAAAGAGACACAGAGAGCCTGAAAGACAGTCAGCGGGAGAGATAGCTAAATCTTTAAATATTTAATGGCAACATTTGCATTTATATAACCCCTTTATCATGAGGAAGTATGTCAAGGTGCTGCAGAAGAGTGTAATCAAATTAAAATTCACACCGAGCTAAAGAAGGGAACCATGAGAGAGAGCTAGTTTCGAGAGGAAAGCAGAGATTTCAGAAAGTGATGGGGCTCGAGAGATTACAGATGTAGGGAGCAGCAAGGCTTTGGAGGAATTTGAAAGTGAGGATAGGTATTTTAAATTGGAGGTGTTTCTGGAATGTGTGCGAGTATCAGTCAGTGAACACAGAGGTAATGTGTGAGCCGAACTTGGTTGGTGTGAGTTAGGGCAGTGGTTTCCAATCAGTGCCGTGAAGACCCCTCAACCCTTCAAATGTACCACCAAAAAAGATTCAAAAAGATTCAAAATGCATGTAATTAAACTAAAACTAACCTTCGTCTTCAGCTCTGTGATTGGCATCTCCAAGACCCGACAAATCTTGGGCTTCCCTCACATGCACCGGCTAGGAAAAAGCTGCACATGCATGGTTTATGTTGGTCAGACCCATACACATGACCCAATGGTTTTTGGAGCTGAAGACAAAGGCCCCATGCGCCCGCATAAAAGGTGAAAATTCAAAAAGGGTGCAGAAACCCTGGGATAAGTGAGAGACAGTAAGAAGTTTAACAACACCAGGTTAAAGTCCAACAGGTTTATTTGGTAGCAAAAGCCACACCTTATACGTGTGGCTTTTGCTACCAAATAAACCTGTTGGACTTTAACCTGGTGTTGTTAAACTTCTTACTGTGTTTACCCCAGTCCAACGCCGGCATCTCCACATCATAAGTGAGAGAGACAAGGAGAGGCTAAAAAAAATAGGCAAGAGGACAGGTTAAAAATGAAGTTCCTAGTAAGGGAAGAAGACAGAGAAAATAGAAGCTGTGCCTCTTTTTTTATTATATAGAGATGTGCCGTGACATCTACGAGGTTGAGAATCATTGAGTTAAGATACAAGCTGAGGAGTTTGGGTGAGCTGAAATCTATGGATACCATAGGATGGGAGATATTCTGGAGGTGGGAGTTGGTGGTATTTGGGGATAGAGTAAATATAAGCAGAAGTTCATCTTGGGAGTTGAGACACCCTGAGGTTATATAAATGCAAGATTTTCTTTCTTAATCCAGTCAGTGGTTGACAGTTTTCTGCCACGTTGGTGTCGAGGATGGGGGGAGGGAAGGTTGATGGGTAAAGGGAGACCATAAGCAATAAGTTATAGGAACAGGAATAAGCTATTTGGCCCCTCAATCCTGCTTCACCATTCAATAGGATCATGGCTGATCCAACATTCCTCTTGTCCACTTTCCTGCTCTTTCCCCATAATCCTTGATTCCTGATCAAAAATCTATTTATTTCAGCCTTAAATATACACAAGGAAGGACTTTGCCCCCACAGCTCTCTGTGGCAAGGAGTTCCAAAGGCTCACAACCCTGTGAGAGATTATTGCATCTGAGTTAATACTTCAAATTCAAAAACAATGGCTGTTTTCTAATGTAGATGTTCATCTATCCAACTGTAATGTTACAAACTGCAACTGATTTGATTAACCTTCAACAACTAAAACCAACTTCCTTTGTGCTAGGAATGACTCCAACTGGTGGAGAGCTTTCCCTCCATTCCCACTGATTTCAGTTTTGCTAGGATTCCTTTATGCCACACTCAGTCAAATGCTGCCTTGATGTCAAGGGCAGTGACTCTCACCTCACCTCTGGAGTTCAGCTCTTTTGTCCATGTTTGAATCAAGGCTGGAATGAGATCCGGAGGTGAGTGGCCCTGTCAGATCCCAAATTGAGCATCCACTCCGGTTTCATCTCACAATCCAAAAATGTGCAGATTAGGTGGATTGGTCATGCTAAATTGCCTCTTAGTGTCAGGGGGATTAGCAGGGTAAATATGTGGGGCTAGAGTATAGGGTCTGTTGTCAGTGCAGCCTCGATGGGCAGAATAGCCTCCTTCTGCACTGTAGGGATTCTATGATTCTATGAAAACGACAATTATTCTCTTGAAGTGAATCGAGCAACATTATCTCAAGGCAGAATTCTTCACATTCCTTCCAAATTCTTTCTCTGATGGAACATGTTATCCTTTCCACTCCTTTGATATATCAGCACTGTTTTAGAAAAGGAAGCAGAGTCTGTCTGGCTCCAAGTGAAAAAGAAACAACAAAGCATTTTTAAAAATCTCCTTTGTTTAAACACTGAATTGTTCATAGATATTTAATTATCCAGCTGTAGTCAAGGCGGGCTAATTCTTCATTTCCTGGACTATTTACTTTGCAGTCTTTGGAAACTCCTCTCCAACTTTTTTCCAAATCCTTTCTTGGGAGGTCTGTGTCACTGCACCTCACTGCCTTAACTTGTAACACAAAGATCCCCTGAATCATCTGACAAAAGAATCAACATTTCCCACAGAACGCCTCAAAGCTCTTCACTGCCGAAAGTACTTTGAATTGTAATCATTATTGTAACATAGGAACAGCAGCCAATTTATGCTCAGCAAGCTCCTACAATCAAAAACATGGTCACAACCAGGTCATCCAGTTTTGTTTGATTTGTACACGGGATGTGGACGTCACTGGCTAGGCCAGCATTTATTGCCCTGAGGGCGTTTAAGAGTCCCCACGTTGCTGTGGGTCTGGAGTCACATGTAGGCCAGACCAGGGAAGGACGGCAGATTTCCTTCCCTAAAGGACATTACTAAACCAGATAGCTTTTTACTACAATCGACAATGGTTTCATGGTCATCACTTTTAATTCCAGATGTTCTATTAAATTAAAATTCCAGCATGTTTCTGTGATGTTGGTTGGGGGATAATTGTCAGCCAGAATACTAGAGATGACAACCCTGCCTCTCTTTGAAATAGCCCCATGGGATCTTTCACTCCATCCGAGCAGGCAGGTGGAGCCTCGGTAAGGCCAAGAAGCGCTACAGATTGTGCAGCGCTCCGTCGATCCTGCACTAGAGTGTCAACCCTGAGTTTATTATATATTTATTTATTATTCATGTCACAAGTAGGCTTAAATTAACACTGCAATGAAGTTGCTGTGAAAATTCCCCAGTCGCCACACTTCAGCGCCTGTTCGGGTACACTGAGGGAGAATTTAGCATGGCCAATGCATCTAACCAGCACATCTTTTGGACTGTGGGAGAAAACCGGAGCACCTGGAGGAAACCCATGCAGACATGGGGAGAACATGCAGACTCCACACATACAGTGACGCAAGCCAGGAATTGAACCTGGGTCTCTGGCGCTGTGAAGCCGCAGTGCTAACCACTGTGCCACCATCCCACCCTGTGTTGGACTAGGAACTGAACCTGGAACATTGTGGCGCAGAGATGATAGTGGTACCAACCGAGGCACAGCTAACACCATGGGAGATTTTTCTAGGATATACAAAACGTGGTCACCGCGATTCTCTAGCCTCCTGGAAACAATGAGAGGGGTTATGGGGAGTAGGTGGAAGAATGGAATTTGGTGAATTGCTCACTTGGAGAGCTAGTGTAGACACGATGGACTGAATGGCCTTGCGTTTTTCTTGCATGCCATTGGCTGGTGGCTGGATCTTCTGGTCCAGCCACTGACAATGGGATTTCCAATTGATTCTGCCCTGGACCACTGGGAAACACATGGTGGGACTGCGCCATTGGTGGGATTGGAAGATCCCACTGGCATGAAGAGCCATTAGATTGCTCCTTGGAAATCAGTTGTCACACTTCAGTTACACTATTTGATATGCAGTTTGATTAGTTTCTGTTTCTATTTGGGATTGGGGATCATTCAAAATTTTTTATTCCATGGACTGCGTTCCTTGAATTAAAGGTCTGATGGCACGATGGTTTTCATAACACTATTCTTCATAACATGAGAGATGCGAAGGCTGAGAGGAGACTAGTTTGAAGTATTTAAAATCGTGAGGGGCCTGGACAGAGTAGATAGGGGAGAACTGTTCCCACTGGCAGAAGGACGTTCTTTGTTCTTGTTCTTTGATGTTGAACCAGAGGTCACAAATTTAAAGTAATTGATGGAAGAAGCAATAGTGATATGAGGGAAAACATTTTCACACAGTGAGGTTGTTTGGGTCTGGAATGCACCGTCTGAGGATGTGGTGGAAGCAGGTTCAATCAAGGCATTCAAGAGGGCATTAGACTGTTACTTGAAAAGAAATAATGAGCGGGGTTATGGGGAGAATGGAATTAGGTGAATTGCTCATTTGAAAAGCTGACACAATGGGCTGAATGGCCTCGTTCTGTGCTGTAACAATTCTGTGATTCTCTGTGAGTACTCCCAAGCAACAATATCAGGCCAGTTTTTGAAGGAGTTTTTTTTTTGCCTTTAGAAAGATTGGAGATCCCTTTCCGAATTGTGTTCATTTGCTTAATTCTAGTAGGATCTATTTGCTCTCCAGAAATCTTTCTTTGAGATATTGTTTGTGTCTATTGGTGAAGAAACATGATATGGTATGTGGAAAAAAAGGAACTTGTATGCAGCTAAGCGACCTCTATTATCACAGGGCATTGCAGCGTGCCTTACTGCTAATAAAACAGTTCTGAAGTGGATACCACTGCCACAATGTCAGAAACACTTGTGCACAGCAAGCTCCCACAAACTGCACTTTTCTAATGGCTTGGTCATTTGATTTTGTGCCATTTGATTTTTTTGGGAGGTAAATATTGACCAGTGCGAACATCCCACTTTTTCAAAATAATGCCGTGAGATTTTTTTACACGCCTCTAAGAAGGCAGACAGGACCTCGGTTTAGTGTCTCCAGTGAAGACAGTGCAGCACTCCTTTGGTTCTGCATCAGAATTTCAGTCTAGATCAATTGTTCAAGTATCTGATATGCAGCTTGACTACAGGGCTTTTGCATTCAGAGCTGAGAGCACCAACATGGTCAACTTATGTGTGATGCTATTTATGGGAGAGCAGTGGTTTTGAAAGGAGGTTAGCATCTAATATCAGAAAGCATATGTGATTCCTTATCACATCTTGAGTTTTTAGTGCTCTACACCAATAATTATTATTCCAATTCTCCTCCCATACCTCGTGGGATTAAGACAGACTTTCATCCATTTCCATTGCCAATTTTTCCCAGAACAGGTCACTAGTCTGTTGCCAAGGGCTTATAGCTTGAGGGGCGTCACTCCACATCAAGTGTGGCTGACCAGGAATCTCACTTACAAAGATGTGAGGGTTAGGGTGATTGGCCATGCTAAATCACCCCTTAGTGTCAGGGGGACTAGCAGGATAAATAAATGGGGTTATGGGGATAGGGCCTGGGTGGGATTGTTGTCGCTGCAGGCTCGATGGGCTGAATGGTCTCCTTCTGCTCTCTAGGGATGCTATTATTCTATGATAGCGCCAGCCATTGGTGTTTGGATGGATTTACAGGTTGACACTCAACCTGTTTTGGCTGCGTTATGAATGCACCTTCCTTGGCCATGAAGTCCTGGGGTGGGACCCGACCCCCGAGCTTCTAGCTCAGAGGCAGGGATGCTACCCACTGCACCACAAGACCTCCACTATAGTTACCGTGCTTCCCTGTAAAATTGTCTCTGGATCTATAATAGAAGCTTAAAGAGCCTTAATAACAGCCAAGCCTGTAAACATACCACCCAGTTGTTCAGTATTCCAGCAGACGCAGTGTTCTTAAAGTTTTATTTACTAGTCACAAGTATGACTTACATTAACACTGCAGTGAAGTTACTGTGAAATTCCCCTAGTCGCCACAGTCTGGCGCCTGTTTGGGTCAATGCACCTAACCAGCACATCTTTCAGACTGTGGGAGGAAACCGGAGCACCCAGAGGAAACCCACGCATACACGGGGAGAACGAGCAAACTCCACACAGACAGTGACCCAAGCTGGGAATCGAACCTGGGTCCCTGGCGCTGTGAGGCAGCAGTGCTAACCACTGTACCACAGTTTTCTGTGGACCCACAGGCCTCAATCCTTTAACCAAATGGACAGTTGTTAGATTAGTTACCTGTTGTGTCTTACAGACCAGAATCTCCCGGATCTGGTTCCCAGGGTTTTATCTGCAGCAGTTGTTATGGGATGTTGCTGTTGGCCTCCAGTGCCAGAGGTTAGAGGGAAGCTAACCAGACTGGGTTGCAACCTTCCAATCTAGCACAAATCCCTAGTAAAAATAGCACTAGAAAAAGAATGGAACTCTGCTGTCCTCGTTCGCGTTAAAATCACAAATGAGAGGGCACAGATTTAAAATGATTTGCAAAAGAAACAAATGTGATGTGAGAAAAACTTCTTCACACAGCGAGTGGTTGGGGTCTGGAATGCATTGCCTGGAAAATTGGTGGAGGCAGGTTCAATCGAGGCATTCAAGAGGGCATTAGATGACTATTTGAATAGGCGCAATGTACAGGGGTATGGGGATAAAGCAGAAGAATGGCACGAAGGTCATGATGCTCGTTTGAAGAGCTGGTGCAGACACAATGGGCCAAATGGCTTTCTTCTGCACCGTAACAATTCAGTGATCCTGCTGCAGTGCCAACCTCTGCCAAATACCTCTTCTAGAAATAAGAAGGTTGAAGAGAGGCTGGGTTTTCCGAGTAAGGAGGCGGGGGGGTGGGCGGCTGTTGATAGGATAGATGCAGAGAAGATGTGGGGAGTCAAAAACTAATGGCCAAAAATATGAGGTAGTCACTTCTGAAATCCAATCATGAATTCAGTAGAAACTTCTTTATCCTTAGAGTGGCTGGAATGTGGCAGCGAGTGGTTAGGATTAGGACTGCGTTGTTTGAGAGTATGGTGGAGGATGTTTCAAAGGAGGCTGTCAAAGGAGAATTGGATTATTATTTGAAAATTGCAGGTCTATGAGGTAAAGGCAGGGGTGTGGCACTGTGGGAGGTGTTCTTGTAGATATGTAGCACAGATATGATGGGCAGAATGGCCTGCTTCTGTGCTGTAGCCACATTGTGATTCTGTGATTTTCAACACCTCCATTTGATCATCCTGCAACCATGAGCGAATACTAGCTAAATGTGCCAACACACTTTGGTGATGCTGCAAAGTGTCCCCTCTTTGCTGAGATTCCCTGCCCAAACTGAAGCAGTATTCCAGTTGCAGTTAGGACAAGGCTGGTGCCTTTGAGTGAGCGAGATATCAGGAAGCTGCTGATAACAGTGAAATTATGCCCCAGTCAGAGCCAGTACCCTCTGGAGATGAGGGGAGGGACATCCTGTTTTAGGAAACAGCCACAAAGGAGCTCTGGGTTTTGAATCATTCTGCTGGCTACATGAGGGGCAAAGTATGAGCAGAGACTGGGCCCAGCCAAGAGGATTACCACCTTCTCCCTGCAACCAGTCATTGTATTAGAAAGACTGCACCTAGTTTTTATTTCTGTGTCAAAAACTTGAGTTCTACTCTTCTGGGTGAATGAACTGAACCAAGTAGCCACATGAAAATTGGACCATCAAACTGTAAGCCATAAGAATGGGGATTGAGAGGAAGAGGGGATCTGTCTGACTGGATTCATTTTGCACATAGCTCCCCCTTTCAATCCGGGCTGCTGGGCGTGCTTGGGTTGATTGTATCCACCATTGATGTTTTGAGATGAGCACTACCTCTTGCTCAGCTGACCCTGCTCCTCCCCCGCCGTGACGCTTGCTCCACATGAATGGGTGTCAGGTTAGGACAGCTTTGTACTGCAGCCACTGTGCCTCAGGAGAGCTAAACTTAGCTTCAAGGACAGGGACAGCTGCGATTCTCTCTCTCTCTCTCTCTCTCACTCTGCACCCTTTAATGGCTAAAGCTTAGGCCAATTGCCGCTGCAAGTGGGACCTGGGCCCTGACCAGGGCTCAGCACATTTTGGAGGGGGAGGGAGGGCGGGTGGGAATGATTGGGGGAATAGCAGTGGTAAACTATAATCCTGACTTGTTCAGTCAGAGGTTCAGATGATTGAAGTGAAAGTGATGATTGTCAGCTCCTTACTGCATTCTCAAGGGCAGGGATCTGGAAGGAATAATGAGTTTGTAGTCGTGTGGCCCTTAAAGGGAGGAACGTTTCCTCCGGCTTTCCTCCGGGTGCTCTGGTTTCCTCCCACAGTCCAAAGATGTGCGGGTTAGGTTGATTGGCCATGCTAAAAAAAAATTGCCCCTTCGTGTCCTGAAATGCGTAGGTTAGAGGGATTAGTGGGTAAATATGTAGGGATAAGGGGGTAGGGCCTGGGTGGGATTGTGGTCGGTGCAGACTCGATGGGTCAAATGGCCTCTTTCTGCACTGTAGGGTTTCTATGATTCTATGATTCTATGACGTGTTTCAAGGGCTGCGTGATCAGCAAGGATAATATGGATCGCTCCGGCAGGAAGCTGAGCCGAACAGCAGGAGGGCACAGACAACGGGTTGAGGCGGGACTGGCAGTAGAAGCCTGGGAGTTCAAAAGAGCAGCTGCACATGTAGTCTAGTCTTACCTTATTGTATCTGCGTATAAATATTCCATTGGCAATAAAGCCTTTATAGCTAAAGCTGCATCGAGTCGTCCTCGATCTATTAGAGTTACTTTTTGGAAAGGTTAAGAACATAAGAAATAGGAGCAGGAGTAGGCCATCTAGCCCCTCAAGCCTGCTCCGCCATTCAATAAGATCATGGCTGATCTGATAGTGGGTTCAGTCCCACTTACCCACCTGCTCCCCATAACCCTTAATTCCCTTAATGGTTAAAAATCTATCTGTGACTTAAACACATTTAACGAGGTAGCCTCTACTGCTTCATTGGGCAGAGAATTCCAAAGATTCACTACCCTCTGGGAGAAGAAGTTCCTCCTCAATTCTGTTCTAAATGGACTCCCCCGTATTTTGAGGCTATGCCCCCTAGTTCTTGTTTCCATTGTAAGTGGAAATAACCTCACTGCTTCTACCCTGTCCAGCCTCTTCATTATCTTATATGTCTCTATAAGATCTCCCCTCAACCTTCTAAACTCCAATGAGTACAGGCCCAGTCTACTCAATCTCTCCTCATAAGCTAACCCCCTCATCTCCGGAATCAACCTGGTGAACCTTCTCTGTACCCCCTCCAAAGCTAATATATCCTTTCTTAAATAAGGGGACCAAAATTGTACACAGTACTCTAGGTGCGGCCTCACCAGTACCCTGTACAGTTGCAGCATGACCTCCCTGCTTTTATACTCCATCCCTCTCGTGATAAAGACTAACATTCCATTTGCCTTCTTGATTACCTGCTGCACCTGCAAACTGAGTTTTTGTGATTCATGCACAAGGACCCCCAGGTCCCTCTGCACAGTAGCATGTTGTAATTTTTCACTCATTCCAAGTTTGCGGCGGGGAGTGGGGAGGACACAAGTGGACAGTCTCCATCCAGTTTCCATGGGGACAAATCCATAGGGCCAATGTTTTAGAGGAGGCTGGCTCAGAGGGAGGAGGCTGGCTCAGAGGGAAGAGGCTGGCTGCCCATCCTGATCCCAGCTCCTGGCATTCCTGCTGCTCCAGGAGGCTGGCTCAGAGGGAGGAGGCTAGCTGCCCATCCTGATCCTGGTTATTCCAGATCCTGTTCCCTGTTATTCCTCCCTGTATTTAGGTGGCACGGTGGCCCAGTGGTTAGCACTGCAGCCTTACAGCTCCATGGACCTGGGTTTGATTCCCATCTTGGGTCACTGTCTGTGTGGAGTTTGCACGTTCTCCCTGTGTCTGCGTGGGTTTCCTCCAGATGCTCCAGTTTCTTCCCACAGTCCAAAGATTTAGGTTAGGTGCATTGGCCAAAGGGTTAGGTGCATTGGCCATCCTAAATTGCCCCTTAGGGTCCTGGGATGTGTAGGTTAGAAGGATTAGTGGGGTTATGGGAATAGGGCCTGGGTGGGATTGTGGTCAGTACAGACTTGATGGGCCAAATTTTGATTTGATTTATTATTGTCACACGTATTAGCATCCAGTGAAAAGCATTGATTCTTGCACACTATACAGACAAAACATACCGTTCGTAGAGAAGGAAATGAGAAAGTGCAGAATGTAGTGTTACAGTTATAGCTAGGGTGTAGAGAAAGGTCAACTTAATGCAAGGTAAGTCCATTCAAAAGTCTGATGGCAGCACGGAAGAAGCTGTTCCTGAGTCGGTTGGTACGTGACCTCAGACTTTTGTATATTTTTCCCAATGGAAGAAGGTGGTAGAGAGAATGTCCGGGGTGCGTGGGGTCCTTAATTATGCTGGCTGCTTTGCCGAGGCATCGGGAAGTGTAGACAGAGTCTAATGGATTGAAGGCTGGTTTGTGTGATGGATTGGGCTACATTCAAGACCTTTTGTTGTTCCTTGCCGACTTGGGCAGAGCAGGAGCCATACCAAGCTGTGACACAACCAGAAAGAATGCTTTCTATGGTGCATCTGTAAATCTGTAAATGGCCTCCTTCTGCACTGAAGAGATTCTATGATTCTATTCTTAAACCTGATTTTTCCAGATCCTGATAACAATGACGAGACAAGAGTACAGGAATGAGATAGAGAATCTGTGAACTGTCAGGCAGAGAGAAAGTGGTCAAGCGAGGGAACCGTGGTTTACTAAAGAAGTTTAATCTCTTATGAAGAGGAAGAAGGAGACTTATGTAAAGATGAGACGTGAAGGCTCAGTTAGGGCACTTGAGAGTTACAAGTTAGCCAGGAAGGACCTAAAGAGAGAGCTAAGAAGAGCCAGGAGGGGACATGAGAAGTCTTTGGCAGGTAGGATCAAGGAAAACCCTAAACCTTTCTATAGGTATGTCAGGAATAAAAGAATGACTAGGGTAAGATTAGGGCCAGTCAAGGACAGTAGTGGGAAGTTGTGCGTGGAGTCCGAAGAGATAGGAGAGGTGCTAATTGAATATTTTTCGTCAGCATTCACACAGGAAAAAGACAATGTTGTCGAGGAGAATACTGAGATACAGGCTATTGGACTAGACGGGATTGAGATTCATAAGGAGGAGGTGTTAGCAATTCTGGAAAGTTTGAAAATAAATAAGTCCCCTGGGCCGGATGGGATTTATCCTAGGATTCTCTGGGAGGCTAGGGAGGAGATTGCAGAGCCTTTGGTTTTGATCTTTATGTCGTCATTGTCTACAGGAATAGTGCCAGATGACTGGAGGATAGCAAATGTTGTCCCCTTGTTCAAGAAGGGGAGTAGAGACAACCCTGGTAATTATAGACCAGTGAACCTTACTTCTGTTGTGGGCAAAGTTTTGGACAGGATTATAAGAGACAGGATTTATAATCATCTAGAAAGGAATAATTTGATTAGGGATAGTCAACACGGTTTTGTGAAGGGTAGGTCGTGCCTCACAAACCTTATTGAGTTCTTTGAGAAGGTGCCCAAAGAGGTGGATGAGGGTAAAGCAGTTGATGTGGTGTATATGGATTTCAGTAAAGCGTTTGATAAGTTTCCCCATGGTAAGCTATTGCAGAAAATACAGATGCATGGGATTGAGGGTGATTTAGCGGTTTGGATCAGAAATTGGCTTGCTGTAAGAAAACAGAGGGTGGTGGTTGATGGGAAATGTTCATCCTGGAGTTCAGTTACTAGTGGTGTACTGCAAGGATCTGTTTTGGGGCCACTGCTGTTTGTCATTTTTATAAATGACCTGGATGAGGGCGTAGAAGGATGGGTTAGTAAATTTGCGGATGACACTAAAGTCGGTGGAGTTGTGGACAGTGCGGAAGGATGTTGCAGGTTACAGAGGGACATAGATAAGCTGCAGAGCTGGGCTGAGAGGTGGCAAATGGAGTTTAATGCGGAAAAGTGTGAGGTGATTCACTTTGAAAGGAATAACAGGCATACAGAGTACTGGGCTAATGGCAAGATACTTGGTAGTGTGGATGAGCAGAGAGATCTCGGTGTCCATGTGCATAGATCCCTGAAAGTTGGCACCCAGGTTGATAGGGTTATTAAGAAGGCATACGGTGTGTTAGCTTTTATTGGTAGAGGGATTGAGTTTCGGAGACATGAGGTCATGTTGCAGCTGTACAAAACTCTGGTGCGGCCGCACTTGAGTATTGCGTACAGTTCTGGTCGCCGCATTATAGGAAGGATGTGGAAACATTGGAAAGGGTGCAGAGGAGATTTACCAGGATGTTGCGTGGTATGGTGGGGAGGTCTTATGAGGAAAGGCTGAGGGATTTGAGGCTGTTTTCATTAGAGAGAAGAAGGTTAAGAGGTGACTTAATAGAGGCGTACAAGATGATCAGAGGATTAGATAGGGTGGACAGTGAGAGCCTTTTTCCTTGGATGGTGATGGCTAGCACAAGGGGACATAGCTTTAAATTGAGGGGTGATAGATATAGGACAGATGTCAGAGGTAAGTTCTTTACTCAGAGAGTAGTATGGGCGTGGAATGCCCTGCTTCCAACAGTAGTGCGTTGGACTAGTGCATCTCCACATCATGTCCAACAGTAGTGGACTCGCCAACATTAAGGGCATTTAAATGGTCATTGGATAAACATATGGATGATATTGGAATAGTGTAGGTTAGATGGGCTTTAGATTGGTTTCACAGGTCGGCGCAACATTGAGGGCCGAAGGGCCTGTACTGCCCTGTAATGTTCTATGTTCTAACTGGTGTGGCAACAATAATCTTTCCGTCAATGTCAACAAAATGAAGGAGATTGTCATCAACTTCAGGAAGCGTAAAGGAGAACATGCCCCTGTTTACATCAATGGGGACGAAGTAGAAAGTGTCGAGAGCTTCAGGTTTTTAGGTATCCAGATCACCAACAACCAGTCCTGGTCCCCCCATGCTGACACTATAGTTAAGAAAGCCCACCAACGCCTCTACTTTCTCAGAAGATAAGGAAATTTGGCATGTCAGCTATGACTCTCAGCAACTTTTACAGATGCACCATAGAAAGCATTCTTTCTGGTTGTGTCACAGCTTGGTATGGCTCCTGCTCTACCCAAGAACGCAAGGAACTACAAAAGGTTGTGAATGTAGCCCAATCCATCACACAAACCAGCCTCCCATCCATTGAGTCTGTCTACACTTCCCGTTGTCACTGCAAAGCAGCTAGCATAATTAAGGACCCCACGCACTCCGGACATTCTCTCTTTCACCTTCTTCCGTCGGGAAAAAGATACAAAAGTCTGAGGTCACGTACCAACCGACTCAAGAACAGCTTCTTCCCTGCTGCTGTCAGACTTTTGAATGGACTTACCTTGCATTAAGTTGATCTTTCTCTACATCCTAGCTATGACTGTAACACTACATTCTGCACTCTCTCCGTTTCCTTCTCTATGAATGGTATGTTTTGTCTGTGTAGCGCGCAAGAAACAATACTTTTCACTGTATGTTAATACATGTGACAATAATAAATCAAATCAGATTTTCCAGCTCCTGGTTATTCCAGATCCTGATATTTTCCAGATCCTGGTTATTCCAAATCCTGATATTTTCCAGATCCTGATTAGTCCAGATCCTGGTTATTCCCGATCCCTGAACTCCTGCAGCTCCAGGTTTTGCAGGCTGGGAGTGTCTGGGCTTGGGGTTGGGATTGGCTGCTGCCAGTGGCTCAGATGCAGACACAGCTGATGTGAGAGAGAGTGAGCTCCATTCTCCCTCAGTGCCACACCGCCACCATCAAACTGAGAGAGAGAAAGAGCGAGCCCTGCACCCTCCCCCAGCCTCTGGATACAAAGCACCGGGACAGGGGGGAGCCGGCCCTGAGCCGCTCCCGGGGAGCCCTGTGTGTGTGAGAGTCCGGGAGAGGGCCGGCGGCAGCAGCGGCAGCGACTGAGCCCGGAGCCGGGGCTGTGCTCAGGGTAAGTGACCGTCTCTGTGTCCGGGCCGGGCCGCCCGGGGATTGCCGGCTCCTCTTCCCCCCCCGCGGACTGCGGCCACCTTGCTGCGGGAGAGCGGCTGCTGCCGGCCGGGCAGGCAGGGGGGCGGGGGGTTTGATCCGAGTGCATGTCCGCTCCCGGAGGCGGGATGAGCAGAGGGTCGCTGCTTGGCGATGGGGTTTATTTCCCCCCAGTTAGCCTGTGCCGGGGAGGATACTGCTGGAGGGGGAATTGTAACTTTCACCAATGGGATCCGTGCTGAAAGGAGCGAACATGATGGGGCTGTGGGAGGGGGAGTGTGCCCAGCTCCTGCAAAGGGCCAGTATGGGCGCGATGGGCCGAGCGGCGTGCTGTACAGTCTGTGGGTCTGCTGAGGGACTGCAGCAGCAGCAGCAGCAAGTCTTTCTAACATCACTTTACAAAATGTTTGTGTCCAACATTCAGACTGTATCCCACTTAGCTGTGCCTCTTGGGGAGAGTTCTTTATTTATATAAACCCCTCACAATGACCAACTAAACTAGTGATGGAGACTGAGGCCGAAGCAAGTGAGTTGTAGAATCTTGTCTCCCCCCACCCCAGCCCTCTCTTTCCCTGCAGCCCCTACCCCTCTCTTTCCCTTTCCTCCCCAGCCTCTACCCCTCTCTTTCCTCCCCAGCCCCTCGCTCCCTGCTTCCTCCCCGGCCCCTACCCCTCTCTTTCCTCCCTCAGCCCCTGTCTCTCCCTCTTTCCTCCCTCAGCCCCTGTCTCTCCCTGCTTCTTCCCCATCCCCTACCCCTCTCTTTCCTCCCTCAACCCAGCCCCTGTCTCTCCTTGCTTCCTCCCCATTCACTACCCCTCTCTTTCCTGCCCCTATCTCCTCTCCTCTTTGTTCCCCCCCCCCCCAAAAAAAAACCTCCCCATGGTCCCCTGCTCCCCCAACTTTGCCATTTTGGTTGCTCGCTCTCTGACTGGGAGTCAGAAGATAGGCTGTTTCACAATCACATTATCCCGGCTGTGTGTGTGTGTGTGTGTGTGTGTGAGACTGTGTATTGGGGTGAGTCTTGTGTGTAAGTCGGGTCATACTGGCATCACATCTCTACCCTAGCTGGCGAGGTGGAGCCAGAAAGTAAATCTTCTTGAAACAAAGGTGAACACAGAGAAACACTTGCTGGTGTGCATGCATCCCTTTCGAAAGCTGCCCGGCCTCATCTGTCTACCTGAGCAGGAGGCAAGAGTCTCTGAGGAACATCCTGTGTTGTTTCACAGCATCTTCAAGGCACTGCCAACCAGTGTGCCAAGTGCCCGGGCACAGAATGGTTGCCATTCAAGATCCAGGAGTCCCAGCCTAATTAGAGACCTATTGTCTTTTGCTTTTCTTTCTAATTATGGTGCCTGTCACCTCTCCCTATAATGAATCCACAGGTTCCTCCAGTAGAAATAATGGCTTAACTCCTAAGTATTTAAAACTCTTAGCACAGAAGGAAAAACTGCTCTCTACATTCTAGCCTTCAGCGCTTCACCTATATTGTTGCAAAGTGTTTTTATTCATGGTCTGTTATAAATGGAAGCACATTTCTGCCGCATTTTTGTTTTGAAAGAACACAAAATATATTGCACAAAGCTGGTCTCCGTTAAGTTCCTGTGAGTTCCCGCTTTTAAAAAAAGGTAGGTCGGGAAGGGATGTCCTAGCACAAAGTCCAGGTAATCCTTACAACTGGCTTAGAAAGGACAATTGCCCTTGAACTCCTGTCATTCCCCACGCAACGGATTGCTTTTAAAAGGAAAGCCTGTAATGAATACTGCCAATGGTAAATCTTTTTCTTACTCACGGCTACTAGGCTTTGCAGTTGGCATCATAGACTGTGAGATGGCAGCTCCCTTGATAGCAACAGGTTTGCTTCCCAAGCTATCTCTTTGCACTTTAAGCCTTGTGCTGTTCAATGTGAATGTGTAATCTTTTATCCAGGCTAAAATACTGACGAGTGGGTGTGATATTTAGGAGTGGAACGTATATATAGGAATGGCTGTGCCAGATAGAAGTGATATATCTTGATGAGGCCAAGCTTTGGGTTAAAATCCAGTATTCCATTTTTTAAAGGGTTGGTGATTGTGTAATGAGGATTGTGATGTAGTGTGGGCAGGTTCTGATGGTGTAAATCACTAAGAGTGAAGATCAAAGTCCAAACAATTCTGTTCAGTCTTTCAACTTCAGCAGCAGGGGGGATTGGAGGATGAGGGGTAGAGCTGGGTAGTAAATGGGCAATAACTGGTTGGCCGTCTTTTTATTATGTCCCTCATCCAATTTTAAGTTCCGTCCAAATCAGTGGAGCCCATCGGTAAATCGGCAGGTGCTCTGTGTGTAAAATAATCCCCAAGTGATCATTCTTAATTCTGCCCCAGAGGTGACTGCTTTGACATGACTGTCTTCATAGCTTGGCCTTGTCCTCTTTTACACTGACACATTTTCAGCCAGGAATAATTTCACCTGGATCCCACCACCCTAATGTCAGATGTGACAGTTTTAAACAAAATCATTCATAGAATGTGGGTGTCGCTGGCTAGGCCAGCATTTATTGCCCCTTGAGAAGGTGGTGGTGAACTGCCGCCTTGAACTGCTGCAATTCACGTGGTTTAGGTACACCCACAGTGCAGTTAGGGAGGGGGTTCCAGGATTTTTACCCAGCGGCTGTGAAGGAATGGCGATATATTTCCAAGTCAGCATGATCGTGTTCCCAGGTATCTGCTGCTCTTGTCCTTCTAGATGGTAGTAATCATGGGTTTGAAAGGTGCTGCCCAAGGAACCTTGGTGAGTTTCTGTGGTACATCTTGTAGATGGTACACAATGCTGTTGGTGGTGGGGGATTGAATGTTTGTGGAAGGGATAGCAGTCAAGCAGTCTGCTTTGTCCTGGATGGTGTCGAGCTTCTTGAGTGTTGTCGGAGCGGCATTCATCCAGGCGAGTGTTCCATTATACTCCTAAATTGTGCCTTGTAAATGGTGCACGGGCTTTGGGGAGTCGGGGTTAGTTACTCACTGCAGGATTCCTAGCTCCTGACCTGCTCTCATAGCCACAGTATTTATGTGGCTAGTCCAGTCCAGTTTCTGGTCAACAGTAACCCCAGGATGTTGACAGTGGGGGAGTCAATGATGGTAATGCCATATAATGTCATGGAGCAATGGTTAGCTCCTCCCTTATTGGAGATGGTCATTGTTTGGCACTTGTGTGATGTGAATGTTACCAACAGTTAATTACAGTATTCCACTACAGGGTGAGCATCAATATTCCTCAGTATGAAATAGGATTTGCATTTATAAAGCATTTTTCACGATCACTGGACATCTCAAAGGGCTTTACAGCCAATGAGGTGATTTTTTGAATTGTAATGTAGAAAACATGGCAGTTAACTAGCACACAGCAAGATCCCACAAACAGCAACATGATGATGATTGGATAATCTGTTTTCTGTGACACATTGAGTGAGGGATAAATATTGGCCTGGGCGCCAGACTAACCCCCCCAAATACCACCATGGGGCCTCTTGCATCAACACAAGCAGGCAGATGGAACCTTGGTTCTAATGTCTCGACCAAAAGATCTCCGGCAGTGCAGCACTGCCTCAGTACTGCACAAAGCCCTGGTGTGGGACTTGAACTCAGAACCTTGTCATTCAGAGGAGAGTGTACTTCTCACTGAGCCACAGCTGACAGATGTGGAACCAGCCAGCAACTTCACTGATTGGACAATCAAGTGAGCTTGAAAACTTTTATCTCCCTGAACAGTCAAATGTCTGACCGTTCTCCCTCACTCTTGCCTGCTTTGTATACAGCTATTTCCAGACTGCCATTGTCCAGAATTGGTAACCTCAGCTAAGTCAGGGCTCGGCTGAAAGCAAGAAAAGGAGTTTCATTGGGTATTGATATTATTTTTAACTGAAGCTTGATATACCTTTTGTATTTGTGATATTTTCACCCATAGGATATGCAAAAACATAAATTTGGTTCAAATTGACGCACTATATCTGTCAGGTAGGCTACTGGGGCAATAAATGTCCTTGATATGTTATTTTTTTGATTTTTCTATTTGCTTTCTTGAATGTCCACTCTTGTTGTATTTCTGTTTCCCCCTCATGCGCTCGCTCTTGCTCGCTCTCTCTCTAGAATCCTTATAATGCAGAAGGAGGCCATTCAGCCCATCGAGTCTGCACTGACTCGCCGAAGAGCATCTAGTCCTGGCCCACCCTCCCTGCCCTATCCCTGTAACCCCACACATTTACCATGGACAATCCACCTAACCAGCATGTCTTTGGATTGTGGGAGGAAACCGGAGCACCTGGAGGAAACCCACACAGACACAGGGAGAACGTGCAAATTCCACACAGTCACCCAAGGCCAGAATTGAACCTGGGTCCCTGGCGCTGTGAGGCAGCAATACTAACCACTGGAAGGGCTCTGCTTTGATCACCTGTCTGCCCTGTGTTTGCCAATCCCAGTTGGCGCAGAACAGTTGGCATTGCTGCCTCTCGGCTAAGGAGGAAAAATCGGTTGTGGTTCCCTCACCTGCCCACTGATGCCAGCTGCAAAGGTGGCCGTTGGATTGTATTTAGCTGTCATGCCTGTCAACACTCATTGCTAAGGCATGTGAATGGCCTGGGTGAGGAGCTAGAGGGTGACTGGCTCACATGGCATCATCTTCCAGCAAGCAGTTGGAACTGGCAACAGAGGAAGGGAAGAGATTTTTTAAAATAAGGAACTCGTGAATCATTGTGTGCCGGCGATATTTCAGTATTTGCCCTTCTCTTGTTTGCACTTTCTTCGATAAAGATGGTGACATCTACGTTTGTTTGACTCATTGAAGAAAGCTGCCATTCTTCAAAGGGTGACAGATCATCCTGTAGCAAAGAGGCCCAGAACAGTTCACTGCTCACTATAAATGTCATATGTTTGCAGTTTATCTTTCTGTTTCTGAGCCGTTTCATATTGTTGCTCTGATGAATAGATAAGACATTCTGCTTCACGTAGGAAATGATTTGACTGGTTAACCCCTGTTCCTGCAGTCAGTACAAGCTTTATAATCCCCTCTGCCGGTGGTTCTCCTTCCAGCAGTGAAGGCTAAGAGAAGATTTGTTAGAGGTGTTTAAAATCAGGTACAACGTAAGTAGAGAGACATTCTTTCCAATCACTGGTCGATAACCAAAGTTTTATGGTGTTTAGCTAGAGATGACATGAGGGAAAAAGCTTTCTCACTGGGATTTGGAATGCACTATTTGATAGATAGTGGAAACAGCATAAATAGTATTTTAAAGCAAATTGGATGAAGACATTGAAGGTATATAGAATCATTGAACCCCTACAGTGCAGAGTGGGGTGGCATGGTGGCACAGTGGTTAGTGCTGCCGCCTCACAGCGCCAGGGACCCAGGTTCAATTCCCGGCTGGGGCCAATGTCTGTGTGGAGTTTGCACGTTTTCCCCGTATCTGCTTGGGTTTCCTCTGGGTGTTTTGGTTTCCTCCCACAAGTCTGAAAGACGTGCTGGTTAGGTGCATTGACCCGAACGGGCCGGAGTGTGGCAGCTAGAGGAAATTCACAGTAACTTCATTGCAGTGATAATATAAGCCTTACTTGTGACTCATAAACTTTTTAAAAGAGGCCATTCAGCCCATCGAGTCTGCACCGACCCAGGTTTTTCATCTTATCCAGGCCCGTAACTCCACTAATTCCCCTAACCTACATATCTTGGGACACTAAGGGACAATTTAGCATGGCCTGCATCTTTGGACTGTGGGAGGAAACCGGAGCACCCGGAGGAAACCCACGCAGCCATGGGGAGATTGTCAGTGTGAACTCAGTGGGCCTTTTCTGCGCTGTATGATTCTATAAATGTGCAAACTCCACATATGGAGCAAAGAGCGTGGAAATTGCAGTTGACTGCAAGAAGGCAGATACAGACTTGGTGGGCTGAATAGTCCTCTTCTATGCTGGCCTATTCTATGATTGTCAATGTTTTTGTATCTGGTAAAGATAAATGGTCAAAGGAATTGGCCAAAAAAAAGTTTGAATGTCCCGATGATTTTTCTCCAGTGTCACACACTGGAGACTGATTATCAATCCCTGGAGACACCAGGCCATTCTTCCATTTAAAAAAATCTCATCCTTGTTTTTAAATTCCCCCATGGTCTTTCCCTTCCCTTTATCTCTAACTTCCTTCAGCTCTCTAACCCTCCAAGATCTCTATACTCCTGGGATTCTGGCCTCCAGTAGGTCTCCCACTGCCATGCCTTCAGCTGCCCAGGCCCGAAGCTCTGAAATTCCATTCCCATCTCTTTCTTTCTTTCCCCCGCCCCCTGCATCTTTCGATCATCTGTTCTAATATATGTCAATGCTCTTGCTGTCATATTTGTCTGAAAACATTACTGAAAAACACCTTGAGATTTAATTACATCAAAGGTGCTATATAAATGCAGCTTGTTGTTGGTGTTGACCTCCAGCAGACCAGATTACTTCATCTGGATCAAATACTGTGCTGGTTTCCCTTTGCTGAATTATATGCAGGCATCTAGATCGCCAGCACAACGATCAATGTCACACAGAGAATGCCCAGTATCGCATCCTACTATGTTGCTGTTGCCTCAAAATACATAATTACTTTTCAAATATGGTGCTAGTTGTCTAGCTGAATGGGGCAGCCCATTGCTTCGGGCGAGCAGCGGTGAGATGGATAATCATGTTACTTGAAGGAGGCCATTCAACCTGTCATGACTGTGCTAGCTCTTTGAAAGAGTTATCCAGTTAGTACCACCCTCTACTTCAATCTTACTTGTCCTTCTCCACCACAATTTCCATATCACAGCTCTCTGATTCTTTTGCCTTCAGTCTGTGTCCCCTGGTTAATGTTCCTTCTCCCACTGGCTATGGTTTCCGCCCCCTATCCCTCTGACCCCAATCTATGTTATCAAAACCCTTCAGAATTTTGAACACCTCTTTTAAAACATTGCTTCACCTCCTCTTCTTGAGGATGAACAACGGTGGCACATGGGTTAGCACTGCTGCCTCAGAGTGCCAGGAACTTGGGTTTGATTCCAACCTCGGATGACTGTTGTGTGGAGTTTGCACGTTCTCCCAGTGTGTGTGTGGGTTTCCTCCGGGCGCTCAGGTTTCCTCCCACAGTCCAGAGATGTGCAGGTTAGGTGGATTGGCCATGGTAAATTGTCCCTTTGTGTCCCAAGATGTGTAGGTCAGACCCCAAGATGTGTAGGTTAGGGGGATTAATGGGGTAAATGTATGGGGTTAGGGGGATGGAGTGGGTGGATAAGATGCTCTTGGAGAGTCGGTGCAGATTCAGTGGGCCAAATGGTGGCCTTTTGCACTGTAGCAATGACGTGATTCTATGATTTTCCAGTCTGTCCAAAACCTAAAGTACATGGTTCCTGGTATCATTCCAGTCCCTCCGGAACCTTCCCCAAGGCTTCCACTGTGACCCATTCAATGTGTTTTACTATAGATCGAGGGAGGAATGTTGGCCACCACAGTGTGAGAACTCCCTGCCGTTCATGGAGAGTGGATGGGACCTCGGCCCTAGTGTAGGCCTTGGACCCACAAGCATCTGATCAAAAGGCGAGCTTGCGAGTCACTGAGCCAAGCTGGTAGTGACTGTGTGGGGCTGGGGGTGTGGTGTGGGTGTATTGATTTACAGAAGGTCTTAAAAATTACCAAGAGGTTCAGTGGGGTGGCTGTGGAGAAATAGTTTTCATCTGTGGATGAGAGCAGAAAAGGGCTGCAAAACTATACAGTAGCAGATCAAACAAAAGAATTCCTCGCCCTGTGTTGAGAATGCTAAACTTGCTGCCACATGGAGTGGAGAAGCAGACACCATTAGTGTGCTTAAGGGGTGACTTGATGCAACGTTGGGGCGAAGCAAGTAACAGGAGGGACACATTGAGGTAATTAGGGTGAGAGGAGGCTTGTGTGCTGTCAGAAACCTTGGGCCAAATGTCCGTTTCTGGAGTTCCCCTTTAAGAAGCCTACCATCATGGATCCACTTCAGTTTATTCACTGGTTCAGTTATTAGACAGAAGTTAACTGGTGCAGATAAAGGGACATTTCAATTCTTTGGGGAAAATGGTGAAAGGATGCCCAAGGGAATAGACTGCCAATACATTTGGGCAACAGATCCCCAGTGCTCCCTGCAAACCCCTTTGACAGGTGGTAACGAGTGAAAGAATGCCTCTGTGTAAAGGTAAAGATGGATGGCCTTTCTTTCCGTGTTCAGTACATGCAGCCTCCAGCAGATGTCACTCTAGTGATCAGGCAGTCACATCCTGGCACTCTTGCCTAGATGTGGAGATGCAGAACTCTTGCCTCGTCCAGAGCTACTTGGCCCGGCTAGTTCACCACCACTTCGGGCCGCCAACTCCCCAGGGTTGCCCGGGAGTCTCCGGGAACACGATCTTAATCTCCAAGGGACTGTTGTGAGCAACCTGCGCATTAACAAAAAAAACCTGTAGTTTCCCATTTTCTTTCAAACACTTTTTTGTTGAGATGCAAAAATATTTGTTGATTTTTCATTTTTAAAAGAAAGGTTCTTCGATAGTCAAGGTCTTTCCAACTGGGTGACAAGAATCTGTTTGCTTTTCACTTGGTGTGCTGAGAGGAGGGGAGGGGAGCGCAGGTGGTCATGTGACAAAACCTCCAGGAATACAGTTGGATCAGAGTTTGGCAACCCGATTCCTGCAGCAAACAAGGCGATTGGAGCTGGGAGCTCTGTTCTCACTAAACCACCGGGTAGCTCTCACGTGTACACACTCTTTAACGCATCAGCTGTATTTACATAGTTAACAGCAAGAAAAAAGCAATACATGCAAAAAATTAATAATAGCCAGCGAAGAACTTCTGCTCCTGGTGGGCTCGTTTGGATATTGACCTATTTCCATTTTACTTCACAAATTGAAACACGCTGACACATTAAAGAGACAGCATATGGAATCTTTAAGTTGAAACAGTAGGTTTTATCCAGGAAGATGAATTTAAATTTGGATGCAGCATATTATGAATCACTTGATGGAGCAGTGCTTTCAGAAGTAGGTGGATTTTAATAAATACATTTTTCCTTAAATATTTAATCCAGTCAATTCTAGTGTCTGTGAAGCGGTATGTAAAAGTAGACACGTGTAAAGAGCGGTGGATTAAAGAGCTGAAACAAAAATAGATCAATTGCCCAATTTCTGACTCTTTCTGCCTCTTCACAAACAGAACTTAGAAACACTGGGGAAGATAAAGATAATCTTCTTCAGGGGCCATGTGGGAGTTATTCATCATTGCGTATTCTCCCAGCACATTTAATTGTGTGCTCTACAGAAATTCAAATCTGATATTGATCAGGGGATCAAGTGTTTTAAGAGGACATGGGAATTTGCACACACCCCATTGTTGTGGCTCCAGTGTGTTCTCCAAGCATATTGAATGTTGCCATGGCTGCCCATTCTAATCTTGACCACAAGGCTGCTGCCATACTATTGGGGAATGAGGTTCTCCTGCTGTACTGTGGCTTGGGCGAATAAAGTCTCCATTGCTTATGGCATTGATGCTGGTCCAGCGCTCAACAGACAACGACAGTACAGTTACCCGCCGCACCATGACCTCTCAAGCTTTCTCTGCATGATGGAGGAGGGGGGAGAGAGAGAGACACTGGATTTTCCCAATTACCCTGACTATCTCGTGATGTCACGTGCAGTGAATCAAAAGGGACTTGGCAATATGCTAAAAACAAATTATTGCGGATGCTGGAATCTTTGTCATCCAGACTTGAAACGTTAGCTCTGTTTCCTCTCCTCAGATGCTGCCAGACCTGCTGAGATTTTCCAACATTTTGTCTTTGCAATCTGGTGTTGCAGCTACGATACAGATGCCTGTACCACCGTTCCCCAAACACCCAGGAACCCCATTCTCACTGACTTCTATTGGTTCCACAACCCTTCCAATTTACGCCTTAACTTCATAATTAAATGCCTCTATTGCCCTTCCTCCCTCTAGCTCTGCAACCTACACCATTGACACTCTAATCCACATGGGACTATATTACGACACGTGCTATTCTGTATTTGTGTAACAGCCTTTGTGAATGAACCTGTTAGCGTAATAACAGTTTGCATTTGTCCTTAAAATTTCCCTTTAACAGGGGTGGTTTTTAGCGCTGACATTTGCAAGGACAGCACACCAAACATTGGTCAAAGAGGTAGATTTTGGGGAAAGTCTTAAAGGAGGGTAGAGAGGCAAAGAGATTTAGGAAGGAAACTCCAGAGCTGGAGCCCAGGCTGATGATGACACAGCTTCCAGTGCTGGAGTAACTGAAATCACGAGGCCAGAAATGGAAGAGTATGGGTATCTGAGGGCTGTGGGGCTTGAGAAGATTACAGAGATAGGGCAGGGCCAAGGAGGGATTGGAATAGGATGTAATTTTAAAATTGCAGTGTTGCCAGACCAGAAGCCAGTGTAAAGTTAACAAGTGCAGGGGTGATGGGGGAGTTGGTTGTGAGTTAGGACATGGGCAGCAGAATTTTAGATGAGCTCACCTTTGGGGAGGGTAGAATGTGGGTGAAAACCATTGGATAGCCCAATTATATGGTATGTGGCTTGTGTCTTTTTTGTTATGTACCAGACTCTCAACAGCACAATCCACCAAGGCAAAGGCTTTTGTCAGATTTGCTTTCTTTTAGATGAGGCATTAAAGTGAGGCTCTGCCTATGATGCTATGGATTTGAGGCATCCCGTGGCAAAAAATCTTCCAGCATCCAGGTTGATACATTCCTAAACAGACTGATTATCTGGTCATTCACCGCACTGCTGCTTGTGGGATCTTGTTGTGTGCAAAGTGGCTTCAGTGTTTGCTGTGACAACATTGACCACGCTTCAATAATGATTCACTTGATGGAAAATGCTTTAGGTTGAGGAAGTGATGGACTTCCATCATAAATGCAAGTTCTTTGTATCCATTAATAACAGTAGTGGTTTCTCCCTTTCCATCCATGTCTTGCACCCTTAAACAACGGCAATATTAATGCCTTGAAATTAACACTTCCACATCAAGCACCTTAGTCCAAGCAGTAGAC